>NC_066579.1:281579723-282779723 GCF_024323335.1 Lathyrus oleraceus | reverse complement strand
TTTATGCTGTTAGCGACTTTGGAGGCTAAAGATAAACTGATGATTTGCGATCTAGCTGTGGTGTGTGATTTTCCCGATGTGTTTCCGGAAGAAGTGAATGAATTGCCGCCAGAGCGTGAAGTGGAGTTCTCTATTGACTTGGTACCTGGTACTAGGCCGATATCGATGGCTCCGTACCGTATGTCTGCTGTTGAGTTAACTGAATTGAAGAGTCAGTTGGAAGATCTATTGGATAAGAAATTTATTCGTCCGAGTGTGTCACCGTGGGGTGCACCAGTGCTATTGGTTAAGAAGAAAGAAGGTACTATGAGGTTGTGTGTGGACTACAGGCAACTGAATAAAGTGACGATCAAGAATCGGTATCCTTTGCCGAGGATTGATGATTTGATGGATCAGTTGGTTGGTGCAAGTGTGTTCAGTAAAATAGATTTGAGATCTGGGTATCATCAGATCCGTGTGAAAACAGAGGATATTCAGAAGACTGCTTTCAGAACAAGGTATGGACATTATGAGTATTCTGTAATGCCTTTTGGTGTGACTAATGCACCTGGAGTATTTATGGAGTATATGAATAGGATTTTCCATCCGTACCTAGACAAGTTTGTTGTGGTGTTTATTGATGATATTTTGGTGTATTCGAAATCTGAAGAAGAGCATGCTGAACATTTGAGAGTGGTTTTAGAAGTCCTACGAGAAAAGAAGTTATTTGCTAAATTGTCCAAGTGCGAATTTTGGTTAGGAGAGGTAAGTTTCTTGGTCATGTGATTTCAAGAGGTGGTGTGGCTGTTGATCCTTCTAAGATAGAAGCGGTATCTAAGTGGGAAGCTCCGAAGTCTGTTGCTGAGATTCGAAGTTTTCTTGGTTTGGCTGGTTATTATAGGAAGTTCATTGAGGGATTTTCTAAGTTGGCGTTACCGTTGACGATGTTGACTAGAAAGGGGCAAGCGTTTGTTTGGGACTCAAAATGTGAAGAAGGTTTCCAAGAGCTAAAGAGAAGTTTGACTACTGCTCCTATTCTGATATTACCGAGTTCGTCGGAATCATTTGAAGTTTATTGCGATGCTTCATTGTTGGGTTTGGGTGGCGTGTTGATGCAGAATAAGCAGGTTATAGCTTATGCTTCAAGACAGTTGAGGGTTCATGAGAGGAACTATCCGACGCACGATTTAGAGTTGGCAGCTGTGGTGTTTGTTCTGAAGTTATGGAGACATTACTTGTACGGGTCAAGATTTGAGGTTTTCAGTGACCACAAAAGTTTAAAGTATTTGTTTGATCAGAAAGAGCTGAATATGAGGCAGAGAAGATGGTTAGAGTTTCTGAAGGATTATGACTTTGGGTTGAATTACCATCCGGGTAAAGCAAACGTAGTGGCTGATGCATTGAGTCGGAAATCATTACATATGTCTATGTTAATGGTTAAGGAATTGGATTTAATTGAACAGTTTAGAGACTTGAGTTTGGTGTGTGAGAGTACTCACAATAGTGTTAAATTGGGAATGTTGAAGTTGACAAGTGGTATTCTGGATGAGATCAGAGAGGGTCAGAAATCTGATATGCTTTTGGTTGATAAGTTGACTCTAGTGAATCAAGGTCAAGGTGGCGAATTCAGAGTTGATGAGAATGGTATTTTGAAGTTTGGTAGTCGGGTGTGTATTCCGGATGTTACCGAGCTTAAGAAGAGTATTCTTGAGGAAGGACATCGTAGTGGTCTGAGTATTCATCCTGGAGCTACGAAGATGTATCATGATTTGAAGAAGTTATTTTGGTGGCCGGGAATGAAAAGAGAAATTGCGAGTTTTGTCTATTCTTGTTTGACTTGTCAGAAGTCAAAGATTGAGCATCAGAAGCCGTCTGGGCTAATGCAACCGTTGGCTATTCCAGAGTGGAAGTGGGATAGTATCAGTATGGATTTTGTTTCTGGTTTACCGAGGACAAGTAAGAATTTTGAAGCTATTTGGGTGATTGTTGACAGATTAACAAAGTCGGCTCATTTCATTCCGATTAGAATGGATTATCCGTTAGAAAAATTGGCTGAGTTGTATATTGAGAAGATTGTAAGTTTGCATGGTATTCCGTCGAGTATTGTTTCGGACAGAGATCCTAGATTTACATCGAAGTTCTGGGAAGGTTTGCAGAGAGCTTTGGGAACTAAGCTGAGATTGAGTTCTGCATATCATCCGCAGACTGACGGTCAAACTGAGAGGACGATTCAGTCATTAGAAGATCTTTTGAGAGCTTGTGTTTTGGAAAAAGGAGGTGGTTGGGATTGTTATTTACCGTTGATTGAGTTTACCTACAACAATAGTTGTCATTCGAGCATTGGTATGGCGCCGTTTGAAGCTTTGTATGGTAGGAGATGTCGGACACCGTTATGTTGGTGTGAGTCCGGTGAGAGTGCTGTGGTCGGACCGGAAATTGTTCAACAGACTACAGAAAAGATTAAGATGATTCAGGAGAAGATGAGGATGGCTCAGAGTCGTCAGAAGAGTTATCATGACAAGAGGAGGAAGTCACTTGAGTTTCAAGAGGGAGATCATGTGTTTCTTCGTGTTACTCCGATAACAGGTGTTGGTCGGGCTTTGAAGTCGAAGAAGTTGACACCTCGATTTATTGGTCCTTATCAGATTTTAGAGAGGATAGGAGAGGTAGCCTATCGTATCGCTTTTACCGCCGTCACTTGCGAATTTGCATGAGGTTTTCATGTGTCTCAGTTGAGGAGGTACATTCATGATCCGTCGCATGTAGTCCAAGTGGATGATGTACAGGTGAGAGATAACCTGACTGTTGAAACATCGCCTATGAGGATCGAGGATCGGGAGTTGAAGCAGTTGCGGGGTAAAGAGATTGCCTTAGTGAAGGTAGCTTGGGGAGGACCAGCAGGTGGCAATGTAACTTGGGAACTGGAGAGTCAGATGAAGGAGTCCTATCCAGAGTTATTTGTTTGAGGTATGTTTTCGAGGACGAAAACTCTTTTAGTGGGGGAGAGTTGTAACAGTCCCGTATCCATCTGATAAGGCTGTACCATACCAGTACAATGCTACAATGATAAAGAATGGTCAAGAGGTCCCATTACCTACGACTAGTTCAGTAGTGAGCATTGTTGATGTAACAAAGGTGACCCACAGTGGTCGAGTGTTTGGGCCGGTTTTCCCAAAGGATAAAGAGGACACAATTAAGAAAGTGGAGGTGCCTAGTATAGACCCAATTGGTTGTTCAAAAGATATGTCTGGTGAATCCAGCAACTTGAAAACCAATGATGATGATGAGGAACTCCGACTAATCAAAAGGAGCGAGTTTAATGTGGTAGAGCAGCTGCTCCAGTCCCCCTCAAAAATTTTAGTGTTGTCTCTGCTGATGAATTCCGAAGCGCACAGAGAAGCACTACAGAGAGTTCTTGAACAAGCGTTTGTAGAACATGATGTTATTGTGGATCAATTCGATCATATCATGGCTAATATCACTTCTCGTAACAACCTCAGCTTTTGCGACGAAGAACTCCCTGAGGAGGGTAGAAATTATAATTTGGCTTTGCACATCTCGTGAATTGTGTAACACCCCAAATAAAGTAAAAGAATTATTTAATTAAGTTAATAATATATTTAATAATTTAATTAAATAAATTGAATTATTGGATTATTATTATTATTTTGGAATAATAATTATTATTGGAAAATATATAAGTGGAATAAGAGAAAAGGTTTTCATTTTTGGAAAAGGTTTTTACGTGAAAACTGAGAAGCTGCAAGAAGAGGAAAAGGGCAAAGAGCTGTAGAGCAAAGGTTGGAGAACGGAAAAGCTTGAAGCTCGAAGAGTTGCCGGATTGTTAAGGTAAGGGGGGTTTATCGTCGTTTAATGGGTATTATCGATTAACATGTAATGGGTAGTGATAAGCCGTCGATTGACCCTAATTGGGATTTAGAATGCTGAGAAATTATGTTGAATAAGTTGTATTAAAGCTGAAATTGAATTGGTGTTTGAGTGTATTGTGAATTTCTGAGCGTATAGCTTTTTACGGAAGTTGAATCGGAGGTCCGGAAGTCCTCCAACGGCGGAAAATGCGGAAACTCTGCATTCTGCCTTGTGTTAGCGCAGGAACTGCTGTTTCGCATGCGTTAACCGGTTAACCCAGGGTGTTAACCGGTTAACACTGTTATAAATTGTGAAAAATGTTGAGTTTTGCCTGCGTTAACCGGTTAACCTATAGCGTTAACCGGTTAACACTGTTGCGTTTTGCCTGGAAGTGTAATTTTCCTGCGTTAACCGGTTAACCTATAGCGTTAACCGGTTAACACTGTTGCAGTATGTAAAAATGGTTGATTTTTATGATGTAAGTGTAATTGGTGATTGGCCTATTGTATCCAATTGTGATAAATAAATTCGTGGAGTCTATGTTGCGAAATGTTGATGCAAATATGTTGATAAGTTGTTTTTGTGGAAAATATTAAGTTGTAGGCTGATGAGCCAAAGTTGAATATAAGTTGTTTTGTTGAAAATGCTGAGTTGTAGGCTGATGAGCCAAAGTTGAATATAAGTTGTTTTGTTGAAAATGCTGAGTTGTAGGCTGATGAGCCAAAGTTGATTTTTAAGTTGTTGTTGCTGAAAAAGCTGTTATGTTGTCGTTGTTATTATGTTGTTGAACTTTCAAGTCGTACATGCCATATACATTCATATGCATTAAGTCGGGGCTTTTGCTCACACCACGTTGGCCTGGATTGGCAAAATTATGGGGCTTTTGCTCACACCACGTTGGCCTGGATTGGCAAAAAAATTTTAAGTTGAAAGTTGAAGGCTTATGCCTTGATGCCCACTAAACTGGCAATGATTTTAAGTTGGGAGTTTTACTCCAAATGTTACCACATGCATGAAGAGTCGAGTCTCATTTGAGTTGCATTTACGTTGTGGTTGAATATGATGTTGAGTTGAATATGCTGCTACCGAATGCATGATATGATGTGGGTGATTAACGTGTAAAGTTACTTAACATAACATGATGATTTATAATATTTGTTATATCGATTGAGGAACTCACCCTTACAGTTATATTTTTCAGGTAACGAGCAGTGAGTTGAGTAGAAGCTAGTGCTTGAAGTCTAGAGTGGTTTTAGTGGGTCATGCTCTGATAGATGTAACATCGGGACGGGATGTTTTATTTGTTGAATAAATGTTAATTTTAAGATATTACAGATGTTGAATGTTTCTATCCGCTGCGAATTTTTAAAGAAGTGTTTATGTTGGATTAAATAATGAGCATGACTGATTTTTACGGTGAATTATGTGAAGTATTATGTGACACCCTTGGTGCATGATTACTCTGATATTGATTTATATGCTGTTGTTTTAATTAAATATTTGGGGTATTTAGAAGGGTGTTACAAATTGCAAAGAAGATGCTTTGTCAAACATGCTGGTTGACACCGGGTCGTCACTGAATGTGCGTCCAAAGTCAACTTTGTCGAAGCTATCTTACCAAGGAGCGCCCATGAGGTATAGCGGTGTAATCGGCAAAGCTTTTGACGGTTCATGCAAAACAGTAATTGGTGAAGTGGACCTTCTAGTCAAGATAGGTCCGAGTGATTTTCAGATTACTTTTCAAGTAATGGATATCCACCCGGCCTACAGCTGTTTATTGGGAAGGCCATGGATTCATGAGGCGGGAGTTGTTACCTCCACTCTGCATCAGAAAATGAAATTTGTCAAGAATGGCAAGCTTGTGATTGTTGGAGGAGAGGAAGCGTTGTTGGTTAGCCATTTGTCATCTTTCTCTTATGTGGAATTTGAGGATGAGGTTGGAACTCTATCCCAAGCCTTATCTATTGCTGCTGATAAGAGAGTTGGGGCACCTATGTCCTCATTAAAAGATGCTCAGAAGATTGTTGAAGAAGGTACTGTTGATCAGTGGGGGCGCATGGTAGAAGTCTCCGACAACAAAGGCAGAACCGGTTTGGGGTTCCAGAAAGGCTCATCAATTTGAAGATCTGAAGATATGCAACTCAGCTTCTGTAGCGGAGGGTTCATTCATGACAATGAAAAACACTTAGCTGTTGTGCTAGAGGATGACGAAGAGGAAGACTGCACCAACTTTGTAACGCATGGAAAGACGTGCAACAATTGGACTGCTATTGATATTCCTGTTATTTTGCATCGATCTAAGTAATTGCTTTTATATTTTAAAATCCTCCTCCTATGCCTAAGGGAGAAGTGAACATTGTTTGGGAATTTCAATTTGATCATTAATAAAATTAATTCTATTCATCCACATCTTTGATGTTTCTTCTTACTCTTTGCTTTATTCTGAAAATGGTAATCACAAAAAAACATAAATAAACAATATAATTGTCCATCTACATAATATTTGGTCACAAATTCACTTCTCTAAAATCAAAATATCAAATCATTATGCAGGTTGGTTTCTAACCCCATTGAATACAATGATCATTCTCCTTCCCCAAATTTTGAATTCCCTGTGTTTGAAGCCGAGGAGGAAAGTGATGTAGAAGTGAATGATGAATTGTCTCGTATTCTTGGGAAAGATGAAAAGACCATTCAGTCGTTCAAAGAGAAGATTGAGCTACTCAACTTGGGTTCCGAATATTCTTCTTAGTTTGCTGTCTGTTACTTCTTACCCAATACCAGGAAAAAGTACCCTTATTTTTCTCCTCAGTAGAGTCCCCAGTGGATCTATTCCTCAGAGAGTTAATCCTTGATATGTTCATCTTAGCCGGTGACGGATTTTCTCTTTAATTGGTTTTCTACCCAGTAACCAGTAGTTGTAAATCCCATTTTATCCCCTTTTCAGAGTCTATCCTTGATATGTTCATCTTAGCCGGTGACGGATTTTCTCTTTGATTGGTTTTCTACCCATTAACTGGTAGTCGTAAATCCTACTTTTTCCTCCTCGTAGAGTCTAACCTTGATATGTTCATCCTAACCGGTGACAGATTTTCTCTCCGATGGTTTTCTATCCAGCTTTCGATAGATGTAATTCCTACCCTTTATGTTCAGTTGGCATATCCTTGATATGTTCATCCTAACCGATGATGGGTATCCTCTTTGACATTTCCAGGAAAGTCTATCCTTGATATGTTCATCTTAACTGGTGACGGATTTTCTTCCCTGTCGAGTTTATCCTTGATATGTCCATCCTAACCGATAACAGATACTCTCACCCCTTGTCTTCTGCCTAGTAACCGGTAGTTGTAAATCCTATATTTTCTACATTTTTCCCAGCAAGGCTATTCTTACACAGTAACTGGTAATGAATTTCCTCTCCTGGAATCCTCAGCGAGTCATCCTTGATATGTGCATCTTAACCGATGACGGATGTTCTCTCTGTCAGATCTTTATTATCTCCTTACCCAGTAACAGGTAGTAGATAATAAATTTATGCTCCTCTTGTGTTGAAGTTTATCTTCCCCAGTTGAGTGGAGTGCGCATTTCCTTAGGTAAATCATTTTTTTTCTTGCATGATTCGAGTACTTCAGTTTTATCCTGACTTACTCATATCCCCTGCAGATGTTGTTTTTTCCCCGACTGAGTCTTTCCATTTTGTATGGAATCCCTCTAGTCCCCCAGTAGTTTTAAGACGTAGCCTGGCCTACGCGTAAATCCTTTTATCCCCAGAGTCTCGGCCTCCCCATTGAGTTTTCCTTACATAATGCATTGTACTTCTGCGGATTTTCGGTCTCTCTGATTCCTTTTTTCCTTTGTGGCAATATTTCCCCACAGAACATTAACTTTTACATTCATATCATTTGCATCATGAGGTCTCTTAGGGACCAAAATTTGTTTATCTATGTTTTATTTAAGCACATTCTACTGAGTCGATCCGAAGATTTTAACCTTCACCTTCTCAGTTAGAATGTCCTTAAATAGGGGCAGCTGTAAGACCCTAATTTTGACCCTAAGATCCCTCATGTAATTTCATCATAAGCATTAGCATTGGGTTCATACCTTGGCATCCTCCTTGCCCCTCTTTCATTGGGTTTGTTTTGGGAGAGATCACCAAGCACTTTGTGATTGAATCATACTTGTACTTTATCATTTCACTAACCAAAATACCAAAAATATGTCTTCGCATTTGTCTAACTCTTTTGTAGGAAGGGCATGATTCCATTGATTCATCAAGCTCACATCTAGGGTTTGAGACCCTCAGGAACAAAAAAAAACAAAACCAAGAATTGATCCAAGAATGGTTATGAGCATCATATATGAGTCCCAATGTTCTCTACATGTTATATTAATCAAGTTTTCTTCAAGAGTTTGAGGGTGATTTGCCTTTGAAACCCTAGTTTGACTGGGTATCTTGAGTAACTTCTCCAACAAGCTATATCACCAATTGATCAAATTTCTCAAGGGAAACTTAAAAATTCATCATCTTATGCATATATTATCTACCATGAGCCAAGAAAGTCAATAGAATTGGAAGTTATCAAGTTGGTTGATGATGGTTGGCCAGATAGATTCATCTGATCAAAACTGGGTCTCTCTAGATCCTATATCCTACAATTTTCACCATATAAAAATTATTCCAAGAGAAAACTTACTCTAAATGACATTCCAAACAACTTTCATGTTGAGACCTAGAGCTAGTTGTTCTTGGAAAATCATTTTCTATGTTGAAACATTATAGGTCATTTTGTCTAAACCCTAATTTGAAAGTCAACTTCCCAAGGCCGTAACTTGCTCAATTTTTATGAGATGAAATATTTACAAGTTGAAAAATCAATTCAATATGTCTACTTCAACTTCGATGTTTGGAGTGGGATATAATTTAACTTTTTTGAGCATGTGATATGAGGTTACATTATAGGTCACTTTTGACCTATACCATTAATCAAGTGATTTTTCCAAACTTCAAAAATGCATAACTCTATCATTTCAAATCTAAATGACATGAAATTGGTGACAATTTTGAAGGTATTTGATAGATCTACAACTTTTATGAAGACACTCTTCTCATTTGAAGCTCATATAAAAAGTTAAGCAAGGTGGAATATTGAGACATATGGCTTGACACTTAGAAAAATTTTGATATGTCAAAAATTTCCAAACTTCCACCTCAAATTTCTCCAAGTTACAAACTCCAAATGGAAAAGTGTTGAACATAAAAGTTGTTCCTCTTGATCTCACCTTTCCAAAGAGCTCAAATTCATTCATTTTGGACAAGGAATGCATAGGCTGCACATGGCATGAACATGGTGTCATAACTTGGCAAGGATCAAACTTCAAATCAAAATGCACACTTGCCTTGCAATCCAAGCTGAATTCAGACTATCTAACATTCATTTGTTGACTTATGACAATGATTTTATGGGCATATGCGCACCCATGCACCCATGCATCATCGACGACCAAATTTTGAAAGTGATTTCAAGTGTGCAAAAAGCAATGGATTCAGCTATAAATAGAGCCTCATATGCTCAGCAATCAACACACATTCGCACCAGCTTTGATCCCCCATCTCTAACCCTCACTTTGGAAAGGATAAACTTGAGAAATTCATTTGAATTTGAGGTTGAATTTCCACTGTTTCGAAATTCAAATCTCCAGGAATCCACAGCCTTTTAAGCATTCAATCCTCCTTCTGCAAGCATTTGGAGTGAGATCAAGCACGAGCAAGATCAAGATCAGTTGAATCCAGACCTCCATTGAAGGTATTTTCCAGAAATTTTGATCTCTTCGATTCTCTCAAATTCTTGCTCAATTCTATTGATTCTTTGGTCTTCTGAAGTCCTACCAATGTAGGCAAGAAGATTGAGTTGTTTGAGGCCAAATCGAAGCAACTCAGTTCATGTACCTCAAATTTCAACTCCATATATCTCTCAATATACTTGGAGTTAGAGTGAATTGAGGCCAGATTCGAGCTCAGTGCCATTTTTACTTTGAAATCATGTTCTTGTTTTTAATTTTGGTGATGGTTGTAGGTGGACCAGTCCGGTGAGGTCCACTGGAGAAGAAAACCGGAGCTACAGCTTCGGCCATGCGCTGGCATGTCTCACAGCCACATGATCCATGTAACTTGTTTTAATCACGATCGTTCCTTTTGAATACCAATGTTATGGCGCGCTAACTCATGTGCACGGTGGAACGCGTGTTTCTGGCCACTTGATCTACCACCTCAATTAATGAGGGAGATCAAGTGGTCCACGTTTTTTCTGATATTTTCATTTTCATTTTAATTGCATTATTTTCAATAGTTCATATTAAATTCAAAATTGATCCAAAAAATATGGGACTTTCACCAAAAAAATTCAAATATTTTTCTCTTTCATATTCTGAATTAAAATTATTTTTTGGATCATTATTAATATTTTTCATGAATTAATTGATTTTGCATTTGTTTTTAATTGTTTAAAAATAATTTTAAATGTCCAAAAATTATGAAATTTTTTCTCCAAGGTCCTTTGACCTTGTTTGACCTATGATAAATCTCATGGCCATTTCTTTGGTGTTTTGATGAGATTTTAGGAATTGCACAAACCATATTTAATTTAAATGCACTATTTTAGTATTTTAATTTGAATAAATGCCAAATAAAATTATTGACCAATTGTCATGGCTTTTTTATGTTTGACTCTTGTTGTTGGGCCTTGGTCAAGGTTGATTTGACTTTGTCAAATTAATATCGTTGAATTTAGGGGATTGATGGAATGTACATTCCATCTCCCAAAATGAATGGATGATATTAATTTGGTAGAAGTCCTCCTTTGACCAATTTGTGTTTTGATCCATTCCCCTCCCTCTTCATTTCATTCCCCTTCTTTATGCATTCATATCATTTGGCCTATGATATCTCAAAGTCCTAATGCTAGTTGATTAAAAAATTGACATGAGTATGGATGAGATTAGGCCACACCTTTTGCATATTCTTTGTGTGTGTGGTATGTTTCATGAGCACAGTCCATTATACTATGTCTCTAACATGCATTAACACCAAAATTTTACTGCTCGGCCTCAAATAGTTGTGACTTCTACATAAGTCCAATTACGATTGCTTAACATAGTGCTAAATTTGTGACATAAAAGACATAAGCATTCTAGTTAGTGAGATTGTAAGTCTCCCCTCTTTCATGGTATTGTATGGAAACTTGGCCTTCTTTCCTTCCTTTGGAAGATGTTTTGGCTCAAAGATTCATGCTTGTGATAAGTGGGTTGAGTGTTCTCCAAAGAATGTCTTAAGATGAAAAGCAAAAGCAAAATAATACTAACTTCTAACCTATTAACTACTAACTTTTAATTTCAAGCCTTTACTTTAATTCCATTTTTCACATCATTCTAATTGTTTATGTTAGTGCAATTTTCACTTTGTCCACTTGGACCATATTGTGTGATATATTTTATTTGTGTATACTTTGTTGGTTTGTGTGGTCTTTGACCATTAATGTACATAATAACAACAAAAACCCTAAAAAAACTTTTGTGTGGACTGTTGGCTTGATCTTGGACAAATGGACTTAGAATCTAGGAAACCTTCCTAAGCTAAAGGACTTGGCCAATGCCAATTTGTTGAGAACCAAGTGCTTGCAATTTGAAATTTATCTGATACATCTTTGAAGACATCTCTAAGTTCATCTGCAACATGATCATTGTGAAGCTGTTATTATGAACCTGTGACTTGTGGAATTCATTTATTACATGGGCTATTTTGAAAAGATCATGGAATGGATAAGCTTGGATGTGGCCATCTTTATTTGATGCCTTGCTCTTCAAGATAATATAATTGTACATTTGTGTGTTGCTTGATTCTAAAAAGTCCAAAGGAATTCTTGGTTTCTATTGACATTCTTGTCTATTGGATTGCTACCCATTTGGTCAGATCTTTTCAACTCTAAACTTTTAATTGTTTACATAGGATAGTCTCTTCATCTTCTCCCCGTTTCTTTAATTTCAAAATCTCTCCCTCCATTTTTCAAAATCTTCTTTGTGTGAACTACTTTTGGTTCTAAACTTTAACCACTTTTGCAAAAAGATAGAAACATTGGCCTTATGCCATTGCATTTTCAAAATTATTTTCTTAAATCAAACTTGTAAATAAACTTAACTATACTTGACTTAAACTTTCAAAAAGCCAAAAAGAACTAACTCATTCAAACCATTTTTAGACCTTTGTGCCTTTCAAACTTATTTTTTGTTAAAAATAATGCATCCATTTTGAAATTTGTATCATAAACACAAAAATATAATTAATGAATTCTTTTCTCATCCCCTCATTCTATTTGTTTGTAAACATCACTTTATACCAAGTACATATGCACATAAAAAGGGCTCCCTAGGAGTACCTAGGACACTTTGGGTGCTAACACCTTCCCTCTGTGTAACCAACCCCCTTACCTGTAATCTCTGACATTTTATTAGTTTTGATTTGAAAAATTCTTACTTTTTGGGTTTTGTTCATACTTTTTCCCTTTTCCCTTGGAAACAATAAAAGCGCGGTGGAGACTCTTGTTATTTGATCTCTAGCTTGTCAATAGCTTGATGGTCATGAATTTCCCGATACACTTCTTTGATAATGTTTTCTAATAATTTTTGTCTATTGAGCACTAGATTGGTGCAATCTTGAAGAAGTGTTTAATATGTGCTTTGCCTAAAAAATAGGCAAAGGGGGATGTTGTTTCTTTGATTGTATAGGCAAAATGGATAACAAGATGTTTTGAATATATTGTGTGACTGTTGTTTTGCACAACAATCTCTAGCCTTCCTATATGAGGGTTACTTGTAGGACCGGCTACGAAGTCCTGGACTTTTGTGTTTTGGGTGTATGGTTTTCTGGTAAGCAGTGTTTTTGACAGGTTAAAAGGGTGTAAACGAGACTCTTGGTGAGTCAGGGAGGTAATAAAGGTAAAATGTAAAATAGAAACAATAAAGTACTGAACCAAAAAGGATAAGCGATAAAGCAACAAAGACAAAAGGTAAACATTGCGAAGATTAAATGACTTGTAATTATTAAGTGGAGGCAAAATACATTTTTGTGAGGAGAGTAACTTTTTTCTCGTAAACGCTTTGGTACTTCAGGCTTTACCCCTACTGTAAATGTTCAAATTGCCCCCTCTAGAGTTTCACCTAATATTGGCTTAAATACTAGTTGAAAATAACCGTCGAGAGGTTACAGAGCCTTCTCGTGGTGCCACGTGTTGGTCCACTTCCCCCATCTTGGCGGATAACTACCCACGACCTCTTTGCATGCCCAAGTTCCCATTCTCCGCTCAAAATCTTTCAACTTCGACCGAAGCTTGCATGAGTCGACCGGCAGACTCGTCCACCCTCCTATCGAGGAGCCTCCGACATAACCCATGGCCGAAACTGGCTTTTCCCTTAACCAAAATTTGTCAGCTAACAAATTGCCCCCCAAAAAGGCTGGCTTCGACATGAGCGAGTCGATTGAGAAGATGGCCTTTTGACGTTCCATATTTCGGATAACTGTCTTGTCATTACTCATGACTTCATATGTGATGATGACTTTTTCGGCCGTGCGATTTCCAAGATACTCAACCATCCCTAGGTCGTGGGATCTCAACCGAAACCCACTAGCTCTTCTGATTACTTCCTAGCCAACCACTTGTCAACCACCTACTTCTCGATTGTTCACCTCACTGGCTTATAAATAGTATCTTCTCCTTCTTTACACATTCTTCTGCTTCCATACTCGCGTATCCTCTTGCTTAACCTTAGACATACTTTTGAATTGTGCTTTCACACTCGGCATCTCCAAAAACCCCCAAACCTTTGCTTCATTTCCCCAATGGCTTCCTCATCTCTCGCGAAAGAAACCGTCTCTTACGGTACTGGTCACAACCCCATCGCCTTCAAGCATACTCCTAAAGAATGGATGAAAAGTATTCCTCAACCTTCATCATCCGATGAAGCCATTCTCAAGAACTGGCAAAACTAGTTGGCGATTCCTTTCGTGGTGGACACAAAATTGGTTGATTTTCACGGTTCCCTTGCTGACAACAAATCTTCTCCAAACAATGTTGCACCCTTCTTTCCTGGGTATAAACCCGTTATGCCCCTTGCTTTCGACAGATCTGTCGTACTTGACGTCAGGTTCATGGAGGCAAAAGCTAGGGTTTTTCGCTCCATGCCCACTCCTGGCAACAAAGAGTACTTGGCGTGGCTTAACAAGGTCCAGCGCAAGCGTCGAGACCAATGGTGGGGTGCTGGGATTTTCGACCTCATTCAGGTTTCGAGGTACGCCCATCGTGTTAACCCTTGCATGTTGTTGCCGTCCCTTTACTTTTTGGAAGCTTTGACTAACACCTTTCAGCTTCCATGTGGGATGCTGACACCCACTCTCTTCGACGTGGCGGCGATTACGGACCTTTCACCCTTGGGAGAGACTTTTGACCCAACTCTTTTGACAGAGAATATCTTCACGTTTGTTCAGGCCAGCCTCCTGAACTATATCGTAGACCACCACAACAAAGACTTTGTCGAAGTGTCTGACGAAGAGCACATAGCTTTCCTCACCTTGTGGCTCTCTTATTATGTCTTCTGTCCCAGTTCCCTGCAGATAGCCAAGAGTTATATTGCTCTGGTGATCAAGATCCATGAGGGTCGAAAAAAATTGTTGGGCAAACTACTATTGGCTTCTTTGTACCAGGCCCTAGGGTTGGCAACCTTGAAGCTGAAACTCCTTTCCAACACCCCGAAAACCCTGAACTTGTCGGGTCCTTTGTGGCTCCTGCAACATTGGCTAAACGCCACCTCTGAGTATTAGCTGGGCTACACCACGTCGAAGCTTCTTATGCGATTGAACAAAGACCGACCAATCGAAGGGGCGAAATTGGAATTGACAACCTTTCAGGAAACTCCAAACACCAGCATCTTCATGAAATATCTAAACATGTTCATTGAAGCGGACAAGTTCGCTCCTGGTATGACGCTGTTTGCTGACAAAATTTTTGGCCCTAAATGGTTCAAGGATCCCTTTCCTGGTAGCTCTCCCCAAACTACATCTCAACCGAACGCTATATGGAGGGCTTTTCTGACTCCAACCTTGCTGTCCTACAGGGTTGAACCAGGGTCGAAGGGATTCGGCTTCATGAGCCACCAGTCGAACCTTGTAACTTCTCAACTTGGCCTAAGCCAGATGGTACCAAAGCCTCTGGTATCTCATGATACCGATATTTTTTGGTCTGGTCGATCGTTAACAGCTGATGACCATAAGGCCTATCTTCGTTTATGTCGATCTAACAACCGTTATGAACTTCCAATTTTTCGCTTCCAACAATCTTTTCTGACAACCACTGATTTTGATGACTGGTGGAACTCCTACTACAATCGTGCCTTTTCCAGCGACCAGTTCCTCTAGAACATGGTCGATGCGCTATCCACCCTCGCCGGCGACATACAGCCTCCGCCTCCATCCGTCAATGCTCCTGACCCAAAAATCCAAAAGCCTCCTGTCGACGAAGCCCCTAAAAAGGTACTTGTACACTGACTTAGTTTTTCTTTATTTGGTATTCTGCCAATCTGACGGTTTTTTGTTGTTAGGGTCGAAAGAGGGTCATTGAACTGACTTTGGCGAAACCTCTGAAAAAACCACGGGTGCCTTCGACCCCGCCTCCGCAGGTATGACCCATTTCTCTTACGAACAAGTTTTATACTAAGAATTTTTATCACCTCTTCATATGTCTCCGTATCCAGGTGTTTGAAGAAGTACCTGTGGCGGAGGACGAAGACTTAACCGGGAGTGTGCACTCCCACATTTTCTCTCCATTGAAAGCCCCACCCAAGACTCCACCCACCCCTACGCGGAGGAAGAAGACTCCGACAAAGGTGGCTCCTGGGGATTCCCCGACAATCCAAAAAGACGTCAAAGAGGTTCCTACCCCTCGGGATTCAGAAAGGACTCTCACTACTTCGCCTCCAGTCGATCGCCAGGTATTTGCCCACACTCCCCCCATTTTGCATGGTAAAGTATTTTGTCAAGTTCGAGGCTCTCTTTATTCAATTCACCAAGAACTTGAGCCTCCGACAAAATGTTGACTTCCAAATAAACATGATACTCAACAAGGCGGAGATCGAATGGGATTCCTGTGAGGCTTATGAGCGGGAACTCGATGAATTCAAACATAAAAAGGAAGAGCGTCTCCGTCAGCGGGAAGTCTTCGATCAACAAATATCTGATTACCAAGCTCAAATCGCTGAGCTTCACAAAAATATTACTGAAGTGGAAGCGCAGAAGGCTTCTTTGGAGACAGTTGAGGGGATCCCTGAGCAGGAGGCGATTGATAGTGAGGTAATGAGGGGAATATCTCATGGGGAAAGGGCCCTCAAAATCGAGGCTGGCATCAAGTATTTACGCGGGAAGAAAATCTCTGGATAATAGGATTAAGCATAAGATAGCCGCGTTTGAGGATTTTAATTATAGGTTCCCCATTTAAATCTTTCTTCAATTTATTGTAGGCATGTCGACCATATTTGTAATGTCCTCCTGGGACAATTTCAAAAAAATCAATGAAACTTATGTTTTGATATGGATTTCTTGTAGCATAGGTTTATATTTCTTCAAGTATTTTCCATTTACTCTCAGGAGCCTTTGATCTCCACCAAGTTCTTTGACTTCATACGCATTGTTATTGTACGTTCGAGTTACTTGAAATGGTCATTCCCACTTTGGTGACCATTTACCTAAGGTTCGATCTCGACAGTCCATAGGCAAGATTACTTTCCAAACGTAATCATTATCAACAAAGGTTTTTTCCCTTATTTTTCATTTGTATACCTTGGTTACATGCTACTTTTGTCAGATCAGCATTTCGACCGCAACCAATCTTTCTTCGTCTAAATCAGACAACTCGTCGAACATCATGTTCTAGTATTGCTCTGACTGAAGATCATTCTGACGCTAGACTCTGATGGGCTATAAGCATATCTCCACCGGCAATATGGCATCATGACCAACCGTTAGTAGAAAGGGCGTCGCGTTCGTCGCCTCTTTTGGGGACGTTCGGCATGCCCATAGAATTTGGTCCAAAGTCTTGTGCCAATTCTTTGGTTTTTAGAAACATGCTTCCTAATAAAACCTATTATTACTTTGTTGGCCGCTTCTACTTGGCCATTTTCTTGTGCATAGTAAAATGTGTAGAGGTAACCAACCTGAAACTCGTTTCACCGATAAATTCCTTCATCTTTTGTCCTACGAATACTGACCCTTGATCCGTAGTAATGGTCTTTGGGATACCAAACCTATACATGATATGTTTCTGAATGAATTCGATCACCTCTTCTTGATCCATCTTTACCAGAGGGACGTAGAACATTTAACCCATCTTGGCCTATTTAGGACGTAGTGCGGAGACTGTTCAAGTGTAGACTTGGTAACAGTTGTTACGCGATACTACACTCAGACGAGTTTCTCTTGAGAATATTATGGGTCGATGAGTCAGTCATCTTAACCTGTAATATCTGATAGATGGAATTAAGACTCTGGGAACTGTTTAGAACATGATCTACAGGTTTTTATCCTTAGTTCACTCCTTTGGGATGGTTCTTACCCAGACTCCATGCTCGTGACTTACAATAAACCCTTGATTCTTGGTTGATCCAATCAAGTCTACAACTTCAAAATATATTCTAGTAACCGTGTTGCAATCATAAAATATTTCAGCAGACTCCCCTTAATGCACTTATATTCGCGCGTGACTTGCTTTATTATCAACTCCGAGTCTCCCCTTACTTCAATTTGACTGGCTCCCTTCCCTTTCAAAAGATGAAGACTGACTATTAAGGCCTCGTATTCGGCTTCGTTATTGGAACACTTTTCACTGATCCTGTACTTAAACTTCGTCGGACCCACCTGAGGGGATAATATTAATACCCCGACTCACATTTCCTCTTTGTGACTCGATCCGTCGAAATATAGACGCCATGGTGTGGTGTCGACCATGTTTAGGGGTGATTCGACCATGGCATGATCCACTATAAAATCCGCCATGATCTGGCCTTTCATGGCTTTTAAAGGCTTGAAAGTTAGAGAAAACTCTGCCAACGTCAGTGCCCATTTCCCAATTCTACTATGTAGAATAGGCTTAGACAACATATGTTTAATAATATTGTAATGAGATGAAACATAAACATCATCTGGTTTAATATACTGTTTTAATTTCATACAGGCAAAGTACAAACACAGATATAGTTTTTCTATGAGACTGTACCTAGTTTTAGCATCTACCAACATTCTACTGAGGTAATATATGGGCCTTTCGACACCATTACAATCCTCTTGGGCTAACATTCTCCCTATACTTGTATTAGATGCAACAATATATAAACTCATACTTTTATTTCTACTAGGAGGTAACAGAATATGAGGCTTGGTAAGGTACCCCTTGATCGCGTCGAAAGCCTCTTGTTGTTCAGGGGCCCAATGAAAATCACTCTCCTTTTTAATTTTAAGTAGCGGCGAAAACACCTTTGTTTTACCACTTAGATTCGAGATGAACCTTCTTAAGAAGTTTATTTTCCCCAACAAAGACTGGAGTTGTTTCTTTGTAGATGGGCTTTTGAGGTCTAAGATCTCCTTCGTTTTGTTCTGATTGATCTCTATACCTCGTTTGTGTACCACAAATCCCAGGAAGTCACATGCGTGCACCCCGAAATCACACTTCAATGGATTCATTTTCAATCCATATTTCCTCATTCTATCAAACGAGCGTCGAAGGTGATCCAGGTGCCCTTCTCGAGATAACGACTTCACCACGATGTCGTTGATATATACCTGCATGAACTTCTCAATGAAGTCATGAAAGATGGCATTCATGGCCCTTTGGTAAGTTGCTCATGCATTTTTTAAACTAAACGGCATGACGACCCACTCGTATGTCCCCAGCGCACCAGGGTATCGAAACGATGTCTTGGGGACATCTTCTTCGGCAATGAGAATCTGGTTGTAGCCAGAGTATCCATCAAGTAGGCTCAAATACTCAAAACCTGCAGCCGAGTCGACCAACATTTCCACCACTGGCATCGAATATTCATCCTTTGGCGTGGCGTTGTTTAGATCTCTAAAATCTATACAAATCCTAAGAGTTCCGTTTTTATTGATGATGGGCACTATGTTAGCTAGCCATTCGACGTACCTTGCCGTTCTTATGAAATGACTTTTTAGGAGTCTTTCGATTTCTTGCTTGATCTTAGAAGTAACGTTCAGAGCAACTCGTCGAGGTTGTTGCTTCATCGGCTTCTTCCCAGATTGGATAGGCAGTCGATGCTCTACTACACTTCGATCCAACCCTGGCATTTCTTCATAATCCCAGGCAAAACATTCCTTGTATTCGGTCAATACCTCGACTAGTTTTGCCTTCATCTCTGACCCCACCTTAGTACTTATGTAGGTTGTTCTTTTTGTGGTTCCATTTCTCAGGTCAATCTCTTCAAGGGGATCTTGCGTTTGCATCTTCTAGGACTCATTTTGTGGGTTCTTTTCGAACCCCAAAGGCTCATTGTCATAGATACAATCAAGCCTCCGATTTTCTGAAGTTGTTGTCTGGTCTAGTCGACCATCATCTACATCTTCGACCTCACAGGCCAAATTATGGAGTCTCTTCCTTTCCAGAATTGACTTCCTCTTGTTTTCAGCCAAATAGGCCGAAATTCGAGCCAGGCTTTCTGACTCAACAATCATCTTTGTCGACTGCTGGCCACCCCGTAGGTGGAATTCCCGTCTCTGATCACGTGTCTTCCTCGTTATCCCAAACGAAACCATGATCAGGGTCCAAGTTCAGAACTCGACCAGTATTGACAGAAGTATAGGATCTCGATTCGTCATCACATGGCGCTATATTCTCCAAATGTTGGTCAAACGACCTCTTGGAACCTCTATCGTCGACCCAGTAACAGCTTTGGTCGGCTTCAATACTCTCTACAATGTCGTCTTTTCGCCAGATTATAAGCCTTTGGTGGACCATTGAGGGAACAACCCCTATCTCATGGATCCATTCTCGACCCAGGAGCAAGTTGAAGTTGGCTTTTGTATCTATTACCATGAATAGTGTTGAACGTGTTCTCGTGCCCACCGCGAGATCGACCTAAACCACCCTCATTATATTGCTGGTTTTCCCTTTATAATTTTAAAGGACCATGTTATGTTGTCAGAGATCTTCATCGCCCTTTCCCATTTTCTTAAACAGAGTATAGGGCATTAGATTGACTGCAACACCTTCGTAAACAAAAACCTTATTCACCGCCATTTCATCCACCTTAGCTCTGATGAGCAATGGTTTTAGATGGTACATCATCCCAGGATTAGGCCTTTCAAACATTTATTTCTGCTCTCGCACCACGCTTTATTCATGACATAGTAGCATAAAGGCTTTCCTGCCTCTATTTCATATGGTACAAAGTCTCCCTCTATTTCGGAAACTTCATATACCATGTCGTATTCAGCTGGTAGTACCGACACAATGCCACAGTTTACGACGAAATCATCACCATAGATATCTTCGTTGTTTTCGTCATACATATCCTCATCGAATTCCTCATCAGATTGAGGAGAATATTCAGGCTTTTCTTCCTCTGGTTGGGGAGAATACTTCGGCTCCCCCTCCTTCAATTTTTCCTCGTTTCATGGTTATCCCTCGATCTCTGACCAACATTCCATGTTCTGAGTAGCTATCACCGCCCTCTTTCCCGTTGAGTCGACGGTCATGGCCACTCTCTGATTGGCCACCATTTTTGCAAGTCCTTTGACCTTTGGCATCTGTTCCTTTTGTCCAGTAGTCTTCGAAGTCTTCGACTGTGGAATGGTAACGACTTTCCCAACTTTTTTGTTTCACTGGTGGCGTCTTCACTGTGTCCTAGTCACTGGATTCTTTCCTTTGTAGTTAGGAGATATTGTGTAGCCTCTTTTCTTCTCTGGAGACGTTGCCTCTTTCTCTAACACCCTCCATTTTGGGTTTTTGCCCCCTTTTGATTGACAGATTCTATCCATTTCTCCCATGGAACATCAGTTGGAGGAATGAATGTCTTTGGTCGGGGATGCTGAAACTGTCTTTTGTACTCTTTGTTCCATTGAGGTGCTTTGTGCCTGTCGAACACGAATCATGGGACAACAAGCTTTTCCTCCTTCACGACCTTGTTGTCGGCCTCCAGTCTTTCGGCGGTTCTCTCGTCGAACACCACGTTGCACTTCGGGCATAATAGAGGTTTTGATCCCTTTTCCTTGCACTTCTCCTAGAAGTCAGACAAGCTTTCTCCAGGCTAGGGATAGGCCGACTCGGGCCTCCTTTGGTCTTTGTTTCCAAAACCTTCAGTAGTTTCGACCATCATCACTTCAAATGATTCAGCTAACGAGGTTGTGTTAAGAACCTCAATGAGACCATTATTAGTATCTACCATCATGCACTCTGGAGGCTCTGCATATAAAGCTTCTTCCACCTTCAAAGGGTCATAATCCACCTGCATTTTTGGCCTTTCGCCAAATTGGAACCTTTCTTCTTTCAAAGCTTTCAGCACCAAATCCCTAAAAAGAACACATTGGTGAGTCTTGTGACCAAGGAAATTATGAAATTTACAAAATCCCATTTTCTTCTTTTGTTCTAAGGGAGGGTCTTTTAAACCCTGAGGGACGATAATCTGACCATCTTTTACCAATAGATCAAAGATCTCGTCGCACTTAGACACGTCGAATGTATATGTCTTAGCGACGTATTTGTCTGTTCTCTCTGCTCCTAAAGGGTTTTTCCCATTTGATGGCTTCAAAACCTTGCACGCATATGAAGGTTCGGGCTTAAGTTCCTCCATGTTAACCTCACTCTTGTCGATTATATCTTCGTCGTCGGAAGAGCCTCCTTCGACCGCGATGTAGGACACCTTCTCTTTCTTATGATATCGGCCCACCTTAGACTTCTCGGCTTTCAAGCGTTCGATACGTCGAACCCTATCGGCCAATTGGGCCATATCCCTAAGATACTGAGTATCCATCTTCTTCCTTATAGAATAATCTAGACCCCCAACAACCATCTCGACTAGTTCGTGTTCAGGGACTTGAGTAAAGCATCGCGCCTTCAGTAGTCTAAACTTGTTCAGGTACTGATCAACTGACTCATCAACCTTTCGCTTAATTCTAGCTAGTTCCTTAAGGCTGACCTTTGATTGTCCCATGTAGAATTGTTCATGGAATAACCTCTCCAATTGTGTCCATGTTTGAATCGACTGTGGAGGTAGCATTGTGGACCATGTAAACGCATTTTTTGTAAGGGAACTTGGGAAGTATTTTAACTTCAAGTCCTCATTGTTCGCTATGTCACCAGCTTCGGTCTGGTACCTGGCCATGTGTTCAACGGTGGATTCTTTAGTATCCCCCGCGAACGTAGTAAATTTAGGGACTTTCCATCCCCTTGGCAATTTTGTCTGTAAGACAAAATCTGGTAGAGGCGAGGAGTACGTCGGACGCTGGAGGCAAGGACTTACTCTATTTCGCACTATGATCCGTTCGACTATAGCCTCTAGGTTTTGTTCCCACATGGCTGCATCGTGTCGAACTTGTTGAACCTCCTGGTCTGGATCCTGGTTACGGTTAACGAGTACCATGGGGGGACTTCGTGCCACCCTTGGGATGTGTTCGAATTCCTGATATTCTTGTTCGATAGTATCGTCTGTCATCTCCTCTTGTCGAATCGGTGTTTCTGGTCGAGGAGGAGGCGTGGGATTTTGATGCACTTGAGCCCTTGGAGCTCCCAAAAAGTCTTCAATCCTGGTCATTTAGGTTGCCAACTGTTGATAGCTTTGCGTTGAATCCTAGATCAAGGGCCTCAAAATAGTACCCATTTACAAAGTTAGCATGTGTACCATTTCATGGTTACTTTCGTCCATCTGTTGTCTCATAATGACAACAAAGCTTGACGTAAAAGTTGGGATTGATTGGGATGTCAATCTGAACCCTGGGGGTCGACCAAATGGGGTTGCCAAAGGTCCAAACCCCTGATAACGAGGGAATGACGATGACGTGATATCGCTGTAAGTCGAACCGAGGTTATGTATATTTTCCATAAACTTCGTCGGCATTCCCAATATTCTGTGTATGGGAGTCGTGTAACTCGGCATGTGTTCCCCCATAGTTCCCATGGTCGTCGGTGTCGGCGTTTGTGGCTGACACGGTGTCAGAATTTGTCCTACAAACATTGTTGAAACCGTCGATGCCATACTGAAGCCGGTGTCAGCGGCTTGGGGCGTCGTTGTGTCTCTCGCCGAAGACGTTTCTTCGTGGGGTCTAGGAGACGTCATTTTTTCACTATGCAATCGCATACAACTTAACACTGTCGAGGTCCCACTGGGTGTGCCAATTTGTTGTTTTACGCAATAATCTCTAGCCTTCCTATATGAGGGTTACTTGCAAAATCAGCTACGGAGTCCTAGACTTTAGTATTTTGGGTGTATAGTTTTCTGGTAAGTAGTGTTTTTGACAGGTTGAAAGGGTGTAAACAAGACTCTTGGTGAGTCAGGGAGGTAATAATGGTAAAATGTAAAATAGAAACAATAAAGTATTGCTCCAAAAAGGATAAACGATAAAGCAAGAAAGACAAAAGGTAAACTTTGCGAAGATTAAATGACTTGTAATTATAAAGTGGAGGCAAAATACATTTTTGTGGGAAGAGTAACTTTTTTCTCATAAACGCTTTGGTACTTCAAGCTTTACCCCTACTGCAAATGTTCAAATTGCCCCCTCTAGAATTTCACCTAAAATTGGCTTAAATACTAGTTGAAAATAACCGTCGGGAGGTTACAAAGCCTTCTCGTGGTGCCACGTGTCGATCCACTTCCCCCATCTTGGCGCATAACTACCCACGACCTCTTTGCATGCCCATGTTCCCATTCTCCGCTCAAAACCTTTCGACTTCGACCGAAGCTTGCATGTGTCGACCGGAAGACTTGTCCACCCTCTTGTCGAGGAGCCTCCAACAGAACCCATGGTCAAAACTGGCTTTTCCCTTAGCCAAAATTTGTCAGCTAACAATGACACCATGGTGTGCGTGCTATACTGATTGGATTCTCATGCACTTCAGATTTATTCAAGCCCAAGGTTTAAAAGAAAGATTTGAATTAGTTAAGAAGATTTGAAAGGTTGGATTTGAATTAAAGAAGAAACCTATTCATATGATGATAAAGATTGGGTAAATTTTATTTCATTAAGACTAGTTTTCTGTTCTAATGTTCTAAGCTTCAGTTCTTATGTTCTGGCTTTTTGATCAACACATGTGTTCATGGTTGTTGTTGGTAGTTTCTACTCCAGGTTTTGTGTGTGCTAATGTCTGACACGTTCACTGACTGTGCTCATGGCTAATACTGACTTATTTGTTGCTAAATGTGTTAATGGAGCTTTGCCATATTGTAGCAAAAAGGGGGAGTCATAGTGTGTAGTGGATTGGTGTGAGTATTAACTTGACTACTGATTTTACGATGTATGAGGATATTCTGCTAACCTGACATATCATGTTATGCTTAATGCAGTCTGATATGTATGGTACTAACTGATCTGGTTTCTGTGTGCATACATGCTGAAGCATCTAGCCTAACATATGGCCCTTAACTACTATGTGTGTTGATATCATTGTGCGTTTGTAGTAGCTTTTGGCCTTTGACTACTGACTACTAACTGTATGTACATGTATGACTAACCAATCATGAATGATTGCATGTCAACTATATTTGGGAGCATCTATTGTGTGTCAACTGACTATTGTGTAGAAAATGTCATGCTACTTATATGTGTTTCTGTTGCTGTTGTATGCTCTGATGTTTGTGCTTCTGGTGCTTCTGATGTTTGGTCTGAGTATGATATATCCTTGATACTCAACCGTGTTTCTACTTGAAGAGTTGATTTGCAAAAGTTTGTCAAAGGTGGAGATTATTGGTCCTTTTGGTTTTGGCTACATTATGCAAAACAACACGGAGCTTGTTCGAGACGTTTCTGGTGCAGAAGGTACACATGTGGAACACGGTGTTCCAATATGTTTGCTCCAAAAGTTGGTCTCTGGAAACAGACATATGGTATTGCAGTTTTAGTTCAGAACTATTCTATCCAAGATTCACTCTACAAAGAAGATCTACAATTCATGTAGAATAGTTAATTTTGATGTATTGATGCAACATGTGGAACTCGATGTTCCAGCATGTGTGTAGTGTGACATCTGGTTTTGGTCAACAGACCATGACGGATGTTGTTTGGTGCGAAATTTTTGATTGAATCTCAATCAGATTTAGTGCATATTATTTGGCAATGTTTGTGTGAATTTTCTGATAGCTATTAAAGATCAAATCATATTTAAATGGAGATTTAAATTTGAATTTGAAATATAACAAATCATATCCTTTGTTAGAGAGGTTTATGGAGCAAATCAAATCCAACTAATTTAGCTATTATTCTGGACGAATTAAATACATAAATCCAAGAGGAAAAAACCCTGAAGACTTTGCTATATAAGGAGACTCAATTCTGATGTTTTACTTGAGTGTTTTGTGCACAAGATTAAGCTCTTTGTGCATAGGGTTTTTGAGTTTGTTGTTTCTTGTATTCCACGCTAATGTCCGCATAAGGATTAGTGTTGAATCTATTGTTATACACCACGTTATGTTCAGTAATTTGACATAGTTGTTGGTTTGTCTTAGTTGAGTTGTAAATTCAACAATCAATAGAGTTATTATTGTGTTGATCACTTGGGATTAGTGATCTATTTATTGAGTGTGTCACTTGGGATTAATGATTAAAAGAAAGTGAGAGGGGTTCTCATGTTTAGGGGAAGACCTAAATAGAAAGTCATTAGGATTAGGAAGAGAAATTGAACACCGTGGGATTGATGTTCTTATAAGATTAATTATAATAATTTGAAGTAGTGACGTATATGTGGTTTCACCGAGTTAGGTTCTCAATCTTTTGTATTATTTACATTGTGTTATTGTTGTTGTTATTTTACTGCCTTACTTGTTTAATAAGTTGGATTAGTTGTCCCAACGTTGTGTCTAACATTTATCCCTTCAAGAATATAATTTCATTTTTATTTATTAGATTTTTTTTTGTTCATACTATTAATGAATATCAATTTTAAAATACCTTTTATAATTTCTCTTTTTATAGAATCATGATTATTATTTTTGTCAAAAATAATGATTATTTTTTTAATAAGTGTGAAAATGTAAAAACCTTCCTTATAATAATAATAAAAAAAATGGAATTAATAGATATTTTGAGACGAATAGGGTACAGTGTTATTTTAATCAATGTTCATTAAAAGCAGAGTACTATGTAAAATATTTTTTTAATTAAAGTTGGACTATTCACATTCAATAGAAAGAGAAAACACTATGTCCCACTTGAATAGTAGTATCTTTTTATTAACCTATGTCCCACCATAATAATAATTTATGAAAGTAGAGGAAATATAAATGAAAACTATGATATTTGGCAGGTGAGAAGGATCTTATCTTATATAGGAAGGATTTGAGAATCCAAACATATCTGGAAATTGTAAAGTACTATCAAACCCTAACCACCAAATATACTTTGATTTCCTTGTTACACTATCTTTGTCAACCCCACAAAGATAGTATACACTAATCCTAATCTAAGTTGGTCTTTTGGTTTTGATCTACAAATAATTTCCTCCCATCATGAAAACAACCTCAGAAATTAGAAGATTCATTACAAATTGCATGATCCTTTGTGTGTGAAATAGTAGAGTAAGTGGAAGTGGATATTATAGGATTATAGCATGGAAGAAAACAAGAAGTGGATGCATAAAGAGACTGAAAGACAAAGAAGACAAGAGATGGCTAACCTCTGCACCAACCTTAGATCTCTTCTTCCTTTAGAGTATATTAAGGTAAGCACTTATTCACACAAGTAGTTCTCTTTATTATGTCATTTTTATGTGTTAAACTCATATGTCTACTATGGAGGAAAATACTATTCTCTGAAGAGTTATGAAGCACAAAGAGTGGAAAGACCGACGGTTAAGTCGATACCAAGGAATAATTTTAAAAATGAATGTAATCACAAGTATCTGTTTGACTTCCAAATACTGACATAGATACACTTTTTTTTAAGAGATGTCGGTGCTATATACATGGTCAGAAGTAGGTTTTAAATAAAGTATTGTAACTGTAGTTTGTGATTAGTTAACAAATAATTTATGAGGCTCTATATTTAACAATGGATTAACTGTGAAATTTTTGGATCCTACGCGGTAATTCATCTTCCACGTCCTTAAAGATGACTCTTTGTCAACATATATTTTTTGATTTAATGATTGGATTATGAACATAATTAGGGAAAGCGCTCGATTTCGGATCATGTGAATGAGGCTATGAATTACATCAACCACCTACAAACCAAGGTAAAGCAGTTAGAAGCTAAGAAGGAAGAGTTAACGAAGAAGATGTCTAGTTTGAATACAAATGTCCCTCAAAATGACTCTAGTAGTAGTTCTACCAATCTTCAACCTTGTGTTATTGTTCAACCTTTCCCTGGAGGAATTGAGATTGTGTGCAGTTACAGCTTCAACAAGTGTTTGTTTCCTTTGTCAAAAGTGCTTTTCGTGGTGATTAATGAAGGGCTTAATGTTATAAGCTGTACTTCCAACACAATAGATGGCAGATTCATATACACCATACGATCTGAGGTATAATATTTCAATTTATTTCTCACTACCATGCAGTAAATATGTTTATATACAGTGTTATACCTATATGTGAAAGTAGCACAAATTTTTTACAATAATATACTTTATTTTCTGCTTTCATTATTTTAGTGACTCTTATTTCACTCATTCATGCAATTAATGCATTTTCCAAATAAAGATTTGTTATTAACAACTTAATTTAGTTCTAATCGAATAAGATATATTTTTATCATAGACTCATGTTTGGTTTGCCATCTAATACTCATATTGCGGACCGGATCACGTGATGTTGTTGCAATATTGCAGTTGCAACAGTACCCACACCCACACCAGACTGCAATTACGGTGTAATCCAAATTACACTACAGACCGCGTTATAACACTGCAACGGTCTTATGATATCCCTTCAGCGGCCTCATTATGAGACCGCATATGAAAATTAAGGAGGAAATCAAAGCAGTGTGAAACATAAAATAAATGATAAAGTATAATATTTTATGTTCCTAAAGAATAAGTTTATGTCGAAACCACTGCATCGCAATTGCCACAACAGCAAAGGTCGCAAACACATCTGTTGTTGTAGCTGCAACTGGAATTTAAAACCGTGAGAAACTCTATAAAAACAGTATCATTTGTTCTAAAATTGGTTATTAACATTCATTTGTATATTTCCTTGAAGGATCCGACAATGACTGGCATTGATTACTCTGAACTGCAAAGAAAGCTTACAGAAGCAATATCATCTTCAAGTAATTTATAGATTGCTATAATATTTTGTGTGCATGAATAAAAATAGTTTAGCATATATATATTTGCTTCTGAATGTTCTTGTTTTTATTTAACCATTTTGCAGGTTTACCAGAGAGTTCATCAGAACCAGAAAATTGGCAATATCTTGAGAAAAATGTATATTTTGAAAGCTTCTGATATCTTATCATATTTGTGCACTAGTGTTTTCTAATCAGAAGCTAGCATGATGAAGATTAAAATTCGCAGTGGCATGCATGCAATACTCGTCGAACTAATTCATATCGTTTTCATTAGAAGTTAGAAACAAGCTAGTCATTCAAAAAGTCCATGTTGATGTTCAATGTATTGATTGATAATACATGTATTTTATGCGTTTACGTAATTATCTTCTATAGTAATTATCTTCAGGTGGAGAAAAGTCTTTCATTGTTCACGAGAAACCTGTTGTTTCTAATTTCCTTTCGGTCATTCAAGGTCATACAAATTCCTTGAATTGAGACAAGTGGAATTGCAAGTTTGTTAGGATGGTATTTTCTCAGTGTCGATGCTTATCATGCTCTTTTAGCTACTTCTAATTCTTCCAATACCTCTTACTCTACTAGTTATTCCTCTTGTAAACATTTTTATAGCCACCACAAGATCGTTTGGTCAGTGAAAATCATCTTCATAAATATCTTTGTTCTTCTACGTCTATAAAAACCACTAAGTGGTCATGCAAGTAGTTTGCCAATTTGTATAAGGAGTTATGAACCTTTGCTTTTTGATATTATTGTAGATCCAATCTCTACAATTTAAATGAAAATAAATAAGATATATGATTGGACATAATAAGGTGGAGCTAAACCTGGGTGGCAAAACTATAGTCCGAGAACACATGGAGCTTCGGCTCTACCTCTCGGCCACAATTAGTATATATAGGAGAGATTCCAACTCCTCCGCTTTTTCACTATATAGAAAAGACATTTCTCATTGGGTTGCCTTATAAGGTAGGGTGATATGGTAAAACTGTAATTCATATCGCTTATAATATATTACCAAAGTGATAGCCACTGGATTTCACATCGGGCCTACAGTGAAACATATGAGATATCTTCTATTTTTCACATCGGATATGTAGTTTAACCGATATGAAATCCATTGTATTTTTGAAATATAAATTTTATATTTTTACATATTCTTGGTTATATCTGGATAAAATGACAAAAACAAAAGTTACATATATTTAAATGGCACATATTTTGTACTATATACGTAAAGGGCTACATGACCAAAATTAAAACAAGCCGACCATAACCTCCCATTCTTTTCTTAGGTCAAATTTTTTTTCTTAAGGAAGTTATATTATTTATAAATTCAAAAACAAGCCATGTAAAAAAAAGAAAACATGAGAGGACTCTTTGTCCTCACCAAAGATCTCTTTTCTTTCAAGAATTATGGTCGCTCCCACAATGGAACGAGTTTCAATTAAACACTTACTTTGCATGAATGACCTTGCCTTAAATGGACCGAACCCATAGGGAAGAGATGACGTATTTATGACGCTCCTAATTATAATGAACCCATGCCCAACGCCTTCAAATCCTATATGTACATTTGCTCGAAGGTGTATCCTAGAAGTCTGTCGGAAGAGGTAACTTGTTGGGGACCTGGTAGAAAGAAAAATGAGCTTCCAAGGTGCAGGGTTTTACCAAAAAAAACGATCCCATAAATCATCCTAGTTCTTGGTGAAACCACTAAACCTGGGAACATCCTAACGCAGTGAGATTAACCCCTAATCCCAAATATTTTCAAGCGAGATATACACCCAACGAATAGGTGGAAAGAATAGTCGGCAAGATGACTTTCAAAATTGATAGTCATCCTAGAGCTGAAATTTTATTAAAGCCCAGACACTTGGATGAAGTTGCGAAGGGGAAATCTTTAAGAATCGTAACACTTCTCACAAGTTTATCCGAGTAAATATGAACTCATAGAAAAGGATAGAGAACTCCCCGAAGCTACTACAAATCATTTTTCCTGGTACTATGGGAAGACAATCCACTTCTATATTAGCCTCTTCCACGACTAAAGAGTTATCCAAAGAAGATGGGGTTCCCAATATCCCGAAACTCACCCAACTATATTTGCTAGCATCAACCGACTCCATAAAACATGTACTTGTTTGGGCACCTCATCAGCCTAACAGATAGTCGGTGGCTTGAGCCAATTGATATTAGCAGACTGAGTTAAAACTTTGAGATGCTCCGTAATCTCCTCGTCGCTTGGATCTCGGCCAAAGTAAAACCTATTAGTATTGATGACGGGGCGAGCTTCTCCCTGTTCAAATTAGTACCTTAACCTTCAATGGGGCTAGAACGAGAGAATGAGAGTTACCGAAGACTATAGAGAGAGTGAATGTAGAACTGGGTACACAACCGCCTCCGAGACCTTCGTCAGAGAGATGCTCGTCGAAAGAAGATTCCTTGGTAGACGTTTCCCTATCAAGAGAATTTCTAAAAAACCTCTCTGACTAAGAATTATCAGACACATTTATTATAACAAGAGTAGAATGATTTGTAACAAAAAGGTTGGATTCAGAACTAGTAGGGGTTCTGCCCTAACAAAGGGTGAGGAACAAATACGATCAGAATCACTAGACAGACTTACAGGGTAATTGCTTATGTGAGTCACAGTCAAAATAAAGACTAAAACTAGGAAAATGAGTTCAAGGTAAAAATGGTACCTGTAAAAGATGAGATCAAATGAAGAAAGTGAATGTTAAATACAACCTGAAGAATGTCATATCCTAAAGAGAAAGCTAACACCTCAGAAAAAGATTTATGAAGGAATGGATGATTTCTCTCACAAAAATATAATTGAGGTTAAGTTTAAGTAAATGGAGAAAAAATAACCAAGAAAACCAATAAACCTTTATAAAGAGGAAGTAAGCAGCGAGTCAAATAAAAAATATGTAAAGTTAAATCAAATATCAGGTTTTACATTGGAAATACAAGCTAACTTGAGTGCACTTGAATTCCTAGAGATCATCACCATGCTCTAACCTGTGAGCCTAGTGTCACTTGCTTGAGGGCAACTCCATTCTCATTCTCATTAGTGTATGGGATGGAGTATATTTTTCCAATTGAGATTGAGATTCCTTCACTCAGGGTTATTATGGAGGCTGACCTTGATGAAGCTGAATGGGTTCAATCTCGGTATGATCAACTGAATTTGATTTAAGAGAAGCGTTTGACGTCTGTATGCCATGGTCAGTTGTACCAAAGATGCCTCAAACGGGCTTTTGATAAGAAAGTTATTCCTCGTGAGTACCGCACATGAGAACTTGTGCTTAAGAGATGTTATGTTATTCACTCAGATCCTCGAGGAAAATGGACCCCCCAACTATGAAGGACCTTTTGTCATTAAGAAGGCTTTATCAAGTGAAGCCCTAATCCTCACCACAATCGATGGAGAAGATTTGTCATCGCCAGTGAATTCCAACATCGTCAAAAAATATTATGCCTAAAAAAATGATGATAAAAGCCCGCTAGATTGACTTTCACAAGATCGATCTAGGCAAAAATGGTTATCCCAATGGACCAAAAAATTAATCGTCCATGCAAAAGTTAGGGATCAAATAAAAGATATAAAGCTCACTAAGTTAAAAATCCGAAAGGGCGACTTAGGCAAAAATGAGCATCCGGTGGACGAAAAAAATATAAAATGTTCAGGCAAAAGTTAGGGATAAAGGCATTGGACTATCTTCCTTGAGCCTACCTTACTACAACTAGATCTCAGACGGCCTAAGATCAATCCAATCATCATGAATAGAAGAAAATTATTGGGATTCAGATCCTACAGTGGATGACAACCAATGTTGTAATCAATGAAAAAATACAAAAATATTCACCATTGCCATTTCCTTTATTTTTCAATTTATGGAATTTCCTCTTTAAGCATTTTTTGCATCCTTGTACGCATCATATGTACAGATTTGTTTACAATCAATAAAGTTCAGTTCTTTTATCAATTGCTTTTCATTTCGCCTACATTTTGTTTGCAAAATAACAAATTTATTTTTATCACATAATGCTATAAAATTATGGGAATAATAAAAGATACATTAAAAGAAAACTTTGTGCATTGCTGTAACCTCCTTAAGAATCCTAAAAGATGATTGGTAGTTTTAATGTTTTTGCTTAACATCTGGAAAAATCGTGATGATTGTCCGGTTAGATCATTTGCCTTTGTGCTTTTCAGCAGAACCATGTGGGATCCCCAACAACGGTGTTAATATACAATGTTCGCATAATAACAGTTTCTCTGGTATAGTTAGTGACAAGTCGAAGTTCCTCTATACTAGAAACCCTACCTTGTGAATAACATCCATATGACCATATGAAACATTCATGCATCATGAAAATAAAGCATACAGCATGCAACATGCATATCATGTCCCTCATTTGCAAATAATTTCCTTACAAAATATCAATAAATCCCAACAGATGAACCTACAAAAGTCAAACTTCCATCCCTATATTTCACATGACCATTCTTAACAGAATTTTTTTTGGATACTTCGGTATTTAATCCACTTCTACCTCAAATACCCAAAAAGCTCTCGCAATTAACGCATTCAGTTTTAAGTTGATTAAACAGGGGAAGCTGTCATACCCTAAAATTTGTCCTCCCCTTTTCATCTTTTCATTTAATCCTTGACTAGGGAATTATCTGCACCCATTCATGTTTTGTTCATATGCATCATTCATCCATTAAGTTAATCACTGAAGATTCAAGGCTCTTGGCTTGCAAGCTAAGGTTTAAGTGTGGATCAAAGATCAAGGGTACGACATTGGATGTTCATCTGAGCACAGGGGATGTGAAATCCTAATTGCATAGTCTATTGAATCATGAATTAAACAAGATTTCATCATGGCACTCCTCAGGGCTCTCAAACCCTAATTCCTTGATGATTTGGTTATGGGTACTCTTTGGGCCTTGTATTGGCCATCTAAACCCTAGTTGAAGGCTCATGCATTGGATATTTGCTTATGAAGCATCTTGATTGATTCAAAGACTTTAATTAAAGGAGTATGCTTCATGGAAACCCTAATCTAGGGGGATATGGTCCCATGCCCTTATGGGTTGCCTCCTAACCCTAATTTCACTTGATTACTCTTCTATGGCTTGATTCTTTTTGGTCAAGGTTCATTCAATAATATTGTGTGCATGGTTATTCATGTTGGGTTATTGCTCTTAATCCCATATGCCTAATGCCCCACCTGTGCATTATATACCAGTGTCCCTTAGTTTGTTCCTAAATACATGTTATGGTCTTTCATCTGGGTCACCTTTATACCTAGTGTCTTGGTTATGCCTTTGGTTTGGCCCATGGATTTCTGTCTGGGTCCTAGTTCTTTGTGCTTTTTAGTACATGCTAAGATCTTTGTTTCATGCTAAGATGATTCACTCAAAGTTGTTAATCTTATTCAACATTCATGTTGGTCTTAGTCATGTTCGACTTATTCATACTAGATTATAAAGTCATCCATTTCAATCCAATTCTTGTTCATAGTTCATGTATGTCCATGTTTTCACCATTCAATCCATTTCAAGCATATTTTGATTCAAGTTAAGTTACATTCATGTGAATGTCAATTCATTTATTCATCCATTCCTCATTCATTTGTCCATAGAAAGGCAAATGCATTTCAAATCATGTTCATTCAAATTCAAGACATTTCAAGTAACAAGTTCATATACTAAACCAATTCATTTTGTTCAAATAACCAATTTCGTTCATTTTCATCCATAAAATGTTTCATTACATACAAAAAAATCCAAAAATTACATGATTAACCAAATTTTGACTTTGGTCAACAGTTGACGTTTTGGTCAACAGTTGACGTTTTGGTCAACTTTGACCAAAGTCAACCCAAGTTCCTTTCTATCCTAAAGTCCTAAAACTTCAAATTCCTAGTCTAATCCTATTTTCCAAAGCCATGTTGACATTTGTTTTGATTTTTGTATATGATAGCTTCAAAATCCACGTTGGTATTTGGCATCACATCTCTTGTCCATCCCATGTCCATAAGGCATATATTAGCATAAAATAAGATCAAACCATGAGCTCAAGTCAATACAATGTATTAATTTGGCAATGCATGATGAGTAGAGGCCTAGCAAACCATGAAGTTATGGCATAAGCAAGATACCATGTACCTACTGCAGAATGAGTGATGCCAGCATGACAAATTGAATCCTGCACTCATAACAATGGCCAAGATTAGCATACATACATCCATATCCAACATAAGTAATGCACATATACCAACAAGCCATTCTGAATCATTTCACAAACTTTTCCCTGCCATGAGTCCTATTTGCCTTGCCTTGACAAAACATTGCACCAATTAAGCCATCATCCAAACATTTACCAAAAACAATGCATAAGTTTCAAATGCAACATGGCAAACCACTTGCAAAGCATAAGCTTACCACATGATAGAATGTTATACATCAGATGAAAGACCTTGCCTTACGGCAGCAGGAAGACCAACCAGGTCTACAATCTCACCATGGCTTGTTGCAACCACATTTCATCATCACCATGCACCTTGGATCTACCTACCAAGCAGCCCGCATTGTTCAATAATAACAAGATCAATCCATCATTGTGATGCAGCAGAATATTCCACCAAAGAAACATATGAAGCTAACCTTATTCATTAATTATCATGAGAAGAAACAAGGGCATGGCAGAAATTGCATAGTACATTTGCAACAACTCAAGCAAATCATGACAGAACCCTGCATCATGTAACAGGGCACACGAGGAAAAGTCCCTAGCCCTGCAAATAACCAACTACAAATCCATTAAGTATATCACAAACAGATGCAGCCCATTATAACTAACCTAAGAGCAGTCCATTGAATCATCACTCAACTAACTAAATTTGCAATGATAACAAACTAATATTTCACTCATATTCACCCTAACATAATTGCCAAATTCTAACTAACTTGAAATTTCGAGTGAATTTGAATTTGCGTTTCTAACTGAATCACCTAATGTCTATAAACACTCTTCAATCACTCATCATCAGGGCACAATATTTTTCACCCTTCTCAAATTTTCGAGATTCAGTTTTCCATCTCAGAACCTCTCTTCACCCTCACTCAAAGCTCTCAGAATACTCCATTAAAGCTTCACCTTTAAGCCTCAATAGAGGAGAGCAAAGCCTTCACTCAGTTAAATCCCTCTCGATTACCTTCGATTACATCTGCATCGTGATTGTAGAGAAAGTTTCAGAAGAAGAAGAGAATCAAAGGAAGAGTATAGGATCAAGAATTACCGGGTTCAAGTGATTTTCCCTTGTTGTGTCATCTTCTCTGATCCAACACTTCATCAGAGCAATTCTCAGCTTTAGAGGTATGTTCATCTTCACCATTTCATTGCAAATAGGTTATCATGTTGTAGATTGCGTCAAGGCGAATCGAAGCCCTAACATGTAGGGTTCTGAATCTTGCTCTTTGCTATTTAATTTGTGGATGAACTTCTAGGGTTCTTGGACAGTTTGGTTCAATTTTAGGCTTAGACGTAAAATCATAGAAAAGTAATGGCATATTCTTGAATTTTTGATTTAATTAGAATTTTAGGATTAATAGCTTTTAGAATTTTTAGGATTCTTAGAATTAATTAAAATTGTAGAATTTTAATTGTTCTTAATTGATGTTTAATCAATTTAATTCTTGTATAAACTATGTTACGATTTTGTGATTAATTCTTCTACAATAACTTGAAAGTTATGATAAGAATCACGTGCCACGATCCTTAAGTAGTAAAGAATGAATGAGAGTGGAAAATTCCATTAACTCATTCTGAATATCTTTGGGTACGGGACAAATGACCCAGTTGCTCATCGTACTCACCTTTAATCATAAACTTTAGTGTGGTTCATATCCAATAACGGTCAAGTCTTCTTCGTCTTATATTATCATATACCATTTCTCTGGCCTCAGTCTCTTACTGTCAGTCGTAGTAGGCTGAACTACGAAAGCTCTGACTTTATCATTGCACGGTGAGAATACGAAGGCATGGGGATTCATATTCTCTGCAAGCTACCTTATTTACTTCTACCTCATTGGTTATTATTCATCAATCAATACTATAGTTTTGTGTTCCCTACAGTGATATATTATTCATTGTATCGAACAACACTTTCTTGTGGGTCCCATACCTACCCTTTTAGGACATTTGACCATCTTGTGAACCAAGAGATGCTTTCCTTGATTCCAAACACTTAATTACTTGTTTTTGGTTATGACAATATAATGGGTATGCCTATGTCCCTCCATATCTTAGTTTGTACATTTTTACTCTTTGGTTCAAAGAATTTGCCATTATGGTTTCCCTAAGCCACCATGTTCTGTTGGTACAAGTTACATTGTTCATCACTACAATCATACCCTTGAGGTTGTTTATCTTGTTAGTCCTAGTTGCTTAGGAAAACACTTCCTTATCTCTTTCCTTTGTTTCCGTGGTTCCACAAACTACGAGTGCTCTGACTTTTTCATTGCACGATGAGAATAAGTAGGCACAAGGCTTCGAACCCTTGACGAGCATAATCCTAATTATTCCTTCTGCCTTAGGGTACCATTCATACCTTTCATGATCCATCATCTACTTTCAATCATAAACCACTCACCCTAGTGACATATTGTTTCTTTGAAACCAAATACCATTTTCTTTGGAACTCCATATATATCCTTTTAGGACAATTGTCCACCTTTGTTCGAAGAGATGTTTTCTATGGAACCAAACACTTAATTCCTTGTTTACAGGTTATGACAATAAAATGGGTATGCCTTTGTCCCTCCACAACTTAGTCGTTCCATCTTTACTCTTGTGTTGCAAATACCATTTACCTTATGGATTCTGATATACCCTTATCTTTGGTTTCAACTAATACATCTTCAGCCACTTTTTACCAAAACCCTCAATTATTTGACTTTGGTCACTTTTATCTATCATTCCATTCATCCTCATGATACATTCATGATTCTATCGTCATTCACTTCATGTGATATACTGTTATCTTTGAGGAAAATATGTTATCTCTTTGAGCTCCATCTCGTGTCTGCTTGTGAATCAAGAGATGTTTGCCTTGATGCTAAACACTTAATTCCTTATTTTTGGTTATGACAATACAGTGGGAATGCGTAGTTTCCTCCACGTCTTAGTCTATACCAGTTTTACTCTTGGGTTCATATTTCATCCCTTTTTGGAGTTCAAATCATGCAATCATTTGGTTCAAACCACATTTCTTATGACAACTTTTTTCACCTCCCACCACTAGTTCTATGAACTACGGAGCTCTGAATTCCTTATTGCACCATAAAGATATGTAGGCATGATGGCCTTAATCCTCTCTGAGCATTTTATCTATTTCCTTTCTTTTCCTTCATTCTTTCGCAGTTAATATTTAGATATAACACTCATTCGAGCAAGAACAATCAAAACGGTCCCCGTTGAATACAAGGATGTGAGGGTGCTAATACATTCCCCTTGTATAACCGACTTTCTTACCCAGTTTCTCTTTTCCCAGGTTTTATCGATGTTTTCCCTTTCCTTCAGGAATAAATAAAGTTCGATGACAACTTTGTTGTATGTTCCAACATATGATGTGTTCGGATATATTTCCGCTAGCTTCACACTCCCACGCAGTCGTGTCAAAGATCGACACCATCATATCAGTATTCCAACTTCATAAACCAATCAAAGCTCTGGTTCCAGTACGAAACAATTTATTTTTAAAATCTTTCTCAATTAAAAATTTTATTTACACAAATTTCATGCAAAAAAAATTCCATAGTAGCAAGATGTGATACAACACAAAAGCCTTAAATTTCTTAGAATAAAATTGTAATTAAATAAGACCATATTATAGATTTGTTATGTTAAACAATGACTAGATAGAACTTTTATTTGTTTTTGTCATAGTTGAACAATAAATAGCCAACATAAAGTCTCAAAAAAAAATTAATTGATAGTAGGTGGTAAAGTAAATTATATTTAGCTTCTATCTTATCAAACATCTTATATTTTGATAGGATTAAATACAATATTTTTAAAGTAAAAATTTTAGACCCACCATTTCACATAAAATACATTTTTAATCTCAATCCTACTTTAAATTTCAAATTTTAAAAGAAAATATATGAAATAATTTATGAAAAAAATATTTTTTTAGTTAATAAATATTCATTTGTTGAATCAAAATAGTGTTTTAGAATTAATATTTAAAAACCATATCACACTATTCCATTTAATCAATTGGATCGAGAATTAGAGATGAGTCAAATCTTATAAGCCTTACAAAATCGTGGATGGATCAAAACTTGTGTAACACAAAAAAAAATTGAATCGAAACTTTCAGAATCGTTTGAACCAAAAAATCAGAGTCAATTTTGTGAAATCGCCAACTTCAAAAGAATTCAAGCAATTAATCCATAAAAAAATTGAAAAATATATTTTGTCATCATTAAAACTTAAAACATTTCTCCTTCTATAAACAATAAATTTCATTTTATATTTTAGGTATTTTTTTGTTTAATTTTAAAATGTTTTATTCTCGAATTAAGTATATTGTGATGTTTTTTTATATATTTTATTCTCTTTAATTTAGAAGATATTTTGAACTTTTTAAAATTTATTTTAGATATTTTGTTTTCTTTATTTTAGGTTGATTGTTCTACTATATATAATTTTGGTTTGAAATATTCCATTATTTTAGTGTAATGTTTTAGTTTGTTCAAATTGTTCATGAATCATCATTTTAATCTTGTTGTATTGAATTTAAAGTGAATTTTTAAAATATTGTAGGTGTTTAATTGGTTGCATTATATGGTAAAACACTAGCTGGTTACAAATGTCTTGACCGATGTCATGACATGTATGTGTGACTACATTGTAGTTACTGCAGGATTAGCTAACACAGGAATTATTGAATGTCAAACTGGATGCTGTGACATTCATACCTGTCAACAAATACTAAGGAATAGAACAGCTGGTGTTTTGTTAGAACTTAGTATTTATTTCCAGTCTGGTTATCAAGGAAAGACCAGACCTGGCATAAGGCCTACTGACTGAATGTCAAATTGGATGTTATGACATTCATCATTAACAGCAGCTACTGAACATTAGACAGAGTGGTGTTCTGCTATACTTCAGCATGTAACTTAGTTTGTTCTTCGAGAGAATAACAGAACTAACTTAAGGCCAAATGTGTAAATGTTAAGTTGGACACTTTAACATTTATTAATGTAAGCTGTTACTGTAGTATGGTCATTTTGATCATGTACAGGTCAGCAAAATTGTACAGTCTGTTTTCTGGAAAAACAGACTCAGCATATGGACCTTGATGTCAAGCTGAATGTCGTGACATTCATTCCTGACAGCATATGCTATATTGTAGGTTGTTCAGTTTTCTGTTTCAGCTTTTCTTGGGCTATTCTTCAGGAAGTCAACAGCTTAGAGAAAATCCAGGAAATCAACAACCAAGTTACATTTAATGAACCTAACAAATAGCCTATTTGTTAGTAACCTAAATGTTGAATTTATGGGAACTCGTGTGACCTTAAATTCAGGAGAATACAGGTGCAAAAGCCCAGGTACTGCAATATAAAAAGGAAGGCGTTCCTTCATTCAGTTTCGGGGAATTTGAGGCGTGAAGATTTTGTGTGTCCATCATACTTCACTGCTGTATTTTTGTGAGTCTTGTATTAGACATATCTTGTAAGCCAAGCCATTATCACGTTGATGATTGTTTTGGTATAGGGTGTTCATTGAGTTGTAAGTGTTGTGCCACTCAAAGCTTTTAAGCGTGAGTGCTGTGTATCTTGATTAAAGCTGTGAAGCACAATCAAGAGTTGTTTGAAGTGTGACCTCAAATTGTCTTTAATATTGATTAAAGATAGTAATCACTGAGGTGATTGAGAGAGAGTGGGTAGGAACTCTGATCTTAGTGTAAGATTGAAATTGCATTGGGTAGGGATTAAGTGATAAGTTGTAAACGGGTGAGTTTAGCTTTGAATTGATACTACTAATAGTGGATTTCCTCCCTGGCTTGGTAGCCCCCAGATGTAGGTCATGTTGGACTGAACTGGGTAAACAATTACTTGTGTTATTTACTGCACTTACGTTTAAGTTCTGCATAATTCCTGTCTGTGCAGAATTGGATGTCATAACAACCCGTGTGACATCTAAAGTCTGATAACTAGAATTTCAAATATTTATTTTATTAAGTTGTAAATATTATGTATGATTTATCTATGGGTTTATCTTCATATTATTAGTTAATTATTTAATTAATTAAGTTATTTAATAAATATAATTGCGAATTTAATCGATTAAATTTTTAATCGAATTTAATTGATTTTCAAAACATTGGTAAAATTACAAAAATGTGTGAAATTTAGTAAAGAATTTTTTTTAAAGGGAATGTGTCGTTTTAGGTTAAATAGAAAACAAAATATCTATTTGAGTCATAAGGAGTGACTTTTGGGCAGCTTTCAATGGAGGATAAGGTTTTTCTCTAAGCTCTATTCGTGTTGGAAGAGATAAAGGATTTGGTTTGGCTTGGAAACAGGGACAGGAGTTCGGTTTCAGACGGGTACAATATGGGTTTTTTAAGGCTTGTTGGATTTTTATAAAGGATGACGTTGTCAGGTTTATCAATGAGTTTTAAGTTTGGGATAAAATGCCAAAATCTAGTACGTCATCCTTTCTCGCTTTGATTCCGAAGAGAGACAATCCTCAAGTAGTGGATGACTATAGATCTATTTGCCTAATAGGAAGTCTTTATAGGATTAAGTCCAAGATCTTGGCAAATATGATCAAGAAGATTATGAGCAAGTTGATTTCAAAAATCTCAAACTGCATTCTTTGTTGGGAGGCAAATGCTTGATGACATCTTAGTGGTGAATGGAGTCTTGGACTTTTCTATGAGGAATAAAAAAGAATGTCTTCTAGTAAAGGTAGATTTTGTTGGAAATCCCCCAAAATCTATGGAGAATTTCAATCAATCTTGATGAACAAGATTGTTATTACCCACACAATAGCAATGAAAAGAAATAACAATGGAGAAAGAAATAGTGTAAAGAACAATGAAGGAGAAGAGTAATAAAATTTTGCAGAGTTTCTCTCTGCCCACAAACTGTGGAAAACTTCTGATTCACTTTGCAACTGCAAAATACTGTGAATACAATGTTATGAATACTCTATTCACTCTTGTTACAAAAATAAGGGTTACTCCCTCTATTTATAGATTTAGGTTAACTTGGACCTCAAGCCAAAACCCAAAACTATAAAAGCCCAATATAGATAACACTACTAAAATAGGCCTAAGTCGAAATTTTGTGTGAAGAAACATGCTACGACACTTCGACACACTAACACAACTCAACACACTAGGCGGTTTGACACTTCCTTGCTCTGTCGAGCAACCTGCTTCGGCACAACGAATTACAATTCAACACACCACCTAATTCATTGTGTCTAAGTTATCTACATTCATCATAGCTCTTAGTCTTCTAAACACTTCGACCTGCACTCCCTTCGTCATAATGTGTGCAATCTGATTCTCAGTTCTACAGTGTTCCACATTCATCTTCCCATCTGCTACATGCTCTTGAAGATAATGGAACCTCATTTCGATGTGCTTGCTTCGACCATGTGCTATCGGATTCTTCGCCAAATTGATAGATGACATGTTGTCGATCTTCATGGTAATTGCTCCATGACTCTTCACTGTTATCTCTTCGACCATATTCACCATCCACGTTGCGTGACATGCACAAAGAGAAACAACTATCTATTCTGCTTCGCATAACGATAATGCCACTACTGGCTCATTTCTCGAACTCCAAGCAACTAGTGCACCACCTAGCATAAACACATAGCCAGCTGTGGATTTTTGATCCTCAGCATCACTACACCAACTTGAGTCGGTGTATCCCACTAATTTGCATTCTTTTCCTTCACCGGCTGCAGGAAACAAAATGCCATAGTCGAGAGTTCCTTTCAGATACCTTAGTATCCTCTTCGCCGCTGCTAGATGTGATATATTTGGCTTCTGTATGAACCTACTCACCATACCTACACTGTATGCTAAGTCAGACCTTGTGTGACAAAGGTATCGAAGTGATCCAATAAGTCTTCTATATTGGGTTGGGTTGACATCATCTTCATCTGAATCTTTTGACAGTTGTAATCTGGGCTCAACTGGAGTCGAAGTTGGTTGCAATCTTGTATCTCAAATCTCTTGAGTATTTCTCCTGCATACCTTCTTTGGTGCATCATCAAACCTCTACCACTCTTGTAGAATTCGATGCCAATGAAATATGAAATGTCACCCAGATCTGACATTTTGAATTCCTTGTTGAGATCACCTTTGAATTCTTCGATCTCCTCCTTGGAGCTACCTGTTATCAACAGGTTGTCGACATAGAGACATAGTATAAGCAATTCACTCTTACTTCTTCTTACATATACTCCATGTTCAGATTTTCACTTCACAAATTCCTTATCCCTTAGAAAACCATCTATCTTCTTGTTCCAAGATCTTGGAGCTTGTTTAAGTCCGTACAGGGCTTTATGCAGCCTGTACACTTTTCTTTCTTCACCATGTTTCACAAAATCAGCTGGTTGTGCAACATAAACTTCTTCTTCTAAGGGGCCATTAAGGAATTCACATTTCACATCCATCTGACACATCTGCCGGTTATTCATGTTTGCTAAACCAACAACCAACCTAATTGTTTCGATCCTAGCAACAGGTGCAAAAACTTCATCGAAGTCGATTCCTTCTTTCTGAAGAAATCCTTTTGCCATAAGCCTCGCCTTGTGTCGAGTTAATTATCCTCTAGGATTAAACTTCACCTTGTATACCCACTTCACATCGATTCCCTTTTGTCTTGGGGAAATTTGACAAGTGAACAAGTGTTGTTGACTTCGATTGACTTCAGTTCTTCGTCCATTGCTTTCATCCACTTCGAATCTTTTAATGCCTCAGTTGCATTGAATGGTTCTACATCTGCATAGAAAGCATAGTGTACCAGCTCACCTTCTTCATTGATCACATCATCTGATGTAATCACACATTCTTGCAACCTTGAAGGCATGTGTCTTGTTCTCTGAGGTCTGTTTGGGCCTGCTTCACCTCTGACCTCTTCCTGTCGAACTTCTCTTTCGACTTCACTAGCTGGTTCATCACAAAATATTCTCACTGAATCTTTCTTGACATTCTCGGTCCAATCCCACTCCTTAATCTCATCTATGATCACGTCCCTGCTGATCACTACTTGCTTATTCACTAGGTCGAACAACTTATATCCTCCAGTCGAATGGTATTCTATCAGAATCATCTGACTGGACTTGTCATCAAGTTTTCTTCTCAACTGATCTGGCACATGTCTATGTGCTATAGATCCAAACACCCTCAGATGACTCAAGCTAAGGTTGACACCAGACATCTATTTAGGATATCTATTCTGGTGTGAGTCCTTCTAGCTTTTTCGTCGGACATCTGTTCAGGATATATGTTGCAGTCGACACAGCTTCTCCCCATAATTCTTTGGGTAAATTCTTGCCTTTCAACATACTTCTAACCATATTCATAATGGTTCTATTCTTCCTTTCTGCGATGCCATTCTGCTGTGGAGTGTAGGGTGGCACCACCTCATGCACAATCCCTTCTTTCACACATAATGAATCGAAATATTTTGACAAATATTCTCCACCACCATCAGTCCTCAAAATCTTGATCTTTCGACTGCTTTGTCTTTCGACCATAGATTTAAACTTGGCAAATACCTCAATCACGTCACTTTTCTTCTGGATCAGGTGAGACCACAGTTTTTGACTGAAATCATATATGAATGTAACAAAGTATTTGTCACCTCCAATCGAATCCACCTGGAGAGGACCACGTACATAAGAGTATATGACTTCAAGAATTGCTTTCGACCTACTTCTTGCATCCTTACTGAAGTTGTTCTTATGTTGCTTCGCCTGCACGCATTCTTCACACATTTCGTTTGGAATGTCGATTTTTGGTAATCCTGAAACCATATTTCTTCTCTTCAAATCTCTGATGTCTTTGAAATTGAGATGGCCAAGTCTATAATGCCATATCCATTCATCTTTGTTGGTTGCTGTTGCAAGGCACTTATGCTCTATCACATTAAGCTCAATCCTGAAGGTTCTATTCTGAGACATTGGAGCCTTCAAGATCAACCTTCCATTTCAGTCGAGAACTCTCATCATCTTGTCTTTGATCAACACCTTGTAGTTCTTTTCGACTAAATTCCCTATGTTGAGAAAATTGCTCTTCATGCCTAATACGTACAACACATTTGAATTACTGTCCTCTTGCCATCTTTTCTCATAATCAGAACATCACCAACACTTTCAGCTGCTAGGATGTTGTCATTTGCAAATTTCACCATGTTCTTCATTGAGGGATTTATGTTGACAAACCAATCTTTCCTTCCAGACATGTGTGATGAGCATCCTGAGTCCAAGTACCAGTGATCCTTGAATCTCTCTTCTTCTCTTGTTGTAACCATCAGAACGTCTCTTCTTCTTCGTGTTTCGCCAGCTTTGCATAAGTTTCTTGATTCTTCTGCTTTTCTGGACAATCACTAGAATAATGACCATACCTTTGACAATTGTAACACTGAATGTGACTCTTGTCTGGCTTTTGACCATCACATCTTCCTCTATCTGCAACACTACCTCTTTGGTTGCCTTGGTTCCTGGTTTTCTTTGATTTGACCAGTTTCCTTCTTGCTGATTTCGACCAGTCGAATTGTTGTAGCCTCCTCTTCCTTTGTTGCCATTCCAGATTCCTTTGCTTTTTCTTTCTTTCGTTGATTGAGTATGCAAATCCATATCACTCTTCGACTTTCCTGCAGCTCTTTCAGCCATTCTTTGTTCATGAGATTTAAGCGTCCCTTGAAGCTCTTCCTTTGTCAATTTTTACAAATATTTCGACTCTTCTATGGCTACTATCACGTGATCGAACTTTGGAGTCAACGACCTCAAGATCTTTCCAACAACAGATCTTGATGTCAACACTTCTCCACATACCTTGATTTGATTCATCAGTTTCGTAACCTTGATGAAAAAATCAGTTATGCTTTCACTGTCTTCCATCTGAAGCAATTCAGACATTCTTTTGTGAGTTTGTAACCTCACCTCTTTCACCTTCTCCGTGCCTCCAAACGATTTCTCCAGAATTTCCCATGCTTCTTTCGCTGACTCTGCATCACTAACCTTTTCAAAGTTATCTGGTATCAAGAGCTTCGGTTTAATTGATTTGTGGGAAGAAAATCACCATGAAAACGAATCATTCAAACGGGCATTTCCCAATAAATCTTCTGATTCTCAAGAACAACAATGGTATCATGAGCTTTTGGTTTCAGAAAGGGATCGACTTACTTGTATCGAAAGTCAACGGCGTCAGTGTGGTGAATAAGAAACATTCCGTTGAAGAGTGTCAACGGCGTCAGTGTGGTGAATAAGAAACGTTCCGTGCGGTACAAGAATTTGTGGAAGTGGGAAAAGCTTTCACTTGAGGGGGGCATTTTGAACTCGCACTTGAGGGGGAGTGTTGAGAATGTATCAAGTGTGAGTAGTGTGGATAATAGTCCCACATTGGTTGGTAATGTGGAGACTTGAGCATTTATAAGTGAGAGAACCCACTCACCTATTACCTTAAGGTTTTGGATGAATATGTGGTGTGTCTCTTACAAAAGTGTTGCTCCAAAATAAAGAAGTCTCACAATGTTCAATGCTCCCTAGTGAAAAACTCTCCCAACAGATTTCACTAAGGCTTACAATTGCATTTTGTGGGACTACTTGAGTAATATTATGGGAAGGATGGAATTTGGACCTAGTGGATGCTCTAGATGAATGGCTTAATCTTTAATATCTCGATGTCGGTTCTCGTCCCGACTTCAGATTTTGTAATGCGAAAAGGTGTTCGATAAGATCTTCAGTGTTGCTTCTAGTTAGCTTCTTCTTGGGTTCTGGGAACCTCTAGAACTTCTATTTTATTCAATTACGGAATCCTATGGCAGATGGATATTATGGGGGTGATAAAATCTCTCGTTAGAAAATGGTTTTTAGCTAAGGATTATGGTCTAGTTGAGGTGACTAAGTGATTTGGCAAACTAATCTTTCCTATTTTTTAGTTGGATAACTTTGTATCTCTTTTTCTTTGTGGTTTCTTTGTATCGGCATGGATGAGTTCCCCTTATACTCTATAATATATCTTCTCTTTGTTTATAAAAAAATAAACAAAAAATTAAGTATAAGTTGTGTTTTCAACCCAATACATTATTTTAAAGATGAAAACCCTTGAAGATCATATCTATTTCCAACCCACATACTGATAAGGATTATTACTTTAGAAAGTGAAGATATGACAACTAATCCAATATTCTTTTCAATGATTTTTCTAGTTATTTTTCTATAAAGAAATAGTAGTGTAGGTAGAATCTTTAAATTGTACGAATCTTTTTTTCTTCTTCTTAATATTGTAGGTCTCTTGATTTTGGAGTATCAATTGATATATATTCAATTTGAGGTGGGACTGAGTTGCACGAATGTGAACTAAATATGATCTCATCATCCAAATCTCGCAAATAAAAAACAATTATAAATAACTATACTTCACAATTATAAATAAAACAGTATACTCACCATTATTTTAATGAGATATTCTCAATTTACCACCTTAATTTTTTCCAGAGACTTCTCACTCTGCAAGATAAATTAAATTTTATACTAAATTTGTAGACAAAGTTTTAAAGTTGATATCAAATTTTCCATTAAAACAATTTTATTATTAGAAATACTTTGTTTTCAGGTGGATTTAAGTTAAATTTTCTAATCAGATATATTTTCTACGATTATTCTTATTGTTAATGGTTCGCATTTAAAACCTTCGTGCATAAATATTGTGGCAAGAAGATCCCGTAGAAAATATCTGCTCATAAAACCACAATAAATTTCTCAAGTAACTCAGCAGATAATGTCACAGAAAACCAAAGAATCAGCAGATGAATTTGCAGTTAATATATTTCTAAAATTAAAAATATATATATTTTACTATTGCAACTTAAACTTGATCATCATAATTTTCCACAGAATATCTTTTCACTGCTGCAACTCTAGCAGTATTAGCAACCTTGTTCGCAGACATTCATATACAGAGTATAGCGGTTTAAGATGACATACAAATATATGTGTAAGCTGATACAGTTCAATGATAGTTACACACTTAATAAAGGGGGAGCAAAATAACGCAGGTTTTGAATCCGAATGAAATTAGAGTTTAAAATATAGTAGAGATTGATACATTCTAGTAATAGTACTTTGGTGGAGTAATCTTTGAGGATAATGACAAGACCACGTCCTTTCCTCTGCACTTATGTAGAGAGTCTCAATGTTTGTCCTTGATAGAAAGTAATTTTCATATTATTCATTTGATCCTTTTCACTTTACAAGCTACCATAACTACGTATATTTATATAAATGAATGCATTGTTGTTTTGTTAGTTTTTCATTTACATTCATCCATGCATGACGATTCTCTCATGACCACATAATGCCATGCACATTCTAATGATATGATGTATGATACTTACTCCTCTACAAGCTCATGGAGGGGAGAGAGCCACGACTTTGAGCTTGGTGCGAACCTCTTGAAAAGTTCGCAAAGGTTTAGTGAGAAAATTTGTATCCTTCATGGAGCTAGGGACATGCTTAATCTATATGAGTTTCGAAATGACACATTCACGCACAAAAGGAATATTCAACTTGTTGAGTTTAGGCTGCCTTTCTATGTGGAGAAAGACCTAAATATGATTAGTCCATTTATCTCACTTATTTAAGTGGAGATGATCAATTTAAGATTGAGAGAGATAGAGAAAACAAGGATTCAAAAGAGAAAAAAGAGGAGAGAAACTCATTCCCGTTATTATGCAACCAGTCTCACTAAATCGACAATCTTTGATTCGTTAACCGTCGGATCAAGCTAAAATGTGGAGGAAGGGTTTGTAACACATGTATCTAACTTTTGACCGTTCAAAATTTCAAAACAACGTCTGAGGTGAGAGTTATCTACTTCGTACGGAAGCTGTAGATTTGGGAAATGTTTCAGCTTTTTTGTTCTTATTTGTAAACTAGTTTGCTTTGTGATTTGCAGTTGTTAGCACTAGTTTGTAAATCACTTTAAGACTCTATTGTATCCTTAATTGATTATAGTGGAGTTATTTTTTTGGTTTAGAAGACTCGTGGTTTCTACTCTCATATTAAGGGGTTTTCCACATTAAAAATATCAATGTTCTTTTGTGGCTTTATTTGTTCGATTTGTCATCTTATATTTCTTGTTGATCCTCAAGGTTCCTACAATTCTGAAGAGTTTTATATCCATTGCGTATTGGTCTGTTATTGTGTCTTAATTTCTCATCAGAGTGGCATCAGAGCTCTTGATTAAGGACTATTTTACTTGTTTGAATGATGGAGGCAATACAAAGATGAAAATGGTATTGTTGAATGGTTCTAATTATCATTTATGGAAGGAAAAGATGAAAGACTTACTATTTATGAAGAAATTGCATTTACCAGTTTTTAGTTCCGCAAAGCCGGATTTTGTGTCTGATGAAGAATGAAAATTTGAACATCAACAGGTAAGTGATTTTATAATCATATTGCTAATGAGACACATGCAAAAACTTTGTGGGAGAAGATAGAATCCTTGTAAGCCTCTAAATCAGAAAATAATAATTTGTTCTTGTTTTTTTATAGTAAAAATAAGTTATTCTTGTTGAATGGCTTTATAAGTTTGAAGTATAAGGAGGGGAACTTCTATTTCAGATCACTAGAGTGAATTTCAAGGGCTCCTTGATCAGATGTCAGGAATGAGTATCAAACTTGATGATAAACTTTTGGGACTATTTCTTTTTTTATCTTTATCAAAGTCTTAGGAGACGTTTCGTGTTTCTATCACAAGTTCTGCTCCTAGAGTTGTTGTTTCTTTTGAAACGGCTAAGGATGGTATTCTTAGTGAGGAAATGAGAAGGAAGGCACAGGGTTCTTCATCTCAACCTGAGGTACTTGCCACTGAAAATAGAGAAGAAGTCATAAAAAGGAACCGAATGATGGTAGGGAGAATAGCAGAAGCAAGTCCAAGTCGTGATACAAGAATCTGGAGTGTCATTATGATCACAAAACATGACACGTACAGAAGTATTGCTATCAGTTAAAAAGAGATAACAAAGGCAAGAAGGGTAAGTCTAAACTAAGATATCATGAAGATCATGATGATGACCATGTTACTAATGCTACTAGTGATGATCTTGTTATTATCCGTCATTATGAGTCTATTAATCTTGTATTGAACGAGAGTTTGTGGATAGTTGATAGTGGTGCTACATTGCATGTTACACCAAGGAAGGATTTCTTCACATCTTATACTTCTGGTAATTTTGGAGTGTTGAAGATGGATAATTATGGTGTATCTAAGGTAATTAGTGTTGGTGATATTTGCTTGCAAACCAACATGGGAATGCAATTGTTGCTTAGAGGTGTCAAACATGCTCCAGATGTCCGCTTTAATTTGATCTTTGTCCATATGATAGATGATTGTGGTTATGATAATCACTTTGATTATGGAAAGTGAAAACTCAACAAAGGTAACTTGATTGTGGCTAGAGGGGAAAAGTTTTCTAAACTGTATTGGACAAAAGTTTTGGTTGTTAGGGACAGTGTGAATGCTATCGACATGGAAGCATCTTTGTGGCACCGAAGACTTAGACATATTAGTGAAAAAGGGTTGAATGTTTTGGCCAAAAAGGATGTTCTTCCTGGATTAAATAATGTAGATTTGGAGAAGTGTTCTCATTGCATGGTTGGTAAACAAACTAGAGTATCTTTCAAGAGACATCCTTCCTCAAAGAAGTCAAAATTGATTCAATTGGTACATTCTGATGTTCGTAGTCCATTAAAGGTAAAATCCTTTAGTAGTGCACTTTATTTTGTTATCTTTATTGATGATTTCTACAGGATACTATGGGTTTATGCCTTGAAGACAAAATACCAAGTGTTGGAAATTTCAAAGAATTCCATGCTTTGGTTGAGAGGAGAATAGGAAAGAAGCTGAAATGTGTTCGTTCAGACAATCATGGAGAGTATTATGCACCATTTGATTCCTATTACAAGCAACATGGTATTGCACATGAAAAGACTTCTCCTAAAACTCCTCAATTGAATGGTTTAGCAGAGATGATGAATCAAACACTAATTGAGAGAGTAAGGTGTATGCTCTCTGAAGCTAAGTTGCCTAATCATTATTGTGGAGAGGCACTTTACACAGCAGTGTATGTTCTTAATCTCACTCCTACTGTTGCTTTGATCAGTGAACTTCTAGAAAACATTTGGTTTGGAAATAATGTCAAGTATGATCATTTAAGAGTCTTTGGTTGTAAGGTTTTGTGTATATTCTAAAGGATGAAAGATCTAAGTTGGATGCAAAGTAAAAAAAAATGTATCTTCATCGGCTATGTGCATGATGAGTTTAGTTATAGATTGTATGATCCTGTAGGGAAGAAGCTTATTCGAAGCATTGTCACTCTTGAATTTTGTTTCTCTCTCTCTCTCTCACTCAAAACCTTCATTCGTAGCAGCTAGCACTGAGATTGAAGGAATCCGTTCGTGTGGACTGAGTAGAGGCGGTGTCATCGTTCAACGTTCGTGATCGCCACAAGAGGTAACGATTCTATCACTGATCATGCCCATTCGTAAGGATCATTAAAGGAGAAATTTTTAAATTCCGCTGCGTTTTGGATCGCCATTCTCCTTCAGTGGTATCAGAGCCACTTACGAAACCATGAATCTGATAACTGTTTTTTTTTTGTATTAATACGATTAAAGACAGAATGAATCAAAGATTAAATTGAGATCGATCAAGTTATATATATGATATAAGTAATCCTGATGCAAAATACATTATATATGATATAGTGTTCTTGTTTCGTTCATTCAAACACTCAATGGTTGTTTTCCTTTGAGCGATCAATGGTCGTTTGCTTCTTGATCCGACATTAGTATGGTGAAGCAATGACATGTTGATCAATCATACTGAATCAACAATCGAGATGTGTTTGACGGTCTGAAATTGGTGCATTAGGGTTAGTGACGGCACAAGGGTTGTGTTGTCAGAGAGTTATGCGATTGGGGTTCTGACTGCACAAGAGTTGTGCTTTCTAAACACTTTTTCGAACAGTGTTAATCGGTTAATGCGAAACGGAATACAGCTTTCTAACAGTTTTTCAACAGTGTTAACCGGTTAACGTATTTGGTTAACCGGTTAACGCAAAACAGAATACAACTTATGAACAGATTTTCAAACAGTGTTAACCGGTTAACGTATATGGTTAACCGGTTAACGCAAGGCAAAATTCACCCATTCGGCTAACTCTGCGTAATTTGATCGATCGTCGAGATTTAATTTGGTTTTAATTGATTAAAAGAATTAAAATTGATAATAATAATAATGTGTTTATTATTGTCTTGTGGTGATCGGTTATGGCCTTAGTTTTCCGTTATTTTGTTTTGGGTTTTAAAATACGACCTGCGTGTCGTGCCTCTCTTTTAATCTCTCAATGTAACTTCTTTTCTCATCTCACTCCCTCGTATGGAAAACGAGTTTCTTTATGTAATGTAATGTTATGAAGAAAGCAAAGAAGTCAGTGCCAAAGGAGGACAACCTTGAAGATCTTTCTTGGAGAAGCTTAGATCGTTATTAGGTTAGCTTAGGTTTTTTCATTGACTTGGAAGAACAATTGCGCTAGGGGCCATAACTGTTTCATTATATATGTATGTTGATGCATGTGTATGCATGTTGATGCATGTGAGAGACGATTTATATGATAAATAAGCCGGTGAGATCAGAATAATTGCAAATTCCCTCAAATTAAATATTAAGTTTATGCTTTCCAAGTTTTAACACTCATCAAGACTAGTATCGGATAATGTAGGTTTCGCCTACGCGAGGTGCATGTTCTATATTAGTAAGGTGCGATGGGATAATTGTAATATCCAATTGTTAAAACAATGGGTCAAACTTGACTAAACAAATTATAATAAGATTATATATGTTTAGAAGCAAGATTTGGAAATTATCCATGTGATGGATTGGAATAAGGAGTTATTCACCCAACTAGAATATTCGAGAGTTGTATTAGATACAATTGGAAGGAGTTCCTACCTAAATAACCTAGTTTTGTGTAATCCGCCTATGCGGACTTAGAACGAAGTGAAATATGGATCTCGACCCACTAGAAAATCTCCCAATGGGATTTTCCGAATCAAATGATGAGGGTCATTTGTTTTGAGTAAAATAGTGGGAGCATATTTAATTAAAGGCATAATTAAATATGTCAATGATACTTATATTTTCATTAATTCTTATGTAGATTACCATGACAACAAACACCTCTAACAACATCTTGCGATCGATCCTTGACAAAGAAAAATTGTCTGGGACAAATTTTCTAGATTGGCACCGAAACCTGAGGATTGTCCTCAAACATGATAAAAAGTTGTATGTCTTGGAGAAACATGTTCCTGAAGAGGAACCTCCTAGTTCTGCACCTAAGGCCGAAAAAGATGCTTATAAGAAGCATGTCGATGATGCCAATAAAACTGCTTGTCTCATGCTAGCTACCATGAACTCAGAATTGCAAAAGCAACATGAGAACATGGCAGCGTTCGATATGATCGAACACCTGAAGATGCTCTATCAAGAGCAAGCAAGGCATGAGAGGTTTGAAGTTTCAAAAGCCCTTTTTCAAGGCAAGTTAGCTAAGGGATCCCCTGTAGGTCCCCATGTGCTCAAGATGATTGGGTATGTGGAGAACCTTGAGAGATTGGGTTTTCCCCTCGGAAAGGAACTTGCGACTGATTTGATCTTGCAATCGTTGCCAGATAGATTCAGTCAATTTGTCCTAAATTTCAATATGAATGATATGGACAAATCTCTTCCTGAACTGCCCGCCATGTTAAGAACTACTGAGCAGAACCTGAAGTCAAAAGGGAAGTCCATTCTGATGATCGGAAATGGAAAGAGACAGAACAAAAGGCCCACCAAGCAGGGTGATAAAGGGAAAGGCAAGGAAGTTACCAAACCCAAACCCATCGTTGTTGCTTTAAAGCCTAGTGGAGGCATATCAAAAGAAGGCACCTGCTTCCATTGCGGTAAGACCGGACACTGGAAGAGAAACTGCCCAAAGTACCTGGAAGATAAGAAGAATGGAGTAGAGACTTCAACTTCAGGTATTTTTGTTATTGAAATTAATTTATCTACTTCTGCATCATGGGTATTAGATACTGGATGCGGTTCTCACATTTGTACAAATGTGTAGGGACTAAAAAGGAGTAGAGATTTGGCAAAAGGTGAAGTCGACCTACGAGTTGGAAATGGAGCAAAGGTTGCTTCTTTAGCCGTAGGAACTTATGTATTGACTTTCCCTAGTGGTTTAATAATTCAGTTAGAGAACTGTTATTATGTACCTGCAATTAGCAGGAATATTATTTCCGTTTCTTGTTTGGACAAGTTTGGTTTTTCATTTATAATAAAGAACAGTTGTTGCTCAACTTATTTGAATGATATATTCTATGCTACTGCACAAATGAACAATGGATTATACGTCCTTGATCTTGAAATGCCTATTTATAACATTAATACTAAAAGGATGAAACCTAATGAGTTAAATCCAACTTACCTTTGACATTGTCAATTAGGCCACATAAATGAGAAGCGCATTTCCAAACTCCATAAAGATGGACTCTTGGACTCTTTTGATTATGAATCATATGAGACATGCATATCTTGTTTAATTGGAAAGATAACAAAGTCTCCATTCATAGGAAAAGGTGAAAGAGCTAATGATCTTTTGGCCCTCATACATATTGATGTATGTGGACCACTGAACATACCAGCCAGAGGAGGTTTTCAGTACTTCATCACATTCACTAATGATTTCAGTAGATATGGTTATGTGTATTTAATGAAACACAAATCAGAGTCCTTTGAAAAGTTCAAGGAATTCAAGAATGAAGTACAAAACCAACTAGGTAAGAATATTAAAACTCTTCGATCAGATCGAGGTGGTGAGTATTTAAGCCTAGAGTTTGATGACCATCTGAAAGAATGTTGGATCCTATCCCAACTCACTCCTCCTGGAACACCCCAATGGAATGGTGTATCTGAGAGAAGAAATCGAACCCTGTTAGACATGGTCCGGTCCATGATGAGTCACGCGGATCTTCCAAACTCCTTTTGGGGACATACATTATTGACAGTAGCTTACACACTTAACCGTGTTCCATCCAAAAAGGTTGAGAAGACACCATATGAGATATGGAGTGGTAAGAAACCACATATGTCTTACATGATAATTTGGGGTTGTGAAGTTTATGTGAAACGACAAATTTCAACTAAGCTTGAGCCCAAATCTGACAAATGCTTATTTGTGGGATATCCTAAAGAAACAAGAGGGTATTACTTCTACAATCCTTCTGAGGGCAAAGTGTTTGTCGCTCGAACTGGAGTTTTCCTAGAAAAGGATTTTATTTCCAAAGGAATCAGTGGGAGGAAAGTAGAGCTTGAAGAAATTCAAGAATCACAAAGCATCGATACACCTATGGAGGAATTAGAGCAGGAAACACAAGTGGTTGTGGAAGAGCAACCTGCTCAAGTAGAACAAGACCAGCGTAGGTCAAGCAGGATACGTCACCTACCTGAGAGATATGGGTATCTCATAACAAATCAAGATGATGTATTACTCATGGATCAAGATGAGCCTGTGACCTACCAAGAGGCCATAACTGGTCCCGAGTCTGAGAAGTGGCTAAAAGCCATGAAATCTGAAATGGATTCCATGTACACAAACCAAGTTTGGACCTTGGTAGAGCCTCCTGTAGGAGTTAACCCTATAGGATGCAAGTGGGTCTTCAAAAAGAAGACTGACATGGATGGTAAGGTACATACCTATAAGGCAAGACTGGTTGCAAAAGGATATAAACAAATTCATGAGGTTGACTATGATGAAACCTTTTCACCAGTTGCAATGCTTAAATCTATTCGGATTTTACTTGCTATCGCTGCATATCATGACTATGAAATATGGCAGAAGAAGCCCAAAAGATATGTAAGTTACAAAGGTCAATCTATGGATTGAAGCAAGCTTCCAGAAGCTGGAATCTTCGTTTTGATGAAACAGTAAAACATTATGGATTCATCAAGAACGAAGATGAGCCTTGTGTCTACAAGAAGGTTAGTGGGAGCATGATCATGTTCCTGGTATTATATGTAGATGACATATTACTCATTGGAAACGATGTCCCTACCCTACAACAAGTAAAGTCTTGGTCGGGGAAATGCTTTTCTATGAAGAACCTAGGTGAAGCAGCCTATATATTAGGAATCAGAATCTATAGAGATAGATCACAAAAAGTGCTTGGCCTAAGTCAGAGTACGTACATAGACAAAGTGCTGAGACGCTTTAACATGCATAATTCCAAGAAAGGATTCATACCTATGCAACATGGCTTGTGTCTACCAAAAACACAATCCCCTTCAACTAAGGAAGAAATGGATAGCATGAATAAGATTCCATATGCATCTGCAATAGGATCTATCATGTATGCCATGTTATCTACTCGACCAGATGTCTTGTATGCTTTAAGTGCAACGAGTAGGTACCAATTTGATCCTGATGATGCCCATTGGGTAGCTGTCAAGAATATCCTTAAGTACTTGAGAAGGACTAAGGTATCATTCTTGATATATGGAGGTCAGGAAGAGTTGGCTGTAATTGGATACACCGATGCCAGCTTCCAGACAGATAAGGATGACTTTAGATCGCAATCTGGTTATGTGTTTTGCTTAAACGGTGGCTTTGTGAGCTGGAAAAGTTCAAAGCAAGATACAATTGCTGATTCTACAACCGAGGTTGAGTATATTGCTGCCTCAAGTGCAGCAAAGGAAGTTGTTTGGATCAAAAAGTTCATTAGTGAACTTGACATAGTTCCTAGCATTATGGATCCCATTGGTCTCTATTGTGATAACAATGGTGCTATCGCACAAGCTAAGGAGCCTAGATCTCACCAACGATCCAAACACATACTTAGGCGTTATCACCTCATTTGAGAGATAATAGATAGAGGAGATGTGAAAATATGCAGAGTACCTACACTTGACAATATTGTTGACCCACTGACAAAGCCTTTTGCGCAGCAGAAGCATGATGGCCATACTAGATCTATGGGCATTAGGGGTATGCATGATTGGCTCTAGTGCTAGTGGGAGATTGTTGGTGTAAGCCCTAGAGGCCAATACTTTTGGTACTTGTATCGAATTATTTATTAATAATAAAAGACTTTTTCTTTATTATGTTTGTTTAATAAAGTCCCTGGAATAGATAGTCCGTTTAATGTATCAAGTGTGACTTAATCATGAGAGCACATTAAATATAAGGACACTATTCTTAAAGTATCCGTAGTCGAGCTTTATTGTGAAGTGGGATAACATTAAAGCATGGAGACTATTATGTTTATAGACTGATGATCACATCTCATGGATCATGGATAAGGTGTTATCAAGTCTCAAACATAGGTATGAATATTAAGAGTAATATTTATACTGGATTGACCCGCTATGAGAATACTATATAGAATGTTATGCAAAGTGTCATAAGTTATTCTCATGGTGATAATGGTGTATACCACTCTTCGACCTGAAACCACTATGGACCCTAGATGTAGAGTCGAGTGCTTTATTGTTGATACAACGTTGTCCGTAACTGGATAACCATAAAGACAGTTGATGGGTACTCCATAAAGCATGCTAAGGGACATGAGTGACCTAGATGGAATTTGCCCATCCTGTGTAACAGGATAAATGTCTATGGGCCCAATATTGAACTGGACAAGGATGACGCGGTCTATGCCTTGTGTTCAATATAGACATAAGGGCAAAAGAGTAATTATACACATAATTATTATCACAGAAGGATTTGTCAGATCACATGACATTTTCGTGTCTTGGGTAGCAGTGATGTGTTGTTAGATACCGCTCACTGTTTATTATGTTAAATGCGTGATTTAATATAATTGTCAACGTCGCGAAAACCTACAGGGTCACACACAAAGGACAGATTGATGAGAGATAGAGTAACTAAGGAACACCGTAGGGTACGGTGCACTTAAATGGAATACGAAATATGGTAAGGTACCCCACGCTTAAGTGATTTTGGGCATATTATAAGATATGGGCCAAAATACACTTAAGTGGGCTTTTTAGCTTGAAGCCCACACAAGTGGTTCTATAAATAGAACCCTTGGGTAGAAGCATTGTCACTCTGGCATTTTGTTTCTCTCTCTCTCACTCAAAGCCTTCATTCGTAGCAGCTAGCACTGAGATTGAAGGAATTTGTCCGTGTGGAATGAGTAGAGGCGTTGTCATCGTTCAACGTTCGTGATCGCCACAAGAGGTTACGATTCTATCACTGATCATGCCCATTCGTAAGGATCATTAAAGGAGAAATTTTTAAATTCCGCTACGTTTTGGATCGCCATTCTCCTTCAATTTGTTTGTCTAATGTTGATCTAGTTCGGTTACCTAGTCATAATCTGGATGTTATTGGTGGTGATGATCACAACGGTGTGCCACATGATTATGTTAATGATTAATAACTTGGAGATGAGGTAAACATACCAAATAATGATGGTGAATGGGAGAGAGATATGTCACATGATGAGAATCTTGGTGAAGTTACAAAATCATCTTAAGTTCAACTTAGAAGGTCTAACAGGTAGAGACAACCGTCTATAATGCATAATTCTGATGAGTATATGACCTTGACTGATGAGGGTGAACCCGAGAGTTTTCAAAAGTCCATGGAAAGTGATGAAAATAAAAACTGGATGGATGCAATGCATGATGAGATGAAATCATTACATGATAATCATACTTATGATTTAGTGAAGCCTCCTAGAGGAAAAAGGGCTTTGAAAAAAAATGGATTTATAGAGTTAAACATGAGATCAACTCTAAGTCTCCAAGATATAAAGTCAGATTAGTCGTGAAAGATTTCCGTCAAAGAAAGGGTGTTGATTTTTAATGATATTTTTTCACCTGTTGTAAAGATGTCATCAATTAGAATTATGTTGAGTTTGGTTGCTACTCTTGATTTAGAGGTTGAGCAAATGGATGTGAAAATGACTTTCCTTCATGGTGATTGGGAGGAAGAGATCTACAGGAAACAACTTGATGGTTACAAGTTAAAGGTAAAGAAAATCATGTGTGTGGATTAAGAAAGAGTTTATATGGGTTGAAGCAAGCTCCAAGGCAATGGTACAAGAAGTTTGAGTCTATTATGTGTGACCAAGGATACCAGAAGACTACTTCGGATGATTGCCTCTTTGTTAGAAAATTTTCTAATGATGACTTCATTATCCTGTTGTTATATTTTGATGATACGCTTATTGTAGGGAAAAGTATTTCTAACATTAAAAGGTTAAAGAAGCAATTAAGAGAGCCATTTTCCATGAAAGACATATGAGTAGCTAAACAAATTCTTGGCATTAGAATCATGCGTAACAGAAAAGAGAAGAAACTTTGGATGTCACAAGAACATTATATCGAAAGAGAGTTGCAAAGATTCAAAATGGAAAGTTCTAAGGCAGTAAGCACTCCTATCGCTACTCATTTCAAATTGAGTTCTAATAAAAGTCCTTCAAGTGAAGATGAAGCATTTGATATGAGACGTGTTCCTTATGCGTCTACTATGGGTAGTTTAATGTATGCAATGGTGTGTACAATACCAGATATAACACATGTTGTTGGTAGAGTCAGTAGATTTTTATCAAATCCCTGTAGAGAGCATTGGAAAGCTATAAAATGGATTTTAAGGTATCTTTGCAATACTACTTATGTGAGGCTTTGCTTTTGAGGAGATAGGCGTACTCTATGGGGCTACTCGGACTTTGATATGGCCAGAGACATTGATTCCAGAAATTCCACTTTGGGCTACATGATTAAATCTGCAGGGGGGACTGTGGCTTGGCAATCCAAATTGTAAAAGTGTGTAACATTGTCTACTATAGAGGCTGAGTTCATTGCAATTACCAAAGCATGCAAAACGTTATTATGGTTAAAGAATTTTTTGCAAGAGCTTGGTTTTGTTCAAGAAAAATATGTGTTATTTGTTGATAGGCAAAGCGCTATTCATCTTGGTAAGAATCTGACTTTTCATAATACGTTCAAACACATTGATGTGAGATATCATTGGATACGTGATATTTTTGATGCTAAGTTGTTGGAGTTAGATAAAGTTCATACAGATGATAATGGTTCTATTATGATGACTAAAGCATTACCAAGAGAGAAATTTGAAGCTTGTTATGATATTGCAGGTTTAGCGATTTCCTCCATAAAGTTATAAGGGGAGATTTGTTGGGTTTTGGCTCCCTTCCTATATGGAGAAAGACCCTTATATGATTAGCCAATTTGTCTCACTTATTTAAGTGGAGAGGATCAATTTAGGGTTGAGAGGGATAGAGAAAATAAGGATTCAAAAGAGAGAAAAGAGGAGAGAAACTTATTCTTGTTTTTCTGCCGTCAGTCTCACTAAATCGAGGATCCTCGATTTATTAACCGTCGGATCGAGCTTAAATTTGGAGGGAGGGTTTGTAACACATATATCCAACTTTTGACTGTTCAGAATTTTAAAACAATGTCTGAGATGAGAGTTATTTGCTTCGCACTGAAGCTTGAGGTTTGAGAAATTTTTCAGCTTTTTTATTCTTATTTGAAAGGTAGTTTGATTTATGATTTTGTGTTGTTAGTACTAGTTTGTGAATCACTTTAAGACTATCTTGTAACTTTAATTGATTATAATGGAGTTATTTCTTTGGTCTGGATGTCTCGTGGTTTTTACTCTCATATTGAGGGGTTTTCCACATTAAAAATATTGATGTTCTTTTGTGCCTTTATTTGTCGTCTTATATTTGTTGTTGATCCTCAAGGTTCCTAGAACTCTGGAGGATTTTATATCCAATGTGTATTGGTATGTTATTGTGTTTTAATTTCCCATCAGAGTCTAAACATATTTAGTGTGTGCATGAAGGATAGGATTATGTGATAAGAGAACAACACTAAAATTGTGGAACAATAGTGTAGGGGAAAGAAAGGGAACATGGAGCTCTTAAAGAATAGACTATATCCATAGCAAATTTGAAGTCGTATGAGCCAAGGCATGATGTTCTGCCTTCATGCTCTAGCGAGCAACCAATTTATGCTTCTAAGAACTCCACAAAATAATATTTAGTATATGAAAGATGCACGAGCCTGACGTGGAACACCTATCATTGGGGTCACTCGCCCATTCATAGTCACTATAGGCACGGAGAGAAAGTGTTCAGGATGGTCTAGTAGAAGATATCACAACGCCATGGTTAATAGTACCACTTAGATACCGAATGATACGTTTGACAGTTGCCCAATGTAAATCCAGAGGAGAAGCCATGTATTGACAAGCTTTGTTAACACTAAATGTGATATATGGGAGATTAAGTGTCACATACTAAAGCTCACCAACCATGGAGCGATACATAAATGGATCTGGAAGTATGGAAAATACATACTTGCTTACCTTGTAGGTGCTAAGCATTGGAGTAGTGACACCATTTGCATTGCTCATGTTTGCTTTAGCAAGGAGATCACGAATGTCTTTAGACTGATTGAGGATAAGGTCCCCTAAGGCCAAATGCTTGATTTCAATTCCAAGGAAATATTCAGGAGTGCCCAACTTTTTGAGTGCAAACATATCATGAAGGGAGTCTATGAGCTTATGAATAAGCATGAATGAAGATCATGTAATGATAATATCATTAACATATACCAAATCATAGAAGGGGACACCTTAATAAGAGTATATGAAGAGAGAATGATCACGCTTGACATGAAAGAAACCAAAGTGAACATGTTCTTGAGCCAGCTTGTCATACCATGCACGGGGGGACTTGTTTGAGCCCATAAAGCGCCTTTTGAAGCTTGCATACAAGAAAAGGGTCATCCGTCTCAAAGCCATGAGGTTGAGACATGTAGATATTCTCATGCAAGGTGTCGTTCAAAAATGCATTATTGATATCAATTTTTTAAGTTCCCATTTGTGAGTGAGAGCTAAAGTGAGAATGGAACAAGTGGTAACTGGTTTGGTAACTAGAGAAAATGTTTCATTGAAGTCAAAACCAAATTGTGGATGATATCCTTTTTCCATTAGAAGAGCTTTGTACTTGTTCACAATATCATTAGGATTCTCTTTGACCGAGAAGACTCACTTGCAGCCCACTAGTTTTCTATGAGGTGGAAGAGTGGTCAACGTTCGTGTCAGATTGTTCATAAGAACTTCATACTCAAGTTTCATAGCATGAAGCCAATATGAAATGGAGAGAGGTTACTTGACTAATGTAGGTTCCACACGAGTTAGTAAAGCCTTAGGCTTGGAGTGCCCAATTTTGGCTCTAGTTAACATATGATGGTTATTAAATTGGTGAACCTGAGCTGGAGAAGAAAAAGGGATAACTAGACACAAGGACTCACTAGAGGGACTCATGGTAGGAGAAGGTAAAGAGACAGGTTGAGCCTAAGGACTGACAAATGGTGAACAAGATTGAGGTGATGACCTAGACATAGACATGGGCTCATGTAAATTTGGATGTGAGCTATCAGGACCAACACTCGAGGAGTGTGAGGATAATGTATTATTAGCTGGCAAGGAGAGATGACCATTACCCAATACACTAGGACTTGGTGCTAAAGAGACTTTGTTCATATGTAATGAGGGACAAGGTATAGACTAAGAGGTACGAGCATAAACAGAATGTTCAGATTCATAAGAGGGAAACAAACACTTATGAAGGAAGAGATGTTCATGAAATATAACATCTTTGGAGATGTAGACCATGCCTGTTTTGCTCATGCATTTTGTAGTGTTATATTTGTAAAAGGGCATGCCTAGGGCGATGATTATATGACTCACTAGGAAAGACAATAATAATATCTCACCCTAGGGAAGGTGTCACCTCGCCCCAAGGTTTTCATATCACCCAGTCAAGGGAAACATGGGATAAGACGTTTCTTGGGTAAAGAGAAGTCAGGGTCATTAACTGACCCACTGTCGCAACCTAAAAAAATATAAGTGCGAAAAAACAACCGGCGAAGAAGAAATGACAGAAGAGTCGCCACCGTGCGTTATTTATCGCAAAGGAGGGAAAGGAAACGCTCGAAGTAAACCTAGAGAAAGGAAAGGAAAAGACAAGGTCTCGCAACCAAATCTTGGGTTCGGGAGTCAATTATGCGAAGGGAAGATATTAGCACCCCTACACATCCGTAGTACTCTACGGGATCCACTCTTGTGATTCTCGTCTAAAGGTGTGTAATATCTAATGTACTATTTACTAAAAGAGGGTCAAAAGGAAATGACTCGCACGGATGTCGCATCCACTGCATACGTATCTCATCTGAATCATGAGAATCAGAGTCTTCGTAGCTTGGCTACCTATGGGTTAAAGAGAAGTGTGCTCGCTAAGACATCGCATCTTATGCCTACGTATCTCATCTGGAATGAGAATCAGAGCAAAACATAGTTCAACTAACTACGGGAACAAGGGTCTCGATTGCAACTAGGGCAAGAGAAAAGGAAGGTCTCAATCGCAATGAGGGCGAGAGAAAAAGAATCGCAACAAGGGCGACGACAAACAAGGATTAGTTGTTAGTTGTTAGTCAAACTCGACAAGACATCGCATCTTGTGCCTACGTATCTCATCTGAACATGAGAATCAAAGTTGTCGTAGTTCGGCTAACTAGGGGTTGCCATCTGAACATGGACTTACGAAGGAGGACACCAGTTGTGTCAAAGGAAGGAGGACAATGTGTTCACGTCCTAGCAGCAGGTGTCGCAGCTCGCTGAATCGAGTCTTAGGCAGTTACCTCTTTACAATAGGACGGAGTGACATGCCACAGGATCGGAGACATACGGAAGGTCTAAGAATGAGGGAAGCTCTGCCCTAAAGTTGTCATGCAGTATGTACTTAAGTGTTAGGATTTACAAATGGGAACATCTACGTAATGTTAGCATGCAAAGAGATGAGGGGATTCTACCTATGTTATCATACAAAAGAATAAGGGAATACTACCTATGTTATCGTATAAAATAATGAGGGAATACTACCTATGTTATCATACAAAAGAAAATGGGGATTCTACCTATGTTATCATACAAATGGTTCTACCTAATGGGTGCTACCTAATCGGAACAAGAATCGACGAATGGAGCAAGGAAAGGAACAAGGGATAAGGGTAGGTGGCGATGTATGAAGCAATCGACTTACAGGTGGTAGATGGTGATGCCTGAAGCAATCGACTTACAGGTGGTAGATGGCGATGCATGAAGCAATCGACTTACAAAAGAATGGATGAATACGTGCTGGTTCTGTTAAGTTTTGAAAATGATTACTCGACGTTGAATCGAGGTTTTGATCTTGTTTTGAAATGGTTATCGGGTTGTTCATTTTAGTTCTTGTATTAACAAATGAATAAAGAATGAAAGAATAAATATATACACTTCATGGGAGAGGGGTACATTTGTTATGAATGGGGATTGTTCATGGCAATCAAACAATAATAATATATGCCTCATACAACATACAAGTAGGCAACAGTTTAATCAGTGAGATAATCAGACAAGTATATGATCAAATAAAATAATCAAAGAATTAAGTGAATGAGCATTAGAAAATGCATAAGAAGTATAAACATGTTAAACAATCAAACAATAGAAGCATGGATGAAAGAATCAAGTATAAAAAATATCAGATGAATCGGACAAGTGAAACTATGCACACAAAGAACCAATGAATAATTTAATCGGGAAATGATTCAAGGATCAAATAAAATCAAGATGAAAGGCCTCTAATATGTGGCACATGAGATGAACAAGGGAGGATCAAAAGATCTCTTCAATTGCCCTAAGAAATCCCTATGTCAAACATCAATCATACAAAAGTCAACTGAAAAGTCAAGTCAACTTAAAAATTATCAAATAAATAGTAAATTAATCACAAAAATTATGAAAAATTAAACTAAGTTAAGTGGGGTCAGGACATCATCATCCCCCAAAAATATTTTAAAAATAATGAAAATTAGTGTATAAATTAATTGAAATAAAACAGAAGTCAAATGAATAGTCAACCAAGCAAACTAGGTCAAAAATAAATCTAAAATAAATTGAAAATGGAGAATAAAATTCCAATAAAATGTCAGGTTGACCATGAGACATTGGTCAACCCTCATCCCAAAAATCAGAATCTAAAAATAATTTTAAGTTATGAAAATAAAATAAATGAAAAAAAGTGTGTTAAAATGGCCTATTTGAAACAAATAATTGAAATAAAATATTATCGTTAAATACAAACGAAAAAAAAATTAAAATAAATTAAATAAGACATTAGAGAACGTGAAAATTATTTTTTGGTATTTTTGTGAACAAATAAAATATTTTTAATAATTAAAAAGTAAAACAGAAAAATAAAATGGAAATAAGAAGAATGAAAAGAAATGAAAGTAAAAGGAGAAATGGGCCATGAGTGGTGGGGGGCGGATAGCAACCAACGCTAAGCCCAGCCCGATCCAAGATGAATATTCAGAATGTGACCAAAATAAAAAATTTCATTTAAATTAAATCTATGTAACAAATATCAATTGGTCAAAGTTTCATTTAAAGTCACTAAAAGACAAAAGAATGCTGGACGGTTGTGATTAATTCCAGGCGCACGATCGAACGGCCACAACATGACATGTTTTCCTTCCTTCATGCAACGTAAAACAGCAACATAACAGCATGCATTTTCGAAAAAATGGAACAAAACCTTCCATCTTCTACTCAACTTATCTCACTCTACAGTTCACGAAATTGGATGATGTAAAAAGCAAAATTCAAGTACAGAGTGAGAGGAACATCATGGTATTTTATTTTATGCAAAATAATGACTTTATCATAGAGAAATATGGGCAGCAAGGGAGGCTCATGCAAGGATATTCAACAAAAAATAAATGTCACAAACTTAAAGCTTAAAACAATGCCTCATGGTGAGGGTTTTATGGACAAGCATAACATAGCATTAACATAAAGAACCATGAAGAAAAAAAAGGCATAGTGGAAAAATACATGAAGCATGGATGGATATCATAAAATGAACATGTAAAGTATGATGAACCAACAAAGTATTCATGACCATGGAAGGTTGGAATAAAATGATTACCTAGTGGAGAAAGTCCACTACTTCTTGTTGGAATGAGAGGAATGGAGAAGGAGGATACTTCAATGGTGTTGCGAACTTGAAGAATGGAAAATGGAAGTGAAAAACAACCTTGCCCTTGCCTCGCTCTTGCTTAGGTCAAAAATGTAGCAGCCTCCATTCTGATTAGGGTTTCCAAGTCTTGAATATGTAGGATTTTAAGTGTTTTAATGGACTCAAGTGGCTTGGCTTGGTTCATGACAAAATAGTGCAAAAAGTGGGGTGGTATGAGCAAGTCCTAAAAGTAGCAAAAATTAAGTGAGTTATCATAAAAACAAATGGCCAAATGAGGAAATGCAAGGGTTGGTCAATTTTGTGGTCTGACTGGTTTTTCTTATGCAGCATAAAAATAAACCAACTAGGTGACTTTAAGGCATTGTAACTTGATGAATATATGTCCAAATGGCAAGGCAATGCAAACAGTAGAAAGAGGGTAGGGTGCTTAACATCTTTCATGTTGAACACATCTTGAAATAGTGAGTGGAAAGAGGTGAAAAATGGCCATAAAGTTCAGGTCTCATGGCTGCAAAATGGTTGGGCCAGTTTAGCCTAAATGCTGTCAAAAAATTCAGCCTATGATACCAACTTTAGATTAGTGTATCTTCCAAACCAATGGTCCAAATGGGGTGGTTCCAAAAAGGTGTGAAAGAGGAAATATCAAGGTACAATTGTCATGAAAAAAGTGTTTTCAAAAGATTCCTTGAAGTGCAAGAAATCTGCCCCATAAGTCTTGACAAATTTTGCAAATTTTGGACTTAGAAAAATTTCTAAGTGTTCTAAAATAATGTCTTACTTTGACCAAACATAACTCTCTCAATTTTAATCCAAATGAAACAAACTTTATATCTCTAGAAAGCTTGGAACACGAGGAACAACGTTTATGTTGGAGAAATTTTCAAATGGAGCTTGCATCTTGATGGAAAATTGGCTTAAAGTGGGTGCAAAAACCATAAAAACTTGCCTTAAATGGAAAGTCAACTATTTCCAAATTTAGTAACTTTTCCAACTCTTGATTAAATGATGAATCCATGATCCAACGTTGATCAAACTTCACATGTAGGCTCCCTTAGGCATGAATTTTGAGATTCCGCTTTCAAAATGTCGGGAGTTGACTTTTCTGGCCCCACAGTTGACTTTTCCCAATCTGTCTAATTTCCGATTCCATTGATCAATTGAAGCACCTCTGGCTCAAATAAAGAGCTGATTTTTTGCATGTAGATCCTTGTGGACATGTGGATGGCCATGGAAATGAGTTTCACTCAAGGAATCAGAAATAATCGATTTTATACCAAACCCTAGTTTTAGGGCAAAAATGACTAGGAAGTGATTGCACTGATTGCTAATGGATCTTTCTGTGATAATTGTGGATCTTCTTAGGCCAAGATGCCTATATGATCATAACATGAATGAGCCCCTTCACTTCCAACCAAACCTTGTCTGTTGCAGGTATCCATGAAACCCTGATTTCTGATTAAATCCATATGCACACTCTAAGAGCTCTGAATCTTCCACTGATGAACTGGGGACCATCATAAGACATATGGAACACCTTGAGACTTGTATATTTGGAGAATGAAGTTTAATTCTCAGTCTTGCTTTGTGTGGGCTCCTTCTGGTAAGGAGTGGTCAATCAAACCCTGATTTCCCAAGTCACTGATGCAGTATGCAATGAGCATGACCTAGTATGATGCTAATGCAATGTGAAACACAATCCCATGTTTCCAAGAAAAATGAAGGGTAAATTTTGGGGTATTACACCCACATTCCCCTTGGAAATAGGGATTCAACAGTCCACTATTGACTGGGAGGATGTGAGCCTTCCCATGAGAACACTAGGCCCAAGAGGCCTCTATAAATACATCTCCCCTAAGGGGAGAAGGGGATAGATATCAACCCACTCAACAATAGAGCTTATCACCTCAAGTGAGTAGGGTCTCTAAACACCATAAAACACCACCATGTATGGCTTTTTACCACCGTGGGGAAGCCTTAATAACATCATATAGCATAATATACCTATTAAGGCTTCTGACTCCTTTGCCCTTACACGAGGAAAACACACACATGTACTTTTTGACCAGTATAATGGTGTCTACCATGGGATCCCGGTAAAACTAATATGGGTCACACTCCTACTCTAACTCCTTCCATCTTTCCTCCAAAGATGGTCGACAAGACTTTATCTTACAACACAAACATCAATGCTAGAGGTTTTTTCGGTGGAGGTAACTCTAAATCCTCCCGAAGGAAATACACAAGGCATGTGCTTGCAGAAAATGTAATATCTCATGGTTTCCCCACAGGTACGCTAGGAAAAACAGGGGTTACCATCACCTTCTTTGGGGATGACGCCCTCAAAATCAACCCTCATGATGATGATCCCTTGGGCATCTTTGTGCAACATGGAAATTGGGATATCAAGTGAGGTTTGCTAGATCCTAGTAGCTTTGTTGACGTCCTGTTTTGGGATGCCTTCAAGAAATTGTAGCTCGACCCTGATGACGTCCAAATGTTTTGTGGCTCGTTAAGAGGATTTTTAGGAAACCAAGTACAAGTAATAGGCCATGTAACCTAGGATACCACATGCGTCGAGGGCGCAAATTCCAAGGAGATTGATGTCAACTACCTTATTATGGACACCATGTCACCATATAACATCATTTTAGGGCGACCTGCCATCAATTCCTTGGAAGCACTCGTTTCCACCCTGTACCTGACCTTAAAGTATCAAAATCTTGATGGGCGAGTTAGAATAATCCATAGAGACCAATATATCACTCAAGAGTGTTACCAAAATTGGCTGACGATTGAGAGGGAAGAGCTCGTCATTCTAGTTTTCCCCCTCTCTAAAGTTCCAAATAATGACCTCGAGTGTTGGGACCCCCGATTAGGCGTAAAAGTAGAAAGGCTCACACCCATAAAGGACCTTAATAAGGTCCAAAATATGCCCTTCTTCCCATCAGATCACAAAGATAGGCATTTGAATTTCTAAGGATAAGGAACGAGAGGTAGTCAACCAACTCATTAAGAACTTATACTTGTTCTCATGGGCTACCTCTAACATGCATGGGATAAACACCAAAGTGGTGAGGCATCACCTCGCCATCCACCTTTCCGCCAGACTAGTGATGTAGAGGAGGTGTAAAATTGGAAAAGAGAAGAAGGTCTCTATTGATGAAGAGGTGTGGAAAATATATGACGTCGGGTTCGTCATGGAAACAACATACCCCACCTGGATGACCAACGTGTTTCTAGTATGGAAAGATAACAACAGATGGTGCATCTGTGTAGACTTCACCGATCTGAATGAAGCATGTCCAAAAGACTCATATCCGCTACCAGACATCAATCTCCTCATTGATGGGTTGTCAGGATACCACACATTAAGCTTCATGGATGCATACTCAGGGTATAACCAGATACAGTTGCACCCCTTAAATTGTATAGAGTCATGTTAAGCTTAAATACATGATCAGACATGGTTAGGTTAATAAAACTTGGAGGTTAATCAACAAAGACTTTCTTTATATGTAACCGTTAAATAACACACTTTTTACATACACTTGGAAGAGTTTAAAATTCATGATGCAAGAATAAGCTGGAAGCATCCTTATGAACTCTAATCAAGGTATTGGAGCATAGGTTTCATCGAAATCTATACCCTCTTGTTGATTGTATCCTTTCACAACAATTCTTTATTTATTTCTCAAAACATTTACACTTTCATTAATCTTGTTGAGAAAGAACCAACGGGTCCCAATCACTTAATTAGCTGAAGCTTTGGGAACGAGTTCCCATATGTTTTTTCTTTCAATTTCATTAAACTATTCTTGCATAACAAGATATCAATGTTTATCAATGAGAGCCTCATTAATTTCAATGGACTTTGATTCTCAGAGTTGACATCTTCAAATTGATTCTCTTCATATTTATTTTGACCTTATTATTGCCCTTAATCTTTACCTTTACTTTGATCATCATCTTCCACTAATATTTTCTCAAGAATATATGCACAATTAACAACATCTACCTTTACATAATAGGAGTTAGACTCATCAAAGGTAACATGAACTTATTCTTCTATCATCATGGAAGTGGAATATCCTATAAATACGCCTTCACCAGCTTTAGTGTCAAATTTCCCAAGTATATCCTTTCTGTTATTAAGGACGAAACATTTGCATCCAAAGACATTCAAGTGAGAGATGTTCTACTTCCTTATTTTATAAAACTTGTAGATTTTTGCTTTATAATTGGTCTTATTATGACACAATTCATTACGTATCAAGAAGTGGTTACAACATAAACTCAAAAGTATTAGGAAGGTTAGTCTCGTTGAGCATCATCCTTGTTAGCTCTTCCACAAATCTATTATTCCACTCCACTACCCCATTTTATTGAGTAGCTCGTGGAGTGGAGAAACTATGTTGAATGTCATAATCATGACAATATCCTTTGGATTCCTTATTATGGAACTCACCACCATGATCATTACGAATTGATACAATGTTTAGTCCTTTCTCATTCCAGATAACCCTGTAGGGTTTTTGCTTTATAATTGGTCTTACTAAGACAAAATTCATTACATATCAATCAAATTGTTACAATATAAACCCAGAATTATTTAGGAAGATTAGTCTCATTGAGCATCATCCTGGCTAGCTCCCCCACAAATCTATTCTTCCACTCCATTACCCCATTTTATTGAGGAGCCCGTGGAGTGGAGAAACTACGTTGAATGTCATACTCATGATAGTATATTTTGAATTCCTTATTATATAATTCACCACCATGATCAATAAGAATTGATGCAATGTTTAGTCCTTTCTCATTCTAGATAACTCTAACAAGTTTCTGAAAGAACACAAATGCATTTATTTTCTAAGATAAGAATAATGTCCATGTATAGCGAGAGTAATCATCCATATAAAAAAAATGTATATATTTCCACCAAAAAATTTGGATTGTTATGGACATGTTATGGAAAGCAAGATGTTGAGAGTGGGTTACTATTGGCTGACAATGGAATCTGATTGTTGCAAGTTTGTGAAGAAATGCCACAAGTGTCAAATTTATGCAGATAAGATTCATGTTCCACCGACGCTATTGAATGTCGTTTCCTCTCCATGGCCCTTATCCATGTGGGGAATTGATATGATTGGTATGATTGACCCCAAATCTTCGAACGGATATCGTTTCATTCTGGTGGCTATTGACTACTTCACAAAGTGGGTTGAAGCAGCATCATACGCAGATGTGACCAAGCAAGTTGTTGTAAGGTTTATCAAGAATCAGATTATATGTCGTTATGGTGTGTCAAGTAAGATCATTACTGATAATGGATCAAACTTGAATAATAATATGGTGGAAGGTCTTTGCAAAGACTTCAAGATTGCGCATCATAATTCTTCTCCCTACAGACCTAAGATGAATGGGGTTGTTGAAGCTACGAATAAGAGTATCAAGAAGATTATCCAAAAGATGGTTGTGACATACAAAGATTGACATGAGATGCTCCCATTTTCTTTGCATGGGTATCGTACATCCATCTGCACGTCAACAAGGGTAATCCATTTATCTCTCGTTTATGGCATGGAAGTTATGCTCCCCTTGGAGATTGAGATCTCATCATTATGTGTTTTGATGGAAGCCAAGTTGATTGAAGCTGAATGGTGTCAGACCATATATGATCAGTTGAATTTAATTTAAGAGAAGAGATTAACTTCCATATGTCATGGTAAGTTATATCAATAGAGAATGAAGAAAGCTTTTGATAAGAAGGTCAAGCCTCGTGTGTTCAGAGAAGGTGACCTCGTGCTCAAGAAGATTCTATCTTTCAAACCTGATGCTATGGGGAAATGGACTCCTAATTATGAAGGCCCGTACGTTTTGAAGAGATCATTTTCAGGCAGTGCTTTGATTCTTACAACTATGGATGGTGAAGAGTTCACTCGTCCTATAAATGTCAATGCAGTCAAGAAATACTTCGCCTAAAAAAGAAAAGAACATCTCGCTAAGTTGAAAACCCGAAAGGGCGGCTTATGCAAAAATGAGCGTCTCGGTGGATTGAAAACCCGAAAGGGCGATCTAGGAAAAAATTAGAGACATAAAACAGAAAATTTGTCCTAGTAGATTGAGTACCCCGCCTGGGACAATCTAGGCCAAAATTAGGGATTATGGCAAGTAATTGCACTCGGTCGGTTTTGAGCAAGTCATTTGGTTCTGGTTCATCATTCTCAACCAAAGACAAGAGCACATCGGATTTCAAAGTTGGTAGGGAGAGTAGTGATAATTGTATTCAATGTAGCCCTTTTCCATGTAAGTTACCATTCTCAAAGTTTTTAAAGATCCATGGAGTCCCGTCATTTACGGACTACCGTTCTATTAAATAAAGTTGAGATTTTTATCCAATTATTTCTATTCTTATTTACTTCTATTAAATAAAATTGAATTTTTATGATGATAATTTTGAAATTAATTAATGAATAATTATTTTTCTTAAAGTAATAAAATCATTCACTTTAAGAATAATCGATTGCAACATGGAATGTCAACAACAAACTAAGAACAGGTAAGTCTTGAAGTGTGAAACATTGTTGGTGTTCCCCAAGCAGTTGGGTTTGCTAACTTTTTTCCTCCCCAACAGTCTGTCATTTATCCCCAGCCTGGTTGAGGAATTTCTCCCCGAGTGTTTTGTTTTCCCCAATAGAGTAGGTGGGTCTCATCTCCAGTTGAGTTGATGATTGGTCCCCTTTGCAAATCCACGTCTCCCAGTTGAGGTGCTCATATTTTTTGTATCCCCCAGGTTGTGATTTATGACTGGACCCTGGATATCTAGAACCTTTATTTGGTTTTCAGATCACCATTTGCATTTGTCTGTGTTGCATAACCACGACAGTGTGAGTCAAATCCGTTTTTTTTTCTTTGCCTTGGAATCGGTTTATTTCGCAATTTCTAAGAAGAATTTGATGATCTATTGGACTTTCAGATCTCAGCATCCCCAGCATTTTACTCGATTCCCCACTCAGATTTTTATCTCTGGTATTCCCCGGTGGAGTTTGTCTTCTAATGGAAGTTCCCTCTCTCTCAGCAGTATTTGGTTCTGAGCAGTATTTGATTCTTGTCCCCTACAAGATTGTCTCCTATTTAACATGGTGTTGACTTAAAACTCCCCGCGGTATCGATAATTTGGATCCTTAATAGATGCTTCTATGTCCTCGGCATGATTGGTTGATTATCCTTCAGCAACGCTTTCTTCCCTTAGAGTTTGTCGTGATTGATTGAAAGCATGTTTTCCCATGACTTTACCTAGCCATATTTGACTTATTTAGAACTAGACGATTTATTTTTATCCCTAGCATTTTTCTCCAGTCAGTGCTTCCATTTTGTTGAGATTAGCCGAGTGTTGTAGCGATGATACAAAACTTTGATATTTGTATCCCTTGTGCTGTTTTTTCAGCATAATCATAATCATATACATGAATATTCATGCATAAAACCCATCATCAGATATTTAATTATGCATCCTATCGCATTGATTTCATCTTTTGATTCCCTACTTTGGTGATATTTTTCCCATGCAGATTTGGTGTGTCTGTCCTCCTTCAATTGTAGAGTGTTAGCCCCTTAAGCAGAAAGAGCTTAACCTTTCTCATTCTCCACTGAGTTATTTTCTCGTGGATGATTGTTATTTCAGTTTTCTCCCCAGTTAATTATATGGATGGAACCACTCCCCTTGAGTTATATCCTCATTGGGTTGAGTCCTTGTTTGACCGTTTCTTTCTAGTTTTTACCTAGATAGATCTTTTGGTCTCCGAGAGTCTATTACCCAGTAACCAGTAATATTCTTCTTGATGTTGAGCACATTACTTTTTCCCAATACCCGATAAAATGTAATTTACTTCCTTTTTCTTCCCTAGTGGATTCGTTTTCACGTTTCCCCGGTAAGTTTAACCTTGATATGTTCATCCTAACCGGTGACGGATATTCTTCCTTGTTGGTTTTCTACCCAGGAAAAAGGCAGTTGTAATCCTTATTTTATTCCCCAGAGAGTTTATCCTTGATATGTTCATTTTAACCGGTGACAAATTTTCTCTTCTTTGTTAGTATTCTACCCAATAACCGGTAGTTGTAATTCCTACTTCCCCTACTGAGTCTATCCTTGATATGTTCATCTAACCGATGAAGGATACTCTCTATCTTTGATATTCTATCCAGTAACTGGTAAATATAATTCCTATTTTTCCCAGACAGTTTATCTTTGATATGTTTACCCTAACTGATAACAGATATTCTTCCTCATTCCCCACGTAGTCTATCCTTGATATGTTCATCCTAACTGGTGACGAATATTCTTCCTTTGAGTTTATCCTTGATATGTTCACTTTAACCAGTGATGGATACTCTCTTTTTGGTCTTCTGCTCAGCAGCCGGTAGTTGTAAATCCTATTTGATCTTTTCTCCCCAGTAGGTTATCCTTACCCAGTAACCGGTAATGGATACATCTTATTCTCCTTGACGAGTCATCCTTGATATGTTTACCCTAACCGGTAACGAATGTCCCTCTGTCAGAGTGTATTATCTTCCTACCCAGTAACCGGTAATAGATGGTATGTCTCTTTTACTCTTGTGATGAAGTTCATTTTTCCCTAGTTGAGTTTGAGTGTGTATTTCCTCAGTGAGATCGCCATCTCCTTCTTGGTTTGAATATTTCATCTTTGATCTGATCTACCCATTTCCCCTGCATATTTTTTCCTGGTTCCCCGACCGAGTCTTTCCATTGATTTATTTTCATGGAAATCCCCCCTCGTGTCTCCAACAGTTTTTAAGTCGTTGCATGGCCTATGCACAATTTTTTTATCCCCTAGTGTCTTTGTCTCCTCAGTGAGTTTTCCTTATGGAATGCATTATACTTTTGTGGATCTTCAGTCTCTTCTGGATTCTTTTCCTTTGTGGCAATATATTCCCCACAAAGATTATTTTAACATTCATATCATATGCATCATGAGGTCTCTTATGGATCAAAATTTGTCTCTAGATGTTGTTATTGTTAGACGGTGTGGCTAGTGATCGAGAGGGGGGGTGAATAGATCACCTCTTTGAAAATAAACGGATTTAAAATTTTATCAGAGCTATTGATACTTAGTGGAAAATTTCAGTCCCGAATCGACTTCCGTCTATTCTGAACCGCTACTAGAAAACCGGACACGCGAATTTATTGCTGGATTTTGAATTAGAATGACAAGAAATATTAACACTAGAATCTTATCAAATTGAATGCACTTATCACTAAATCCTAATTCCAATGAATAAAACTCAGCTAACAGTTTTGTCAAACAGTTGGTGTGTATGTGATCAATGATGAACAACAGTGGAGTTTAGTTAAAGAAGTTTTCTTGCCACTACTGTATCGCAAAAAGTACAGTCACAACACACTAACTGAAATTGCGAAACTGTTGGAAACGTAAAGAGAAGTAAGGAAAGAATACGATACGCAGAGATTTGGTAAGGAAGTTCCCCACGTCGTCCTCGCGTGTGGGTACGTCTCCCTCTCAATTTCAAATGAAATTGAGAACTTTGATTATCAATAATGCCGAATTCATTGATACAAGGTTACGATACAAAGACAGAATTCTAAATCCCAAGAACTTCTTCATGTATGAAACCTCCACTTGATCTGAGCACGATCAAGAATTTCCTGCACGAAATTGCAAACAATTCACCGGTTCCACGACCTGTTTGCGAAATCCCCCGATCTCCAAACGCAACGCTGCGGCTGAATCTGTTCTGCAAACGTGACTGACAAACCCACAAGAACACTCCAGTTCTTGAAAGACAAACCAATTGGTTTTTCCTCGAAACCCCCTTCAATCTTCAACTCAGCTAGATCCTTGATCGTTACCGCTGAACGTTATCTCTTTGATCCTTTAATCCGAAGAACAAGAATGATTATGTGTTGATGTTCTTGAAGAAAAGAGATTGAGAAGATGGAAAAGATGAAGTCTCTTTCAGGTTTCTAACTGCTCAAAAACAATTGCTACTACACACTCCTTTGATTGGTGTTTCAACTGTTTTTTCCTCTCAGAATTCTGTATATCTTTCACTGCTGTCACAACATTTCTTATATATGTAAAACAGAAGCTGTTAGAACATAAAACAGACTTATGTATTGATACATGAGGTTATGCATCGATACATACTGTAAGATTAATGAGTTTTTGGGGAAATTAAGTAAGCAGGGATCGATGCATAATTTGTATGTATCGATACACAGGACATTTCAACTAACATGGATCGATGCATAATTCATATGTATTGATACATAGGACATTTCAACTAACATGGATCGATGCAAGGCTCGTATGGATCGATCCATAGAGCATTTTGCCTGTCCATGTATCGATACATGACTCGTATGGATCGATACATACTGAACAAAAGAATTTTGTGGTTTACAACATACTGTATGGATCGATGCATAGGATTATGTGTTGATACATACTGACACAAAATAGATTTTTAGAGTTCTTTTAAGAGATGTATCAATATAGGTCTTTATGTACAGTCATGCAACAATAGAATGGGATAAAAACACAAATGAATCATGTAAGATAATGCACAACCAACATTTGGATGATGATCACACAATTTGCTATCATTCAAAATTTATTCAAAGTAAAGAATTTGCTCACAAACTCCCCCTGAGTTTGTGCATATCTGCATTTCTCCCCCTTTGTCAACATCAAAAAGAGGAAGAAACAGGTTTATCAAGGCAACATGTTGTAGCAGGACATGGCAAAAAAATTGATAAAAAAGCTAGCAATCACAAAGAAGGAAGCTTCAAAGTAAAGAATCACTCACAAAGAATGACAAATAAGGGCAATAACAATAGAGGTAAACAGAAAGTGAAAAGCATTTAATGAGTAGAACGAGTTTAAGAATTACATAAGCTAAACCATATATTGTGCAACAATTCAAATAAAACTTGAGCAGCATGATATGAAATGCAGTGAAATGAAATGATGATTGGTTAATGGGGATTGTGGCCACCACAGGACTCCTCATCATCTCTATCAGGATCTCTGAAGCTTGACGGAGGCGGAGGAGGAGGCATTGTGTCTGGATTTTGGCCCATGAAGGAGTAGTGCCTAAACCGGTCCTGAACTTCAATACTTCTAAATCTGTCCATAATACCAGGATTTTCACGGCAGTCGTCCATAAAGCCAGACATTTCATTGTAGAAAACTTGGTGCCACTTAACCAAGTCTAGGTTCCAAGAGTGTTGATTCTGATACATCCGTGTAAGCTCATCATGCCAGTCACGATGCTCCTTATGCCACTCATTTTGTTGTACATGCCAATGTCGTGCCTCTTCATGACGTTCTTTGTTGGCAAGTTCCATTTGTTGAAGCATATGAGTGATGTCCGCAGTAGGTGTTGAAGATGAAGTGCCACCGGAGAACGGAGGAGCCGTAGGTTCAGGCACATAGTTGGTTGGAGACCACCTTCGTGGCACCCAATCACCCCAACCAGCATTGTCCTCAGCTGGAGGCACATCTGCTTCATGCGCATCCTGCATTTCTTCATCAGGCTGGTCTTCAACAACATGGATTCGTTCAGAAGGCACATCAAAATTGTATATCCTTGTTTTGGATTTTCTTTCAAAGAAGTAGAAGCATTTACGGTCCTTGTCCCACCGATATCCCATATGCGATAAAGTGGAGGAGTCAAACTCTTGAGCAGCAGATGGAGATAGGAGAGGAACTAGAGGGATTACAACATTCCAAAACTTAATAATTTTCATTATTTGAGAAGCATAACCTAGAGAAACATTCTTGGAGCTGTTGCGCACGAAAAATAGACGTTTTACAAAGTAATTTGCCCAATTCAAGGGAACCTTATTTTGCAGAATGTAGAGGAGATGTATGCTTGCCCTGTCCAACCGAGAATGTCCACTGTTTTCCGAACGCAGAATGTGTGAGATTATCCAGTGAAGAATACGCGGAGTTTTCTTAATCATACCAGACGTGACATGTTCATCCTCACTCAGCGGTCTGTCTAGTTTTAAGATAGATGGAGTAAACTCCTTCATGTTAAAGTCAGTATCAAAATGCAGGTCATGCCAGGACTTGAAATTAAGCGACGGAGACGGAATTTGAAACACTGTTTCCCAATCAGTAGCTTCAAAAGTATATGTTCTGACACCGATGAAACACCTAAACATATAGCCTCTACCAGATTGTAGGCCAGCATAAAAAGCTCGGATGAAATCCTCATGGTAGTCATCCTTTGTAGACAAAAATGACCCAAGTCTTTATGCATTTAGGAGTTCAACCACATCATTTAGATGCAGATGAATAGCATCAGTTTTATCAAAGACATGGGGTTTCATAACTAACCTTGTCTTGAAGGAGTCCTCAAACTCATTTGCAATTGCAGGATGAAGCAAGTCTAAGGCATTTGGAGGAATGTCTGGTTGCTGCTGAGAAGTACCAACTGGTTCCTTTCCTTTGCCTTTTCCCTTTGCTCTAGCTGGAATGGTTCGTGGAGGCATTATGATGATAGGGTGAGGGAAAGTGGAATGAGTTTAGGGTTTTAGATTGAGTGATGATGAGGGAGATTAGGGTTAGCCGCTGGTTTTGGGAGGTATGGGTACTGCTGATATGAAGTCTTGAGATAGGATGTGATAAGAGTGGCTGATGTGTCGATCCATGAGAGAGAAAAAAATGCATTTAATTCAAATAGCATCAGTATGTGTCGATGCATATGGCCATGGATCGATCCATATCATGTATTTATGTTTTTAACAGGTCTATGTATCGATACATGCGACGGATGGATCGATGCATCCTGAACCAGTTTTTTTAAAAAATTTGAAGTGCAGAAGATATGAATCGATGCATACATGTTTGGATCGATACATACTGATGCCAAACCAGATTTTAATGAATTTTTATGCAGTATGGATATGCATTATGAAGTATGTCATGGTAGTTATGCCCAAGTATGATTCATAAATCAGTTTCTTAATGTTCAAACAATATATGCAAAGAAATTTACATAAACGAGAGTAAGGAATTTTGTTCTAACATACACATAGTTGTAAAAGAAGTGTAGAAAGGAGTGATATTACCTCTGCTGGTGTAATCTTGTGACGTATACATGATAGCTAAAACAAATCTCATCAACCAAGGTGAGGCATAATATAAATAAGAATAAACATGCTTAAGACATCAATTAAGAGAGATCTAAGATTCCTAATTCACGACGAATGTTGAAGAACGGTTCCGTTGCCAAAGGTTTAGTGAATATATCGGCAAGCTGATTTTTAGAATCAACATGCTCAAATACAACGTCTTCTTTTTCAACATGGTCGCGAAGAAAGTGATGTCTAATCTCTATGTGTTTAGTGCGTGAGTGTAAAACAGGGTTTTTAGTAAGGTTTATGGCACTAGTGTTGTCACATTTTATTGGAATACGTTTGAGTTGAATGTTAAAGTCTTGTAGTTGTTGCTTTAGCCACAGAATCTGAGCGCAACAACTACCGGCTGCAACGTATTCTGCCTCTGCAGTTGACAAAGCCACAGATACCTGTTTTTTGTTGTGCCAACTTACCAAGGAGTTTGAAAACAGGTGACATGTACCATTTGTGCTTTTCCTATCTGATTTGCAGCCATCAAAATCAGAATCGGAGTAACCTACTAAACTACAATCACTTCCTTTGGAATACCATAGCCCATATTTAGGTGTTCCATGAAGATATCTAAATATGCGTTTAACAGCTTTTAGGTGTGATTCCTTAGGATTTGATTGATATCGTGCACACATACAAACACTAAACATGATGTCAGGTCTAGAAGCAGAAAGATACAGAAGAGATCCAATCATACCTCTGAACTTTTTGATATCTACACACTTACCATGCTCATCCTTATCTAGATTTCCGTTGGTAGGCATAGGGGTGTCAATTGATTTTAAGTCATTCATTCCAAAGCGCTTGAGTAGTTCTCTGCAGTATTTTGTTTGACATACTGCTGTACCCTCATCAAGTTGCTTTATTTGCAGTCCTAGGAAGTAATTCAGCTCCCCCATGAGACTCATCTCAAATTCACCCTGCATAACCTTAGAAAATTCTTCGACCAAGTGTATGTTAGTTGAACCAAAAATTATATCATCTACATAAACTTGAACTAAAAGGATGTGCTTTCCCTTGTGTTTAATAAAGAGAGTATTATCCACTTTACCTCTTGAATATCCATGATCAATTAGAAATTTGCTAAGTCTTTCATACCAAACCCGAGGGGCTTGTTTAAGACCATACAAAGCTCGTTTTAATTTGTAAACATAATCTGGATTTTCAGCATTCTCAAAACCAGGAGGTTGTGAGACATATACTTCTTCATTTATGACACCATTAAGAAAAGCACTCTTTACGTCCATTTGGTAAAGCTTAAAATCGTTAGAACACGTATAGGCAAGCAAGATACGTATAGCTTCAAGGCGAGCAACTGGAGCATAAGTTTCCTCATAGTCTATGCCCTCCTCTTGGTTATACCCTTGTGCTACTAAACGTGCCTTGTTCCTAGTTATCACTCCGTTTTCATCAAGCTTATTTCTAAAAACCCATTTAGTACCTATGATATGATGATCTCGCGGACGAGGGACAAGTTCCCAAACGTCATTTCTTTTAAATTGATTAAGCTCTTCTTGCATGGCCATTAGCCAAAATTCATCAATCAAGGCCTCTTTGGTATTTTTAGGTTCCACTTGTGAAACAAAAGCGAAGTGAGAACAAAAATTACTTATCTTAGAACGGGTCATTACTCCCTTTGAGATGTCTCCCAAGGTGTTGTCGATAGGATGGTCTTTTGAGGACTTCCAAGCTGTTGGAAGCTCATTCACTTCAGCTGTCTTTTCTTCCTCATCTTCTCCATGACTAGTATCTTCCTCCTTCTCATGGGCAGCTGTTTTGGACTGATCAGTTTCCTTAACAACCTCCTTGAGTATGTCTTCTGTAGATACACCTGCGTCATCAAAAGAAATACCTTTTCCGACATTTTTCGAATAAGACTCGTCAAAAGAGACATGGATAGATTCTTCAACAGTAAGTAAACGCTTATTATACACTCTATATGCTTTACTTGATAGTGAGTATCCAAGAAAGATACCTTCATCCGCTTTTGCATCAAACTTCCCAATATTTTCCTTACCATTATTCAAAACAAAACATTTACAACCGAACATGTGAAGATGTGACAAGTTTGGCTTTCTTCCTTTTAAAAGCTCATAAGGGGTTTTATTTAAAATAGGACGGATTAAGATCCTGTTTAAAACATAACAAGTTGTGCTAACAGCATCAGCCCAAAAGTATTTTGGTAATCCACCCTCATTTAGCATTGTTCTTGCCAACTCCTCTAAAACACGATTTTTACGCTCCACGACGCCATTTTGTTGTGGAGTTCGAGGAGCTGAAAAATTATGCTCAATACCATACTTGTCACAGTACTTATCAAAGTGATAATTTTGAAATTCACCACCATGATCGCTACGGATTGTAACTATTTTGGAATTCATTTTATTTTGGGACAGATTTGCAAAATTCTTAAAAGCAGAAAAAGTTTCATCTTTGCTATGAAGGAATATAGTCCAAGTAAATCTAGAATAGTCATCAACAATTACAAAACCATAGTAATTTCCACCTAAGCTCTTTGTCCTAGAAGGTCCAAAGAAATCCATATGGAGAAGCTCAAGGGGTCGTGAAGTTGAGATTATATTTTTTGATTTAAAAGAGACCCTCGTTTGCTTTCCCATTTGGCACGCATCACATAGGTGGTCTTTTGAAAATTTTATTTTTGGAAGACCGACTACTAGATCCTTAGATACAACCTTATTAAGCAAATCGAAATTAACATGTGCTAAACGTCTATGCCAAAGCCAAGAATCATCATTCAAGGTAACTAGACATTTAGTACTTGTTAAAGATACATCAAAAAGGTCAAGCATATAGATATTGTTTACTCTTACACCCTTAAACACAACGTTTTGTTCAGCATGTTCAATTATGCAGCAAGTTTTTGTGAAAGAGACTTCATAGCCCATGTCACACAATTGACTTATGCTTAACAAATTGTGCTTAAGTCCCTCTACTAGATGGACATTAGAAATAGTAGTGGTGGAGGGATTACCTACACTACCTTTGCCGAGTATAGCTTCTTTGTTATTGTCTCCATAAGTAACATATCCCTTCTTCTTTGCTTTGAAGTCTATGAAAAGCGATATGTCACCGGTCATGTGCCTTGAGCAACCGCTGTCAAGAAACCATCTTCTATCTACGGAAGCAAGGCACTCATCCTACAATATCAAACGAGAGAGGTTGGTACCCAATTTTCATTGGGTCCAAGTGGGTAAGTGCTAACATGGTTGCCTTTTGGCATCCATTGATAAATGCCTTTAGGAACAAGAAATCTCCTAAACTTGCATTTCTCAATGGTATGGCCAGCACGACAACAATAATGACATGAACCATGATGATGTGTTTGTTTATTCTTGTTCATTAAATCCTTTGGAATAAAAGAGTATTTTGCATATGGTGGATTTAATGACTTCTTAAACAAACTAGAGTCAACGGCATAAGTAACCTTAGGTTGTAGCGCTTTCTCTAATTTGACCTTGAGAGTGTTTACCTCTTTTTGCCAAATATGACAAGCGTCACAATACCTAACTTTACTACATCCATTAATGTCAATATCTTTTGAATTTTCTGCAATACTAGCTTTTAACGATTCTAAATCATTTTCAGCTTTGTATACTTTACCTTCCAAAAATGAGAAAATTTGTTTGTCGGAAGATAATCTTTTAAAAGCATCTACAGCTTCGTTATGCAGTTTTTCAAAAGCTATTTTCAGTTCAGAAAAAGACATAGAAGAGAAGTTATTATAATAGGCTTGTTTTACCTTCTTGTCATTGATTTTCTTCTTGTGGTAGGACAGATTTTTGGTGTGAGCCATAAGGCATAGATTTGCGGTTTCATCACTATCACTTGAGCTTTGTGTGCTTGATGAATCACTATCACTTTCCCATGCAATGTAAGCTCTTCTTTGTTTGCTGTACCCTTTTGGTGAAGCTTTTATTTGATCCTTATACTTCATAGGACAGTCCGTTTTATAATGTCCATATTTACCACAATTAAAATAGGATCCTCTTCCTCTACTCTTCTTTTTCTCTTCCTGTTTCGACTCTGTAGATTGTCTTCGAAACTTCATGAGGTTTTTGTCGGAATGCTTAACTCCATTCTTTCGAATGAATCTATTGTATCTCCTTACAAACAGTCCTATTTCCTCATCATCCGAATCTTTGTCACTACTTGAATCATTGTCGCTTTGCTCTTTTCGTGAGGACTTAGAGCTAGAGGCCACAAGAGCTATTGGCTTCTTCTCTCCCTTTTTGTCTCTTTTCTTCTCCTTTTCCTTCTTACTTTTGTTCTCAAACTTTTCAAGACTTTCTAATGCTTGCTGATGTTCTTCCAGCTTTCCAAACAGAGTTGTAATTTTAAGTCTCGTAAGGTCGTTTGCTTCCTTAATTGCTGTTACTTTAGGTTGCCACTCCCTGCTAAGACACCTCAGAATTTTATTAGTAGCAATTTCATTGGAAACAGTGTTTCCAAGTGCATTCAACCTATTAGTGAGATGAGTGAATCTCTTTTGCATGTCGGAGATAGATTCTCCTTGTTTCATGCGAAAGAGCTTAAACTCTTGATTGAGAGTGTTAATGCGGGACTGTTTTACTTCAGTAGTACCCTCATGGGCAACTTCTAAAGCATCCCACATTTCTTTAGCTGTCATGCAATGAGATACTCGATAATACTCATCAACACCAAGTGCTGAAATTAGCATATTTCGAGCTTTCCAATCACACGACCACTTTTTCTCATCTTTCTCATTCCAATCAGCTTCTGGTTTAGGAACTATGGCGCCAGCCGCATTTGTCATAGTAATTTGAAAAGGACCATTTTCAATGGCAACCCATACTAGCCTATCCACAGAATTTATATGAACTCGCATGCAGTCTTTCCAGTAGCCGTAATTTTCACCGTTGAAAGTAGGCGCTCTATTAAACGCCCCCTTTGGTTCAGAATCCATACTGTTACAGGCAGCCACAGAGCACCAGCGAACCGGCGCTCTGATACCACTTGTTAGACGGTGTGGCTAGTGATCAAGAGGGGGGGGTGAATAGATCACCTCTTTGAAAATAAACGGATTTAAAATTTTATCAGAGCTATTGATACTTAGCGGAAAATTTCAGTCCCGAATCGACTTCCGTCTATTCTGAACCGCTACTAGAAAACCGGACACGCGAATTTATTGCTGGATTTTGAATTAGAATGACAAGAAATATTAACACTAGAATCTTATCAAATTGAATGCACTTATCACTAAATCCTAATTCCAATGAATAAAACTCAGCTAACAGTTTTGTCAAACAGTTGGTGTGTATGTGATCAATGATGAACAACAGTGGAGTTTAGTTAAAGAAGTTTTCTTGCCACTGCTGTATCGCAAAAAGTATAGTCACAACACACTAACTGAAATTGCGAAACTGTTGGAAACGTAAAGAGAAGTAAGGAAAGAATACGATACGCAGATATTTGGTAAGGAAGTTCCCCACGTCGTCCTCGCGTGTGGGTACGTCTCCCTCTCAATTTCAAATGAAATTGAGAACTTTGATTATCAATAATGTCGAATTCGTTGATACAAGGTTACGATACAAAGACAGAATTCTAAATCCCAAGAACTTCTTCTTGTATGAAACCTCCACTTGATCTGAGCACGATCAAGAATTTCCTGCACGAAATTGCAAACAATTCACCGGTTCCACGACCTGTTTGCGAAATCCCCCGATCTCCAAACGCAACGCTGCGGCTGAATCTGTTCTGCAAACGTGACTGACAAACCCGCAAGAACACTCCAGTTGTTGAAGGACAAACCAATTGGTTTTTCCTCGAAACCCCCTTCAATCTTCAACTCAGCTAGATCCTTGATCGTTACCGCTGAACGTTATCTCTTTGATCCTTTAATCCGAAGAACAAGAATGATTATGTGTTGATGTTCTTGAAGAAAAGAGATTGAGAAGATGGAAAAGATGAAGTCTCTTTCAGGTTTATAACTGCTCAAAAACAATTGCTTCTACACACTCCTTTGATTGGTGTTTCAACTGTTTTTTCCTCTCAGAATTCTGTATATCTTTCACTGCTGTCACAACATTTCTTATATATGTAAAACAGAAGTTGTTAGAACATAAAATAGACTTATGTATTGATACATGAGGTTATGCATCGATACATACTGTAAGATTAATGAGTTTTTGGGGAAATTAAGTAAGCATGGATCGATGCATAATTCGTATGTATCGATACACAGGACATTTCAACTAACATGGATCGATGCATAATTCGTATGTATTGATACATAGGACATTTCAACTAACATGGATCGATGCAAGGCTCGTATGGATCGATCCATAGAGCATTTTGCCTGTCCATGTATCGATACATGACTCGTATGGATCGATACATACTGAACAAAAGAATTTTGTGGTTTATAACATACTGTATGGATCGATGCATAGGATTATGTGTTGATACATACTGACACAAAATAGATTTTATGAGTTCTTTTAAGAGATGTATCAATGTAGGTCTTTATGTACAGTCATGCAACAATAGAATGGGATAAAAACACAAATGAATCATGTAAGATAATGCACAGCCAACATTTGGATGATGATCGCACAATTTGCTATCATTCAAAATTTATTCAAAGTAAAGAATTTGCTCACAGTTATTTAAGTCCATTCTACTGAGTTGATACAAATATTTTAACCTTCATATCCTCAGTTAGAATGTCCTTAAATAGGGGCAGTTGTAAGACCCTAATTTTGACCCTAAGATCCCTCATGCCATCTCATCATGTGCATTGGCTTTGGGATCACACCTTGGTATCCTCCTTACCCCTCATTCATTGGGTTTGCATTGGGAGAGATCACCAAGCACATTTGATTGTATCATATCTTGTTTTTGATTATTTACTAACCAAAATGCCAAAAATATGTATATGTATAGCTTTACTTCTTTTGTAGGTAGTGTGTGCATCCACCCATGCTCTATCAAACTCACATCTAGGGTTTGGGACCCTCAATGCAAGGAGATCAATCAAGAGATGCTTCACATTGGGTCTAGACATCATATATGGATCTCCATCCTCTTCACTTATCATTTCTATCAAGAAATCATCAAGAGTTTGAAGCTTGTTTGCCTTGGAATCCCTAATTCATCTAGGTATCTTGTGCGACTTCCTCAGCAAGTTTCTTCATCATTTGATCAAATATTTCAAGGGACCCTTCATATTAAATCATCTTATACATATATGATCTTCCATGAGCCCCAAAGATCAAGATAACTTCAAGTTTGCAAGTTGGATCAAAGAGGTTGACCAGAGAAAGTCAACTAGTCAAAATTTGGGTTCCCTAGACCCTATCTCCTACAATTTTTGTCCTATGAAAATGATTCCAAGACAAAAATTACTCTTTATGACATTCCAAACAAATTTCGTGTTGAGGTGGAAGAAGTGGATATTTGACTTGGTACTTAGAAAATTTTCAATTATGTTTGTATTCTCAAACTTCCACCTCAAAATTCATCATGATCCAAGCTTCAAATGGGAAAGTGTTTAACATTAAAGTTGTTCCCCTTGATGTCACCTTTCTAAAAAGTTCAAGATCACGTTATTTGGACAATATTTAAATGACTTGCGCATGGTTACTCTTTATGGTACCATTTGGATGAATCACATGATCATTTCTCAATTACAAATGCATGGCCTCATGTTAGACTTTCAGCATCTTTTATGGATATTTTTCAATCATCTCATGGGCCTATCACACTCCCATGCAAGAATGCACTAACCTTTCCAATTTTGGCCAATTTTTGAAGTGTGTGAAAAGCAATGCAAGAACTCTATAAATACATGGCCTTGGTGATCAGAATGAGGATCCTCTCGCCCAAGCTTTGATCTGCTTCTTCCTCAAACCCCATTGAAAGGATAACATTGAGGATTTCACTTGAAATTGAGCTTCAATTCCATTTCTATTTTGGGATTGAAATTCCAAGGATCCAAGCCTTTTGATAATCTCTTTCATCTCCTGCAAGCAACTAGAAGCAAGCCCAAGCCAATTGAGATCCAAATCGAGCTCCATCACTACATAACAGAAGGTGAATTTTGTGAAACTTTATCTCTTCGATTCTATCTCAATTCTATATCATTTCAAGTAATTTTTGGTTTGCTGAAGTCCTATCAATGTAGGTAACAAGATTGAGTTGCTTTGAGGTCAAATCGAAGCAACTCAGATCATGAACCTCAATTTTCAAATCGATGTATCTTTCAATATACTTGGAATTAGAAGAAATGGAGGTCAGATTCGTGCTCCTAAGCATTTTCCTTCAAAAACATGTCCTCGCTTTTCATTTTCCATTTGGTTGAGGGTGGACCAGTCCGGTGAGGTCTACCAGAGAAGATGACCGGAGCTAGGGCTCCAGTGGTGCGTTGGCAAAGTCCAAGCCATTTGATCTGGTTCCCACGTTCTAATTTTGATTGTCCCTTTTAAATGCCACGTCTGTGATGCATTGACCAGGGTCCATTCTGCTCCACATGTGCATGGCCATTCGATCTGCCGCCTCAATTAATGAGGGAGATCTGATGGCCTCTGCTTTTCCATATTTTCTGATTTTTCATTTAATTGTTTCATTTTGTTTAATTCATAATAAATCCATTTTAATCCAATAAATATGGGACTTTCACCAAAAATATTTAAATATTTTTATCTTCCATATTTTGAATTAAAATTATTTTTTGGATTAATTTTGGTATTTTTCATGAATTAAGTGTTTTTGTGTATATTTTTTATTGTTTAAAAATACTTCTGACTTTTTAAAAATTGTGAATTTTTTTGCCTAAGGTCCTTTGACCTAGGATAAATCCCTTGGTCATATATTTGGTGTTTTGAAGGGATTTTAGGTTTTTTCCAAATTAAAATGTATTTTAATTCATTTTTAATGTGATTTTTAATTGATTAAATGTTAAAAAATATTGTTGAGCCATTTTTATGGTCTTGTGATGTTTGAATTTTTGTTTGAGCCTTGGTCATGGTTAATTTAACTTTTGTTGGATCAAAACCATTGGATTTAGGGGATTGAGGAAATGTATATTTCATCTCCCAAGATGAATGGATGGTTTTGATTTGATGAAATTCCTCTCATGGTCAATTTGTGTTTCTATCTTCTCCTCCCTCTTCATCTTCATCCCTATTCTTTCCCATTTCCTCATTTGAGCAATGAAATCTCTAATGTCTAGAGGCTAATTGATTCATTAATGACCTTGTGTCAGATGAATCAATACAAGTATGATTGAGATAGGTCATTCCCATTTTCTTTTAGTGTGTGGTATGTTTTAGTAGTTTAGTTCTTTGTGCCAAATCTCTAAGATGCATTAACACCTATATTTTTATTGCTCGACCTCAGATAGTTGTAACTTCTACATAAGTCCAATTACAATTGCTTAACATAGAGCTAAATTTGACCCTTAAGGCATATCATTCTAGTAAATGAGATTTTAGGTCTCCCATTCTTCATGGCATTGTGTGGAGACTTGACCTTTTTTCTTTCCATGGAAGCTAGTGGCATACTTGTTGAATTATCCAAGTTAGAGCCCTTCTCATGGAAAATGTTTTGGTTTAAGGATTCATACTTGTGAATGAATGGTTGAGTGTTCTCCAAAGAATGACTTAATCAATTAAAATTCACCACTAACATTTGACTAACCATTGACTAACTCTTGTTAATACTGTTTTACTTTAGAGTCATTTACTATTATGCATTTTAAATTTCAGTCATTTATCATCCATTGTCATTTACATTTCATATAAATTGTTTATGTTTCAAGTCCTTTTCACTTTTCTCATTTGAGCCATATCTTGTGATTGTATATATTATTTGTTTGCTTTTGATTTTGTTTGTGGTCTTAATACCTTAAAATATTTAATAACAACAAAAACCCTAAAAAATATTTGATGGACTGTTGAACTTGATCTGAACTTTTGGACTTAGGATTAGGCAACATTCCCAATGCTAAAGGACTTGGTCAATGCCAACATTCTGAGACTGAGCTATCTTGAACTATGCCTTCATCTTATGCAAGACCTTTGAGTGCTTTGGATTAATCTGTTACTCTGTCTTTATGCTTAATTGCTTATTTTGTTGTTTGTCTGTGTCTGATGTTTTATTCTGAGTTGCTTAAGGAATATTTCATCGGATACTTTGGAAGATAATGAAGACTGCTAGTTATTGGAGTGCTTGCTTGGATGTGGTTGTCTTTATTTGACACCTTGATCTTCATGATGTCTGGATATTTCCCATTGCTTGTTGATTATTGTTTGATTAAAGTCCAAAGGAAAATGGGTTTCTATATGACATTCTTGTCTGTTGGATTGCATCCCATTTGTCAGATCTTTTCAACTCTTAACTTTTAAATTTGTGCTTAGGATAACCTTTCCATCTCCTCCCACTTCTTTAATTTCAAAATCTCTCCCTCTGTTCAAAATTTTCTTTGCTTGTAATTTCAAAATTAGGCATGTTTTAATGATTAGAAACTTTGGCCTTATGCCATTGAATTTTAAAACTACTTTTCTTAAATCAAACTTGTAAATAAACTTAACAATATTGGCTTAAATTTCAAAAGACAAAAAGAACTAACAACTCCACTCAAATTTTGGGCCTTTTGTGCCCTTTTCTAATTAAACTTTTGTTAAAAGCAATTCACCAACTTATTTGAAATTTTTACCACGAACTACAGGGTTTTTATCCCTCATTTTTATTTTGGTACGTGGGCATAAGACCGAAGGTCTTGTCAAACAAAATATAATCAATGAATTCTTCTCTTATCCCCACACTCCATTTTATCAAACATCATTTATACCAAAAACATATGCACACATAAAAAGGGTTCCCTAGGAGTACCTATGATACTTTGGGTGCTAACACTTTCCCTTTGTGTAACCAACCCCCTTACCTGTAATCTCTGCCATTTTATTAGTTTTGATTTGAAAACTTCTTATCTTTGGGTTTTGTTCGTATTTTTCCCTTTTCCTTTGGAAACAATAAAAGCGCGGCGGCGACTCTGGTTTTATTGACATTACGCTTATTGTAGCGGGGTATTCGTTACCATTAGAGATATTGACTAAATCCAAGGTAAATCATACAAGTCGAGTCGCCACCGCACTTCTATTTATCCAAAGGAATGGTTAGAAAGCGAACAAAAACCTAAAAAGTTTTATCGAATAAAAAACTAGTAAAAGAGAATCAGAGATCTGGGTAAGGGGGTTGGTTATGCAATAGGAAGGTGTTAGGCACCCAAAACATCCTAGGTACTCCTAGGGAGAACTTTTCACACTTGTTGTAAGATTGTTGTTTTGTGAAAATTTATTTGTGCAAACATGATTAAAGAGATGAGAAAAGAATATACAAGTATATTTACATTTTGTGTTTGAATGGATAAACCCATTGCCTACGTACCATCTTAAAAAAGATTAGGATCAAAACCTCGTAGTTCGGGGTAAAAATCTCAAAACAAGTTGGTGAATTGATTGGTCCAAAAGCTTTAAGGTCTTTTGTTATCAAAGGGAGAAAACTCAACCTAAAAAGAACCACAAATCCACCGTGTGAGGATAGCTTCAACATGCTAGTGAGGGGTTAACCCTATAATAAGCATGGAAGACTCATTGTCCATCACTAAGGATATAGGTGAGTATTACATCTACCACAAAGATAACTCAAACCTAATAGCTAAAGGTTATGAAAAAGTTTTGATTAGAAAGTGGCCATTGAAACCACAAAAAGACATTTGAAAGGGTTATATTTACCACTTAGAAGTATATACAAAATGGTCAAAGTGGACTTAAAGATTCAATTCAAAATAAGTGTTATGAAAAGAAAGTTTGAAAATCAAAAGCATAAGGCTTAGGTTTCTAATGTTGAAAAACAAGTGTTAAATGTCTGCACAAAAGTTTTGGCTTGGGTTAGAGTGGAGAGAAGAAGAAAAAGGTCTAAAGTCCTAAGCAATGCAAAAATGAGGGATAACAAACAAAACCACAAATGGAGTTCCTCTCTTGAGATCATACTGATGATCCAAGTAGCTCCCATCCTTTGGAATAAGCAATCACACAAAGCATAAACCCAAGCAATCATCAATCAAATGAACTTGGAAGGCTCTTCAAGGCATCTTGTAATTCTTTCTCTTAGAATCTCATGGCAATGGTTCCCCAAATTTGAATCAAGGTGGAATCCCTAGCACAAGAACACACACATCAAAGAGTTTTATGAAGCAAATCAGGAATGGACTAGAGTGAATTTAGAGGTTGTGTCCTTCATGGTCATCTTCAACATTAAGGTCCTTTTACTCCAATTTTTGCATAGGGAATGTCCTAGAAACTAAGTCCATTTGGTCCAATTCTTTGCATTTGGTTCACAACAATCAAAACAAAACACAAGCACAAAAGTATATACACAATTATGTTCTCAAGTGAGCAAAAGGCAAATGGCATTAACGTAAACATGTGCTCAAGTGAGCAAAGGGAAAAGCAAATGGATAATATGTACAAGATTAGTAAATTGCATAAAAGTAAAGTGCAAAAAGTAAATGTTAATTGTTAATGGTTAGTGTTAGTAGTTAGTGTGCCATAAGGCAAATTTAGCACTATGTTTAGCAATCGTAATTGGACTTATGTAGAAGTCACAACTATCTGAGGTCGGTCAATAATAATGTAGGCAACAACACAAGTTAGAAGTCTTGATTAGTGAACCAAGTTCCAACAACTTGCCATGCCAAAAAGAAGAAGAGAATTGATCTTGTATTGGTTTAAGTCTTTTGCATAATTTAGGAAACAACATATCCTTAATGCAAAGCCATTCACTTGATCAATTGATCAAGATGAATTAGATTTGAATCAAGGAAGGTTAAGTCTCCCTAATCAATGCTAACTTATCAACCCTCAACTCATTGATAAAAAAAAAAAAGAAGAAAGAGATGAATAATGGAAAAGGAAATGGAAAGAATAAAGTGCATAAGATGAAATAAATGTACCAATCCATGTATGTTGACCAAATGAAATTGAAAGACAAAGTCAAACAATGAGAAATCAGAAATGAGATGAAGATTGGAGGTCAAACAATAAGCAAAATATTTTTGGCATTTTTAATATTAAAATAAAATTGAATTAAAAATAAAAGAAAGGTCAAACTTCAAAATCACTTCAAATCAACCTTGAAAGGTCCAAGTGATTTATCCCAAGTTCAACAAGGTCAAACAAAGTTTGACAAAAAATTTCAGCATTTTTAAAAGTCAGAAACTATTTTTAATCAATTAAAAATGAATAAAAATAACTTAATTGAACTAAAATCTCAAATAAATCTCAAATCAATTAGAAAATTGATGAGAATATTTTTCATAGATCCATCATCATTCAAATAGGTTAGGAAAATATTTTTGTATTTTTTGAATATCAAAAACTATTTAAAATGAATTAAAATAACCAGAAAAGAGAAAATTCACAAAAAATATCAAATGACAAAATAAAAAAAATTAAAAATCAAAATTAGAAACTAGAAATTATTTGGAGAAGAATGCAATTGGTCCCACATTTTTTGGACCAATAATAAAAGAGATATGAATTTTTGAAATAAAAAGAAATAAAGAAAATAAAATCAGAAAATAGAAAATGCCAAAAATCCAGAGGCGTCAGATCTGGATTCATTAATTGACGTGGCACATCTGGAGGCAGGGAGACGCGCGCGCATGGTGTACTTGAGTCAACAACATCACACATGGCATTATTAAAAGTCATAAGATCAAACGGTTGTGATATAAACTGGAGAAAGCATCCAACGGTCCACAACGCATCTGGCAAAGGGACGGTCACCGGAGCCACCTTCTTCTCCGGTGAGCATGAAGATTCCGGTGACATTTGCAGGTTTCAAAAGCTTAACCAAAATACACGATCCATACATCATTGGAAAGTTGGGATGATGTACATCATCCCTGTACCACTCAATTCCACTCTAGTTCTCTATATTGAGAGAAATCAGAGATGGAAATTCTGTGGTGTTCAAGTGAACTTCATGGATTTCAACAATTAAGTACTCAAAACAATTGCCTCTATGAAGAGGACTTCAACCAACACAATATCCAAGCAAATAGATCAATAAATGGTGAGTTTCGAAGAAAAAACCAGTTGAAGAACAACCTTGAATTCTGGAGATTTGAGCTTGCTTCCTTGCTTCCTTTGGCCAAACAGAAGATCAATGGAGTGTGAGAGAGAAGTCTAGGAACTTTAGATCTAGAAATTCAACCTGATTTAGTTGAATTTCATATCTGAGAAATTGAAGAAAATTGGAATAGTTCCTTTAGGTGTGGCTCGGTTTTCAGTTCAGCAGCATTTCAGGTTGATTCATGGATGAAATTTGAATGGAGTGAGGCTCTTATTTATAGAGGGAATGGCAAGGCAAGTGTGATTCAATCCGTGTGCATGGAATTGGACATTCATTGCATGGGCTTGCATGATCATTCAAAAGGCCCAAATTCAATGCCAAATGCAGTCTGAAATCATACCAAAGTGAAATGGACGTGTAATTTGAATGGTAATTGCTTGTGCATGGAATTTTGAGGTGTTATGCATAATTGGACCAAAAACTTCTTCTCTTCGAAAATACCATTTGCCAAATCCAAACATGATCATGTGAGTAATGGTTGGAAAGGTTTTGATGTAAGGAACAATTGTTATGTTGGGCAAAAATCCATTTGAAGTGTGGAAATTGGTTAAATTTGAGTTTAAAGTGCAAGGTGCAAAACATGTAAAGGCAAAGTTTCTATATTTGGCCAATGTTCAAGCCCCTCTGTTTCAATGATGCAAACCTCAAATGAAAAAACATCCAACATCAAAGTTGTAGATATTCTCAAGACAATCAAAATGTAATTACATTTTGCATCATTTGGATTTTTGATGAAATAGTTATGGGCACTTGAAGTTGGACTTTTTTGCCTTTTAATGCATTTGGTCCAAAATGACCTATAATGTTTTGCATTATCACATGTATTTCCTTTGAGATTTTGAAATTTTGTTCAACATAACATTTGAAGTAGACATCTTAATCTTTCCAATGAATTTGATCGCACCTCAAAATAATACAAAATGAATGAGTTATGTCCTTGGGAAGTTGACCCAAAATTAGGGTTTCAGTCAAAATGACCTATAATGTCTTGGAATGGGAGATGACCTTCCAAGCTTTAAATCAATTTTTGATGAACATGAAAGTTGTTCATATTGTCCTTAAGAACATTTTTGATTTGTGGATCATCTCCATTTGACCAACACATAAAACGTTAGGTCTCAGTGCATTTTAAAATAGTTAGATGAATTGACTGATCAACTTCTCAAGTCCACAACTCATATCCTGATGAATTGATGATTGAGGATACTTAAATAAGTTCAAATATGCATGAAATGATGAGTTAAAGAACTTCCCTTGGTTGCATTTGATCATGGGCTGAGGTTGTTTCAAGAGCAAGGCATTATGGTGCACAGGTGAATTAGGGTTTCTTGGGGGACAAACCTCAAACCCTTTGACTTGCTTTGATCGAAAATGATGAATTGAGATGCTAGGGAGGCATATTTGATGGAGGAGAACTTTGGGAACCATTACCATGCTTGCTTTCATCTCCTCTTGACCTTATCATTGCACAAAAGATCTCCTTGAAGCTTTTGACCTTGTGATTGCTTAAGCTACAAACAAAAGATGTTAGTGACATATTTTTGTGCTTTTGGTTAGTAAACAAAGTGAGAAAAGCAATAATATACAATTCAAGCATGCTTGGTGATCTCAAACCACTCACAAGAGGTCCCACCCAAAGGCAAAGGGAACCAAGATGCTTATGATTCTTGAGGCAATGCAAATGCAATGTTATGATTCCATGAGGGATCTTAGGGACAAAATTGAGGTCTTACAGATGCCCCTATTTAAGGTCATTCTAGCCGGAGAAGTGAAGGTTAAAATCTTCGTCTCGACGGGGTAGAATGGGCTTAAATAATAACAAAGAGACGAATTTTGGTCCCTAAGAGACCTCATGATGCAAATGTATGTATGCAAATGGTAAAACTCTATGGGGATATGCGTCCACAAAGGCAAAGATCAGGAGGAAAACGACAATCCCTATGAATGATTCATTCTATGGGCAGAGACTCTACCGGGGAGTAAAGGGATGAAAACGCGTGAGCAGGTCACGACTTGAAACTTGCTGAGAGACACGGAGGGAATCCATGAAATAAATCAATGGAAGGACTCGAGCTGACTCGAAGATGCATGTATTGAGGAATATGCCAATACAACAAAATTATCCGTAATGGATACTTCGGATAATAATCCGGACTCAGGTGAGAAAATAACAGATGGGGTATTACCGGTTACTGGGTAATAAGCTCAAAGAGATCATGTAATCCCACCGATATAAGGGTGAGGGAAGAACATGCTCCGGGAGAATGAATATCTAAGACCGGTATAAGGGTGAGAGATATCAAACATCCAAAACGTCTGAGGAAGACCTAAAAGGTATATTTCAACTCAGGGATTCTGACTCCACAGGGGACAAAAAGTCATAATAGGGAGCAGAAGGAGGGAACACCAGGGATGCCGGTTACTAGGCATATAATAGGTGACTAACCAAAACGTGAATTGGGGAATATTCCCAAGACACTCATCATCCAAAAGAGGGCTAAAAGCAAACTCGATTATGGGATGGACATTCGATTCCTAAAAAGGGATACGAATCTTACTCAATTGGGGAAGAACAAAAAGGCTTCGACCAAAGAGTGCATGAGATATATTCTCTATTACCGTCAGAACGTAGATAATATACTTGCATGGAAGATTATCCACAACCGGTTACTGGGTTAATAAAGGATAAATCAACCGAGAGAGAAAGGCATCGGGATACCGAAACTAGGTATATAATGATGACCATTCAAAGGGAATAACAAACATTACCGGCAACTGGTACATGAAAGATGACTTGCTGGGGAAAAACTACATAATCAGAGCAATTATCCCAAAAGAAAGAGGGAATATCAACACCAAATATTGGATAATGATAATCGTCCAGAAGGGGATTACATCTACCGGATACGTGGTAGAAAACCACGGAGGAGTAATCGTCATCAATTAGGTTAACTCTGCAAGGGGATGAAAAAAAAGTTTACAGCTACCGGTATAAAGGTAGAAAACCACAGACTCCGTCGGGGATAAGATGAATGATTACTAATTACTGAGCAATTATTCATTTACCACAGGGAAGCGCAGGAAACAGTCACAAAAGGCCAATTTAGGATCAAACTAAAGAGGCAAGCTGAATCAAGACTCGTCCTAGTAAGGGTATAACTCAATAGGGAAATCTATCCCAATACGTGTTGGGAAGGAACAGAAACAACCATCATCCACGAGGATATAACTCGGTGGGGAATATGGAAGAAAAGATAAACACTTTCTACTTAAGGGGCTGACTCTACATGGGGAGATCAGACACCGACATCTGCTTGGGAAATGTATTGCCCACTAGCAGGGGATAACAAACAAAGATATATGGCAAAGAATGCAATCATGAATATCTGAATGTTTGAAAACTATATGCGCACTGTCGCATCCGCGAAAAACAACCGGCGGGAAAAACAAACAAACAGAGCCGCCACCGTGCGTTATTTATCCCAAAGAGGGAAAGGAAACGCTCGAAGTAAACCTGGAAAAGACATGGTCTCGCGACCAAAGAGAGATGGGATCGGGAGTCGGTTACGCAAGGGGAAGGTATTAGCACCCCTCACGTCCGTCGTACTCGACGGGATCCACGCTCAGAAAGATAGGATAAGGTTGCTAAAACTGCTCAAAAGAATGCACACACACACTGGAATGAGACACAGATGGAATAAGAGGGGAACGGGCTCGCTAGGATATCGCATCCTATGCCTACGTATCTCATCTGGAATGAGAATCAGAGCTACCGTAGTTCGGCTAACGCACGCCAAACAAAACCCACACAGGAAACTGACTGCCACTCGCTGGACTTACGTCAGACTCCACACAAACAAACAAACGCAGGAAACCGACTGCCAATCGCTGGACTTACGTCAGCCTCCACCCAAACAAGCAAACATGGAAACCGAATGCCAATCACTGGACTTACATCAGACTCTGAATTAACAAACACACACAGGAAACCAACTGCCAATCGCTGGACTTATGTCGGACTCCAAACACACGCAAAAGGGGTTAACCGGACGCTGAGTCGTCGAAAGCAACAAAAAAAGTTGAACAAACAAGCTAACAGGGAGTCTGGTACTCGAGCCTGCTAGCTTTCAAGCAAACACACACAAAAAAGGAAAAGGGTGCCCAGAGAGATCTCGCACGATCTCCTGCCTACGTACCTCATCTGGTATGAGGATCAGGGCGACGTAGTTCCCCTTAACAGGGAAAAAACTTCTAACCTAACCAGAGACTGGGAAATGACAAACTAGAAGGGAGCCTGACTCGAGCCTAATAGTTATCATGCCATCCACAATGGTCCTAGGTTGAGGTTTCCATCTAACTTGCACAGGGAGCAAGCTATCCTAAACAGCACAGTCAAACAACACAAGCACAATAAACAATCACACACACTATATGCAATCAATTGGGCTCATACAAGGTTAGGCTGTGAAACACAAGCCAACTGGAATCGGGTGTAGTTAGCTCTTAATCCTAACATTGAGAGTTAGGGTGAAGCAGATGAAATGGGAAGTGAGGGTAAGACCTCACAGCTCTTATCCCTGGCCTGGGAGAGCTTCAGACAAATGAAAGTGTGGGAGTTCAGAATGTAGGAACTCTTCTCCACATATGACTGACACAACAAAGATTTTGGGTTAATATCCACAATGCATCAACACAAGGTGTGTGAGCAAAGTGAATGACACACTGAGTAGCAGGAGATGGATTACACATCTCTTTTATCTGCCAATTGCCTCATAAGAGGACTTTTCCTGCTTGGCACAAATTTAAACATTCACAAGCATTGCCTCTTAAGGAGGACTTCAGACAGGTGCCTACCAATAACAGTAGGTCTTCCAGACTACATGAAGATTAGAAATTATACCTAAGTGGTTAAGCAACCAAGCAAAGCAAAGTTCACAATGAACTTAAAGCAACTTATGTACTTGTGGATACATCAAACAAATCAGTACAATACTCAGACAATCACACAACAGTCAATAAGCAACAAAAAATCCCAATGTATAAAATGTGCAAGCCAAAAGTCAAACTCAAATGAGTTAACATCAACCTACAAAACACACAAAGGTTAGTAATCAAAGGCAAACATCAATACTCAAGTGATGAAGCATCATCAATCATGTAACTTGAATGCTCAACCAGAAATCAAAGCTCAAACATAAGCAACCAACCACTAGGTCAAAGCCTAGGGTCAAAGATGGAGAAAAAATTCAAAACAGAAGCTGAAATTTAACATGAATCAACTTCAAACACATCTTGAAACAATCCAAAAGGTCTCACATCAATATCATATACCAAAAATATTTCATGATCAATTGAAGTTCATGACTATTTTAAAACTCAAATGTGACCATCCAGAAGGCAAAATCTCAATTAAATCAGAAATGATCCCAAAACTTCCAACAAAAATCATGAGCAATCACAACATCTATAGCATGCATCATACAAAAAATCAAGGCAATTGGATATCATTTGGCATGGCAAACACATCATTCAAATTGGACATCATAAGGTGTGACACAAATTGTCACACCTAACTTAGCACATTCATAAAACAGCAATGGTAATTGATAAAAATACCAAATCAACACCAAAATGTCAAGCAATGAGTCTAGTTATAGCATGCAAAATTTCATAAGCATTGGACAAGAATCAAGCATTTCACAAATGATATAGAAAAGCAAGGTCAAGTATGGACACATGTTCAAGTCTCCTAGCACAAAAAGTTATCCAGCCATGCATAATTTATGGAAAAATGATCAAAAAATAATAGACAGAAAATGCAACAAAATGCAAAAAATCTCATAATTTTTGGATGATTTTTCAAATATATATGAATTTTAAAGATGATGAAAAAATTAAAAAATGCATGTGAAGCCATGGCATGGAATATGAGGGAAAAGGAAAAATCAAAGAAGCATTTGAAATATTGTGCACCGGCCGGAATCGAACACAAGGCAAATTCAAATGTGACTGGCGCGCTGAATGAAACTCAGCGTTTCATTAAATCTATGTGGCAAGTCAAAGCGCGGTCAAACGATCTGGTCCAATCAAAACGCAAGCATGGCAAGGCACTGACCAATCAGAAGCTAGCCCTAAGAAAACACATGCAAACACAGAGAAGCGTTGCCTAAAGAATCAAAACCGTTGCCTAAAACCAAATCATCATCTTCTTCATCGCATTCATGCATGAATAGTAGCATCTCAAGAACATCAAGAACTTTTGTTCCAGAATTTGAAATTGAATATATCAATGTGAAGATCCTTCAACATACATCACAAATCCATAAACAACTAAACCTAATTCCACATATTAAGAGAGAATCGAGCACATGAACATTCATACACAAAACTGTAAATCAACCTAGTTCACTTAATAGTGCATGGATTTTTATGATTCGAAGCTCAGCATCATCAGTGTACTTAGATCTACAACATTATAGCAAGAAAAATCAAAATTATGAGATGCGATTCATGACCTCTTGAAGACCAGATCTAGAATTGGAGGGATTCAGGCTTTGTAATGGCTTCAATACTCCTCTATAATACTTGTGCAAGTGATTGGAAGAGAAATTGAGACTTAATTGCACACGAATTTGCCAGAATCTTGATTCACCATTGTTGCTCAAACTTGATGTATGCCTCAATGTGCCACGATTTCCTTTGGTTCCACATTCAAATTTGCTCAAGAACTCTTCAGAAGCATGAATCAAGCACTGGAAATGGATTAGATGTGAAGAAATTTCAAAAAGTTTTGAGAGAAAATTTGTGAATTTTTGATCTAGATCTGAAAAAATGGTTGTTGTTAATGCTGAAACAGTTAGGGTTTTAGCTTTATACCTCCTACTAATCACCCCTTAATCATGTTTAGGCCAATGGTTAAGTGGAATTAACAAAATATGGTGTGAGTGCTGTCGCATTACGCGAAAAACCGGCGGGAAAACGAAACAACAGAGCCGCCACCGTGCGTTATTTATCCCAAAGGCGGGAAAGGAAACGCTCGAAGTAAACCTGGAAAAGACATGGTCTCGCGACCAGAGAAAGATGGGATCGGGAGTCGGTTATGCGAAGGGAAGGTATTAGCACCCATACGCATCCGTCGTACTCGACGGGATCCACGCACAAAAGAAAGGATAAGGTTGCTAAAAACTGATCACAAACTACACACACAAGGCTGGAAAGAGACACAAGAAAACAAGAGAAACTAACTCGGCAGGATATCGCATCCTAGGCCTACGTAGTCTGTCAGGCACAGACATCAGAGTCGACGTAGTTCGGGACAGGGGAAAACGTGCTCGCTAGGATATCGTATCCTATGCATACGCATCTTCTCTGACCGGAGAAGAATCAGAACACTCGTAGCTCGGCTAACGCACGCCAAACAAAACATGAACAGGAAACCGACTGCCAATCGCTGGACTTACGTCAGACTCCACACAAACAGGCAAACATGGAAACCGAATGCCAATCGCTGGACTTACATCAGACTCCGAACCAACAAACACACACACAGGAAACCAACTGTCAATCGCTGGACTTACGTCAGACTCCAACAAGCAAACAAGACACAGGAAACCAACTGCCAATCGTCGGACTTATGTCAGACTCCAACACAACACAAAGGGGTTGCAAAAGAAAAAGGGCGCCCAGAGAGATCAGCTCATCTCCTGCCTACGTACCTCATCTGGTATGAGGATCAGGGCGACGTAGTTCTCCTATGCGGGGAAAGAACTTCTAACCTAACCAGAGACTGGGAAATGACAAACTAGAAGGGAGACTAACTCGAGCCTAATAGTTATCATGTAAATTCACCATGGTCCTAGGTTGAGGTTTCTATCTAACTTGCACAGGGAGCAAGCTATCCTAAACAGCACAGGCAAATACACAAGCACAATAAACAATCACACACACTATATGCAATCAATTGGGCTCGTACAAGGTTAGGCCGTGAAACACAAGCCAACTGGAATCGGGTGTAATTAGCTCTTAACCCTAGCATTGAGAGTTAGGGTGAAGCAGATGAAATGGGAAGTGAGGGTAAGACCTCACAGCTCTTATCCCTGGCCTGGGAGAGCTTGACTCAAAATAGAAAGGTGTGGGAGTTCAGAATGTAGGAACTCTTCTCCACAGATGACTGACACAACATGATCTTGGGTTATTATCCACAATGCATCAACACATGGTGTGAGCAAAGTGGATGACACACTTAGTAGTAGGAGATGGATTACACATCTCTTTTATCTGCCAATTGCCTCTAAACAGGTCTTTTCCTGCTTGGCACAAAAGTAAACATCCACAAGCATTGCCTCTTAAGGAGGGCTTCAGACAGGTGCCTGCCCACATAACAGGACAGGTCTTCTAGACTACATGAAGTCAGAAGAGTTATACCTCAATGGTTAAGCAACCAAGCAAAGCAAAAGCAAGTTCAAAAGAACTCAAAGCAACTTAGGTACCTGAAAAAAATCTAAACCAATCAGTTTATAAGTCAAACAAACAAACAGACAACAGTCATCCATACAATCAGACAGACAAGCAATGCAACAGTGTGCAAGGCACAAGCCAATAGGCACAACACAAACAACTTGGCATCAACCTACAAAACAACATAAGGTTAGCCAACATCAACCAATTAATCAATCCAAATGAGTGAACCACTTCAATCATGGCAATGTGCTTCTTAACCTGAAATCCACAATCCAAACAGTGAGTCCAAACCACTAGGTCAAAGCCTAGGGTCAAAAGCAGGTCAAACAGTCAAAACAGAACATGAAATTTAACATGAATCAAATTCACTCAATCAAGAACACATTCCAAAAGGTCCCATATCAATATCATTAATCAAAAGCATTTCATGAACCAAACATGGCAAGGTATGCAAATTGTGACCACATTGTGACATCAGAAGAAACAAATGCACATTAAACCCAAAATGATTCAAATAATCTTGGCAAAATTCATGAGTAAACAGGACATACAACATGATCATCACACAAAAAATTAGAGGCATTGGACATCATTAGGCATGGTAATCACATAGCATAAGTCGAGACAAACACAACAAGCACATGTGTGACACAAATTGTCACACCAACTTAGCATAGGCATAAAACAGAGATGGATCATGGTAAAAACCTCAAACCAAAGCCAAAACAACATTCAACATGTCTAGAAATAGTGTGCAAAATTTCACATTCATTAGATAAGGAACAAGCATTTCACAATCAAATGAAGTTCAAAGCAATTTTAAAGCTCAAATGTGACCATCCAGAAGGAAAAATCTCAATTAAATCAGAAATGATACCAAAAATTCCAACAAAAATCATGCTCAATCACAACATCCATACTAGGCATCACACAAAAAATTAAGGCAATTGGATATCATTTGGCATGGCAAACTCATCAATCAAGTTGAACATCATAATGTGAGACACAAATTGTCACACCTAACTTAGCACATTCATAAAACAGCAAGGGTAATTGATAAAAATTCCAAATCAACACCAAAATGTCAGACAAAGTGTCTATTTATAGCATGCAAAATTTCATGAGCACTGGATCAAAGACCAGCATTTCATAAATGATATGGAAAAGCAAGGTCAAGCAAGCATACATGTTCAAGTACCCTAGCACCAAAAAATATTCAGCCATGCACAAATTTGGAAATTATGATCATAAAATAATAGACAAATAGAGGAGCAAGTAGCAAAAAATTGGAGGTGAATTGATGCATTTTTCAATTTACTATGATTTTATGAAGTTGGAGAAATTAATAAAAATGAAAGTAAACACATAGCTTGGCATATGGAGGGAAAGGATGAAAATATGAAATGAATTTTGAAAACCAGCACTCAGCACAAAACCCTAACCAGAGAAGGGTCGACGCATGGCCAGCTATGGTCGACTCAAAGAAACACAACCAGAGCTTCGGGTCAACGCAAGACCAGCTACGATCGACGCAAAACTGCTGTATGGTCGACGCAACCTTGTTGTACGGTCGACGCATAGCTGAAGATCTTCATCTTCTTCATAAAGAAGAAGATGAACAGTGCGCGAGATTCAACATTTTTCCAGAATTTTTTTCAGAACTCGAAAACAAATACATCAAACAAATCCTCATGACATGTAGGTTATAGATCAAGCAATATTTGATGTTAATTCATCATGATTCATGCAAAACGAAGCAAAATCAAATTAACATTCAAGACTTTAATTAAGCATATCTCTCTTAATAATGCATCAAATCACACGAAATTTAGATCAGAATCACCAGGAGAACAAGATCTACCAGAATATATACATGAATTTAAGAATTAAGAGATTCGAAAACTGAACCTCTTGAAGAGCAGTTCTTGATTTTGCACGATCCACAGCTTGTAAGTATCCAAATCCACTCAACAATGCTTGAAATGATGTTTGGTGAACAAAAGGAAGCTTGCACACGTGTAGATCTAGCTCAAAACAGAAACTCCATTGTCATCTTCATGAACTTCCACCACTTGATTCTTGCACGAATTCACCAATTCAACACTTGATCTGCACATAATCAAAGCTAGGCAACAAGTATATGAAGTAAAATTGCAAGGTTCTTTGAAAAAAAATTGAGTTATGAATGAGAGAAAAATTTGAAGTAAGAGAGAAATTTGGATCTAGAAAATGTGAAAAATGATTAACCCCCTTCAATTATGTTAGGGTTAGAGTATATATATGCTTTACTAATCACCTTGCTAATCCATGTTTAATTTGGTTAATGAAAATAAGGTGTTTTGCAAAAATCAAAATTTGCATGGTGCATGTAGTAATTACACGTGAACAGTACCACACCCTTCATCAAAGTCACTTAAAATGATCTTTTAAACACAATGGCAATGGTAGAAAATCCATACAATGCACCATTTTTGAATTTTGCAATTTCCCTCCAAAAAAGGCATGGATATGCAAGTGATTATGTGATGATATTTTATGTAATGTGATGCATGATTTGGAAATTAGAAGTCAAAAGGAGAATATTGCAAAAAGAACCACTCATTTTGGAGCTTTGAATCAAAAGATATGGCCATTTGAAGTCCCATGCATATTTGGCAATGATTTGATCATATATCCTCAACCACACGTTAGAAATCCATGATCTTGGACATTTTGGAAATGGGAGAGAAAGATCTTCAACTTTCATGTTGGACAAAATTTCATTTGAAGCTTTATTGATGATGTAATCTGAAGTTGAAGTTGGTCCAAAACCTTTCCATTTTTGGAAAGTTCAAATTACAGGTCACCTGCTATTTTGGGAAAGTTTTGATCTAACCTCGAATTCTTCAATGTTGATGTTTGAAATGTCAAATGAGATTTGTTAGCACATGAATGAGGCATCTCTAACCATCTCCCACCTTCAAATCCACAGTTGCACTGACAGTTGACTTCTGTTGACTTTTTAGGGTTTCAGATGAATTGCACATGGACTGATGAGCCTTGAGCTTTCAACACTTGGCCAAGTCACTTCAAAATGATCCCTGGGTCACATGAACTCATTGTGCCAACCCTAGGGCTTTGATCTCATGGAAAATGCTCTTGTTGCCTTGCACAGTTGAATCTTCTAACTAGTCTTGCCTGATGACTTGATGGACTATGCAATGAACAATGCAATGTTAATGACCTAAAATGAAAATGTATATACAAATGGGAGGTGCAAATTTGAGGTGCTACAGCTGCCCCTATTCAATCAACTGGGAACCTGAACGGATGAGAGCAACGGCTGTCAGACCTTCAGGGTAAACAGGGCAATTTAGAAGTCAAAAGGAGAAGAATGCAAAAAGAGCCATCCAATTTAGAGCTTTGGTTTGAAAGTTATGCATATTTGAAGTCTCATGCACACTTTGTCATGATTGAACCATATCTCCTTAACCACATATGAGAAATCCATGATCTTTGACTTTTTGGAAATGGGAGAGAAAGACCTTCAACTTTCATGTTGGACAAAATTTCATTTGAAGCTTTCTTGATGATGTAATCTTGAGTTGAAGTTGGTCCAAAACCTTTCCATTTTTGGAAAGTTCAAATTACAGGTCACCTGCTATTTTTGGAAAGTCTTGATCTGACTTCAAATCCTTCAATATTGATGTTTGAGATGTCAAATGAGACTTGTTTACACATGATTGAGGCATCTCTAACCATCTCCCACCTCCAAATCCATAGTTGAATTGACAGTTGACTTCTGTTGACTTTTTAGGGTTTCAGATGATTTGCACATGAACTGATGAGTCTTGAACCTCTAACACTTGGCCAAATCACTTCAAAATGATCCCTGGGTCACATGAACTCATTGGAACCACCCTAGGGCTTTGATCTCATGGACTATGCACTTGTTGCCTTGCACAACTGAATCTCCTAACCAGTCTTGCCTGATGACATGATGGACTATGCAATGTCAATGCAATGTTAATGACCTAAAATGAAAATGTATATACAAAATAGGAGGTGCAAATTTGAGGTGCTACAGCTGCCCCTATTCAATCAACTGGGAACCTGAATGGATGAGAGCAACGGCTGTCAGACCTTCAAGGTACACAGGGATTGAATACCAAAGAACCGTAAAAATTTGCACTCTGCGGGGATCCAAGAAAGGACTGTCCACCAAGGACAACTTCCACTGGGATCTGATATTTATCACTGGACCAAACAAGACGTCTACCAACGACTCCACTGGGGATTTTGATTTTTCAGAAAAGGAACCACGACCCGTCATCGAAGGATGATGGATGGGAACAAAGAAATCACAACTAGACGCCAACGGACGACTAGGAAAAACTCGACGTTTACCAAAACCAACGGAGAGGTGACCAGACATCAACGGATGAATGGGAGAAAGGTACAACCATACGTCAACGGATGAACGGGAGAAGCTCGACGTTTATCGACACCAACGGAGAGGTGACCAGACATCAACGGATGAATGGGAAAAAGGAATACCACTAGACGTCAACGGACGAATAGGAAAAACTCAACGTTTACCGAAACCAACGGAGAGGTGACCAGACATCAACAGATGAATGGGAGGAGATATACAACCATACGTCAACGGACGAATGGGAAAAACTCAACGTTTATCGAAACCAACGGAGAGGTGACCAAACATCAACGGATGAATGGGAAGACTCGACCAGACGTCAACGGACAAATTGGGAAAGACTCGACCAGACGTCAACGGACGAACTGGAGAAGCTCGACGTTTATCGACACCAACGGAGAGGTGACCAGACATCAACGGATGAATGGGAAAAAGGAATACCACTAGACGTCAACGGACGAATAGGAAAAACTCAACGTTTACCGAAACCAACGGAGAGGTGACCAGACATCAACGGATGAATGGGAGGAGATATACAATCATACGTCAACGGACGAATGGGAAAAACTCAACGTTTATTGAAACCAACGGAGAGGTGACCAGACATCAACGGATGAATGGGAAGACTCGACCAGACGTCAACGGACGAACTGGGAAAGACTCGACCAGACGTCAACAGACGAACTGGAGAAGCTCGACGTTTATCGACACCAACGGAGAGGTGACCAGACATCAACGGATGAATGGGAAGACTCGACCAGACGTCAACGGACGAACGGGAGAAACTCGACGTTTATCGACACCAACGGAGAGGTGACCAGACATCAACAGATGAATGGGAAGACTCGACCAGACGTCAACGGACGAACGGGAGAAACTCGACGTTTATCGACACCAACGGAGAGGTGATCAGACATCAACAGATGAATGGGAGGAGATATATAACCATACGTCAACGGACGAATGGGAAAAACTCAACGTTTATCGAAACCAACGGAGAGGTGACCAGACATCAACGGATGAATGGGAAGACTCGACCAGACGTCAACGGACGAACTGGGAAAGACTCGACCAGACGTCAACGGACGAACGGGAGAAGCTCGGCGTTTATCGACACCAACGGAGAGGTGACTAGACATCAACGGATGAATGGGAAGACTCGACCAAACATCAACGGATGCAAGGGAGGAACTCGACGTTTATCAACACCAACGGAGAGGTGACCAGACATCAACGGATGAACTGGGAAAGGATACAATGTTTACCGACATCGAAAGATGATGCGTACAGAAGTGAAGCAAGACCAGACATTTACCGATGACTGGGAGAAAGACTCGATGTTTACCGACACCGAAACAATGGTGTCTACCGACACTAAAAAAAAGGACGACACACGGGTGCTGACATGACACTCACCGGTATCACAGGGATGACATCTACATATGTCAAGGTAGGGCTATACACTTGCTGGGGATCTTATTGGGGAGAAACAACCTTTCCTTCCACGGATGGGTGAGGAAATAAACCTCTCTGGGGAATTATCAATCCTGACTGCTGTCTGGAGCAACTGTAGCAAATGTGTCGTACAGATGTTGAACAACGATCCGCCTCTGCCGGGGATATGGTCTGATTAGGTTTAACACATGAATGCATATGTTTGAATTTTTCTATGGCGTAATGCTCCATATTGAATGGAAATGCTACGCGTTTTGAGGATGCAATGATTACTACATGCAAGATGCAAAATGATGAAAAACTCCTGCTGGGGAATAATCTCACCGAACATGATCCACTCGGGGAACTTTGCTGGGGAAAACCATCAACACAACCCTCTGCTGGGGAGAGGCATAACTCTGTTGGGGAGTTAATAGACCAGACCATGCTGGGGGATAGACATCCACAACCCAGCCAGGGAAAAGCGTTCACGACCATGTTGGGGATGGCAATACTTCAAACCAGACTGCTGGGGAATGAACTCCACTGACACCTCGGCTGGGGATACAACCTTCTTCAGACTCAGTGGGGACCAACAGTCTTCAGACTAGCTGGGGACAGATCAACTCTCGGGCCTGTTGGGGAGTTAAAAATCTTTAGGCCTGCTGGGGATAGAATAGCCTTTGATTCTGTTACTGAGGGACACACTATCCACAGACGCCTCTGCCGGGGAAAAACAGTTCTAATAGCTTTCAAACTTGCTTGGGGAAACAGCCACTCTCAAGCCTGCCGGAGAAACATCCTCAACCCTTAGAAACAATCTACCCACCGACACTTCTACTAGGGATATGGCAACCTTCAGGCTCGCTGAGGAGACACCGATCTCGAATCTGCTAGGGAAATAACACTTTCAAACCCACTGGGGAGATACAGCTTATTTGACACGGAACACCTGTCGATTCGTCAAACATCGGCATTCATCATCCAACCGCAGTGTCGACTTTCCACTTTTGAGAACTCCCAGACTCGTCTGGACTTTTCTGATTCATCACCTTGTATTCCCGACTCCTCCGTACTCCACGGAGATCGAACTCCTGGGATTCATACAAACTTCCCAGTCCTCAGACTTTGAAGAGTCTTCTTGATTAACCCTCTAGGATCGTCGTCGTAATTTTTCACCGTCTTCGCCGTTCTTCTATCCCTTGCCCCTGGTCGGACTCCACGGGGATTTTTTGTCAAAAAGCTTCCCGTCACCACCTGCCAGTGAATGAAGATATCTAACAGCACTTACACAAGAGATCGTTAGATAAAAGCGTGCCCCAGGCGTGCCAATATTTCAACACCTAGGTCACTCAAACTTCCGAATAAGATTTCCAGATTTCAATCTTATAAGCATACATCGGAAGGGACCTTTATGTTTCAAAATGCGAATATTCTTGTCAAAAATAAACGGATGTTTTCGCAATCAAAGCGGTAATGAAGACAAAAACAAAATTTATTTGACTGAACATGCATTTTATTGACTGAAAAAAGGTGGCTCAGAACCGAGCAACACACAAGAAGCAAACCCTGAAAAGAGGTGATTGCGCACAAAAGGAAAAATCTATCCTAATGGCAACGTGAAACCGTGATCTCATCGGGTTCCAACTCGGTTACACCCCATATGTCCTCAAGGCTTTCCGCACTTTCTGTCTTCTAAACAAGACGCTTCCGATCGATCTCTGTCGGGGATTATCCATGATGTCATATCCAAAGTACAAATGACCATGCTAGACGCAGTTGTTCGTTTCATTCCCTCTTTTGCTTGGACCGCCCTTTCGGGTTTTCAGTCCACCGGGATACCCTTTTTTGCCCAAGCCGCCCTTGTGGGGTTTTCGACTTGCCGGGTGTACAATTTTTCTCTTTTATCCCTAATTTTTGCCCGAACCTTTTCTCTTTTTTCTTGGTTCGCCGGGATGCCCTTTTTTGCCTGGACTATTTTGTTCTTTTCGTCCAGCGGGTCTCTTTTACGAAGTATCTTCTAACCGCGTCCGCATTCACAAAGGATGGAAAATCTTCGTCATCCGTGGTTGTTGACAACAAAGCTCTGCCAGAGAAAACCTTTTTGACCACGAATGGGTATTCATGACTGTATATCCGCTTGCCCCTATGATCATTGAGGAGGAAGGATCCTTTTCAATACCAGCTCTCCCACGTGGTACGCACGAGGTCGCACTTCTCGGTTAACAACGCGCTTCATTCAATGGTTACAACTGCCCCATGATAAGTAATTGCCAGTCTTTTCCCTCAGTCGGGCTTCCTTCATACCGAGTCCTTACCCATTCAGCCTTTTCCATCATGACCTCAAATGGTAGCACCGATTCCTTCTCATACACCTGCGCGGAAGGCGTTGCCCCAGTAAATGCATGCACCGAGGTTCGATACCCAGGATACAAGCTTCGTACTCCGCCACCATTGTTGGTGCAATCAAATGCTAACCGGGCAACGAAGGGAACGTGGGATCCCTTTGGCATAACCAAAGCAGCGCGAACTCATCCACCTTAAACCCCATCAGACATCAGAATCCGTTCAGATTCAGGGTCAGGCCCCTCCTCCGGGATCGGTTCCTCACAATCTTTCGATTTGAGCACCTCGAGATGTCCTCATCAGGGAACTCAAACTTCCTTGGTTGATAATCCTCAATGGGTTGCGGGGCGATGTAATCAGACAATACACTCCCCTCGATTGCTTTCTGAGAGGTATACTGAATATCGTATTCAGTCAACATCATTTGCCCTCTCGCCACCCGTCCAATCAATGCTAGCTTTTCAAACACATACTTGATCGGATCCATCTTGGAAATCCACAAAGTGGTATGAACCAGCACATACTGTCTCAGTCGGCGAGCAGCCTATGCCACAGTACAGCAAGTTTTCTCGAGCAGTGAATGTATTGTTTCACAGTCGATAAACTTTTCGCTAAGGTAAATTGCATGCTCTTTTCGACCAGACTCGTCATGCTGACCCAGTGCACACCTCATAGACCCCTCGAGGGCTGTCAAGTACCAGATTAACAGTTGTTCCTTCCACAGGAGGCATCGGAATCAGAAGTTCCTGCAACTTATTCTTTTATCTTTCAATGCCCCTTGGCAATCATTATCCACCTGACCGTTTACTCCTTTTTTCTTGAATGGGTTCCCACGTGGCTATCAGATGAGATATGAACCGTGAAATGCAATTCAATCTATCTAATACACCACGAACCTTCTTTTGTTTTCGGTTCAGGCATTTCTCGTATTGCTTTTTCTTCTTTTTATCTCTCTTTATTTATTTATTTATTTTTTTAAGCAGGATCGACCTCGATTCCTCTTTCATTCACAATAAGCCTCAGCAATTTGCCGGACAGCACTCCATAAGTGCACTGATTCGGACTCAACCTCAGTCTGAGTTGTCTCAACCGGTCAAACAACTTGCCCCGGTCTACCGGATGCCCTTCTCTTGTTTGGGACTTTGCTATCAACATAGCATTCGCTTTCATGATAAATCGTATTATGAAACAAAGTCACCATGGACCTCTGATACGTGGCACCGGCCTTCTTGAGACTGAATGGCATCACCTTGTAACAAGAAGGTACCCCTTGGTATGATGGACGTTGTTTTCTCCAGATCTTCTAGCGACAGTTTGACCTGACTACAGCCAGCAAAGCCATCCCTAAAGGAGAACACCGAGAACTGAGTTGTACTATCAACTAATACATCAATGTGACATACTGAGGATTCCTCTTTCGAACCAGCTCTGTTCACACCTCGGTAGTCCACACACGTTCTCACCTTCTCATCCTTTTCCGGCACCGGCTTCTGCTTCACTGGAGGACAGCCTTCTCTCAATGGTAGCTTGTGCACAACAACATCGGTATCCGACCCTGGCATATCCTGATACGACCAGGAGAAGGTATCCACATGCTCTTTTAACAGTGCTACCATTCTGATCTTTATACTAGCCCCTGAAGCGGCCCCAACTTTCATTTCCTTTCTGACCTCGGCGGTGCCTGGAATAACAATCTTGAATCGCTCCTCGTGCGGTTGAATCACCTTCTCCTCTTGTTTCAACAACCTGGCTAATTCCAGCAGATCACAATCTTCTTCGCCTTATTCTTCGGCATGATAGATCGGATTGTCGAAGTCATACAGAGGTGTAACCGAATTGTTACCAATGAGATCAGGAGGATAGTCTCTTTTGAGGTCGGAACAAGACGAATCAAAAGGAAAGAAAAATGAAAATAAACATTGCCATTTTTATTTTTTTATTTTTAAACTGCAAAAATAAATGAAAGACAGGGAACATCGCTTTTAATCACAAAAACATCCATTTATTAATGATGCAAAATATTGCACAATGAAACACATGAGATGGCCTTTACAATGGACCATTACGTTTCGGGCAAAACGTATGGCTTTCATGCAAACAGAATTGAAAAACAGAAATACTACAATTCATGATGAGTGACAGTGATGATCTTTGAGGACTTCCAGTTCCCTGGTACGCATGATTTTATCCACGACTCAAGCTCGCAGTCACAGTCAATCTCTTCACCCGCTGTACAGGCGTGACCTGGATCCAACATTCCGGCACTAATGAAGGTGTACGGTGGACGACGTCCTCTATTTTGTCTAGACGACTCTTGATCTGGCTGATAGCCGACCCCGAACATATCCGCTTTCACCACAATGTCTATGATCTTTCCCCAGCCTAGGGCTTCTCCGTTCTTCACCACTTCCATGGCCTGTTTGTAAGAAGAAATGGACAGCTTCTTCTCTTTATCAGCACGAATGGCGTTCTCCACCTTGACGGTTTCAACTGCCTGATTTGGCGTTTCAAATTTTACACCATCCATTTCTACTTCCATCATTCCCTGAATTGTTTCCCTCATCATTGCACACCCATTTGTGGCGACGGCCGCACAACAGTTATCAACGCTAAGGAATGCTCCACTCTTCATCAGATGTTTTGGGACCATAGACACTGAAGTTTTTAATTGATCCCCCTTAGGCACCTTTATTCCTCTCTTGTCCTTTGACATCACCTTCACCCCCACGGGGCCTGGCACGGGGTTAGCGTTAACATTCAGTGTTGGCGCCAAACTGATGGCCTTAGAATCCACCATGTCTTGGACGACATGCTTAAAAGCTCTACAACCCTCAATGTTATGTCCTGGTGCCCCAGAATGGAACTAGCACCTGGCATTCTCATCGTAGTTTGCAGGCCTCTAACGCAGTTCTACAGGAACCAATATCCTCGGCCGAACTAACCCAAGATCCTTCAACCTTTTGAACATAAGGGTATAAGTCACGGGCGGCTTATCAAACTGACGATCCATCGTCCCCTTCTTCACTTGGCCCTTAGCTTTCGGTGCTTTCTGTTGAGGTGGTGGTTGTTGCTGTGGTACAGATGGATCACCAACAGGAGTGGTTACAGTGGCAGCATAAGGGTGGTAACGATCCTTACTGTGTTCCTTTTTTGCCGGCACACCACTTGACTCAACCTCCTTCTTGAGCTGACCATTGCCAGAGGGCTTCTTTACTACGGATGACGGAGCCTTTCCCTGAACTTTCTCCGTTATCAGCCATTTCTCAATCCTCTCCAACCTCTCAGCAATTGCTTTCTGCCCCAAGGCGAGCCCTTGCATGACTTTGAACAACTCTCTTATCATATCTTTCAATTCGAGAATGTCGACCTTGGGTGGATCCATCAGTCTGAGTTTGTTGAGTTTGGCAGGATGTCTGAACGGAATAGCTATGCGCACCGGTTAGATACTGACACCTACAAAACAGCAAACAGGTTAATATGACTCACACATGCAATGTCTATCCGTATGAGGCATTGTCCTTTGATTCTAGATTCATTGAGACGGATAACATTTCAACAATAACATTGACATCTGGATGTCTCTCGACCAGAATCCCAATCAAAAATGGACCCTGAGTACGGATAGACATGAGTTAAATACATATGAATGCGAAATGGGAATGATGCAAATGCATGAATGCAAATCACTGTGCCATCTTCCAAGTCATCTGAAGATCAACTGTACTAAACCGGTCTCTGAACTGATTACAATCATCTGAGGGCCTGATTAACCATAAATCCAACTTGGGGAATTCCGAAATAAACGGAACCGGGGAATATATCACTATCATCACAGGAAATCCACTGAACGGATGACAACCAGATCCTCTGAACAAGTATCCTCAAATTCAACCCGGGGATCCGAAATAAACGGAACCCGCTGATAGATATCACGGACAGAATTTCGGCGTGTCAGAGATAGATATCCATAAGTCCAACTGAATCGTAGTCACCATCAGTACCTGCAAATGATTCATTCCCTCCCCACTCACGGGTGTCATCTAGGCCAGGGTAAGGTCGAGAGAAATGCAGCATAAATAACCCTTTCATAGAATATCATCATGTACACACCCGAAGTATGTAACGATAATACCCCATCAGAGTCTGAACTGCTCGTGATATCAAGTTCCGCTAAGTGGCGCAATACCACCTGCTTCCCATGAATCACTCTATTCCTAGGTGTCCTAGATTTCACTCATAGCTTGGGTATTGGGCCTTTTACCTCATGTAACTCCCACCCCAACAGAGAGACAAACACAGCCCAGCCAGCACAGATGAATACATGATGGACGCAAACATAAATGCAAACATAAATGCAAACAATAAATAAATGAATGCAATAAATGAAACAGCAAAAGCAACCAAACCCTATCCTAAAGAGCGCTAGGAGAGACTCGCTTAGGGAAGATGGACCAGCAAGAGGTCAACTTCTCTATAGTCCCCAGCAGAGTCGCCAGCTGTCGCATCCGCGAAAAATAACCGGCGGGAAAAACAAACAAACAGAGCCGCCACCGTGCGTTATTTATCCCAAAGAGGGAAAGGAAACGCTCGAAGTAAACCTGGAAAAGACATGGTCTCGCGACCAAAGAGAGATGGGATCGGGAGTCGGTTACGCAAGGGGAAGGTATTAGCACCCCTCACGTCTGTCGTACTCGACGAGATCCACGCTCAGAAAGATAGGATAAGGTTGCTAAAACTGCTCAAAAGAATGCACACACACACTAGAATGAGACACAGATGGAATAAGAGGGGAACGGGCTCGCTAGGATATCGCATCCTATGCCTACGTATCTCATCTGGAATGAGAATCAGAGCTACCGTAATTCGGCTAACGCACGCAAAACAAAACCCACACAGGAAACTGACTGCCACTCGCTGGACTTACGTCAGACTCCACACAAACAAACAAACAAACAAACGCAGGAAACCGACTGCCAATCGCTGGACTTACGTCAGACTCCACCCAAACAAGCAAACATGGAAACCGAATGCCAATCACTGGACTTACATCAGACTCCGAATTAACAAACACACACAGGAAACCAACTGCCAATCGCTGGACTTATGTCGGACTCCAAACACACGAAAAAGGGGTTAACCGGACGCTGAGTCGTCGAAAGCAACAAAAAAAGTTGAACAAACAAGCTAACAGGGAGTCTGGTACTCGAGCCTGCTAGCTTTCAAGCAAACACACACAAAAAAGGAAAAGGGTTCCCGGAGAGATCTCGCACGATATCCTGCCTACGTACCTCATCTGGTATGAGGATCAGGGCGACGTAGTTCTCCTTAACAGGGAAAAAACTTCTAACCTAACCAGAGACTGGGAAATGACAAACTAGAAGGGAGCCTGACTCGAGCCTAATAGTTATCATGCCATCCACAATGGTCCTAGGTTGAGGTTTCCATCTAACTTGCACAGGGAGTAAGCTATCGTAAACAGCACAGTCAAACAACACAAGCACAATAAACAATCACACACACTATATGCAATCAATTGGGCTCATACAAGGTTAGGCTGTGAAACACAAGCCAACTGGAATCGGGTGTAGTTAGCTCTTAACCCTAACATTGAGAGTTAGGGTGAAGCAGATGAAATGGGAAGTGAGGGTAAGACCTCACAGCTCTTATCCCTGGCCTGGGAGAGCTTCAGACAAATGAAAGTGTGGGAGTTCAGAAAGTAGGAACTCTTCTCCACATATGACTGACACAACAAAGATTTTGGGTTAATATCCACAATGCATCAACACAAGGTGTGTGAGCAAAGTGAATGACACACTGAGTAGCAGGAGATGGATTACACATCTCTTTTATCTGCCAATTGCCTCATAAGAGGACTTTTCCTGCTTGGCACAAATTTAAACATTCACAAGCATTGCCTCTTAAGGAGGACTTCAGACAGGTACCTACCAATAACAGTAGGTCTTCCAGACTACATGAAGATTAGAAATTATACCTAAGTGGTTAAGCAACCAAGCAAAGCAAAGTTCACAATGAACTTAAAGCAACTTATGTACTTGTGGAAACATCAAACAAATCAGTACAATACTCAGACAATCACACAACAGTCAATAAGCAACAAACAATCCCAATGTACAAAATGTGCAAGCCAAAAGTCAAACTCAAATGAGTTAACATCAACCTACAAAACACACAAAGGTTAGTAATCAAAGGCAAACATCAATACTCAAGTGATGAAGCATCATCAATCATGTAACTTGAATGCTCAACCAGAAATCAAAGCTCAAACATAAGCAACCAACCACTAGGTCAAAGCCTAGGGTCAAAGATGGAGAAACAATTCAAAACAGAAGCTGAAATTTACCATGAATCAACTTCAAACACATCTTGAAACAATCTAAAAGGTCTCACATCAATATCATATACCAAAAATATTTCATGATCAATTGAAGTTCATGACTATTTTAAAGCTCAAATGTGACCATCCAGAAAGCAAAATCTCAATTAAATCAGAAATGATCCCAAAAATTCCAACAAAAATCATGAGCAATCACAACATCTATAGCATGCATCATACAAAAAATCAAGGCAATTGGATATCATTTGGCATGGCAAACACATCATTCAAATTGGACATCACAAGGTGTGACACAAATTGTCACACCTAACTTAGCACATTCATAAAACAGTAATGGTAATTGATAAAAATACCAAATCAACACCAAAATGTCAAGCAATGAGTCTAGTTATAGCATGCAAAATTTCATAAGCATTAGACAAGAATCAAGCATTTCACAAATGATATAGCAAAGCAAGGTCAAGTATGGACACATGTTCAAGTCTCCTAGCACAAAAAGTTATCCAGCCGTGCACAATTTATGGAAAAATGATCAAAAAATAATAGACAGATAATGCAACACAATGCAAAAAATCTCATAATTTTTGGATGATTTTTCAAATATATATGAATTTTAAAGATGATGAAAAAATTAAAAAATGCATGTGAAGCCATGGCATGGAATAGGAGGGAAAAGGAAAAATCAAAGAAGCATTTGAAATATTGTGCACCGGCCGGAATCGAACACAAGGCAAATTCAAATGTGACTGGCGCGCTGAATGAAACTCAGCGTTTCATTAAATCTATGTGGCAAGTTAAAGCGCGGTCAAACGATCTGGTCCAATCAAAATGCAAGCATGGCAAGGCACTGACCAATCAGAAGCTAGCCCTAAGAAAACACATGCAAACACAGGGAAGCGTTGCCTAAAGAATCAAAACCGTTGCCTAAAGCCAAATCATCATCTTCTTCATCGCATTCATGCATGAATAGTAGCATCTCAAGAACATCAAGAACTTTTGTTCCAGAATTTGAAATTGAATATATCAATGTGAAGATCCTTCAACATACATCACAAATCCATAAACAACTAAACCTAATTCCACATATTAAGAGAGAATCGAGCACATGAACATTCACACACAAAACTTTAAATCAACCTAGTTCACTCAATAGTGCATGGATTTTTATGATTCGAAGCTCAGCATCATCGGTGTACTTAGATCTACAACATTATAGCAAGAAAAATCAAAATTATGAGATGCGATTCATGACCTCTTGAAGACCAGATCTGGAATTGGAGGGATTCAGGCTTTGTAATGGCTTCAATACTCCTCTATAATACTTGTGCAAGTGATTGGAAGAGAAATTGAGACTTAATTGCACACGAATTTGCCAGAATCTTGATTCACCATTGTTGCTCAAACTTGATGTATGCCTCAATGTGCCACGATTTCCTTTGGTTCCACATTCAAATTTGCTCAAGAACTCTTCAGAAGCATGAATCAAGCACTGGAAATGGATTAGATGTGAAGAAATTTCAAAAAGTTTTGAGAGAGAATTTGTGAATTTTTGATCTAGATCTGAAAAAATGGTTGTTGTTAATGCTGAAACAGTTAGGGTTTTAGCTTTATACCTCCTACTAATCACCCCTTAATCATGTTTAGGCCAATGGTTAAGTGGAATTAACAAAATGTGGTGTGAGTGCAAATGTGATTTTCACCCTATGCATGAAAATGCATGGTGAACAGTGCACGGGATTTTAATTGAATTTCAATCAAAATGTTGTTTTGGACCCAAAGGCAATGGTGAAATGTGCAAATGATGCACAAAATTTGAATTACATAATTTCCCTCCAAAAAATCAAGTGATTTACCAAAGGCTCATGTGATGATAATTGGTATAATGCAATGCATGATTTGGAATTTAGAAGTCAAAAGGAGAAGAATGCAAAAAGAGCCATCCAATTTGGAGCTTTGGTTTGAAAGTTATGCACATTTGAAGTCTGATGCACACTTTGTCATGATTGAACCATATCTCCTTAACCACACATGAGAAATCCATGATCTTGGACTTTTTGGAAATGGTAGAAAAAGACCTTCAACTTTCATGTTGGACAAAATTTCATTTGAAGCTTTCTTGATGATGTAATCTTGAGTTGAAGTTGGTCCAAAACCTTTCCATTTTTGGAAAGTTCAAATTACAGGTCACCTGCTATTTTTGGAAAGTCTTGATCTGACTTCAAATCCTTCAATATTGATGTTTGAGATGTCAAATGAGACTTGTTTACACATGATTGAGGCATCTCTAACCATCTCCCACCTCCAAATCCATAGTTGAATTGACAGTTGACTTCTGTTGACTTTTTAGGGTTTCAGATGATTTGCACATGAACTGATGAGTCTTGAACCTCCAACACTTGGCCAAATCACTTTAAAATGATCCCTGGGTCACATGAACTCATTGGAACCACCCTAGGGCTTTGATCTCATGGACTATGCACTTGTTGCCTTACACAACTAAATCTCCTAACCAGTCTTGCCTGATGACATGATGGACTATGCAATGTCAATGCAATGTTAATGACCTAAAATGAAAATGTATATACAAAATGGGAGGTGCAAATTTGAGGTGCTACACGCACATGCGTGGTTTATGTATGATGAATGCTGACAAACAAATATTTCTAACACAAACAGCTCTAAAGAATAAGTACATAAACATCCGATACTACATCTCGAGAGGGAAAGCCAGGTTCACCGGAGAGTATCCAATCTGATGAGGGCAAGTGATACCAGGAAGAAAAGATCTCTGCAGGGGGATGAACATCAGTCATTCCAGCTGGGGACAGGAGTTATCGCACAGATAAAATCCGTCACATAAGCAACTCTACTGGGGAATCTATCCGAGGAGGTGGGGGGATCTGTGGGGAAACAACCACCAAACAAGAGGCTTTCAAGGTCACCGCCAAATACCGTACTACCAAAGAGATTACATCTACTGAGGAGGAAAGGTTGCTACTCTGCTGAAGGGAAAAGTGGTGAATATCTTGCCAAACATCCTGCTTAGTAGAAAAACCTCAAAAGGCTCCGGCAGGAAGAGGATACAAACATGCCAGGAATATGAACAAATGTCTTACCCTGTTGGGGATCGTACCATCCTTGGGAGAGCACTGAAGATCTCTTAAGCATCCTTTCGTCATTGTGAATGTTTGCTTTGTTTAAAAACGAATTATGAAGAATTTGATTATTTAAAACAATGATATTCTCTTAATTAAAACATGTAAAACATTTGTGGGATAGAAATAGATAAGAGTGCAAATAATTGGATAAAGGCTCAAATTTATTTGATGGAATGATAGTCTGCAAATGGCAAGACTCTATAGATCTTTACAAATTTGAAATTGGTGATATATATTGGAAAAGGGCTACATTGAACATAATGACCATTTCACCACCAATTCTGATTCCGATGTATTTGTAGCTTTGGTTGATGACGAATGAGCGAAAATCTCTGACGGATGACAGTTGTAGAACAAAGTCTTGCTAGGGTGCAGTTACTTGCCAAATCCCTAATTTTTGCCTAGATTGCCCCAGGATGAGGTACTCAATTTAGCGGGATGCATATATATATATATATAATATATATATATATAATATATATAATATATATAACTATATATATATATATATATATTATATATATATATATATATTATATATTATATATCTAACTTTTGCCTGGATCGCCCTTTCGGGTTTTCAATCCACCGAGACGCTCATTTTTGCCTAAGTCGCCCTTTCGGGTTTTCAACTTAGCGAGTTATTCTGTTTTTATTTTAGGCGAAGTATTTCTTGACTGCATCTGAATTCACGGGACGAGTGAAATCCTCCCCATCCATAGTTGTAAGTATCAAAGCACCGCCTGAAAAGGCTCTTTTAACAACGTATGGACCTTCATAGTTTGGAGTCCACTTGCCCCTGGAATCGGGCGCGAAAGACAAGACTTTCTTGAGCACAAGGTCACCTTCTCGGAACACACGAGGCTTGACCTTCTTATCAAAAGCTTTCTTCATCCTTTGCTGATATAATTGACCATGGCACATGGCAGACAATCTTTTTTCTTCTATCAAATTCAGTTGGTCATAACGACTCTGAACCCATTCAGCATCCGTCAACTTGGCTTCCATCAAGATTCTCATTGATGGGATCTCCACCTCTACTGGGAGTACAGCCTCCATGCCATAAACAAGAGAGAAAGGGGTTTCCCCTGTTGAAGTGCGGACAGATGTACGATATCCATGCAAAGCAAATGGCAATATCTCATGCCAATCTTTGTACGTGACAACCATCTTTTGGATAATCCTCTTGATATTCTTATAAGCAGCTTCAACAGCCCCGTTCATCTTGGGTCTATAGGGAGAAGAGTTATGATGCACAATCTTGAATTCACTACACAGCTCTTTCATCATCTTGTTGTTCAAGTTAGATCCATTATCAGTAATGATCTTATCTGGCACACCATATCGGCATATGAGTTGATTCCTGATAAACTTCACAACCACCTGCCTGGTCACATTTGCATATGATGTCGCTTCAACCCACTTGGTGAAGTAATTAATTGCTATGAGAATAAATCTGTGTCCGTTGGACGCTTTTCGCTCTATCATGCCAATCATGTCAATTCCCCACATGGAGAAAGGCCATGGTGATGAAATCACGTTCAGAAGTGTCGGGGGAATATGGATCTTATCCGTACAAATCTGAAACTTATAGCATTTCTTCACATGTTTGCAGCAGTCAGACTCCATTGTCAGCCAATAGTAGCCTGTTCTCAATATCTTTATAGCCATGGCATGTCCATTGGAATGAGTACCAAATGAACCTTCATGGACCTCAGTCATCAACAGGTCTGCTTCGTGTCTATCCACGCATCTGAGCAGAACCATGTCAAAATTTCTCTTATAAAGCACATCACCATTGAGGTAGAAACTTCCTGATAATCTCCTCAGAGTCTTCATGTCTTTCACGGATGCCCCAGGCAGGTAAGACTGGTTCTGAAGGAAACACTTGATATCATAATACCACGGATTATCATCTTTCACCTCTTCTATTGCAAATACATGAGCTGGTCTGTCCAAGCGCATCACAGTGATATTGGGAACTTCATTCCAAAGTTTAACCACAATCATCGAAGCGAGTGTAGCAAGAGCATCTGCCATCCAATTCTCATCTCGAGGAATATGATGGAAATCAACTTCCGTAAAGAACGTTGAAATCCTCCTCGCATAATCCCTATATGGAATGAGGCCAGGCTGATTCGTTTCCCATTCTCCCTTAATTTGATTAACAACGAGATTCGAATCACCATATACATCAAGATACTTGATCCTAAGATCAATGCACTCCTCCAATCCCATAATACAGGCCTCATACTCAGCCATATTATTCATGCATTTGAAAGTTAACCTTGCTGTAAAAGGAATATGTGTGCCCTGAGGAGTAATAATCACTGCCCCAATACCATTTCCGTATTGATTTACAGCGCCATCAAACACCATACTCCACCTGGAACCAGGCTCTGGCCCTTCATCGAGCGTAGGCTCATCACAATGTTTCATTTTCAAATACAGAATCTCCTCATCTGGGAAGTCATACTGAACTGACTGATAATCCTCAATCGGCTGATGTGCCAAGTGGTCAGCCAAAATACTACCTTTAATAGCCTTCTGAGCTTGATACTCAATATCATACTCGGATAACAACATTTGCCAACAGGCAATCCTCCCTGTTAAAGCAGGCTTCTCGAAGATATACTTGATCGGATCCATTCTGGATATCAACCAAGTCGTATGATTCAACATGTACTGGCGTAAGCGCTTAGCAGCCCAAGTCAAAGCACAACATGTTTTCTCAAGCATTGAGTATCGAGACTCACAATCAATGAACTTCTTGCTCAAGTAGTAAATAGCATATTCTTTCTTTCCTGATTCGTCTTGCTGACCAAGGACACAACTCGTTGAGTCTTCAAGAACAGTCAGATACATAATCAATGGTCTTTCTTCCATGGGCGGAGACAGGATCGGAGGCTCAGACAAATACTCTTTAATACTGTCGAAAGCTTTTTGGCAATCCTCGGTCCAATCATGGGACTGATCTTTCCGGAGGAGCTTGAATATCGGCGCACATGTGGCAGTCATGTGGGATATGAATCTAGAAATATAATTCAAGCGGCCAAGAAAACCTCGGACTTGCTTCTCAGTTTTGGGCGCAGGCATCTCTTGTATTGCTTTGACCTTTGCAGGATCAACCTCAATACCTCTTTCACTAACAATAAAGCCCAATAACTTGCCGGAACGGACTCCAAATGTACACTTGTTGGGATTTAGACGAAGTTTATACTTTCTCAAACGCTGAAAAAGCTTCAACAAGTGCTCTACATGTTCAACCTCCGTTCTTGACTTAGCGATCATATCGTCAACATATACCTCGATCTCCTGGTGCATCATATCATGAAACAAGGTGGTCATAGCTCGTTGATACGTGGCTCCGGTATTCTTTAAACCGAAGGGCATCACTCGATAACAGAATGTTCCCCAAGGTGTAATGAATGTTGTCTTGTCCATATCCTCGGGTGCCATCTTGATCTGATTATATCCGGAAAATCCGTCCATAAATGAAAAGACATTGAATTTAGTTGTATTATCTACCAACATATCAATATGGGGTAGAGGGAAATCATCTTTCGGACTAGCTTTAATCAAGTCTCTATAGTCCATACACATCCGGACTTTTCCGTCTTTCTTAGGCACAGGCACGATACTGGCCACCCATTGAGGATATGTAGAAGTCACCAGAAACCCCGCATCAATTTGCTTCAGAACTTCCTCTTTGATCTTCACTGCCATATCAGGATGAATTCTTCTGAGCTTCTGCTTCACAGGCACGCACTCAGGTTTCAAAGGTAGGAAATGTTGCACAATATCTGTATCTACACCAGGCATGTCTTCATATGACCAGGCAAAGACATCAATATATTCTCGTAGCAATTCAATCAACCCTTTCTTGACAGATTCTTCCAAGAGTGCCCCAATCTTCACTTCTCGCGCACAATCCTCATACCCCAAGTTGACTGTTTCTAGATTCTCAAGATGCGGCTGAATGATCTTCTCTTCATACTCAAGTAGACGGGTAATCTCTTCAGAAATCTCTTCAACATCATCTTCTTCCGCCTCAAATACAGGGAATTCAAAGTTGGGAGATGGTGTTGGGTCATTATGTTCAATGGGTTTGATCAACCTGCATAATGATTTTGGATATGAAAAGCTTTAGAATTCAAACAAGGCAAATCATTATGCAGATGAAAAGATTGATTTTATTCTATTTTTAGGTTTTATGTGATCACCAATTTCATGCAAAAAGCGAAAAGGGAAAATAATTGGAAAAACAAACATTTAACATGAATCTATTGGATGAAAATATCATTGCATTTATGCGCCAACAATGTCATCACTTCTCCTTTTGGCATGGGAGGAGGGTTTTTAAACACAATGAACATTACTTTGACTTATGGATAACTGTTGGAATATCCATAGCGACCCAATTATTGCAGATTCCCCCAGGGATGACGAAGTTGCCAGAATCCTCGTCTTCCTCTTCCAAGATGGTAGCAACCTCCTCGTCTTGACCGGTATGGATGAAACCTCCACTCTTGAACAACCCTTGCATATTGGAAACCCCAGATGAATAACCTATGCCAGCCTGGGACTTGTTGTCTTCTAGCTCAATCATTTTCCCCAATCCAGCAGTTGCACCACGCTCAATGGCCAACTTTGAATCTTTGTAGAAAGCAAATGAAGGAGTTCTCTTCTCAATAGGTTCAGCAATAGATAAAGCTTGGAAGGGAGTTCCAACTTCATCCTCAGCATCTATATAAGAGAAGGAAGACAAATGGCTAACCAGGAGATCCCTTTCTCCCCCTACCACCACCAGCTTTTTATTCTTTACAAATTTCAGTTTCTTGTGTAGGGTGGATGTCACGGTGCTTGCCTCGTGAATCCATGGTCTGCCTAGGAGACAGCTATACGATGGGTGAATGTCCATAACCTGGAAGGTAATCTGGAAATCACTTGGTCCGATTTTGACTAGGAGATCAACCTCACCAATCACAGTTTTGCGAGACCCATTGAAAGCCTTCACAACTACTCCACTCTGCCTCATGGGAGGCCCTTGATATGACAGCTTCGTAAGAGTGGTTTTTGGCAATACATTCAATGATGACCCAGTGTCCACCAGCACATTGGCCATGGCGTCGTCTTTGCAACCCATAGATATGTGTAAAGCCAAGTTGTGGTCTTTTACCTCCTCGGGGAGATCAGAGTCACAAAAACTCAAGTTGTTACAAGCAGTAATGTTTGCAACAATGCTATTGAATTGTTCTATCGTGACATCGTGATCCACATACGTTACATCCAAAACCTTCTGCAGAGCCTCTTGGTGTGGTTTTGAATTCAAAAGTAATGATAACACAAATATTTTGGAGGGCGTTTGTAGAAGTTGGTCTACAACGTTGTACTCGCTCCTTTTGATGAGCCTCAGCATCTCATCACAGTCTTCTTTCGCATGGCCACTCGGGCCAGTAGCAGCAGGAGTTCTCAACGTAGAGGATGGCTTAACAACAAGTGCCGGATTCGGGGTGCTCACAGCATTCCCAATCGGGCGCTCAACAAAGTCAGCATCAACACTTCCTCGAGCATCAACTTGAGGCTTTGACGGTGCTGAAAATACACGACCACTACGGGTCAAACCGCTAACATACGCAATATTAACAACAGATGAAGATGGCGAGGACACCTCTTTCCCATTTTCCACTGCCACGGCATTGTAGCGATAGGGGACTGCCTTCTCAGAAGAGTATGGTACTGGTCCGGCCGGCTTAATGGTTAATGCGGGAGAAACCTTCTGCTTGCTACCATCATACTTGATGATAACAGGCTCGGGGATCCGGAATACTGGAGAAATTACGTTGACCTCATCAGCATCTTCGTCAACATTTCTATTTTGAAGGATCTCAATAACTCTTTCATCCAGCATTTCTTGAACATCTTTGTGCACCTGGCGACAACCTCTTTGATTAACAGAACAGATTCGGCATTTATCATGGCCATGCTCATAATGACTATAATCACATAGCAAACAATGCATCTCAACTAGAGATTGTCGAATATGACTGACATATTTGACTTTGTACTTTCCAGGGCAGCCCTGGACCATGTTGACAGATTTCCCATGCTCGGGCAATGGGTTCTTCTTCACGTTAGGACCTGCGTCCTCGAAACACAGAATGCCACACCTCACAAGGTCTTGGACTTTGGTCTTTAAAGGGTAGAAATTCTCCACGTCGTGGCTGGGAGCACCAGAATGGTAAACACAGTGTAATTCGGGCTTATACCACCACTGGGGGTTAGCAGGTATAGTCGGTGGGTCTCGCGGAGTAATCAACTTCCTCTCTATCAAAGAGGGATATAACTCTGCATACGTCATCGGAATAGGATCGAAGGTGACCCTTTTCCTCTCGTAACTTGTGCTGGTTTGATTACTGTTTCGAGGCTGGTAGGCCTGCTGTTATGGACGGTGCTGTTGTTGTTGATATTGAGGATGTGGTGGTTGCTGATTGTTGTTATGTTGCTGGTACTGCTGATTATCTCTGAAGACAGGTGCTATATGAGCCACCTGGTGCTGGTTACCGGCGGGACGCACGGTCTTCCTCCTCACAGAGGGTCTTCTTGGTTTCATATGGGAGGTCACAGCATGTGCCTCTCCATCTTTCTTTTTCGCAAACACCCCATAACGTTTGGCAGAAGAGCCTTCTTCTCTTGTCAGACGTCCTTCTCTAACCCCTTCTTCTAGACGCATCCCCATATTCACCATCTCGGTGAAGTCAGAAGGAGCGCTAGCAATCATCCGCTCATAATAAAAAGAACTCAAGGTCTTCAAAAAGATCATAGTCATCTCTTTCTCTTCTAGCGGGGACACAATCTGTGCTGCTACCTCTCGCCACCTCTGGGCGTATTCTTTGAATGTTTCCTTGTCCTTCTGGGACATGGCCCTCAATTGATCCCTATCGGGAGCCATATCCATATTGTACTTGTATTTCTTGACGAAGGCCTCACCAAGATCGTTGAAGGATCGGATGTTCGCACTGTCTAAACTCATGTACCAACGCAGAGCAGCACCAGACAAACTGTCCTGAAAGTAGTGGATGAGCAATTGGTCATTGTCGGTCAGAGTCGACATTTTCCTGGCATAGATGACCAGGTGGCTGAGAGGGCAAGTATTTCCCTTGTATTTTTCAAAGTCAAGGACCTTGAATTTCACAGGGATCTTCACATTAGGAACCAAGCAGAGTTCGGCAGCAGACTTGCCGAAAAGATCCTTTCCTCTAAGAGTTTTCAATTCCTTGTGAAGCTCAAGAAATTGATCGTTCATAACGTCCATCTTCTCATAGACATCTGGGCCCTTAGACGGCTCAGAATGATAGATGGTGTCGTCTACTCTAGGTAGAGTATGCACGATAGGAGGAGGAACAGCAAGGACCGGGCTAGATGTCGGCATAGAAGCAAAAGTGGGAGCAGGACCCTCGGGCATGAAATTGGGAGGCATCCCCCACGGGAATCCGGCTGGCATGGCCGTTGGAGCAAAGTGTGCACTGGCCGCAGGCACAGTCGAGGAGACAATCTCAGAGATGACGGTCCTCTGGGGAGGAGTTGAAGGTGTCGGAGAAGACTGGCTCTGGGCAGCCATGAATGACTCCATCAAGGCACTTAATCTGGCCACTTCCTCTTTCAGCTCTCGGTTCTCTTGTTCCAAATGATCCATCAGTCTTGAGATGTTGGCTCTGGTGTGTAGTACCGATGAGTCAGCTTGTCTTCAGAATAAATGAAGAACACAGAGTTAGACCACAGGACAAGAAGCCGAGAACAAAACATGCTTATGCACATGATGCATGCAATGCTTGTGCACATGATTTGTTTTTTATTTCAAAGGAATTTTAGGGTTCTATTTGCAAATTTTGGAAATATTAAACACTTTTATACAGAAACATAATATCTGGGAAATATTTTACACCAAAGAAGTACCGCATTGGTAACCATATACAAGAGAAAAGGAAAATAATCATCCTATGGATCCCTAGAAACAATCATCTAAAGCTCGGGACACAGGAAGATAGGATGCACGAAGTCTCTTCACCTCCCTCTTGTAGGCTGCCTCCATGTCTGCCTTCTCCTTGGTGAGTCGGTCGTACTTCCTCTTCAAAAACCTAGAAGACTGAGGAAGTAGAGAAGTCCATGCATCATCAGGATCATCAATAACCTGATGCTCGAGAAACTCTATCAAAGCATCCTTCTCCTTGATCTGCTGAAGCAAATCCTCTCTTTCACGGATCCAAGCACGTGATTGGTCTTCGTCTCTCAACTCCTTTATTCCTTGGTCAGGGAGGGTTGAAGGCCCAACCATAACCAAAGGTGTAGGTCTTGGATACTCGTAAGGCATGAGATACTCGGATGCTCTCTTCCTAACCCAAGCAGTGTAAGGCTCCATAGCAACACAATTCTTAGGACCCAACTCTTTCCTTCCTTTCCTATGAATCTTGCGCCAAGCGCGGACCATTCTGCCCTTCAAGTTTTGGGGACCTTTACCCTCCTAAAAGAACACACCCTCTAACAAAATGTTATTAGGTTTATCCTTTAGGGGGAACCCAAGTTGACAACGTGCCAAAACAGGGTTGTAGTTAATCCCACCATATGTACCAAGAAGAGGTACATTGGAGAATTCACCACAAGAGTCGATAATCTGCATACCATCATACACACAGTTGTACCAAGAGATATCATCATTAGTGAGAGACATAAGTCTCGTGGACCACCGTAGACATCGTTTGTTCTCCTTGAAGGCGACCGTCTGCGGTAAGTGAGAAATAAACCACTTATACAACAGAGACAAACAGCACACAATGGCGCCACCACCCTTTGCATTCCTCATATGCAAAGAGAAATAAGTGTCACCCAACAGAGTCGGAACGAGATTAAGAGTAGAGAAGATCCTAATAGCGTTCACATCCACAAACTTGTCGATGTTGGGGAATAACACTAACCCATAGATGAGAAGTACAAATATGGCCTCAAAGGCGTCCTCACTCATGGCCTTCCCATACACAGTAGCTTGAGCAATGAGGAACTCAGAAGGGAGACCTTGAATTCCACCTTTGGTAGTCATATGAGCACCAACCAGAGATTCATTTATATGCAACATGTCTGCTATCTCTTGAGAAGTAGGAATACTCTCCAAGCCGCCGAATGGCAACTGGTCTAGAATAGGTATACCCACAAGGTAGGCATACTCCTCAAGCGTAGGCAAAAGCTGGAAGTCCGGAAACGTGAAGCAACGGTACAAGGGATCATAAAACTGCACCAATACACTCATCAATCCTTCATCTACCTGAGCAGTCAGAAGAGGAAGAAGCTTCCCAAAACGAGCCTTGAAACCCAAAGGATCTGATACATAGGATGTCAAATTCCTTAACTCTTTCAAATCTGGTTGTCTGAAACTGTACTTCTTTGTATTCCTTCTTTGTCTTTCCATGTCTGAAAATTTGCAAATAAACCCCTTAAGTTCCTTGAAAATTCTCTTCATTATTGATGATATGGATGCAAATGGGTGCATGAATGCATGAATGCAACAATCACACTCAAGGATCAAGCAAAGCACACCAAACAAAGGTCATGGGATAGATCATATTATCCTTAATATCAATCATCCATTTTGGTGGATTATGGTTTTCACCTTATCAACACCCAAGTTCCATTGATATTAAGGATATATGAACGGATCAACTACGAATCAAGGGTTTGTCGCGAGTCACGAGCATGGAGTCTCGGTTAAGAACCACCCAAAGGGAGTGTACTAGGGCTTAACCTGCCAAACATGTTCTACAAGAGGTTCCCATAGTCATCATCCCATCTTTCGGATATTATCGGAGAAACGACTACTCGTATTCCAAAAATATTCTCAAGAGAGACTCTTATGAGTCTAGTATCGCGTAACAATCGTATCAAATCTTACATTTGAACGACTTTCGCACTACATCCTAAGAATAGGCCAAGATGGGTTTGGTAAACTAAGGTCCTTGGCTTCTAAGGTCTATATTGGAAAGAGTAATGTCTAACCACAACTACTTGTGTGACATTATTGATCCCAACATGACCTCCACCAAGTGAATGGACTTGCAAGTCAACTTGCTAAGGAATAACTCCACACAAGTCAACAAGACTATGCCATTCTCCTATCCTAAGTGCACTCGAGTCCGGGTATAGAACTCATCTCACAAAGATCACCAAGCATACAAGGAATTAATATTCAAGCAATTCAATCATTACATAGAATACAGTAATCCCAAATTGCACAAAAATATATCACAAAACAATATACACAACAATACAACAAAAATGAAAAGTAGGCACAACCCACTAGGCGAATGGATATCCCCAGCAGAGTCGCCACTTTTCTGTAGCGGGGTATTCGTTACCATTAGAGATATTGACTAAATCCAAGGTAAATCATACAAGTCAAGTCGCCATCGCACTTCTATTTATCCAAAGGAATGGTTAGAAAGCGAACAAAAACCTAAAACGTTTTATCGAATCAAACACTAGTAAAAGAGAATCAAAGATCTGGGTAAGGGGGTTGGTTATGTAATGGGAAGGTGTTAGGCCCCCAAAACATCCTAGGTACTCCTAGGGAGCCCTTTTCACACTTGTTGTAAGGTTGTTGTTTTGTGAAAATTTATTTGTGCAAACATGATTGAAGAGATGAGAAAAGAATATACAAGTATATTTACATTTTATGTTTGAATGGATAAACCCATTGCCTACGTACCATCTTAAAAAAGATTAGGATCAAAACCTCGTAGTTCGGGGTAAAAATCTCAAAACAAGTTGGTGAATTGATTGGTCCAAAAGCCTTAAGGTCTTTTGTTATCAAAGGGAGAAAACTCAACCTAAAAAGAACCACAAATCCACCATGTGAGGATAGCTTCAACATGCTAGTGAGGGGTTAACCCTATAATAAGCATGGAAGACTTATTGTCCATCACTAAGGATATAGGTGAGTATTACATCTACCACAAAGATAACTCAAACCTAATAGCTAAAGGTTATGAAAAAGTTTTGATTAGAAAGTGGCCATTGAAACCACAAAAAGACATTTGAATGGGTTATATTTACCACTTAGAAGTATATACAAAATGGTCAAAGTGGACTTAAAGATTCAATTCAAAATAAGTGTTATGAAAAGAAAGTTTGAAAATCAAAAGCATAAGGCTTAGGTTTCTAATGTTGAAAAACAAGTGTTAGATGTTTGCACAAAAGTTTTGGCTTGGGTTAGAGTGGAGAGAAGAAGAAGAAGGGCTAAAGTCCTAAGCAATGCAAAAAATGAGGGATAAGAAACAAAACCACAAATGGAGTTCCTCTCTTGAGATCATATTGATGATCCAAGTAGCTCCCATCCTTTGGAATAAGCAATCACACAAAGTATAAACCCAAGCAATCATCAATCAAATGAACTCTTGGAAGGCTCTTCAAGGCATCTTGTAATTCTTTCTCTTAGAATCTCATGGCAATGGTTCCCCAAATTTGAATCAAGGTGGAATCCCTAGCACAAGAACACACACATCAAAGAGTTTTATGAAGCAAATCAAGAATGGACAAGAGTGAGTTTAGAGGTTGTGTCCTTCATGGTCATCTTCAACATCTAGGTCCTTTTACTCCAATTTTTGCATAGGGAATGTCCTAGAAACTAAGTCCATTTGGTCCAATTCTTTGCATTTGGTTCACAACAATCAAAACAAAACACAAGCACAAAAGTATATACACAATTATGTGCTCAAGTGAGCAAAAGGCAAATGGCATTAACATAAACATGTGCTCAAATGAGCAAAGGGAAAAGCAAATGGATAATATGTACAATAATAGTAAATTGCATAAAACTAAAGTGCAAAAAGTAAATGTTAATTGTTAATGGTTAGTGTTAGTAGTTAGTGTGCCATAAGGCAAATTTAGCGCTATGTTAAGAAATCGTAATTGGACTTATGTAGAAGTCACAACTATCTGAGGCCGGTCAATAAGAATGTAGGCAACAACACAAGTTAGAAGTCTTAATTAGTGAACCAAGTTCCAACAACTTACCATGCCAAAAAGAATAAGAGAATTGATCTTGTATTGGTTTAAGTGTTTTGCATAATTTAGGAAACAACATATCCTTAATGCAAAGCCATTCACTTGATTAATTGATCAAGATAAATTAGATTTGAATCAAGGAAGGTTAAGTCTCCCTAATCAATGCTAACTTATCAACCCTTAACTCATTGATAAAAAAGAAGAAGAAGAAGAAGAAAGAGATGAATAATGGAAAAGGAAATGGAAAGAATAAAGTGCATAAGATGAAATAAATGTACCAATCCATGTATGTTGACCAAATGACATTGAAAGTCAAAGTCAAACAATGAGAAATCAGAAATGAGATGAAGATTGGAGGTCAAATAATAAGCAAAATATTTTTGGCATTTTTAATATTAAAATAAACTTGAATTAAAAATAAAAGAAAGGTCAAACTTCAAAATCACTTCAAATCAATCTTGAAAGGTCCAAGTGATTTATCCCAAGTTCAACAAGGTCAAATAAAGTTTGATAAAAAATTTCAGCATTTTTAAAAGTCAGAAACTATTTTTAATCAATTAAAAATGAATAAAAATAACCTAATTGAACTAAAATCTCAAATAAATCTCAAATCAATTAGAAAATTGATGAGAATATTTTTCATAGATCCATCATCATTCAAATAGGTTAGGAAAATATTTTTGTATTTTTTGAATATCAAAAACTATTTAAAATGAATTAAAATAACCAGAAAAGAGAAAATTCACAAAAAATATCAAATGACAAAATAAAAAAATAAAAAACCAAAATTAGAAACTAGAAATTATTTGGAGAAGAATGCAATTGGTCCCATATTTTTTGGACCAATAATAAAAGAGATATGAATTTTTGAAATAAAAAGAAATAAAAAAAATAAAATCAGAAAATAGGAAATGCCAAAAATCCAGAGGCGTCAGATATGGATTCATTAATTGACGTGGTACATCTGAAGGCAGGGAGACGCGCGCGCATGGTGTACTTGAGTCAACAACATCACACATGGCATTATTAAAAGTCATAAGATCAAACAGTTATGATATAAACTGGAGAAAGCATCCAACGGTCCACAACGCATCTGGCAAAAGGACGGTCACCGGAGCCACCTTCTTCTCCGGTGAGCATGAAGATTCCGGTGACATTTGTAGGTTTCAAAAGCTTAACCAAAATACACGATCCATACATCATTGGAAAGTTGGGATGATGTACATCATCCCTGTACCACTCAATTCCACTCTAGATCTCTATATTGAGAGAAATCAGAGATGGAAATTCTGTGGTGTTCAAGTGAACTTCATGGATTTAACAATTAAGTACTCAAAACAATTGCCTCTATGAAGAGGACTTCAGCCAACACAATATCCAAGCAAATAGATCAATAAATGGTGAGTTTCGATGAAAAAACCAGTTGAAGAACAACCTTGAATTCTGGAGATTTGAGCTTGCTTCCTTGCTTCCTTTGGCCAAACAGAAGATCAATGGAGTGTGAGAGAGAGGTCTAGGAACTTTAGATCTAGAAATTCAACCTGATTTAGTTGAATTTCAGATCTGAGAAATTGAAGAAAATTGGAATATTTTGTGATCATCTCCATTTTACCAACACATAAAAAAGTTAGGTCTCAGTGCATTTCAAAATAGTTAGATGAATTGATTGATCAACTTCTCAAGTCTACAACTCATATCCTGATGAATTGATGATTGAGGATACTCAAATAAGTTCAAATATGCATGAAATGATGAGTTAAATAACTTCCCTTGGTTTCATTTGATCATGGGCTGAGGTTGCTTCAAGAGCAAGGCATTGTGGTGCACAGGTGAATTAGGGTTTCTTGGGGGACAAACCTCAAACCCTTTGACTTGCTTTGATCAAAAATGATGAATTGAGATGCTATTGAGGCATATTTGATGGAGGAGAACTTTGGGAACCATTACCATGCTTGCTTTCATCTCCTCTTGACCTTATCATTGCACAAAAGATCTCCTTGAAGCTTTTGACCTTGTGATTGCTTAAGCTACAAACAAAAGATGTTAGTGACATATTTTTGTGCTTTTGGTTAGTAAACAAAGTGAGAAAAGCAATAATATACAATTCAAGCATGCTTGGTGATCTAAAACCACTCACAAGAGGTCCCACCCAAAGGCAAAGGGAACCAAGATGCTTATGATCCTTGAGGCAATGCAAATGCAATGTTATGATGCCATGAGGGATCTTAGGGACAAAATTGGGGTCTTACACTTATCCATAGCTTGGTGGTCATGAATTTACCGCTGCAATTATTTTTGTTGGGCTTTCCAGCACATAAGAATTCTTTTGTATATGTATTAATATTTCAACTTCCTTGTAGCTTTCAACATCCCAGTCCCCATTCTCTATTTGCTCACCTATTTGGTATTTTTCCCACGCTTATCATGTTTTGGTGAGAGATGGATATTTAACCGCCTCGTCATCAGTATCTTGTGGATGCTCCTTTTTGCTTTGGTCTAATTCCTCATGTTGATCTTGTCCAGTCGGTAATTGGACAAAAACAAATTATTTTCCATTGGCAGGTTCATCTTTCTTTTCTTCTCTAGCCTGATCCTTCTCATCTTCATTTTCATCTCTTTCTTTATCATCTCCTTTTTTCATCTATTTTCCCATCTTCTTCTTCAGTATTGTTCTTCATTTCTTCACTATCTTTGTTAACTTCTTTAATCAAGTCATCAATTATATGTTCTTCCTCACTCTTTTTGTTTTTCTTTTCTACCACAATTTCTTCATCTATATCTTCTTCTTTTTCCTCCTCTGCTAACTTATTGATATCAAACTTCTTATTTAATTTTTTCTTTTATACCTTGCTCTTCTTGGAGGGGCTCTTCACCTTCTTACTAGTCTTTTTGGTTTTCCTTTTCAATGTGGGTGGTTCTTTTTTAGTCAAACCAGAGGTCGCATATCGCACAACTTCTTTCATCACAAAAGAGATATTATTATTCTGAACTTTATCCTTTCTCTTTTTCTTTTCTAGACCTCCTTGTGGTTTATATTTTCTTGCGGGATGCTCATCCTGATATTGCTATTCTTCACTTGGTGGATCACCAAAAATGTGGTATGGGAATATAAGAGGTTTGTTCATCATTCCTCCTTTGTGAAGGTTGTACAATCTCTTGTGACATGTATGTTGATATATCATAAATCTAAAAAACTAGTATTTATCCCTTTGAATTTGTTGTAGAGTTTTCCACAAGAGTTATTTTCTGTTGTACGAAGAACTAGGTTCTAACGTCTTCCGACGCGTCTTTTGCTAAGCATTTTCCCTTTTGGCTTTAGTAGGTTTAAAATGGAAATCTTACCAAATCCTACTTGAGGGTTTGAGACTACTTCTATTGGCTTCTCTAGGACTCTGTGCCTTTTGCATAGTGCAATAATTAGGCAGGGAAAGTAGAGAATTTCATCCTTCTTTTTAGCGCACACATGAATCTCGTGACATGTTATTTTGACAATGTTGTTAAGGGAGCAAGTGGTGACATAGCGGAGCAACAATAGCATGACTTTATTGGTTGTTTCATTGTGTGCGGTGGACATTAGAGAATGTTTAAGAAATTGATACCATATTTTAGGCATGATCTTCAAATCCATTCGCAACACCGTTTTGTCAGAGTTGATTTAATTTAATTGAGTGTTTATTTTATTTTATTTGTTTATTGAATTTACCAATTCTAAAATCAAAACATTTCAGAAACACACTGTTTATCTAAAATTAAAAGTTTTTTTTTTTTAATTATCAAGAGATTTGAAAAGATTGAGAGGGGAAAAACAATTTTACAACCTAAATTGGTTGGTTTAGATGATTGGGCCTGAGAATAGAATACAAAATTTTCAATTTAAGTATGGGCCACGGGCTTGAACGTAGAATAAGAGAGGCCCGGACAGACCATTCTATAATGAATTCTACTTAATTATTTTCACCTTAATCATTTAAATTAGTACAAGCATTTATTGCATATTTAGAGCTTCTTTATTGTTTTACCTTTAGTTAATTAATATCATGTTTTATAATTACTATGTATCTGTATTTTAGTTCATGTGTATTTTAGTATTTGTTATTTGGAGTTAATTTACTTGTGCTGAATTTATTTAACGTATGTTATCAATATTACAAAAGTATATTAACGTATTAATTATATTATTAATATAATATTGTCTCTATTTTAATATTCTTTTGCAGAGTCATAATCAAATAATGTAGATGTTAATTTAGTGGTAACGAATGATTTTGAAATATTATTATCATATAAATCTAGATGTTAATTTAGTGGTAACAGATAATTTTGAAATATTAAATAATGGAGTTTCACATCTCGAAGATTTTGATAACTTTGATATGAATAAAAATTATTATTATAATTGTTATTATTAAGAAAATAAGTACAAATGATTATCTTTTATGTTTTGAGAAAATAATAATGAGAATTATACAAATGGAATCAAACAATAGAAGATTTTGATAACTTTGATATGAATAAAAATTATTATTATAATTGTTATTATTAAGAAAATAAGTACAAATGATTATCTTTTATGTTTTGAGAAAATAATAATGAGAATTATACAAATGGAATCAAACAATAAAAAAGTAATAATAATACGTGAGAATATAAGAAAATTATTTATCTAATTCGATAATATATATATATATATATATATATATATATATATATATATATATATATATATATATATATATATATATATATATATATATATATATATATATATATATATATATATATATATAAAGGGAATACTTTCTTTTGGTGTAGCCTATTTTTCTACCATTTTTATCCTTATTTTATTGTATAATTTACCTAATAACTTCCAATAAAACCACTATTATTAACTTCCACGTAACTTCCTACTAATAACTTCCACATGTTATACTTTTTAAAAATTATATTTAAATAAAAAATATCACTTATATTTTCAATGATGTGCATTAAAAAAGCGTGCCCGTCTGGACGCTAATATATATATAAAGGAGATAGTCGTTCTTCAATTTACTTACAAGATATTGCAATAACCTTCTTAATATCTTCAACTCTAAATATAAAAATCATATAAATTTAAAATCTTAAAATTGTTTTCCAAATCTCTTTAATAACCACAAAATACTGTTAAACTCTAATAATGTAATTAAGTAATTTCTACCATTTCTTTTCACTATGATTTCTAACTTATGTATCTTTTGCAACTTGTGTTATAATAAATGAGAAAAAATCATATTATAACAAAAACAAAATGTGTCCAAAAAATGATTGATTAATGAACGGAACCGTGAAGAAGTTCAAAAATTTGTCAATACCAAAACATTTATTTTTTCTATTTTTTCATTTGAGGTTTGAAAGCATATTATAACAATTCTTAATTTTGATTTTAAATCGGTGGCGATGTTAATTTAATCACCAACCACCTTGTTTCTCTCTCCAAAGCTTGAGTCGTTCTTCAACAAATTCGATCGGTAATGCTTAAACCTTTATCTTGGCAATGATTTGGTGAACATAAATGTTAGATTCTCTTCTGAGAAAAATTTCAGAACATGAATCTTGGTTGACTCTTCCATGTCCATTATAATGTGAATACAAATGTCAATATGTTTTGATTATTGGTCAATTGAATGATATTTTGACTATCACAATTTATATTTACACATTCTAGAGTAATCTCTAACTCCATAATCATGCCATTTAGTCTATGGTTTTCTTTACCCTTTCAACAAGAGCAATATATTTCACTAAAGTAATAGATAATCCGATCAATGATTATTAATTCTCCTTTCAAATTATAGTTGTTACAAACAACATAAACACAAAATCTCATAAGAATATTCTAGTGTCCACGTTACCCATATAGTATGAATCTACAACATCGCCCAAAGCCTCTTTCTCTTGAGTTGACCTTATATACTAAACACCCCAATATTTTATATAATTAGAAATACATCTTTACTAAATAATCTTGATTTATCATCTTCTCAATAGTTAGTCTTATGAGTGTAATTGTATGTGTATAATTATATTTGTAATATTTACCGTCTAATTTTCGTGTTTATATTACAAATATTTATGCCCATAAATTATTATTATCCTGATTAATTTTCTCTATTTGTATACACGTTATATATATATATATATATAATATATATAATATATATATATATATATATATATATAAGATATATATATTATATATATATATATATATTATATATATATATTATATAATATATATATATATATATATATTAGATTTTATAACGAATATTGAAAGTAAAAATTATATTTGATATTTTATTATTTTAAGTATTTTTTGAATATAATAGTATTTTATTTAATATTTTAAGAAATAAAATTTTAATTGTGAAATAGTAAAATAAATGAGTGAATATATGTTGGTTTCAATTAAATCTTGTGCTAAAGAGGATGAAAATATATAATATAATATTCTTTCTTTTTGTAGTAATTAGAGCACTCAATTATTATTTATTATCAATATTTATTTAGTTTATTTATTTCAAGTAATCAATTTAATGTGATCATAATAAAATAAAATTTTACACATACTTTTTTTAGTCTAAACAATTAATTGTTTATTAAGTATTTAGTAATTAATATTACTTTAAGTACATCATAATTTATATTTGTATTTATATCTATACATAGTTATATAAAATATTGTTTATGCTTTTATATATATATAACTATGAGAACTGATTTTTTTTTGAAAAACAAGAATTAATGATATAAACCGCTTCAAATTTATTAAATTCATATAAAAAACATCTTACTTATTATTATTTTTATTATGCTTAGTATTTAAAAAATCCAAAAAAAGAGAATTTCATCATAATTAGGCATGGCAACATAACCCATACCCGTGGGTACACCCGAACCCGCCCCGAAGTTGACAGGAAAAATCCGCTTTGATTGGGTTTGGGTTTGGGTTCAGGTTTGGGTTTTTTTCGATTATAAAATATGGGAACGGGTCGGGTAATTGGGACACTAGTACCCACCCCGAACCCGCCCCGTTTATTTTATTATGTATATTATTATTATTTTTTGATAATTTAGAATATTAAATATATGGTTAAAGTTTTGATATTTTAATTTAAATTTATTATTTAAAATATTTGAAATATATGTATGAAATTTTTTTAGATTGTTTTATTTTATTATTTGTAATGTAATTTTATTTTGGAAAAAATAAATATTTCTATTAAAAAAATTGATTACATTAAATGAATGATGGCGGGGCGGGGATATTCGAACCCAATCCAAACCCGTTTGGGACGGGTTTGGGTTTTGATTCTCCATCCCCGTTTGGATCTGAAGCGGGAAACGGTGATTGTTTTGGAATTCGGGTTTGGGTTGGGGAGGTAAAAACCGTCCCCAACCCGCCCCGTTGCCATGCCTAACCATAATTAACTCATTATTCAAAAATATTCAATCAATGAATTGGGATATGTGTGACCTATTCATTTCTAAAAAAGATCGCAGGGATATTATTGTAACTTTTTGTTTTTAATATGTAATGTCACTCGTGATTTTGGCCAAAAGAAAAATCTAATGCTCATAATTAATTTAAATAAGTTTGTGATAATAAAACACGTCTTTAAATAGCAAGTCTCTATTTTAAGTTAGTACATTTTACACATTTTCTTTTATTTAATACAAATAAATATATTATTTATTATTAATAAAATATTGTGAAAAAATAATTTTATTATTTTGAAAGAGACACCTTTTCATTTTCAGTGACTTTCGATGAGATTATTTTCTCTAAATGACACAATAAAAGTAAAACCATTTTCTCTCTATATATATCTCATACAAACATCTTCTTCTATGAATTTTAGGTAAAACAAAATTTTCACATACATCAGTTCTGAATTTTTATACCCAAAGCTTTCAACCATTATTTATCATGAGTTTTAGTTGGGCTTAAAGTGCACTAGGAGGAAAAGCGGCAAAGGTAAGGATATTTTTCCATGTGTAAGTGGTTTTCTCCCTTACTTACTTTCTTTACTAATATTCACATCATATGCACCCCTTCTTCTTAACGAGGCTCTGATACCATACTGACCGGGAGTCTCACATATCATGAAACTCAGTCTCAACTGAATCGTCATCAAACAGCCATCCATGGGCATAACACAGACTATCAATTAAAACTGATATTCCATAACAGTGAGGACCGTAGTATGGATCGAAGGTCAGATGTTTTCTGATATACAAGATCCTCAGTTGAGGCAGGTGTAGAGCATACTTGCATCTATGTGGGGGATTATGATATGAATATAGTAACTAAAACTTTTACGGAGAAAGAAAGGATATTTCGAACATAGTTGTTCTTGAACACACAAAGAGTTTTTATTTGTGATTGCTTCATGAAAATAGTTTACAAGAGCCCTCCTTTTATAGGCAAGGAGGAACATAAAGGACAAAAGCAATACTATTACAAGCATGGCATTATAGAAATGCCTTTTCCAAAAGTCCGACACCCTTATCTCTAAAGCATACATAATGAAATTATTTTTACACCAAAAGACGAGAAAATACTATTCATAAGCATGATAATGGCCCATAAGGGACACTTGTCACCTAGTCTTTGAAAATGGGTTCATGAGATGGGGACATGTTCTGATTGGATAAGTTCTCATCAGAAAAGCAATCTCCATAACGTGATGACTCATGTTTCCAGATGTCATCCATCATGTAAGTGTGATCCATCAATTTTCTATTAGCTTCTTCCACTTGTCCTTCTGAGAATTCAGCTTCCATTGGAGAATCTGGATTCTGTTGTATGGCTTGAGTTGAGCTTTCTTCAACTTCTGATCTTCTGAATTTTCCATGACTTATACAAGTTGTACTATCATCAAGGTTCTTTCGGTCATAAAGATTGATGCAGTTGACATATTCCATTAATTCCCTTGTGATTTTTAGACTGGGAGGATAATCATCAATTGTTTCCCATAAGTGAACATAACTCTTGCAATTAAGTAACTTTGTTTCGAGATCTGTCTGATAAGGCCTGTGTAGAAAGAAAACAGACTTGAGCTTGTTAATAGCTTCTAAGGTTAATCCTCTCTCTTTGACCTCGTCTATGACTGATTTTAATTGATTCCTCCACCATTGTAGTGGAGAATACCATTCAAGAGTAGTCCAAATCAAGGACTTGTGATTTTCGGGATTCATCAGGTGTTGATACATGGCTTCGGTAGGAATAAGAACAGGCATAAAATATAATAATGTGGCACACCAGACATACCATAAATGGTTTTTTGTGAATTTGACATTTGGGTTTATTAAAATTGGTAGGAGGAAAGGTGTGTCAGGGAAATAAGGAGTATGATCCGGGAGTTTATTCCTTATGATTTTTTTCATGTAATAAAAGAGATTGTTCCTGGCATACTGTTTGAGCTGAGATGGTGAAGAGGAGACTGTTATTCCTGGAGGAAGATTTCTTGTTGTGGATGCATGAACTGGTAGTGGTCTGACCATAAGAATCAAAGGGAAAATGTGTTTGGCTGTGATGATCTGAACAGGTTTCATAGGTCGGGATAGTAGATCCGGAATCACATTTTGGATTCCTTTGATGTGTTTTACCGAGAAATCATATCTGGAAAACCAATCTTTGAGGCGAAGGGTTTGAGGATCGGGTGGCATCTTATTTTTGAATTCAAGGATCTTAGGAAAAGAGGAATTATCCATTTGTATTTCAAACTGGTAGCCTCTTAGGTGGAAGTCAAACTTTTGAATTCCCATTTTTACGGCAAGAGCTTCTTTGTAAGTGGTGTGATAGTGTTTCTCTGCTTCTTTAAATTGGCCACTGGCATGACCACAGTAGTATCTTTTCCCTTCAAGTTCCTCTATCAAAACTTCTCCCCAATAAGGATCACTGACATCAGTCTGCAGGATTCTTTTCCCATTTCCAGGAATTTTTAGGGCATGTGGAGTTTGTGCGATCATCTTCAAGGCTTTTACTGCTTCAATTTGCATTGTTCCCCATGGTGGGGGGTTTTTCTTTAACATTTGTGATAGAGGGCTTGTGTATTTCGCCAGTCTTGGAAGGAAATCTCTGATATAATTAATTATACCAAGAAATTGTTGGATTTGTTTGACAGTGAGATTTTCATCAGGAAAGTTTAACAGTTCTTGGGCAATATGAGGTTGAGGTTGATATTTCCCTTAGGAGAAATGCATCCCTCTTAACTTTTTAGATCTTTTCTCCACATAAAATGCTTGACAAGCCCATTCTGATTTGGTGGGCTCTATCAGACCTTGCTTGAGCAACTGGTGGCATTCCTCCCTCGCCAATGAATAATCTGATGGACTCATTCCTGGATGAGTGGCCTTGGTTGGATTAATATCCTCATTTAGCTTAAAAGTAAGTTGAACAAAAAAGTCCTTATTTTCCCATAGGGGTTTCGGATGGCGGAATTCTTCATGGTTGTCTGCGCAGAGTTTGAGTAGGTTGGACTTGATTTCTTCATAACCAACAGGGATCTTAGACAAGGAATATAGTTTCAATATTCCGGAGTAAGGCTTGAATTCTCTTTTGAACTTTATTCCTGTGGGGAGAACTTGAAGTCTGCTTGCTGCTGAATAGACATCCATTCCTACTACAATATCTTTGTTTGGAAGATTACTGCCAATGACCCTGGTCCAGACGATGCAGCCGGGGAAGAATTTAACTCCTATTTTCTCCTTGGTCATTAGATCTGTCTTAAAAACCTTCCCGTCTGCTGCTACAAAGTATGCGACATGTGTTACCCATGATTCGGCTGGGAGAATGCTAGGGTTCATCATTGTAATCTGGGCCCCGGTGTCCATATAAGCTATAACTTTCTTTGGACGTGAAAACTTCGTCGCGAGGACATGAACTTCAACACAAGGGAAAGGTGGAGTAGGAAGAGAACTTCCTATCTCTTTGAAGGAGTAAACAGGGAGATATCTGCCATCTTCCGACTCCGAAGATGATGCTTCATCAGGCGAAGAGTCTTGGAGGGCAAAAATTATTTCTTCGTCAGCAGAGCTTTGCTCAGAATACAACGATTCCAAGTCTCCTTCTAAAGGTTGAATAAAGTTGATCAGTTTTGCGGCTTTATGAGTATTATTAGGACATTCTTTAGAGAAATGTCCCTTCTTTCCACAAATAAAACATCTCTCATTTTTCCCTTTTCCTCTAAAAGGTTTTCTTCTGAAGAACTTCATATTCTTCATTTTCTTTCCCTTGAAGGTCCTATGAGATTTGGTGTATTTTTGTTGATGGTGTTTCTTTTTTGTTGTACAACTACACCTTTTGTCTTTACACTTAATCTCCAGGTAGGGTTTTCTACACGTGTGAGTGAATTTTGACTTTTGTTCTATAACTTCTGAAAATTGGTGATGAAAACTGCAAAGCTTTTCAAGTGCTTCTATTGTCACCTGGTGAATTTGTCCAAGACTCATGGTTTTGATATCTCTTTGAGTTGTGGCTAACATCCTATGGATTTCTGGTTGGAGTTCTTGTGGTAGAGAGGAGACATAGGTATTCTTGAGACTAGGGTCATTATATCCATTAAGGACATAATATCTCTGTGCCATCTTGTGATAGTGTCTGTCGAGATCCTTTGTTTTGAGGGAACAACACTTCATCTCAAAGAATTCTTGTCTGTTTTTCCTATCAAACATCTCCATATCACCGATAAATTCACGATGAAGCACACAAAGAATATTAGTTGTAGTTTCTAAACGGTGTAACTCATCTTGTTTGAAAGTTCCAAGATTGTGATACCATTCTTTCATCGTTCCTGTCATCCTACAACAAAATTCTTCAATGATCTTATAACTATATGCACTTGTTTTCATCATCTGGGTGTCAAGCCAAGCTCCAAATTCAAGTAGTCGTTTTCTCCAGCGACTGGGTGGAATGTCATCAAAGGTGAACCAGGGACCGCCATTTGGTTTAATCCTTTCAGGGATCAGAGTTTCTTCAGGGGACTCTTCTTCAAAAAAGGAATCTTCCTCTTTTATATTTGCCATGAAGAGTCTTGGGATATAGTTGTCTTCAGATTCTGATTTTGAGGAAAAAAATCCTGGTGTTTCATCAGTAGATGTTTCTTGATCAGAGTTATTGTCACTATCTGTCGAGGACTCATCTTCCTTGCGTCCCGATGTTTCAGCAAGGTGGTGATTTTCCTTGGAAGATTTGTACCTTCTAGTGATCGCCATGGCTTGGAAACCTTTATCTAGAGTTTCTTCTTCCTTTTGGATTTTTGGAGGAGGTGTTTCGGGGATATCTTGAGAGTCTGAGGTAGAGGCGCTTAGGCAGGAAGCTTTTCCTTTTGTCTTGGAGGTCGAGGGAGTTGAAGTTTTAGTAGATTTTGGCCTATAAGTTGTAGGTATGTATCTAACCTGATCTGGTGGTGATGAAACATAGGTAGGGTAGAAAGGAGAAGGCCTTTCTGGTTGTTTGAAATATGTAGGAAAAGAAGGAGGGTCAAAGAAAAAGTTTTCAACGGGCTTGGGCTTTCTTTCATGAGAGGCTCTTAAGAAATCATCTATCTCTTTTACTTGGCCTTGTAGATTTCTGATCTCTCTTTCCTTTTGGTCAAAAGTTTTGCCAAAAGTTCTCTCTTCTAACATCTGCCGCAAATCACGATCCAGCTGAGATACTTGGGCTTTTAAGCTCCCGTAGTGCTTCTACATTTTTTGGGATAAAACCTTGAGATTTTCATCTGTCTCATCAATTTTCTCAGCAATCTTATCCACCCTTTTGTCAAGGCTTTGGAGAATCTCATTTTGAGAAACCATGTTTTCAGATTGCCAGTTTAGCACTTCTTCAGCTTAAGTTAAAGGCTTAAGTTTGCCATCGGGCTGGACTTCACTGGGATGAATGAAGGGTTTAGATGTTCTGCCTGTGATTGGATCCATTTTCCTTTCCAGGGAAGGAAATTGTCGTTCGTACTCTGGAGTTGCAGTTGAGTACATAAAACAAGGAATTGGTTGGACAACAGTTGGAGGATGTAGTGACTTACAATGGTCTGTTGGTGACCATGTAACAAGAGTTGGATCATCAGGTGGTAACAATCCTTCTTTCCTGAGGATTTTTAGTCCTTCCTCATAGATAGAGAGGGGTTTCTTTTTACCATGGATTCCTACCCATGGACCATTGTCTGGATCAAATCTTCTTTGAGGAGGTGGAGAGGGTTTACATCTCCCTTTTTTATTTGTTTTGGGAAGAATGATATCTCAGTCAATATCATTGTCGTGCATCCAACAGTCACAATCTGGGTCACATCTTGTAGGATCAACATCCCAGATGAAGTGGCCATCTATTTTATAAGTGTAGATGGGTTTTCCTTCTGTTGTAACAGCATGGACAAGACACCAGTCTTCTTTTAAAACTGGTTGGATCATCATTTTCTGGAAGATTGGAGACATTGAGGTCGACCCTTCGTCTGGATTTTTGAAAATCGTCTTGATCGTCTTGTCAATAGATCTTCTGAAAGTAGCCTCTTGGGATTGGATAGGTCTTCTATCAACATGAAGTCTCTCGTAGTTGGTTATCCATTCAAGGGGAATTAGTTGAGTTAACTCTTCCCTTGTAATTCTTCTCGGAATTTGGACTATATAGGGTATGTCTTCTTCTCTATTGGTGACAACCAATAGTGAATCAGAAGAGCAACCTGAGAGAGAGAGATCTATCGAGTGATTCTGCAAGCGGTATATTATCTGGTGATGGAGAGTAGCTGACATAGCTTCTGGTACTTGGTCAGTTCCAGTGATTTGAACCTGTACTTTTAGTCTCGTGGATAAAGTATTATCACTGAGACTCACGTTATAATTAGGAAAAATGGTGAGGACGACACTCCCTGCATGCAGCGTGGTGAGAACAGTTCCTATCACAGCGTTTTCATAGTGGAGGTAGCTCGAGTCCAATAGAGCTATTTTGCAAAAGACATGTTGGTTCTTCCTTCCGTGTAGGGAAAGAATGAGCCTGACAGCGCCAAAGTGTAAGGCTGTATATCCTTCAGTCTTCTAGTGATTTATGAGATACTTGGGAATCTCCAAATCTATGTACTGCTCCTGGTTCGTAGCTCTTAAGCTACATTGGTCTAGTCTAGACGACTGGACATATTCTTTCATATGAGGGTGGTTCGTAGAGATAAGATTTCGGATGGATCTGGTAACACTTCTTTGTCTTTTGAAGATGTTGTACGAGCTTAATAGAGGAGGTATTGTTTCGGAAATTTGAGCATCTTCTGGAACATGAGAATACTCAATAAGGTTTTCTATTTTATGAGAATTTATCTTTTTATAGAGTTTAGGGAGCGATAAAGAAGAAGTAGTAGTAATAGGTTGAGTGTCTGGTTCAGGTGTTTCCATGTGTAAGTGGTTTTCTCCCTTACTTACTTTCTTTACTAATATTCACACCATATGCACCCCTTCTTCTTAACGAGACTCTGATACCATATTGGCCGGGAGCCTCACATATCATGAAACTCATTCTCAACTGAATCGTCATCAAACAGCCATCCATGGGCATAACAGAGACTATCAATTAAAACTGATATTCCATAACAGTGAGGACCGTAGTATGGACCGAAGTATGAACTGTAGTACTGGATTTGGTTTATATTTTTATATTATATATTATATTCCTAGTTGTGTTTGTAATTTTAATTCCCATTTTTACAGCAATATAAAAGAAATACAAATATACAATCTTGTTAGTAAATGATACCATGATTGCTATGAACTAAATTACTATTATTGATATCATATTACTATTATTATCATCATTGTTATTATTTTATCACTGGATTATTTTCATGTGCCTTTTGGATACTTTTCCTATGTATATATCCCTTTTCCTTTATCGTACGTGGACTATGAACTAGAAAAATATGACATTGACTAATATCTAAGTGAAAGAACATATTGTTGAAAAAAGACAAAATAAATAGTATTTGAAAAAAATTGTGAAAACAAACCTATAAAATTTATCAAGTTTGTGTTATGTGAATGATTATTTTTTATTTAATTACTATATTTATTTTCTCCTTTTATTTCTATATTCATATGTTGTTATTGTCTGACATCGTTATTTATTTTGGGAAATAGCTTTGTTTCTATTTTACTTTGTAAATAAAAAATATAGAGACATTTTTAGTATGAACTAAAGGATGTGTTTTGAACAAAAGGAAATACAAATAAATAAAAAGTGATATATGAGTCACTATGTCATGCCCTTCTGGCAAGATTATTAAGACATGCATCGTATATGATGTGTATAAATGAGTCATTATGTCATGTCTTTGTGGTAAATTTGATGCGTTTCGGCGTGTGGCAGTAGCTTTTATTTATGAGCAACACACCTTGTGAGAGATACATCAAATACTCATAAGAAGTTTTAAGGTGATAATAGATGTATATTTTCTCTCACTTACAAAGTGCTCAATCTCAAATTTTTTAATCAATTTGAGACTTTCACCTTACACTTGATTCTCAATACTTCAAACTCACACTTGTTTTTCTCAACAATAATTACCACAACCTTAACAAACTCATATATGATCCATTAAAAAACATATCCAGAAATAAGTCTAAAAATATGTCAATACTAAAATATTATTTTTTTTCATTTGAGGTTTTAAAGTATATTATAACTATTATTAAATTTTCTTTATTTATTTAATTTTTTAAAGTATGTCTTCTGAGAAAACATATTTTACATTTTTTAGGTTTCCTTTTGCATCATAAAATACTCAATCAAAGATGGAAATAATAGGATTTCTTTATTATATTACCATATCTTTTTTCAATTTTTTTACAATTGAGTTTTAATTTATAATTGGATCCATGGCACGTTCAAAGTAAATATTATTTTACTATAAAAAAACTTTTTAATCATTTGTGGTGCATATTATTTTTTGATAAGAAAAATTAAATAAATTATATAATCACACAATTACAGTTTCCGATAGTAAAATCACATTTCAATATACCATAGTATATCTCAAATGGTAAAAAAGAAATGTAAAATTATTTTTTATACACATTCAAATCCACAATTTTACACTTTTCAATATTTACTACATATTTCTGTTCAAAAATTCACCTTTCAATATCCAAAAAAAAAAAAAAAAATTCACCTTTCACTCAAGGAATTAAAATACTAAATTACTAGTGTAACTCCAAAAACAAGATATAAAATCCAAAGGAAAGAAGACAAATTAGAACTGCAACAGCTTTATGATCATCTCAAATCCCAATATGAGTGTAGTCTAGTCAATATAGAAACCCTAGCAAACCTAAATATATGTTTGTTGCCTACTACAAACACAGTTACAAAAACAAAACCCTACACCAAATTATAATTGAGACGAGACTTTAGACATTATGAAAGAAAATATATAGGACCCCCCTTCATTTATGCAAAAGGGACACTGTCTCCATAAAGCATCTTCACACTTAATGTGAAAAAGCATATATGTGTTCATATCTATATATATGCATCTTAGACAATACTATATTATAGATTTTAAGCTCTTTTTACTCAAATAAATATAAATATATGTAATATGGTAACGTTGAACACACAAGATTGTTAAGTTTTATTAGGAGAACTTTGAAGTCTATTGTAATTATTTCTACAGAAAATTAGGTTTATATTAAAAATATATATTTAATATTATAAAATAAGTATAATTAGTCACAAAATCCTCTAATTTAATTTAATATACCACTTTAATTTTTTAATTAAAAAATATTATAAGTTAGTCCCTTAACTTCACTTCGATTATCATATTTGATTCTTTCCGTCAATTTCTGAAGAGAAAAAAATGTTAAGTTATGGTGACGTGATGTGACAATAAGACTAATGGTACAAATCTGAATCAACATATATAATTAAAAAAATTGATACGCTTTTTAAACTGCGGGGTTTTATTTTCGGTGGAACCCTATAGTTTAAAGCGTTTATCAGTTTGTAACTACATATGTTCACTCAGATTTGTATCAATGATTCTGCTATCACGTTACGTCATCAAAACTTAATATTTTATCGTCAAAAATTGATGGAATAGACCAAATAGAATAACATGCGAAGTTAAGGGACTAACTTGTAGCGTTTTTTAATTAAGAGACTAAAACATGACATTAAATTTAAGTTAAGAGACTAAAATATGCATTAAATTTACAAAATATTATTAATATACATTTAGAATAACAAAATGAATCTATTATGCAAACTTATCCATTTAATTTAAATTAAATTTTTACTATTTTTGGGAAAGCACTAATATTTTACCCTCATTATTTTATATAAGGACTTAAATTTTAGGTCTACACCCACACCAAAAATATTTGTTCCATCCATTTTAGTATCAAAATTCTTTTTCATATAGCTTCTATAGTTGAATAATGTAAAATTAAAATTCCATGAAAAAGTTACATAGGGGCTATTGTTAAACAAGAAGCTGCAGCCGACCTAACAATGGTAGGTTTTAGTATTAAAGTGAGAAAGAGAGTGTGTGCTCTCATATCATATGCCATTTACTTGTCATTCTCTGCTTCTAAAGCTAACGGTTTTAGAAATGTAAGAAGTGATAAAACAGAAGCAACAAAAGTGAAGTAATGGGTCAGAGATTGTTTAGTTTAAATTTGTATATACAGAAGTAGTAGTATAAAAAGTTATAGCAATAAAAAAGATGGTTGTATATATTGGAAGGTGTAGCTTGTTAACTTTAAAAGATACGAGTAATTAATATAAGTTAAGAATTATTCATGGAAATAAAAGTGAGAGGTGAACCAAAAAATACTTGTAAAATTTTAAAAGAACAATTAAAATTCATCTTTAAAAATGAATATGTGGAATGTCGTGGGTTCGAACTCCAATATTTATATATGATGTCTTTATATATTTATCGATTGAGTTGAGAATTATTAAAAATAAACATGTTATTAATTTTTAATTTAAAAATATTAAATAAATTAAAATAGTTTAAGTTTAAAATGAAGGTTTAGCTATCTGAATATGGTAAAATAAGGAAATTAAAAACATAATTTAAGTTTAATGTTCATGATTAACACAAAGTAGAAGATACTTAAAAATGATAAAAATAAATTATCCAACATTAATAAGTGTAATTATTAAATTAAACATTAATAATTATAATACTTATTTATATTTATGTATTAATGTAATTAAATTATTAATATTTTTAATTAATATTTTTAAAAATAAAATAAAAAATTAATATCATTTTAAAAGATGAAAATGTCAATTCCTTTTTTAAATAGCTTTTTTTATGACATATATCAATTATGACCATACAAAAAGAGTATAAGTTGATTAATAAATAATGCTTTAAAATTAAAAGATTCAATGTCTGATTTTATTTATTTTGAAGGGTTAAATATGTTTGTGCTACTCTTAAATATCTCATATTTTATTTTAAATTTTAAATTTTTTTTTTTAAAGTATGATCCTTTTAAAAAATTTATTTTGATTTTTTGTTTTTTATGCAACTGTACAACATTTTTTATAACTTAGTGATAAAATTAACAACTATTTTAACGATAATTTATTATTTAACGACTGAATTAACAATTTTAACGATAATTTATTATTTAACGACTGAATTAACAACGATTTTAGCGACTGTTTTAGTATGAGAGATAAAAACGTGGATGAAAATTCTTAAAAGTATCATAAAAAATATTTTAAAAAATTAAAAATAAAATATAAAATATAGTGAATTATATTTTTAAAATACATGTAACTTAGTTAATATAAAATAAATAAATAAACATAAAAAACAAACATTTCATGTCAATTGTATATGTGTGTGTGCAAATGAGTATAGGGAGGATACTGATCATGGAATACAGCTTCAAACTTTTGCAGCTTTTATAGATATTAGAAAGTGAAAGATGAGAATAGGATACACATAGCAGTCACGGGGATGCTATTGCTATTAAATAACTTTAGCACCCTAGTAACTAGTTACTGCTAGATGCAGCTAAAATATATGTAATAATGTAATGTATATTATAGAGATGGATCAAAACAAGACATTCATGTTGATTCAGTACTCTGAAATATAAATAAAAACAACACTGTGTCTATGAAACAGAATTTGATGTTACTTGTCGGGAAGAGATATTAATGTGTTTTGTAATAACTATAATTCTTTCATTGCATTGCATGCAAAGATATGGTTTGTGTTGTCTCTCTCTAAAGCATAGAGCTTATGATTAGTATTAGACAGCTATCTATGTATTCATAAGAACCTAGAATTATTCATGACTATAATAAACACTGTTCATTGTCATTGTTTGGATGTTACTGCATGCAAACAAAGAGGTAAAACTTTGGATTTTAGTATATGTTTTTATTTTATTTTGCAAAGTCAACACATTTTAAAGTGATTGATTTATAAGGCAATTGTCTTGTATTTAAAAATATATAATATTAAATTTCAAATGATTTATATGGCACCATCCATGATTTTTCATTTAAATAACTATTATTTTCCAATTAACTATTTTTCAAAAAAAAAAATTACAAGATAAGAGCGGGCGCTACTATAGGTGGCGCATGCATACTTTTTTGCACTAAAACACTAATCCTAGGCATGCATGCACATGATGCAATAAGAGCACGCGCCACTGTTAAAAAATACATACCAAGGAGAGACGTCAGAAGGAGTGAGACATGCATGCAAAATGCTATTGAACATGCATCAAGAGGAGTAGCGCATGCATACAATATTGATAAAAAGTAATAGGAGGTGACACTAGGAGGAGTGACCCATGCATGTAATCTTAGTCTTTTGGATGCATTCGCCATAGATAGTGACACCTTAGTGCAAATAAGTAATGCATGTGCCACATGCAGTGACACATGCTCTTATCATTTTTTTAAAAATGATTAGTTTGATAAATAATTTAAAAATATAATTATTTTAATAATTAATTCTAAAATAATAATTATTTAAAAAAATCACCATCTATATTTTAATAAACCTTTTGGTTTGTTTTCTTGAGACATTTTTCAAATCACTAATAAAAATATCATTAATTCAGCTGAGTTGATATTAATTCAATTTATAGTTAAATTTATTGTTAGTCTATCTATATGTATTATATATATATATATATATATTAATATATATATATATATATATATTATATATATATATATATATATATATTAAATGTTTGATTTATAAATATTAAAATTTGTTCACATAAATAATAAATATAAACAAATTGATATTAAACTTTAAATCAATTATTTATACTCATTTAAACATTAAAATTATTTATTTTTAAATATGAATGAAATCTATCATTTGTTTAATTAAATTAATTACGACTTTATATGCAACTAATTAGATGTCACGCAGATTTAAAAGGACAAATATACGTGAACTATTTTTCGATATTTTTAGTCATTGTATTTGATGGAGAAAATCAGTTTTGATTGAGTTTGAATTTGAGTTTGTATTTTTTCTGATTATAAAATATGAGAACGAGTCGGATAATGATGATATTAGTACCCACTCCGAACTCGTCCTGTTTATTTTTATTATGTATTTTATTATTTAATTTTGATTATTTAGAGTATCAAATATGAGTCAATATTTTTATATCTTAATTTATATTTATTATTTAAAATATTTGAAATGTATGCATATAATTTTTTAAAGATTGTTTTATGAATGTTTTAAAATAATTGCCGCCTCTTATAAAATTATTTGTCTCAATAGTTGTCGCATTTTAATTTCCAATGCAATTCTAATGTTTATCGTTCAATTATATCTTCTAATTAATATTCTCAATTTATTATCTTTTTATCCTGTATTTATGATAATTCGAATATACTAATTATAAATAAATAATAAAAATATTATTTTCTTTCTTTCCTTTTCAACCCGCCTCGTTGTTAAAGTTAAACCATAAACTATAAGTTATATGTCTTTTAACGTTGATAAAGTTTTAAATAATCTTTGAGTATCAGTTTCACTTTCCATATACCCCATAAAATTTCCAGATATAGTTGTTATATACTACTTTTTTTTCATTCAAATGAATCATAATAGCATAAATTGTCAGGCTCTACAACCAGTACTATCATTTTCACAATGTTATACAGATTTCAGGACAAACTCAACCACTACTAATCCTCTTAATTACCTCATGAGAAACATAATAAACAAACGGGAGTGCAATAATGCTCATAACTCTGTCTGTGGGACCAAACGGTGCAAAAAGTTATAACTTGCATAAAGAGAGATCCTCAATATCATAAAGCTGTATATAGATTGGCAACATAACCATAAATATCTTCCACCAAGAAACTCACAATATATCAAACAAAGATATCATACTTCAATTCTACCACCTACCGAAATCAATAAAACAAATTTTTTGAGAATCTCACATTTGATGGATATAATTTAAATATATTTATAAATGGTAAGTAGTCCTTAATCTTGTTGTGATAAATTCTACATCGGTAAAGATAGTATCTTAAATTCAGTGTGAAGACTACATGAGTGACAACATTAAACCACAAAAGTTTTGTATTATCTACTATCTCCGTTTTTTATTATAAGTCGTTTTGAAAAAATATTTTGTACCACAATATAAGTCGTTTTATAATATCAATGAATCATTAATGTTATTTTTCCTGTTATACCCTTAAATATTTATTATTCTCTCTCCTTTCAATTATGTCCATTTGTCTTTCCAATATCATTAATAAAAGACAATTTTGTAAAATCCATCATAATTTATCTTTTTCATACCATAATTATTACATTTCTTAATACGTGTGAAAAGTAAAAAACGACTTATAATAAAAAACAGAGGGAGTATATTTAATAAAATAAACTAAGTGAATACATGCTCTCATTTCATAGGATAATTTGCGTTCTCTTATGGTATCAACAACAAATGCACTTTTTTTATTTAAAAATAAGCCGAAATGAGAACTACTATAAATCTTATAGCCGCAACAACAAATGCACTTTTTTTATTTAAAAATAAGCCGAAATTCATGAACGGAAAAATCACAACTCTTTCAAGAAAAATAATGATTTCTTCGACTACTAGAGAATAGAAAGTAGTTAAAATAAATGGTAGTTATCAAGTTAATTATGGAGGTTGAAAAAATATAACTAACTTATATCATTTATATGATATGTATAAATATGAAAGCCATAGGCTTCATTCATGTAATGAGAAAATATTCATTCAACAAGCTAAACTTGCTTCCTCTCTTATCAATCTTCGCCATGAACACATTCATTCACATTATGAGAGTTTTCTCATCAAACATGGTATCATACACCTAAAGGGGTCGTAAACTTTTTTGTTGCATCATTCTCGTTTTCACATCTTTTTCGTCTTCTCCATCTTGTTCACCAATGAGTTTCAGCTTCAGAGAAACTGAGATCTTTTTCGTCGTCATGTTCAGCAAGGACTTTCAATTTCAGCGAAACTGAACTCTTCATTGTAGTAAAAAATTGCTACCATTATTCATCGAAGGCTTTAGTTTTAGAAAAACTGAAGTCATAGTTGCACGCAAGAACTGCAATCAAGCTGCATCTATCAAGCTTCAAAGAAGATTCCTTTTAAACATCTAAATCAGATCTATATTGGAATTTCGAGAATCAACAATTGATTATCTCAAAACTTCAGCATAAGGTGTGCAACACGAGGTTCAAACCTCACAAGCTACGTCAAAGATCATGGCGTTTATGGATTCAGATAACACGTTTGCTCAAAAACTCTATTAAACTTTAAGGGAACAAATTTATGTTATGAAATCAATAGTTTAAGGGTGTAATTCTGTTACACAAACTCCACAAAATCGTTGTAAACCTTTGAAATGTGAGCAAATTCTTTACTTTGAATAAGTTTTGAATGATAGCAAATTGTGTGATCATTGTCTAATTGTTGGTTGTGCATTATTTTACATGTTTCATTTGTGCTTTTAGCCTATACTATTGTTTCGTGTCTATACATAAAGATCCACATTGATACATTTCTTAAAAGAACTCATAAAAACTATTTTGTGTCAGTATGTATCGATACATGTTCATCTGCATCGATACATAAATTTGTTTTAAATCACAAAACGTTTTCGCTTCAGTATGTATCGATATATACGAGCTTTGTATCGATACATGCTTAGTTAAAATGTTCTATGTATCGATACATACGAGCTTTGTATCGATACATGCTTAGTTAAAATGTTCTATGTATCGATACATACGAGCTTTGTATCGATACATGCTTGTATTAATTCTCTAAAATTAATCAAAGCTACAATATGTATCGATGCATATTCTTTTGTATCAATACATAATTCTGTTTTGTCTACTAACAACTTCTGTCTTTCACATATAAGAAGTATTTTGACAGCTCAGTTAATAGCACGAATTCAGAAGTGAAAAACAGTTCAACACAAATCAAAGGAGTGTGTAGCAACAATTGTTTTGAGCAGTTAGAAACCTGAAAGAGACTTCATCTTCTTCATCTTCTCAATCTCTTTTCTTCAAGAACATCAACACATAATCATTCTTGTTCTTTGGATTAAAGGATCAACGAGATAACGTTCAGTGGAACGATCAAGGATCTAGCTGAGGTGTTCAGTGGAACGATCGAGGATCTAGCTGAGTTGAAGGTTGAAGGGGGTTTCGAGGAAAAACCAAATGGTTTGTCCTTCAAGAACTGGAGTGTTCTTGCGGGTTTGTTAGTCACGTTTGCAGAACAGATTCAGCCGTAGCATAGGGTTTGGAAATTGGGTAATTTCGCAAACAGGTCGTGGAACCGGTGAAGTGTTTGCAATTTCTTGCAGGAAATTCTTGATCGAGCTCAGATCAAGTGGAGGTTTTATACAAGAAGAAGATCTTGGGATTTAGATTTCTGTCTTTGTATTGTAACCTTGTATCAACGAATTCGGCATTATTGATTATAACAGTTCTCAATTTCATTTGAAATTGAGAGGGAGACGTACCCACACGCGAGGACGACAGTGGGGAACTTCCTTACCAAATATCTGCCTATCGTATTCTTTCCTTATCTCTCTTTACGTTTTCAACAGTTTTGTGATTTCAGTTGGTGTATTGTTGCTGTACATTTCGTGATACAATAGTGGCAAGAAAACTTCTTTATCTAAACTCCACCATAGTTCATCATTGATCACATACACACCAAATGTTTGACAAAACTGTCAGCTGAGTTTTATTCATTGGAATCAGAATTTAGTGATAAGTGCATTTGATTTGATAATATTTTGGTGTTAATTATCTCTATCGTTCCCATTCAAATCCAGCAATAAATTCGTGTGTCCGGTTTTCTAGTAGCGGTTCAGAATAGACGGAAGTCGATTCGGGACTGTAATTTTCCGCTAAGTTTCAATAACTCTGATAAGAATTTTTAAATCCGTTTATGTTAAAAAGAGGTGATCTATTCACCCCCCCTCTCGATCACTAGCCACACCGTCTAACAAGTGGTATCAGAGCGCCGGTTCGCTGGTGTTCTGTGGCTGCCTGTAACGATATGGATTCTGAACCAAAGGGGGCGTATAATAGAGCGCCGATTTTCAACGGTGAAAATTATGGCTACTGGAAAGACTGCATGCGAGTTCATATAAATTCTGTTGATAGGCTAGTATGGGCTGCCATTGAAAATGGTCCTTTTCAAATTACCATGACAAATGCGGCTGGCGCCATAGTTCCTAAACCAGAAGCTGATTGGAATGAGAAAGATGAGAAAAAGTGGTCAAGTGATTGGAGAGCTCGAAATATGCTAATTTCAGCACTTGGTGTTGATGAGTATTATCGGGTATCCCATTGCACGACAGCTAAAGAAATGTGGGATGCTTTAGAAGTTGCCCATGAGGGTACTACTGAAGTAAAACAGTCCTGCATTAACACACTCAATCAAGAGTTTGAGCTCTTTCGCATGAAACAAGGAGAATATATCTCCGACATGCAAAAGAGATTCACTCATCTCACTAATCGGTTGAATGCACTTGGAAAACCTGTTTCCAATGAAATAGCTACTAATAAAATTTTGAGATGTCTTAGCAGGGAATGGCAACCTGAAGTAACAGCTATTAAGGAAGCCAACGATCTAACGACACTTACAATTACAACTCTGTTTGGAAAGTTGGAAGAACATCAGCAAGCATTAGAAAGTCTTGAAAAGTTTGAGAACAAAAGTAAGAAGGAAAAGGAGAAGAAGAGAGACAAAGAGGGAGAGAAGAAGCCAATAGCTCTTGTGGCCTCTAGCTCTAAGTCCTCACGAAAAGAGCAAAGTGACAATGATTCTAGTAGTGACAAAGATTCGAATGATGAGGAAATGGGACGTTTTGTAAGGAGATATAATAGATTCATTCGAAAGAATGGAGTCAAGCATTCCGACAAAAACCTCATGAAGTTTCGAAGACAATCTACAGATTCAAAACAGGAAGAGAATAAGAAGAGTAAAGGAAAAGGATCTTGTTTTAATTGTGGTAAATCTGGACATTATAAAACAGATTGTCCTATGAAGTATAAGGATCAAGGAAAAGCTCCACCAAAAGGGTACAGCAAACAAAGAAGAGCTTACATTGCATGGGAAAGTGATAGTGATTCATCAAGCACACAAAGTTCAAGTGATAGTGATGAAACCATAAATATGTGCCTTATGGCTCACACCAAAAATCTGTCCTACCACAAGAAGAAAATCAATGATAAAAAGGTAAACAAGCCTATTATAATAATTTCTCTTCTATGTCTTTTTCTGAACTGAAAATAGCTTTTGAAAAACTGCATAACGAAGCTGTAGATGCTTTTAAAAGATTATCTTTCGATAAACAATTTTTTTCATTTCTGGAAGGTAAAGTATACAAAGCTGAAAAAGATTTAGAATGGTTAAAAGCTAGTATTGCAGAAAATTCAAAAAATATTGACATTGATAGACGTAGTAAAGTTGGGTATTGTGAAGCTTGTCATATTTGGCAACAAGAGGTAAACACTCTCAAGGTCAAATTGGAAAAAGCTTTACAACCTAAGGTTACTTATGTCGTTGACTCTAGGTTGTTTAAGAAGTCATTAAATCCACCATATGCAAAATACTCTTTTATTCCAAAGGATTTAATGAACAAGAAAAAACAAACACATCATCATGGTTTATGTCATTATTGTTGTCGTGCTGGCCATACCATTGAGAAATGCAAGTTTAGGAGATTTCTTGTTCCTAAAGGTATTTATCAATGGAAGCCAAAAGGCAACCATGTTAGCACTTACCCACTTGGACCCAATGAAAATTGGGTACCAACTTCTCTCTTTTGATATTGTAGGATGAGTGTCTTGCTTCCGTAGATAGGAGATGGTTTCTTGACAGAGGTTGCTCAAGGCACATGACCGGTGACATATCGCTCTTTATAGACTTCAAAGCAAAGAAGAAGGGATATGTTACTTATGGAGACAATAATAAAGGAGCTATACTTGGAAAAGGTAGTGTAGGTAATCCCTCTACCACTACTATTTCTGATGTCCATTTAGTAGAGGGGCTTAAACAATTTGTTAAGCATAAGTCAATTGTGTGACAAGGGTTATAAAGTTTCTTTCACAAAAACTTGCTGCATAATTGAACATGCTGAACAGAACGTTGTGTTTAAGGGTGTAAGAGTATATAATAAGCGTTTACTTACTGTTGAAGAATATGTCCATGTTTCTTTTGATGAGTCTTATCCGAAAAGTGTCGGAAAAGGTATTTCTTTTGATGACGCAGGTGTATCTACAGAAGACATACTCAAGGAAGCTGTTACGGAAACTGATCAGTCCAGAACAGTTGCCCATGAGAAGGAGGAAGATACTAGTCATGAAGAAGATGAGGAAGAAAGGACAGCTGAAGTGAATGACCTTCCACCAGCTTGGAAATCTTCAAAAGACCATCCTATTGACAACATCTTGGGAGATATTTCAAAGGGAGTAATGACTCGTTCTAAGATAAGTAATTTTTGTTCTCACTTCGCTTTTGTTTCACAAGTAGAACCTAAAAATGCCAAAGAGGCCTTGATTGATGAATGTTGGCTAATGGCCATGCAAGAAGAGCTTAATCAATTTAAAAGAAATGACGTTAGGGAACTTGTCCCTCGTCCGCGAGATCATCATATCATAGGTACTAAATGGGCTTTTAGAAATAAGCTTGATGAAAACAGAGTGATAACTAGGAACTAGGCACGTTTAGTAGCACAAGGGTATAACCAAGAGGAGGGCATAGACTATGAGGAAACTTATGCTCCAGTTGCTCGCCTTGAAGCTATACATCTCTTTCTTGCCTATGCGTGTTCTAATAATTTTAAGCTTTACCAAATGGACGTAAAGAGTGTGTTTCTAAATGGTGTCATAAATGAAGAGGTATATGTCTCACAACCTCCTGGTTTTGAGAATGCTGAAAATCCAGATTATGTTTACAAATTAAAACGAGCTTTGTATGGTCTTAAACAAGCCCCTTGGGTTTGGTATGAAAGGCTTAGCAAATTTCTAATTGATCATGGATATTCAAGAGGTAAAGTGGATAATACTCTCTTTGTTAAACACAAGGGAAAGCACATTCTTTTAGTTCAAGTTTATGTAGACGATATAATTTTTGGTTCAACTAACACACACTTGGTCGAAGAATTTTCTAAGGTTATGCAGGGTGAATTTGAGATGAGTCTTATGGGGGAGCTGAATTACTTCCTAGGTCTTCAGATAAAGCAACTTGATGAGGGTACAGCAGTATGTCAAACAAAGTACTGCAGAGAACTACTCAAGCGCTTTGGAATGAACGACTCAAAATCAATTGACACCCCTATGCCTACCTGTCGCATTACGCGAAAAACCGGCGGGAAAACAAGAACAACAGAGCCGCCACCGTGCGTTATTTATCCCAAAAGAGGGAAAGGAAACGCTCAGAGTAAACCTGGAAAAGACATGGTCTCGCGACCAAAGAGAATGGGATCGGGAGTCGGTTATGCGAAGGGAAGGTATTAGCACCCCTACGCATCCGTCATACTCGACGGGATCCACGCACAATAGGAAGGGAAATGGTTGCTAAAAACACTGCTCACACACACACACACTGGCTGAAAGAGGCACAAGGAAACAGACAAGACTGACTCGGCAGGATATCGCGTCCTGGGCCTACCTAGTCTATCAGGCATAGACATCAGAGTCTAAGTAGTTCGAACTGGGGGAACGACACATGCTCGCTAGGATGTCGCATCCTATGCATACGTATCTCCTTGGACGAAGGAGAATCAGAGCATTCGTAGCTCGGCTAATACGCACACAAACAAACACAGGCAAAGGCAAACATGGAGCCTGAATGCCAATCACTGGGCTTACATCAGCATCCGAACCAAAACCACACAAGAAGGCAAACGTGGAGCCTGAATGCCAATCACTGGGCTTACATCAGCATCCGAACCAAAACACACACAAGAAGGCAAACGTGGAGCCTGAATGCCAATCACTGGGCTTACATCAGCATCCGAACCAAACAAACCCACACTGGAACCCGAACGCCACTCGATGGACTTACATCAGCTTCCAAGCACACGACAACACAAAACAAAGACACAGGCGCCCGGAGAGATCTGCTCATCTCCTGCCTACGTACCTCATCTGGTATGAGGATCAGGGCGACGTAGTTCCCCTACGAAGGGACACAGGGCTAGCCTAACCAGATAACAGAGGGAGACACAACTAGGGAGACTAACTCGAGCCTAGATGTTATCATGCAAGATTATCCCTAAGTCAAGGTTTCTAGCTAACTTGCACAGGAAGCAAGCCTATCCTATTCAACACAAGTAAACATCAAATCAAGCATTCACAAGTAGCACACGCTATATACACACAGATGAGGCTCAAACAAGGGTGAGGCTGCAAGAGCAAGCCAACTGTACAAGGGTGAGTTTTGCTCTTAACCTTGCCATTGAGGGGCTAAGGTGAAGCAGATGAGAGGTGAGTGAAGATAAGACTTCACAGCTCTTATCCCTGGTCAGGGAGAGCTTTAGACAAAGGAGTGTGGGTTCAAAAAGGAGGAACCCTTCTACACTCGAGACTCTGACACAACTGTACATTGTACAAGATCTTGGGTTTGTGTCCCAATGCATCAACACAGTGGTGTGAGCAGAGGGACGACTCGACAGAATAACGGGGGATAGATTGCATATCCCTTGGGTTCCGCCAATTGCCTCATTGAGGTCTTTACCTGCTTGGGGACAAAAGTAAACAATCACAAACATCGCCTCTTAAGGAGGACTTCAGACAGGTGCCTGGCCAAATAACAGGCCAGGTCTTCCAGACTACATGGAGACAAGAATGTTATACCTCAGTGCAAATTGCTTATCAAGCAAAGCAAAGCAATATTAGCAACTAATGTACCTGAAATCAATCAAATATCATCAGTATACCAATCACAGAACTAAACAGCAAATGGTTCATAATTAACTATACACAGACAAACACAATCCAATGCACCAAAGTGCAAGTCAACTCAAAGGCCAAACATCCTACAAAACAAAACAAGTTAGTGTACAATGTCAAATGACATCTCAATCATATGTGAATCCACCTCCTTAAGGTATTTTGCTTCTTAACCTGAAAATCACATTCAAACATGAGATACAAGACCACTAGGACAAGCCTAGGGTCAAAAAGAAGGAAAAAAGTCAAAACAGCAAGTGAAACATGATCAACGTCAACATTAATCACATACAAAGAGAATCCAATTGGTCTCACATCTAAACTATGCACTAAATTCATTTTATGCACAATTGAAGTCAAGCTAGGCAAATGTGAATCATATAGGAGCAAACAGAAAGATCACACTCACACAAATACCTAAACAGCTCAATAAATTCCACAAAAATTCCAGTCTAAACAGGACACATTCAATGAACTACATATCAAATTTCATGCCATTTGGACAACAGGAAGTAGGTCAATGAAAATCATAAAGTCAGCAGCAATCCAAACAAGTCAACACATGGTAGCAAAATGAGCATCAACTTCAATCAAATGCCAAACAGTGAGAAGAATTAAGAAATGAGTGGGACCAAAACCAAATTAACAATGAACGTGTTATGAATCACTCCATCAAATTTCACATTCATATGATATGGTATGAGCATTTCACAAGACATAGAAGACAAGCACTCAAACAAAACCCAAAAAATGCTAAACAGCAATCAAAAATCTCAATTTAATGGAAAATGAATCAACAATTCATACAAAAATTCATGGTGAAACTAGACATATACAAGCCACAGCATGCCAAATTTGAGATCAATTAGAGAAGCATAGGCATGTCAAATAAATTCATGAAATTGACCTAACCTAGTGTGACACAAATTGTCACACTCAACTTGCACACATCATATCTACCAAACCAGAGATCCAAAATTCACAAACTATACATCAAAATAACCAGCAATGAGTCAAGAATTAGCATGTGAAATTTCATTCAATTTGGATAAGGTATGAGTATTTCATGTTAAAAATGGTGAAACATACAAAAAATGCACACATGTCAAAGATCCATAGGCAAAGCCAAAAAATCTCCATGCACAACTTGAGTTATCATACCTATAAAATTCTAGACAAAATTATGAAGCTAACAAAAAAATTCCCACTAAATTTGGAATAATTATGTGAAATAATTATGTGAAATAATTATTTAAGGATTAAATTAATTAATTGAAGCGAATGGCAGTTTTGTAAATACTCCCAGCCGGTCCAAAACGACGTAGTACTCATTAATTCGATGTCATCACGCGATTGGTGGAATTCGGAGGGAAACAGGTTTTTGAAAACGCCATGCTGCGAAACGGATTGAACGCAGGAAATTTCCAGGATTTGAAGCTTCTTCCTCGCGCGTTCTTCATTCTTCACTTGCAGCTTCGGTTACGAACTTTTTTGCACGAAAATACACGAGCCGCATACCATTGTCTTCGTCTCTCAACGTAGGTTAACAATATGCAAACGAAATTTCCTAAATCCTACTGTGCTGGACGGATCGAGCGAAAGAAGGTTTGATACCAAAAGTTCAAATCGCGATTTCTCCTTCAAATCTTAATGGATTCTAATTCTACAAGTTGCACTACATTCTACAATCAACGATCTACACATATCATATCTCAATTTGGAGAATCATCAAGGTCGAAATCCAACCTTATGAGAATGGCAGCTGTGCAATTCGCGTGTATTTGGCTTCCAATGGTGAAAACAGATGAAGAATCTTGCTTTGGAAGATGATTGAAACAGCTTTGGTAGCTCAGCAATGCTCCAGGTGCTCGAATTCTTGATTTGCCATGGTTGAGCAAGCTTGGACAGTTGGAGTTTTTGATGGATTTGAGCTCCAATTGATGCAAACAGTTCTCCAAGAACACCTGCAAATGAGGATTAACAAGAGAAAACACCAAAAGATGGAGAGAATCTTGATGAAATTTGGAAAAATGTGAAAGTTCAAAGTGAAAAAAGTGAGAGAATTGAGAGAGTTTTTGTGATTTTCTGTTTGGATCTTGAAGAATGATTAGTGATTAGTGATTTATGTTACAATTAACATTATATACTAATCCCTTAATCCAAAATTAATCCAAGATTAACAAATTAAGATGATTAGCATAATATGCACTTTTCAAGCTTTGGCCAAAATGCCCTCTCTTAAACCAGCTGATTTTTCTGTCCAAACTTGGTTCAAACAGGTCACAAATGACATTTAGAAAGTGTTGCAAAAAGCCTCATTTCAAAATTCCAAGTATTTCTCAAATTGGACCATTTTGCCCTTGGATTTTAATTAGTGCACTTTAAAATTGACCTTTTTGTGTGAATGCTTTTGGCAAAATGTGATGATGGATTATGAAATTACACATCAAATGTGATTTGCTCAAAGAAAAACCATCCAATTTGGCCACTCCATGTGAAAGTTATGCCACTTTGATTTCGGGCATTTTTGGAAAATGACTGGACCATATCTTGCTAACCACACATGGGAATTTCAAGTTCTTGGACTTTTTGGAATGGTGAGGTCAAGATCTTCAACTTTCATGCTGGATAAAATTCCATTTGAAGCTTGTATGATGAAGTTATTTTGAGGAGAAAAAGTTTCCATTTTGGGCAGCTGAAATTACAGGTCACCTGCTATTTTTGGAAACTTTCTGCCAGACCTCCAAATCTTCAACCTTGGTCTTTGATATGTCAAATGAGACTTATATGGACATGAATGAGGCCTTTCAAACCATCTCACACCTTCCAATCCATAAAATCAGGCACAGTTGACCACAGTTGACCACATTTGACTTTCTATGGTTCCAGCTGAAATTCAGCTTGACTGATGACTTTTGAGCATCCAATCTTTGTCCAAATCACCTCACAATGATCCTTAGACCATATGAACTTGATAAATCAACCACAGGGCTTTGTTCCAATGAAAATAGCACATGCTTGCTTGTTTGACTGATTCTCCTGACCAGTTTGACCTAATTTGTCAACTGAGCTTGCACTTGGGCAAATGGACAATGCAATGTTATGCAGTGGCCTATGTTATGCTATGACCTAATATGAAATGAATGTACAAATTGATGGGTGCAAATTTGAGGTGCTACAGCTGCCCCTATTCAATCAACTGGGAACCCGAACGGATGAGAGCAACGGCTGTCAGACTTTCAGGGTAAACAGGGATTGAATACCAAGAACCGTAGAAATTTACACATTGCTGGGAATTTCTTGTTTTTGTTGTTTTCTTTTTTCAAAAGCACAACCACATCCAGACATCGACACACGATGAATGGGATCAGAAATCTCAACTAGATGCCAACGGACAACTAGGAAAAACTCAACGTTTACCAAGACCAACGGAGATGTAAATCAACTCTACTGGGGATAACCAGGACAGGATACAACCATACGTCAGCGGACGTAATGGGAAAAACTCAACGTTTACCGAAACCAACGGAGAGGTGAATCAGCTGGGACGACCAGGAAAAACTCGATGTTTACCAAGACCAATGGAGAGGTAGCCAGACATCATCGGATGAATGGGAAGACTCGACCAGACGTCATCGGACGAAAGGGAGACGCTCGACGTTTATCGACACCAACGGAGAAGGAGACCAAACATCAACGGACGACGGATGAACTGGGAAGACTCGACCAGACGTCATCGGACGAAAGGGAGAAGCTCGACGTTTATCGACACCAACGGAGAAGGAGAAAACTCAACCAGACGTCATCGGACGAAAGGGAGACCACAACCGGACACCAAATAGGACGTCTACTGGGGATTCTGGCTGGGAAATCAACCAGACATTAATGAATGAATGGGAATAGGGTATACAATCAGACGTCATCGGACGAATGAGAAAAACTCGGCGTTTATCGAAACCAACGGAGAGGTGAATCCGCATGGGGAAGGGCACAACTAGACATCATAGGATGACTAGGAAAAACTCGACGTTTATCGACACCAACGGAGAGGAGGAAATATTCTGAGGGGAATCATCTGGTATTACCAAATGATCTGCGTGGAATAAGCAACTATACGTCATAGGACGAATAGGAAAAACTCGACGTTTATCGACACCAACGGAAAGGAGGAATCCTCTGGGGACGACCCTGTGGGGAAAGATATCAACTATACGCCAACGGACGCATAGGAAAAACTCGACGTTTATCGACACCAACGGAGAGGAGAATCCTTCTGGGGAGAGTGAACACAACCAAACCATCAACGGATGATCGGGAAAAACTCGACGTTTATCGACACCAACGGAGAGGAGGAAACTTCACTAGAGAAGGGACGACGTTACGAACATCGAAAGATGATGTTTACCGACATCAAAGAAGACCAGACACTACGCATGACTGGAAATCACCGAAAGATGGTGTTTACCGACACCAAGGAAGACCAGACACTACGCATGACTGGAAATCACCGAAAGATGGTGTTTACCGACACCAAGGAAGACCAGACACTACGCATGACTGGAAATCACCGAAAGATGGTGTTTACCGACACCAAGGAAGACCAGACACTACGCATGACTGGAAATCACCGAAAGATGGTGTTTACCGACACCAACGAAAACAACACACGCGGGTGATGACGGGATACTGGCATCCACAAGGTGATAGGGCAAGGCTGCACACTTGCAGGGGATCTCACTGGGGAGAAGCATGCTTTCCTTTCACCAACGGATGAGGAAATAAACCTCTGTGGGGATTAATCCTGAACGCCATCAGGAGCAACTGTAGCAAACGTGCTATACCGGTTGAACAAAAATCCACCTATGTCGGGGATACGGTCTGACAGATTTCGAACACATGAATGCATATGTTTGAATTTTTCTATGGCGTAATGCTCCATATTGAATGGAAATGCTACGCATTTCTGAAGATGCAATGATTACTATATGCAAGATGCAAAAATGAACTCTGGCTGGGGAGCCAAACTGATCATATACTCCAACTCTGCAGGGAAACTCTGTTTGAAGAATACTCTGCGGGGAGAGCCTTATCGGGGAATGCCTTGCGGAGAAAGCACCGACTTCTCACTCATGCTGGAGAAAACAAAACTGTTGCCGGGGAAAGAAAAGACTCCGCTGGGGAACACCAATCCACTTGGGGACTCCGCTCGGAGAAAACAACCTTGCAACTCTGCTGAGGAACACCAGGCGACTACACTGGTGAAGGTTAACCAGGGCGACCGTGCTGGGGAAATCACCTTGCTGGGGAGTAATAGAACTTTTCCAGGGACAACCAGGTGACTTCACTGGGGAAACCGATCAATCCACAGGTAAGATATTCTGCCTCGGGGAATAACTGCTACTCCGTTGGGGACGACCCACTCCAAATCCACACGTAGGATAAACTCAGCTGGGGATACCCACGACATTCCGCTCCGGACTACTTCTTAATCCACAGGTAGGATAACTGCTGGAGATATACTTCATTGACACCCGCTCCACTCGGGGAATTTGCTGATGAAGATCTGTCGACACCAAACTCTGCTTGGGAAATCTGTTGGGGAAGGCCACCCTGCTGGGGATAACACGCCTCCCTGCTGAGGAAGAGTACAACTCTGTTGGGGAACAACATTCCACTGATAAATTCCACTGGGCGACCCTCCTAGGGAAAACATTCGCTGAGAAATACACCCACTGGGATCTCTGCAAACACCTGCCTGCTGGGGGAAAGGACATCATCCACAAACACCTCTGCAGGGGAACACAGTTCTGAAAACTCCCAAACTTGTTTAGAGAAACATCTGCTAGGGAAATGCTCACAGATGACGACCTGCAAAACAGCGCAACGATATGCCCCAGGGGATACATAGACAAGACATGCTCAAGTGTCCTCAACATTCAAAATGATTTTCAAATGTTTTTTATCTTTCTGCAAGTTATTGTTAAGCCTTCATGTTTTTATATGCAATGTTTATCAAAAATCCGGACGTTTTTCGCAAACAAAACAGTAACATAAAAACAAGGGAGCTATTTATCTGAATAACGACTTTTATTGATTGAAAAATGCGCCTGAAAAGGCAAATACATTGGGAAGCAATTCCTAGAAAGAGGTAATTGCGCACAAAAGGAAAAAATCTATCCTAATGGCAATGTGAACACGGCATCCACTATTTCCCAATCCTATTATAACTCACAGATCATCAATTTTCCTCCCAACTTCCTTGCTTTCTGAGAAGAACAACTGGACCGATCACATCTTTCGAGATGGCAGACAACGAAGCGTGACGACGGACAGATAACTCAGACTGTAGCCTTCGCTCTAATCCCTCTTTTGGCTGAATCGCCCTTTCGGGTTTTCAATCCACCGGGATACTCATTTTTGCCTAAGCCGCCCTTGCGGGTTTTCGACTTACCGGGTGTACACATTCTTTTCATCTTTGTCCCTAATTTTTGCCCGAACCTTTTCTTTCTGTTTTTTGGTTCGCCGGGATGCCCTTTTTTGCCTGGACTCTTTTGTTCTTTTTGTCCAGCGGGTCAATTTATGCGAAGTATTTTTTGACTACATCTGAGTTAACAGGGGACGGAAAATCTTCACCATCCATAGTTGTAAGCATCAAGGCTCCACCGGAGAAAACCTTCTTCACAACATACGGACCTTCGTAATTAGGAGTCCACTTGCCCCTGTTATCTGTACCGGGAGGAAGGATCCTCTTCAAAACTAGATCGCCAGTTTGAAATATCCGAGGACGCACTTTCTGATCAAAGGCTCGCTTTATCCTTCTCTGGTATAACTGCCCATGGCACACAGCTGCTAGCCGTCTCTCTTCGATAAGGCTCAACTCATTAAACCTTGTTCGAATCCACTCGGCTTCGTCCAGCTTGACATCCAATAATACCCTCAGAGAAGGGATCTCCACTTCAACTGGTAGGACTGCTTCCATACCATACACAAGGTTGTACGGGGTTGCCCCGGTCGACGTACGCACTGAAGTACGGTACCCATGCAAGGCGAAAGACAGCATCTCGTGCCAATCCTTGTACGTTACGACCATTTTCTGCACAATCTTCTTGATATTCTTGTTAGCCGCCTCTACAGCACCATTCATCTTCGGTCTGTAAGGAGAAGAATTGTGATGTTCAATCTTGAAATCTCTGCAAAGCTCTTTCATCATCTTGTTGTTGAGATTCGAACCATTGTCAGTGATGATTCTCTCAGGAACTCCATAACGATAGATGATTTCTTTCTTGATGAACCGGGCAACCACTTGTTTGGTAACGTTAGCATAGGAAGCTGCTTCCACCCACTTGGTGAAGTAGTCAATCGCGACCAGGATGAAGCGATGTCCGTTCGAAGCAGTAGGCTCAATCTTCCCGATCATATCAATCCCCCACATGGCAAATGGCCAAGGCGAGTTCATGACGTTCAACAGGCTTGGTGGTACATGCACCTTATCAGCATAGATCTGGCATTTATGGCACTTCCGAGCGTACTTGAAGCAATCGGATTCCATAGTCATCCAGTAATAACCGGCTCTCAACAGTTTCTTTGACATTGCATGACCACCAGCATGGGTACCAAACGAACCTTCGTGCACTTCTTGCATCAACATGTCTGCTTCGTGTCTATCCACGCATCTGAGCAAGACCATGTCAAAATTCCTCTTATACAGCACATCATCCTGATTCAAGTAAAAGCTTCCAGCCAGCCTTCTCAGGGTTTTCTTATCATTCTTTGATGCACCTTCAGGATACTCCTGAGTCTTGAGGAAGTTCTTGATGTCATAATACCACGGTTTCTCATCAATCGCAACAGACTCAGCTGCAAACACATACGCAGGCCTCTCGAGTCGATTCACCGCAACATGTGGCACATGATTCCACCAATGAACTTTTATCATAGAAGATAAAGTAGCCAAAGCATCAGCCATCTGATTCTCATCCCGGGGGACGTGATACAACTTCACCTTCTTGAAGAACGTCAGTATTCTTCTGGTGTAATCTCTATATGGAATCAGATGCGGCTGGTTCGTATTCCAATCTCCATTGACCTGATTGATCACTAGGGCTGAATCCCCAAAAATGTCAAGAGTTTTGATTCTCAAATCAATGGCTTCTTCTATTCCCATGATACAAGCCTCATACTCAGCTTCATTGTTGGTGACATCAAACGTCAATCTGGCAGAAAAAGGTATATGAGCACCTTTAGGATTGATCAGCACTGCACCAACACCGTTACCATTCACATTCACAGCCCCATCAAACATCAATGTCCACTTGTCATCAGGATCCGGTCCTTCCTCGACAAGAGGCTCTTCGCAATCTTTCATCTTAAGATACATGATGTCTTCATCAGGGAATTCAAACATCATAGGCTGATAATCATCGATCGGTTGTTCGGCGAGATAGTCTGACAATACACTACCTTTGATAGCCTTCTGCGACGTGTATTGGATATCATACTCTGTTAAGATCATCTGCCAATGGGCAACACGTCCAGTGAGAGCCGGCTTCTCAAAGATGTATTTCACTGGATCCATCTTAGAAATCAACAAGGTAGTATGGTTCAACATATACTGCCTCAGTCGGCGAGCAGCCCAGGCCAAAGCACAGCAAGATTTCTCAAGCTGTGAATACTTGATTTCACAGTCGGTAAACTTTTTGCTAAGGTAGTATATGACATGCTCTTTTCGACCAGACTCGTCATGTTGTCCCAATACACACCCCATTGAGTTCTCGGTAACTGACAGGTGCATTATCAATGGTCTCCCAGGAATTGGAGGAATCAGGATTGGAGGTTTCTGTAAATACTCTTTAATCTTGTCAAAAGCTTTCTGACAATCATCATTCCACTTGATTGCCTGATTCTTTCTAAGCAATTTGAATATTGGTTCACACGTGGCAGTTAGGTGAGATACAAATCTTGCAATATAGTTCAATCTCCCTAAAAACCCACGAACCTGCTTTTCTGTCTTCGGTTCAGGCATTTCCTGAATAGCTTTGACTTTAGCTGGGTCAACCTCAATCCCCTTTTCACTGACAATGAAGCCTAACAGCTTCCCTGATCTCACCCCAAACGTACACTTGTTCGGATTCAGCCTCAGTTTGAACTTGACCAACCTGTCAACCAACTTCTGCAGATTTACCAGTTGCTCCTCTTCTGTCTGCGACTTCGCAATCATATCATCCACGTACACTTCAATCTCTTTGTGCATCATGTCATGAAAGAGAGTCGTCATTGCCCTCTGATAGGTAGCACCGGCATTCTTCAGCCCAAATGGCATCACCTTATAGCAGAACGTGCCCCAAGGTGTAATGAATGTCGTCTTTTCCATGTCCTCTGGCGCCATCTTGATCTGATTATAGCCCGAGAAACCATCCATGAAAGAGAATACCGAGGATTGAGCCGTATTATCAACCAATACATCAATGTGAGGTAATGGGAAATCATCTTTCGGACTCGCCCTATTCAAATCCCGGTAGTCGACACACATTCTGACTTTGCCATCCTTCTTCGGCACAGGAACGATGTTGGCTACCCACGGTGGGTAAGTTGTTACTGACAAGAACCCAACATCGAACTGCTTCTGAACCTCTTCCTTGATTTTCACTGCCATATCAGGACTCGTTCTACGAAGCTTCTGCTTAACCGAAGGACAATCATCTTTAAGAGGTAGTCTATGAACCACAATATCAGTATTCAGCCCAGGCATATCTTGATAAGACCAGGCGAATATCTCCATGTACTCTCTCAGCATTTCAATCAACCTGCTCTTGACCTCAGTTTTCAAAGCAGCCCCGATCTTGATATCTCTTCTGGCGTCCTCAGTACCAAGATTCACTATCTCCAACTCTTCCTGATGAGGTTGGATGACCCTTTCCTCCTGCTTCAACAATCTAGCCAATTCTTTCGGGAGTTCACTATCTTCATCACTCTCCTCTTTAGCTTGGTAGATGGGATTGTCGAAATCATACTGAGCCATAACAGATTTGTTCATAGTGGATGCCATAAGGTCACTTCTGCATGTTTAATGCTTTATTTTAGAAAAAGATTTCAAGAAAGTCACAAAAACAAAAACATTGCCATTTTTATTTTTTTTGAAAAATGAAAAACAAAATAGAAAGACAGGGATCACAAAATTGTTTGCAAAACGTCCTTTATTAATGATAAAAATTGAAACATGAGGCCCTACAATGAACCACTACGCCTCGGGCAGAACGTAGGGTTTTGTGCAGAATGAAAAAAACAAAAGAAAATTACTCTGTCAGAAGAGTAACTGGGACTATATCCTTCGCAGTCCAGTTGTTGATCACTTCCCCTGGTGCACTCGGGCGAACCCAGCAGTCGAGATCACAATCACTGTCAACATCTTCACCCCCAGCTGCGAAAACGGCACCATGATTCATCAGCCCAGCGCTGGTAAAGGTACTAGGACCTGCTGCCCCCTGCTCTGCTCGGAGAGGCTCATAACCGATGCCAAACTTATCTTCTTTGACAGGCAAGTCCACCATCTTGCCCCAGCCTTCAGCCTTACCGGAGTCAACGACTGCCTTAGCCTGCTTGTAAGAAGTAATTGAAGCACCTGGCTTCCTTTGTTCAGCACACGCCACTCTCTCAATAGCCACCGTCTCGAACGCCTGGCACAAAGTTTCGTGGATCTCACCATCCACCTCGACGTATTTGAACGAGGATAAATGACTCACCAAGATATCCTCTTCACCGCACACGGTCACAATCTGACCGTTCCAGACGTATTTGAGCTTCTGATGGAGAGTCGACGAGACTGCCCCTGCTGCATGAATCCATGGACGTCCCAGAAGACAACTGTAAGCAGGCTGGATGTCCATGACATAGAAGACAATGTCAAACTCCTCAGGACCTATATTCATGGGCAAAGTGACTTCCCCAAACACAGAACGTTTGGATCCGTCAAAAGCACGCACAATCAGGTCGCTTGGCGTCAGCACAACCCCTTCAATCGGTATTTTCTTCAGTATTTGCTTAGGCAGCACATTCAACAAAGATCCGGTGTCCACTAGGACATGAGACAGCACAGCCCCCTTACACTCCATAGTGATGTGTAAGGCTTTGTTATGATTCCGCCCTTCAGGTGTCAAATCAAGATCTGTGAACCCCACGCCGTGTCGGCTACTCACGTTAGCAATTACACCTTCCAGTTGATTGACCGAAATCTCCTGAGGTACATACGCCATATTTAACATCTTCAGCAAGGCGTCCCTATGTGCCTCAGAGCACAACAGCAGGGAGAGGATGGAGATTTTGGAGGGAGTTTGGTTGAGCTGATCTACAATCTTGTAGTCGCTCTTCTTGATTATGCGCATGAATTCCTCCACATCCTTCTCAAATGAGCCACCAAGCACATTCGCTTGAGCAGGAGCTTCATCAACCACGACCTGTTTGCCCTTAGTTTCGGCAGATTCCTCAGCATTGGCATCCCTCAACGATTGAGGCGCAAACAGCCGACCACTGCGAGTAAAGCCTCCTGGACCACCCACATTGTCTACAGCTGGACTCACAGCTGCAGGAGCTTTACTGACAGGCACACTGATAGTTACGGGCGCTTGATTCGAAGGCTTGACCCTGTTCTCAGCCCTTCTATTGCTTCGGTAGGCATTGTCATACCTCCAAGGCACAACATTATTGTCCATGGCCCTTCTAATCGGAGCAACGATTGTCGTCGGAGTGTTGGCAGAAACTGGTGCAGAAATGGTAACTGGAGTACCACTCGTTGTAGGCGCCCGTCCTTCAGACGGCTTGAAGAAGATAGTGACAGTAGACACTGCCCCTCGATCTCTGTTGTCGGCCCTACCAAACTGAACACAGCCTTGATCCATTAAACCCTGGATACCAGCTTTTAACAGATCACACCCATTAGCTGACTCTGCACAGCCCACACAATTTTCATCACAACCCGGATGAACACCCCCTTGCAGCAAACGGTCTTTAACCACCAGCAAGGAAGTCTGAATCTCTTCAACATTGGCAACCAGCTCTTCAGATTCGACCCCTTCGATACTGTTTACCCTATGAGCACCATGCGCAGGCATAGAGTTGTTCACGACATTCGGCACAGGGGAGAAATTGATCGCCTTAGAATCGATCAGATCTTGGACTTTATGCTGAAAAGCCCGACACTTCTCAATATTATGCCCTGGTGCTCCAGAATGGAAATCGCACCGGACATTTGCATCATACCCAGGTGGCAAAACAGTTGGCGGAGCCATGGTTCTCAGTTCCACAAAACCCAATCTGAGCAATTCAGGCAATAGCTCAGCGTATGTCATGGGCAACGGGTCAAATCTTCTATCAGGCTGTAGCCTCTGCCTCGGCTGATAAGGACGTTGCTGTTGTGGTTGTTGTTGTTGTCTCGGTTGTTGAGGAGGTTGACGTTGTTGCGGTGCAGGAATGGTCACTGCAGCAACCTGTCTATACTGATGTTGATTTCTATTCGGCCCTCGGCGGTGCTGAACAGCACTAGCTTCACCTTCTCTACGGCGAGGTGCCCCAGAGAAAGGCTTCTTTGACGAAGAGGAACCCACATCGTTGATCTTCCCCGCTTTGATCAAACTCTCGGTCCTCTCACCGCAGATCACAACATCAGAGAAACTTCCAAATGGGCAACTCCCCATTCGGTCCATGAACACTCCCTGCAGTGTGCCAATGAACATATCTGTCAACTCCCTTTCCAGCATAGGGGGTTGAACTCTTACAGCAAGTTCACGCCACCTCTGGGCGTACTCTTTGAAGCTCTCGTTATTTTTCTGGCACAGACTCTGCAGCTGAGTCCGGCTCGGTGCCATGTCCATGTTGTGTTTGTACTGTCTGAGAAAAGCTTCTCCCAGATCCCTCCAGCATCGGATAGAGTCTCGCTTGAGCTCCATGTACCAATCCAAAGATGCCCCAGATAGGCTGTCTTGGAAAAAATACATCCACATTTTCTCGTCATTTGTATATGCCGAGATCTTCTGATAATACGCCTGCACGTGAGTGCGAGGGCAAGAAGTACCGTTGTACTTGTCAAAGGTGGGCGCTTTGAATTTGTGGGGGATTCTCAGACCCTCAACCAACCCCATATTTGTGACATCGAACCCGAGAGAGTTCTGGCATTCCATCGCTCTAATCTTTTCAGCCAGGGCATCGACTTTACGATCCCTATCCTCCATTCTGGCAACATCACCGTCGTCCTCACTCATCATTGTGAACATGTCCTCTTGTCTGTCGACAAGCGGAGCTGGATGACGCACCGGAGCCCGGGTAGCTCTGGCATTGACCTCTGCAGCAAGAGGCTGACCATTGATTCTTATACCTTGGAGTTCTTCTCCCGTAGCATAGCCATGACCGGGAGCAGTAACAACATTAACCGTCTCAAAACCAGGTGGAGCAACAGGTGAACCACGGTTAGACGCCTGAATAACCGTTTCTTGCCTCTGAACCAAAGCACGGAGCTCCTCCTGACCCTGAGCAACCCCTTGCATCATCGTCATGAATTGGGCCATGTTCGCCCTCATCTCAGCTAATTCAGTCTGAACCTGATCCATGCTTCTTCGCTGATTAAGTCTTGTAGAATACCGGTGAGGTCGCTGATCCGCTATCCTGCCTGACACAGGAACCAGAGTGAGAAGTCGGCACAAGAACACCTGTTATGCAAATGTTATGATTATGATGCTAATGCATATGATGCACATGAAATGTTCATTCCTCAGGCATTCAAAGAGCCTGATTCATCTCAAGAAACGACAACCTGCAACAACACAAAGCAACAGGGAGATACAGAAGCATCATACAACTGAGCAAAGAATACAGAGAAAATCTCATCTATAGATGAGCAACTGGATCATACAACAAAGATCCAAATATCCAATCAAGGTACAACAAAGGAATCCCACCAACAAGCCTGGGGGTGATTCACAACATAAACATCAGAAAGTACAAGCTAAGACAAGTTACTCCCAGGAATGAGCGTCTTCAAGTAGTGACACTGGTCTATCAACAGTTCACACTCTGAACATTCTAGCAATGGAGTGATCTTCTCCTTCAACTGTCTTCTAAGCTCGACGACTTCTGCCCCAAGCTGGGTCTCTGATGTAAGTCTCTGGTCGACTTCCTTCTTCATCTGAATATCTTTGTCTCTGAGTTGCTTCTCCAAGTCTCTGATCTTCTTCAGATAACTGGCTTCAGATCTCTGCAACCTCAAACACTCTCTGTGCTCCGCATCTAGCAAGGTCTCCATCTCTGAATAAGATCTCTTCTTGCTCCTCATACCACCAACACCTGCACTCTGGGCATCTCTGAGTTGATGAGATAAACTCAGGCTATCAGCTTTGGCTTGGTACAACTCCATCTGGGCATCTTGCTCTTTCTCCTTTAGGCGGCGATTCTCCATCAGAGCTTGCTTATACTGTTCAGCAGGCACAGTATCAGCAAGAATCAAGGGTGGTTGCACCTGCAACGGATTCATCCTATCATAGGGCAGCAATAAAGTTTCCACTCTCTTCTTCACCCACTCGGTGTAATCATGCATAACAATGGCAAACTTCTTCCCTAAGACGGATCCATCTCTGACACCAATAGACTTCCAAGCTCTCCCAATCTGCTCCAATCTAACCGGGTCGGTACGCTTCTCAAAATACACACTCTCAGCTATCTCAGCTTCAAGCGGCCTTCTACTCATCACGAACCCCAACTGGCGAAGAGCAAGAACTGGGTTGTAATTGATGCAACCCCTGGTCCCCACAAGTGGCACGTTCTGGAATTCTCCATAACTCATAATAACATCTCGCACGTCCATCCGGTATGACTGCCATCTGATATCATATGAAGTGAGAGACATCACCCTCTGAGTCCATCTATAAGTGCCCTGAGCATCGACGAACGGCCCACTGACTGGGAGGAGAGACATATACCATCTGAGCAAAAGTGGGAGACAACACCTGATAGCCCCACCCTTACCATGCCTACTGTGAATGTCATAGTAAGTGTCAGCTAACAGAGTGGGAACTGGATTCCCTCCTATGAAGATGCGAACTGCAGCATAATCCACAAAGTTGGGCATACTCGGAAACAGAATGATCCCATAGATCATAACAGCGAGCTGGGCATGAAAAGCTTTCCAATTCCCCTTCTCTGCTTCTCCTCTAGCAACTCTCAGCAGAAACTTCAAAGGTAGACCCACAACGTCTCCACTGGTCTTCTAACTATCACTGATCTCTTGGATACTCAGATGCAAGGCCTTGGCAATAACCCTGAAATCAACTTCCTTCGGGACGTCCAAGAAAGGAATCTGATGCTGAATCGGGACACCCAACAGGATGGAGTACTCCTCGAGAGTAGGCGCCAATTGATAGTCCTGGAAAGTAAAACATCGAAGCTCCGGGTCATAGAACTAAAGAAGGGTCTGCAACGGCACCGGGTCAACTACTATCTTCAACAGTGTCAAAAGATCCCCATACTGATCCACGAACCCCCTCAGATGATTACTGGTCACAAGACTGCTCAACTCTATCAACGATGTCAAAGGCTCACGGTGGAAAATGTAGGAACAAGTCTTCCGCTTCGGCTCTGGGACTGTTGCCATTTCTATCAGTGAATCAAGCTCTGGAATGTACCTGAGAAATGATATGCATGCAGGGATTAGTTTTTTCCTTTTTCTTTTTTCATTTTTTTTTCAATTTTTCTTTTATTGCTTTTCTTTTGAAAAATAAACATGCTATGATGCACATGATGCAGACACGACTGGCAAACTGTGCATCTCTGAACACAGGATCGAAGCTTCGGCTCGAACTCTGATCACAAACATCTGAAACCCAAAGTCAACTGGTCAACTGTCATCTGAACCCAATCTGAGAAACTGAGTCACCAACAGGAACACACTGAGTCACCATCAAGTCACCAACAGTCACCATCTGTACCTGTTAAAATGATCATTCCCTCCCCACTCACGGGTGTTATCTAGGCTAGGGTAAGGTTGAGAGAAACGCAAGATAAACAACCCTTTCAAGAATATCATCCTGTGCACACCAGATGTATGCACCGATAATACCCCATCAGAGTCTGAACTGCTCGTGATATCGATGTTCCGCTAAGTGGCGTACACCACCCGCTTCCCATGAATCACTCTATTCCTAGGTTTCCTAGATTGCACTCATAGCCTGGGTATTGGGCCTTTTACCTCATAGAACTCCCACCCCCAAACAGAGAAACACAGCCAGCACAACAGATGAATATGCATGAATGCAAACTTTAATGCAAACAATAAATGCAAACAATAAACAATGAGTGCAATAAATAACAGCACAAAGCAACCTAAGCCCTAACCCAGAGAGCGCTAGGAGAGACTCGCTTAGGGAAGATGGACCAGCACAGGTCAACTTCTCTTAATCCCCAGCAGAGTCGCCAGCTGTCGCATTACGCGAAAAACCGGCGGGAAAACAAGAACAACAGAGCCGCCACCGTGCGTTATTTATCCCAAAAGAGGGAAAGGAAACGCTCAGAGTAAACCTGGAAAAGACATGGTCTCGCGACCAAAGAGAATGGGATCGGGAGTCGGTTATGCGAAGGGAAGGTATTAGCACCCCTACGCATCTGTCGTACTCGACGGGATCCACGCACAATAGGAAGGGAAATGGTTGCTAAAAACACTGCTCACACACACACACTGGCTGAAAGAGGCACAAGGAAACAGACAAGACTGACTCGGCAGGATATCGCGTCCTGGGCCTACTTAGTCTATCAGGCATAGACATCAGAGTCTAAGTAGTTCAAACTGGGGGAACGACACATGCTCGCTAGGATGTCGCATCCTATGCATACGTATCTCCTTGGACGAAGGAGAATCAGAGCATTCGTAGCTCGGCTAACACGCACACAAACAAACACAGGCAAAGGCAAACATGGAGCCTGAATGCCAATCACTGGGCTTACATCAGCATCCGAACCAAAACACACACAAGAAGGCAAACGTGGAGCCTGAATGCCAATCACTGGGCTTACATCAGCATCCGAACCAAAACACACACAAGAAGGCAAACGTGGAGCTTGAATGCCAATCACTGGGCTTACATCAGCATCCGAACCAAACAAACCCACACTGGAACCCGAACGCCACTCGATGGACTTACATCAGCTTCCAAGCACACGACAACACAAAACAAAGACACAGGCGCCCGAAGAGATCTGCTCATCTCCTGCCTACGTACCTCATCTGGTATGAGGATCAGGGCGACGTAGTTCCCCTACGAAGGGACACAGGGCTAGCCTAACCAGATAACAGAGGGAGACACAACTAGGGAGACTAACTCGAGCCTAGATGTTATCATGCAAGATTATCCCTAAGTCAAGGTTTCTAGCTAACTTGCAAAGGAAGCAAGCCTATCCTATTCAACACAAGTAAACATCAAATCAAGCATTCACAAGTAGCACACGCTATATACACACAGATGAGGCTCAAACAAGGGTGAGGCTGCAAGAGCAAGCCAACTGTACAAGGGTGAGTTTTGCTCTTAACCTTGCCATTGAGGGGCTAAGGTGAAGCAGATGAGAGGTGAGTGAAGATAAGACTTCACAGCTCTTATCCCTGGTCAGGGAGAGCTTTAGACAAAGGAGTGTGGGTTCAAAAAGGAGGAACCCTTCTACACTCGAGACTCTGACACAACTGTACATTGTACAAGATCTTGGGTTTGTGTCCCAATGCATCAACACAGTGGTGTGAGCAGAGGGACGACTCGACAGAATAACGGGGATAGATTGCATATCCCTTGGGTTCCGCCAATTGCCTCATTGAGGTCTTTACCTGCTTGGGGACAAAAGTAAACAATCACAAACATCGCCTCTTAAGGAGGACTTCAGACAGGTGCCTGGCCAAATAACAGGCCAGGTCTTCCAGACTACATGGAGACAAGAATGTTATACCTCAGTGCAAATTGCTTATCAAGCAAAGCAAAGCAATATTAGCAACTAATGTACCTGAAATCAATCAAATATCATCAGTATACCAATCACAGAACTAAACAGCAAATGGTTCATAATTAACTATACACAGACAAACACAATCCAATGCACCAAAGTGCAAGTCAACTCAAAGGCCAAACATCCTACAAAACAAAACAAGTTAGTGTACAATGTCAAATGACATCTCAATCATATGTGAATCCACCTCCTTAAGGTATTTTGCTTCTTAACCTGAAAATCACATTCAAACATGAGATACAAGACCACTAGGACAAGCCTAGGGTCAAAAAGAAGGGAAAAAGTCAAAACAGCAAGTGAAACATGATCAACGTCAACATTAATCACATACAAAGAGAATCCAATTGGTCTCACATCTAAACTATGCACTAAATTCATTTTATGCACAATTGAAGTCAAGCTAGGCAAATGTGAATCATTTAGGAGCAAACAGAAAGATCACACTCACACAAATACCTAAACAGCTCAATAAATTCCACAAAAATTCCAGTCTAAACAGGACACATTCAATGAACTACATATCAAATTTCATGCCATTTGGACAACAGGAAGTAGGTCAATGAAAATCATAAAGTCAGCAGCAATCCAAACAAGTCAACACATGGTAGCAAAATGAGCATCAACTTCAATCAAATGCCAAACAGTGAGAACAATTAAGAAATGAGTGGGACCAAAACCAAATTAACAATGAACGTGTTATGAATCACTCCATCAAATTTCACATTCATATGATATGGTATGAGCATTTCACAAGACATAGAAGACAAGCACTCAAACAAAACCCAAAAAATGCTAAACAGCAATCAAAAATCTCAATTTAATGGAAAATGAATCAACAATTCATACAAAAATTCATGGTGAAACTAGACATATACAAGCCACAGCATGCCAAATTTGAGATCAATTGGAGAAGCATAGGCATGTCAAATAAATTCATGAAATTGACCTAACCTAGTGTGACACAAATTGTCACACTCAACTTGCACACATCATATCTACCAAACCAGAGATCCAAAATTCACAAACTATACATCAAAATAACCAGCAATGAGTCAAGAATTAGCATGTGAAATTTCATTCAATTTGGATAAGGTATGAGTATTTCATGTTAAAAATGGTGAAACATACAAAAAATGCACACATGTCAAAGATCCATAGGCAAAGCCAAAAAATCTCCATGCACAACTTGAGTTATCATACCTATAAAATTCTAGACAAAATTATGAAGCTAACAAAAAAAGTCCCACTAAATTTGGATTAAAAATGGATTTTCTATGGTTTTTGTAAGTTTTGTTAATTATGTGAAATAATTATTTAAGGATTAAATTAATTAATTGAAGCGAATGGCAGTTTTGTAAATACTCCCAGCCGGTCCAAAACGACGTAGTACTCATTAATTCGATGTCATCACGCGATTGGTGGAATTCGGAGGGAAACAGGTTTTTGAAAACGCCATGCTGCGAAACGGATTGAACGCAGGAAATTTCCAGGATTTGAAGCTTCTTCCTCGCGCGTTCTTCATTCTTCACTTGCAGCTTCGGTTACGAACTTTTTTGCACGAAAATACACGAGCCGCATACCATTGTCTTCGTCTCTCAACGTAGGTTAACAATATGCAAACGAAATTTCCTAAATCCTACTGTGCTGGACGGATCGAGCGAAAGAAGGTTTGATACCAAAAGTTCAAATCGCGATTTCTCCTTCAAATCTTAATGGATTCTAATTCTACAAGTTGCACTACATTCTACAATCAACGATCTACACATATCATATCTCAATTTGGAGAATCATCAAGGTCGAAATCCAACCTTATGAGAATGGCAGCTGTGCAATTCGCGTGTATTTGGCTTCCAATGGTGAAAACAGATGAAGAATCTTGCTTTGGAAGATGATTGAAACAGCTTTGGTAGCTCAGCAATGCTCCAGGTGCTCGAATTCTTGATTTGCCATGGTTGAGCAAGCTTGGACAGTTGGAGTTTTTGATGGATTTGAGCTCCAATTGATGCAAACAGTTCTCCAAGAACACCTGCAAATGAGGATTAACAAGAGAAAACACCAAAAGATGGAGAGAATCTTGATGAAATTTGGAAAAATGTGAAAGTTCAAAGTGAAAAAAGTGAGAGAATTGAGAGAGTTTTTGTGATTTTCTGTTTGGATCTTGAAGAATGATTAGTGATTAGTGATTTATGTTACAATTAACATTATATACTAATCCCTTAATCCAAAATTAATCCAAGATTAACAAATTAAGATGATTAGCATAATATGCACTTTTCAAGCTTTGGCCAAAATGCCCTCTCTTAAACCAGCTGATTTTTCTGTCCAAACTTGGTTCAAACAGGTCACAAATGACATTTAGAAAGTGTTGCAAAAAGCCTCATTTCAAAATTCCAAGTATTTCTCAAATTGGACCATTTTGCCATTGGATTTTAATTAGTGCACTTGAAAATTGACCTTTTTGTGTGAATGCTTTTGGCAAAATGTGATGATGGATTATGAAATTACACATCAAATATGATTTGCTCAAAGAAAAACCATCCAATTTGGCCACTCCATGTGAAAGTTATGCCACTTTGATTTCGGGCATTTTTGGAAAATGACTGGACCATATCTTGCTAACCACACATGGGAATTTCAAGTTCTTGGACTTTTTGGAATGGTGAGGTCAAGATCTTCAACTTTCATGCTGGATAAAATTCCATTTGAAGCTTGTATGATGAAGTTATTTTGAGGAGAAAAAGTTTCCATTTTGGGCAGCTGAAATTACAGGTCACCTGCTATTTTTGGAAACTTTCTGCCAGACCTCCAAATCTTCAACCTTGGTCTTTGATATGTCAAATGAGACTTATATGGACATGAATGAGGCCTTTCAAACCATCTCACACCTTCCAATCCATAAAATCAGGCACAGTTGACCACAGTTGACCACATTTGACTTTCTATGGTTCCAGCTGAAATTCAGCTTGACTGATGACTTTTGAGCATCCAATCTTTGTCCAAATCACCTCACAATGATCCTTAGACCATATGAACTTGATAAATCAACCACAGGGCTTTGTTCCAATGAAAATAGCACATGCTTGCTTGTTTGACTGATTCTCCTGACCAGTTTGACCTAATTTGTCAACTGAGCTTGCACTTGGGCAAATGGACAATGCAATGTTATGCAGTGGCCTATGTTATGCTATGACCTAATATGAAATGAATGTACAAATTGATGGGTGCAAATTTGAGGTGCTACACTACCAACGGAAATCTAGATAAAGATGAGCATGGTAAGAGTGTAGATATCAAAAAGTTTAGAGATTTCATTTATACCTCATAGGTTTACATCAACAGAGGTAATATCACTCCTTTCTATATCTCTTGTAGAACTATGTGATTGTGTATGTTAGAACAAAATTCCTTATTTTAGTTTATGTGAATTTCTTTGCATATATTGTTTGAACATTAATATCTGATTTGTGAATTATACTTGGGCATCATTATCATGACATACTTCATAATGCATAACCATACTGCATAAAAATTAATTAAAATTTGGTTTGGCATCAGTATGTATCGATTCAAAGATGTATGTATCAATTCACGTCTTCTACATTTCATATCTGTCAAAATTGGTTCAGTATGTATCGATTCATTCGTCGTTTGTATCGATACATAGACCCTTTAAAAACAAAAATGCATGACATGGATCGATCCATTCCCATATGCATCGACACATACTGATTGTTATTTGGATTAAATGCATTTATTTCACTCATGGATCGACACATCAACAATTCTTATTACATCTTATCACCAAGAACGTCATGAAGAGGCACGGTCTTGGCATGTACAACAAAGTGAGTGGCATAAGGAGCATCGTGAGTGGCATGACGATCATACACGGATTTACCATAACCAACACTCTTGGCACACGAACTTGGTTAAGTGGCACCAAGTCTTCTACAATGAAATGTCTGGTTTTATAGACGACTGCCGTGCCAATCCTGGTATTATGGACAGATTCAGAAGTGTTGAAGTTCAGGACCGGTTCAGGCACTACACCTTCATGGGCCACAATCCAGATGCAATGCCTCCTCCTCCGCCTCCGCCAAGCTTCAGAGATCCTGATAGAGATGACGAGGAGTCCTGTGGTGGCTATAATCCATATTAAACCATCATCATTTCATTTCACTGCATTTCATTGCATGTTGCTTGAGGTTTTTTTTTCTTTTCAGATTAGTTGCACCTTATATGTCTTGGCTTATGTAATTTTTAAACACTTTCTACTAGTTAAATGCTTATTTCCTTCTGCTTACTTCTGGTGTTATTGCCCTTATTTGTCATTCGTTGTGAGTGATTCTTTACTTTTTAAGCTTCCTTCTTTGTGATTGTTAGCTTCTTTATCATTTTTGCTGTGTCCTGCTACAACATGTTGCCTTGATAAAACTGTTTTTTTTCTTTTTGATGTTGACAAAGGGGGAGAAATGCAGATGTTGACAGATATGCACAAACTCAGGGGGAGTATCACACATCTTGCTAAAAATTTGCCATCATCAAAAAGGGGGAGTTTGTGAGCAAATTCTTTACTTTGAATAAGTTTTGAATGATAGCAAATTGTGTGATCATTGTCTAATTGTTGGTTGTGCATTATTTTACATGTTTCATTTGTGTTTTTAGCCTATACTAATGTTTCGTGTCTATACATAAAGATCCACATTGATACATTTCTTAAAAGAACTCATAAAAACTGTTTTGTGTCAGTATGTATCGATACATGTTCATCTGCATCGATACATAAATTTGTTTTAAATCACAAAACGTTTTTGCTTCAGTATGTATCGATACATACGAGCTTTGTATTTATACATGCTTAGTTAAAATGTTCTATGTATCGATACATACGAGCTTTGTATCGATACATGCTTAGTTAAAATGTTCTCTGTATCGATACATACGAGCTTTGTATCGATACATGCTTGTATTAATTCTCTAAAATTAATCAAAGCTACAGTATGTATCGATGCATATTCTTTTGTATCAATACATAATTATGTTTTGTCTACTAACAGCTTCTATCTTTCACATATAAGAAGTATTTTGACAGCTCTGTTAATAACACGAATTCAGAAGTGAAAAACAGTTGAACACAAATCAAAGGAGTGTGTAGCAGCAATTGTTTTGAGCAGTTAGAAACCTGAAAGAGACTTCATCTTCTTCATCTTCTCAATCTCTTTTCTTCAAGAACATTAACACATAATCATTCTTGTTCTTTGGATTAAAGGATCAACGAGATAACGTTCAATGGAACGATCAAGGATCTATCTGAGGTGTTCAGTGGAACGATCGAGGATCTAGCTGAGTTGAAGGTTGAAGGGGGTTTCGAGGAAAAACCAAATGGTTTGTCCTTCAAGAACCGAAGTGTTCTTGTGGGTTTGTTAGTCACGTGTGCAGAACAGATTCAGCCGTAGCGTAGGGTTTGGAAATTGGGTAATTTCACAAACAGGTCGTGGAACCGGTGAATTGTTTGCAATTTCTTGCAGGAAATTCTTGATCGAGCTCAGATCAAGTGGAGGTTTTATACAAGAAGAAGATCATGGGATTTAGATTTCTGTCTTTGTATTGTTACCTTGTATCAACGAATTCGGCATTATTGATTATAACAGTTCTCAATTTCATTTGAAATTGAGAGGGAGACGTACCCACACGCGAGGACGACAGTGGGGAACTTCCTTACCAAATCTCTGCGTATCGTATTCTTTCCTTATCTCTCTTTACGTTTTCAACAGTTTTGTGATTTCAGTTGGTGTATTGTGGTTGTACATTTCGTGATACAATAGTGGCAAGAAAACTTCTTTATCTAAACTCCACCATTGTTCATCATTGATCACATACACACTAAATGTTTGACAAAACTGTCAGCTGAGTTTTATTCATTGGAATCAGAATTTAGTGATAAATGCATTTGATTTGATAATATTCTGGTGTTAATTATCTCTATCGTTTCCATTCAAATCCAGCAATAAATTCGCGTGTCCGGTTTTCTAGTAGCGGTTCAGAATAGACAGAAGTCGATTAAGGACTGTAATTTTCCGCTAAGTTTCAATAACTCTGATAAGAATTTTTAAATCCGTTTATGTTAAAAAGAGGTGATCTATTCACCCCCCCCCCTCTCGATCACTAGCCACACCGTCTAACATGAAATTCCACCAATGTTCAAGAAAGAAAATGATCGTATTGAAAACATTCTATCGGAAGATTATGAGAAATGAATTGTGCAAGACCAAGCCTTATCCAATTGGTAGTTATCAACAATCTCAGAATTCGTGCTTCCTAGAGTTCTCTCATGCAAACATACAAATGAAGTTTGGGATGAAGTGCGCGAGCACTACACTTCTCAGATGAAGGCATATGTTGATCAATTTTAAAGAAGAGTAAGAAAGGAACCAAGACAATCTCATAATTTGTACTTCGAATTAGAGCAATTAAAGATTCACTTATGGCTATTGGTAATATAATCTTAGAGTGTGATCAAATTGATTCAATACTTCAGGGACTACCTAAAGACTACAATCATTTTATCATAATGGTATATGCTAAGACTGATCAAGTGGACATCTATGAAGTGGAAGGCCTCTTGTGTGTTCAAGAAGCTTAACTTGACAAATATTGTTAAGAACTTACTGCACCTACTGCCATGGCCAATATTGTTCAAGCTGGTAGTCATACTCAGTCTACTAGACATGCTAACTCAAGAGGCTCAAGTCATTACTTTCATTGTAGAGGTAAACCTGCTAGAGGAAGAGGTCTATGTATACCAAACTACACAATTGGAAACCATCCAACATGTCAACTTTGTAACAAGTATGAGCATGTTGTGATGGATTGTTGGATAAGTTTGATTAATACTTTGAACATATAACAACCAAATCTAAGGCTCAAGATATTACATCCACTAACAAAAATTACACTTTAGAAGAAAACAAGAATCAAGGCACATCAACTACACCAACCAATGCCTACCTTGCTCACCTAGGACCAACTGCAACTACCATAAGGACTAGAGTCCCAAGCATGGTTTACGTACTCAGGTGCATCTCACCACATAACTTATAACTCTTCAAACTTGCAATATGTTAAATCATGTGTTGGACCAAATAAAGTAGTTGTTGGAAATGGTCATTACCTAGAAGTTCAAGCGTAGGAAATATCAGGTTTCAATCCTATCTTGTGTCAAATTCTTGCTTACACTTAGCTGATTTATTGCATGTGCCCAAAATAACTAGAAATCTCATATTAGTTTCAAAAATTTCCAAAGATAACCAAGTATATTTTGAGTTTCATTATGACAACTGCTTTGTAAAATCTCAGACATCTAACCAAGTGCTGCTTGAAAGACTCCTAGATGAGAGTGGGTTATATTGCTTCAACAATCTGAATGTGAAATTTTTAAGGTGTAACTTAAGGCACAAGTCATATAAGTTAGGACTTATAGCTAATAATGTAGTTGTAGTGTTATATTTGTGAGAGTCCTAAATATTACAGATGACGTGTATAATATCATTATTCCCCTCCAGTCATATATGAAATAGTCAAATGATGACCCCTTGTAAAATAGGTAGTCAACAGCCTACCCTGGTCACGGAGGGAGAAATCACTACTTCAAAGGATTTTCCAAACTCTAGGCCCAAGGGCCTCTATAAATACTTCTCACCTATTGGGGAAAAGACATATCATAACTTATGCCTAAAACCAAAAGCAATACACAAAGATATAGAGTCTTTAACCTCAAGTGAGTAGGACCTCTACAACCACTGTAACCTCACCTCAAACAATACACTAACATATAGAGTCTCTTACCTCAAGGAATCACTAGTAGGATTCTTTAGGGAACAAGTGTAAGTGAAAGGCTATACAGGATGATAATCACTTTTGGAGAGCAGGATCAGGCCTGAGAAATTAAGGTCAAGTACTTGGTTATTGATGCACCTATTTCTTGCAATATGATTATAGTGCATCCATATTTTAATCAGCTAGACGCCATATTGTCCACTTTGTATTGGTGTATGAAGTACACGCTCTATGGCATGCATGTTGGATTCGTCCAAGGGGATCAAGAGATTGACAAGAAGTGCCATGTGGGGAGCCTCAAGCTAAAAAGGATCCTCACTCCAACCGATGAAGAATTACCCCTAACGCTACTCTCTTTATTATAGTTTTATTGTTTTCTTTATCTTTAATTAATTGTTCAGCTGCTTTTTATATGTGACTATTACATCTCTTCCACTTGTAAGGATGTATTATTTTATGGCACGCTCTTTTCCCTATGTACCTTATAGGGGTCAAGGATATTTAATTAGGCCCCTCATTTTATGTTTGGTGGAATTTTCACTTGCTGCCTATTCTTTCTCTGTAAGAATCAAAAGAGTTTTGGGAGAAAATTTCCCTTGAAGGAGGTCAAGTTGGGGATTCCCTAAGTGGAATCCTTTCCGCCGTTAGAGGCAACCAAAATGTTGGATTCCCTAAGTGGAATCCTTGTTGCCTTATGAGGCAATCAAAATGTTGGATCCCTATGGAGGATCATTGTCCTCCTAATAGACGATCGAAATGTTGGATCCCTAAGCGGGATCCTTTCCATCCTACGAGGCGATCAAAATGTTGGATCCTTATAATGAATCCTTGTCGTTCTACAAGGAGATCAAAATACTAGATCCCCCAAAAAGATTCTTGTCGTTCTATGAGGCGATCAAAATGTTGGATCCTTACGTGGAATCCTTGACGCCTTATGAAGCGATCAAAATGTTGGATCCCTAAGCGAGATTCTTGCCATCTTATAAGGCGATAAAGATGTTGGATCCCTAAGTGAGATCCTTGTCAACCTACGAGGCGATCAAAATACTGGACCCTTAAGCAGGATCTTTGCCACCCTCTACGGCGAATAAAATGTTGGGCCCCAAGAGAAACTCTTGCAGTCCATAAAAGAAGTCAAATTATTACGCTGAGAGCGTGATAATAAACGCCCCCGACCAAGGGTTAAAAGAATAATAGTACATAAATGATTATGTAAGAGCATAACAATAAAGGTAACTAACATAAAAGGTTCCCCAAGGGACGTGTTGTTCTTACAATTACAAACAAAACCGAAGGGGCAATGAAATACAGCAAAAGGCCACTGGGGGCCAAAAAACATTACAAATAAACTAAACCATCAATTCATCTCCTGAATTATCTTCCTGGTGGCATCCTCGTTTGAAGGGATCCAGATTCACCACCTCTTGTTTCCCCGCCCTCGTCCTGAGTGTCCTTCGGGAGCGTGCTTTTTAAGGATTTGAAGGGGTCGCTAACTCTTCATCCACTAACTGGCCTTCACTTATGACTTTCAGGAAGCCCATTTGGCTCAAATCCATCTAGGGATAGAATAAGAAAACTTGCTTTTGGCCAACTCAAAGTAGATGCCACAATTTAATTACGACACGTGTGTCCATAACTTCGAACTTCCCCAAGAGGCGAACAATCCCCGCCTCCTCAAGGGTAAAGTACTTCTTATCATATATCATGATCTCCACAGGATCATTCATCCAGGATAGGGGGAAGTGCGGGGCTTCATCAACCCCTAATATTTCATGAGAGTCCCCTCGCCCTCTCATGCAGGCAAAGTTTTCTTTCCAATTTTTGTAGTGATTGGAGTGAGACGCATAAAGGGCCTTCCCCGAAAAACCATCTAAAGACACCCAACTACCCTTCTTGGGTATGGTGATGTAAAAAGAGAAAAAAACTGATATTTTGAGTAACATCCAGGTCTTCATAGACCATCTCAAAAACCCTGATAAAACTTAAACAGTTATGGAACAGTTGGGAAGGCACAATGTTGATAACCCTCAAAACCTCTATGGAAAAAGGGGAAAGGGAGAAAAGAACCCCCATGTCCTTGATAAAAGGGAGGTAGAAGTAAAAGTAAGGAGAAGAAGGATCAGAGGAGACAGGCGTGGTCACCCTGTCTGATGGCAAATAACCTTTCAGAATAACCATTCATCATTTGAAGAAGAAACCTCAACTTCTGATAAAAAATGAAAGATCTGTTTGTCAAAAATATAATCATATCAAATATCCTAGACATCCTTGGGTACGTAGGAAAGGGTGTCCATTGTTTTTTTGTTCTTAGGAAAATAGTAGTATAAAAAGAAATCACCATCATTGTCGCAATCGTCAAAGGGATGACTATAACCCTCAAAACCTATGGCTCTACACTAACATAACCATATTTGAACATTTCTTCATAGTCCATAATCATTATAGAAAAAAGAGAGAGGAAGGGAAATTCATACTTGGAAAAAGGGTGTGAAAGAAGAATCTGGGGTGATAAGGAGTTGTGCAGTTCATATGAGCTTGCAGAGGTCGTGGGAGAAAATAGAGAAAATCAAGTAGAAGGATAAAGCTTTTATAAGTGAGTTAAAACCACAAGAGACCTTTTAGAATCCCTCCATAATTTTGAAAATATCAGCACGCTTTTGACACATGTCACTAGTGTTTAAGGTCTCAAAAAATAGGCCATCAATATTTACATTAAATAGAAGCAAGCATGGTTATCTGAAAGATGGATTGTGATTTATAGTTAACATTTTGGATAATAAAGGGACATATGGAAAGAGGAGATGACTCATTTCTTCATTAGAGGGTTTATATAGACAAAAGGAGGGACTCGCCCTACATTGGAAAAGCCACCTTCAGCTGAGGGACTTACCCCAAGTAGAGGGATTCACCCCAAGCTTATGAGTTCACTTCTTGAAGGAAAGAAACCTTAAAAACTTAGCTCTTTGCAAGCACTCATGCTTGAGGGTTCATGTAGTGTTATATTTGTGAGAGTCCCAAATAGGGGCGACTTCAAGATCCATGCCTAGAATAATGTCGCTCGTGTGACATCCTCATGGAACACGAGGCTTGCCCTTGGGACGAGTAACGTATATAATACCATTATTGCCCATCAGTCGTATGTGAAGGAGTCTCAACACGACACCTTATAAAATAGGTAGACAACAACCTCCCCTAGTAATGAGCCTCTACAAATATTTATCCCCTAATGGAGAAGGACAAATCATAATTTATATATCATAACTTATAGGATTTTGTTGATCTTCAATCACATCAGATCTTGAATGACCTCCGTTCTCCGCAACTCTTGATCGTTCCAATCTTAATCGTAACAATTCTTTATCGTGCAAAAAGTCAATCCCGTTCTCTGTCTCCAAAAGTTCCCTAAATAGTCACTGATCAATTATTTGATGTAGCAAATACCCAAAATTCCCTCCGGGATCAGCAATTCCAAAAATCGGGTAAAATTAGAAGATGAGGCGTCCAAGCCAACACTGGCCATGTCAGGCAACACGATCGACCGTGCTGGCTTACTGCTTCCATTTCTCTAACATGACCCTGTTAGGACTGTTAACACGGGCACCCGTGTCAGCTCCCTGTTTTAGCTTCTTGGCCTCCTCTTTCTTCCTTCCCCTGACACGAGACGTGTCAGGAAACATGGATGGTCGTGTCAAGGCTATTGTAACTTTAAAATTCTTCTTCGGATGAGCCCTGAACACCCGATTCCCTTGGCGAGTCTTTGGGTATTCTTGCTTGCACCTGAAACCAACCAAATTACCAAAAGGAAGCATAAAATGGAGTACATTGACGAAAACCAAAGATAATAATCAAAATAGAATGGAAATACAAACATCTAATTTACTTAACAAAATAACACAAATAGGTAAAATAAGGTGTTACCGACTTCGTGAATTAATGTCGAATGAGTGTCAGAAAACAAGTAGAATTGGAGATCGATCACGTGGCATAAGAGTCGTGACCACTCTTAGAGGACCAATCCCCAGCTATACTAATATAACTCTCCTAACATAAACACTTATTGGCCTTCCCTAATAAGCAGCATTCCTGTAAGCACCTTTTCACCAAAGGACTCCCCCAACAAGCTCATTTACCGTGAGTCATCATAGGAATTTATCCAGTAGTATATCATCCTAAATGATCGTTATCAACTAGTGAGCAGATCTTCACCTCTCCCATCCCCTAAATCACTAATCTATCCCACATGCGGGATACGTTTCATAGAATACACCAGGATTTATATCATGCTATTTTATCAAGGAGTTTGTATCAAGGTAATTCATCATAGGGTTCTATGAAGGTTATCACGAGGTTCTATAAATAATTTTTATCAAGGGGTTTCACCAAGGGTTTCGTCAAAAGAATTTCACCAGGATCATATTTAAGGTTCCATCACCAAGGGATTATATCAAGGGTTTTTTAATCAAAGAATTATATCAAAGGGATTCTACCATAACCAAGGGGTTTCACCAGAGTTTTATAGGGGGTTTACCATGGTGTTTCATCAAGGTTTTATCATCAGGGGTTCCGTCATAAGTTGGCTTGTTGGCCAATAGAGTGTCATGGATTGTCCAATCCTTTCTTATTCCCAGGGCCCACTAACTTCGTGTAAGAATTAGGGTTTCCTCTCTATATTTAACCATCTCCTCCTAGAGTAGATGAAGGTTCATCGTCAACGTCATCTCGGTTTGGAGATGATTAAATAAGGGCAGTTATCGTATCCCAATTTTTGACCATCAGATCTTTCTCTTTTTAAACATATAAGTCATCTGATCAACCCCAATGACCTAAAAAGTTAAAGGAGGACCATTTTAAATTTTTTATTTATAAGAGTATTCGGTTTCTTAATTAGGATTAATTAGGTTGTTGAGTTTGTTTTTAAAGGTGGTATTGGGCCTTGTTTAATGTTAGTGAAAATTATTTAAATTTCATTTAGATTACTAGTTCAAGTTTCTATTAGGCAATTTGGTATTAGTAAGGCTAACTAGAGTGTATCAAATAAATTAATATAGTTATGTTTAATTTAAGTTATTTAATTAATTAATTTTTCTACTAAGTTAGTTGTGTTAATCAAATTATTTTTTATTATTACTCGAATATAAGTCAAATTATGGGTTTAAGTAAATAATTGAGTTGTTATTTAACTAGGTTTTATTCTTTTTATTTTCGGTACCTTGGGTTATTGTTACCGGGCCTTTATTTATATTTTGTTATTGAAGATAGCCCAAATCGGGCCCTTTCCAATTGGGTCAAGTGTGACCCAAGTCTACAATCCTATTGGGTCAAGCATGTATCCCAAATCCCTCACCCAACCGGGTCAAGACAATGACCCGAATCCAAGTACATAATCTTCCCCATTTAGAAACCCAAAATTTGCGCCAAAACTAAGATCAGGGCAAATAAAAAACCTGCAAGTTTCAAATTCAATAAAACATTTCCATGTTAGTTCCAATACATTCAAAATTACATATTAGAAACGAATTATGACCAAGTACATCACAATAATCTATTACATTTCAAACCATTATTCTAAATCTAAACGAAATCAGACTTACAATCAATCTGATACAAATTAATTCTAAAATTCCTAAATCAACTAATCTAATTAAAATCCCAACCCTAAAAACTAATCTATAACAACGTAAGCCTAATATTTAGGTAGGGACGAAAAAAAACACAAAAGAGACTTCAGCTGCTGCAATCCAAACTCCTTCACTAAAAGCTTGAAACACAGTAGAATTAGAGTTTCACATCGAAACCCTAATTTATCTTAGCCTAGCCTTCATCTCCATCATGGAGAACCTCACATAAAAAAGAAAAAGAAAGATTAAGAAACAAGGAAAGGATAATCAGATCAAAAGGAGGAAGGAAGAGAACCCGGAATTACCTTTGGTGAACCGGAATACATCTCCATTTCGTAGGTCGGCATTCATCGCTCAATTTATTTTCCTATTTTAATTATTAGGGTTAGGGGATAAGGTTTGTTGATTTTGGAATTTCGGGGTTTTATTGGGGTTATGGAAGGCCAATTTATGGATCGACCAGGGTTTAGGGAGTTTCTGGGTAATGGCTAGGATTAAGGTTCATGCGATGAACCCTAGGGTTCATCTACGCAGATGGTGGGGTCCTTCTCAGAAACCTTAGGATTATTAGGGTTCATGATAACCCAACTAGGGTTCTTCAATTAGGGGGTTTCTGGGTTGAAGGAGTGGGGAATGGTTCATCTTATGAACCCTAGGATTCATCTGGGGAACCCAGGATGAGGGGTGGGGGTGTTTTGGAAAAGAACGTATGAACATTTGAAGATTCTGGTTGAAGATCAACCGGAATCTGGGGAAGTGATCGGTCACCATTTTCACTATGTTTTCATTGTTTATCCAACAAGAAACCAAGGATTTTGAGACACTGTGTATGCATTATGGTATTTTTAAAGTTAATTCTCATTCCCGTAAGTTATTTAAGCAATTTTATTAATTATCAGTTTTATTTTGTGTTTTCGTGATTTTACGCTTTGGTTTTCGTGTCTATGCCCTCCAGGTCCACGGAGAAGATCCAACGAACTCAATGCGATAAAATGGAAAGTTTCGGCGGTCAAAAAAGAAGATTTCACAGTTCATGACTGAAATTCTGGTGTAGTCAGAGTTTAGATGTTCTACTCCAAGTAATGACATCTGATCTAACATTGTTACTAATACAGCAAGACAGTTATACAAATTAAAACCTAGTACTGATATGCACACATTCACAGATGTCACCACATCTGCTACTATATCACCATAGAATGAAAGAACACCCAGTTCTGTCCATCTGGTACAAAGACACAGCAGAGATCAAACATAGCACTTACTTCTGTTGAGCCTGCACAGTTATCAGCATGATGTCTCAACATTGATTTGAACATCACCTGTTACAGCATTACAGGTTTACCTTATTTTATACCAGACAGAATTATAACGTACAGAAGGTAAAAACACAGGTAATTGTTAACCCAGTTCGGTGCAACATCACTTACGTCTGGGGGCATACCAAGCCAGGAAGAAGATCCACTATCAGCAGTATTAATTCAGAGTTAAACTCCCCCGTTTACAACTCTTCACTTAATCCCTACCCAATGCAATCTATACTTAGGAACTCCTAGATAGAAACCTCCAGTTTCCATTCCTATCACTACAATTACAATGTAATGCTAAACAACTTGAACTTGCTTCACAGCTTCATTCAAGAACATAATCATACTTGCCTACAGGCTTTGAGTTACAAATACTCTCAACTTTGAACACTGAGAAACACATGGTAACCATCCCACAGGTTGGGAGGTTTACCTCACACACTCCTCTAAATTTTCATTCTAAGAGGCTTACAAAACCTAGGTTACACTATGCTATTTATAACCTAAGCACCCAACTGGATTTGGGCCTTCAGAAATCGCAGCAAACTTCTCCTTTGCTGTTACCAAGCCAGCATAAAGTTTCTGCTACAATCAAGGTCTTCAATCTAAAATATCTCCATATTTAGTTCCTAAAATATCTCCATATTTAGTTCCTAAAATATCTCCATAGTTCCTAAAGTATCTCCATATTTAGAAACTGTTTATTCTGATTGAGTCTTCAAGACCTCCACAAATAACGCCACATAGGATTCTAACTAATTTCCACATATTAGGGTGCTAACAAATAGGCTATTTGTTAGGTTCCTTAATTGTAGCTCAGTTGTTAGTTTCCTGGATTTTAGATCAGCTGTTGGATTCCTGGAGAATAGCCTGAGAAAAATCCTGAAATAGAAAAACTAACCATCCTACAATTTAGCATATGATGTCAGGAATGAATGTCCCAACATTCAGTTTGACGTCCACATCATAGACCATATGCTAAGTCTGTTTTTCCTGAAAACAGATTGTACAAAATGTTGTACTGTACCTGACCACTCGGTCCATACTTCAGTATCAACTTACATTAATAAATGTCACAATATCCAGTTTGACATTTACACAAAGAGCCTCATGCCATGGTCTGTTGTTCTCCTGAAGAGCAGACTGAGATACATACTGAAATGTAGCAGAAAACCAATCTGCCTATTATTCAGTATATGCTGTCACTGATGAATGTCACAACATCCAGTTTGACATTCAGACAGTAGGCCTTGTGCCAGGTCTGTTATTCCCTAAGCAGACTGAAATTAAATACTGAGTTATAGCAGACAACCAACTACTCTAGACCTCAGTACCTACTGTCAGGACTGAATGTTATAACATCTAGTTTGACATTCAGTAAATCATGTATTAGCTAAACCTGCAGCATACTACTCAAGTATGTCATGACATTAGTCAAGACATCAGAGCACAGTTAGATGATCTAACACACAATGCAGTCAATCAAACATATCCACAGCATGTCATGACATCAGTCAAGACATTAGAGTCCAGTTAGTGTTTTAACATAAAATGCAGCCAATCAAACATCTACAAACTCCCCCTTTGGCAAATTTTTGGCTAAAACAACTTGGCCTCACAACAGAGTTCACATCAGCGGAAAACACACATCTAGCAGGGAAATTAACCTAGCAAATACACTCTGAGCAGCAACAAACTCACCACAGATAGAAGTTAAATAAAAACTTCTAATTGCAGCACACAAACACACACTCACACTCATAGAAGTGGAACATCAGCTGCAGCACAGCCTCTCTGGATTAGAGGATCTTCAATATCTGTTTAGCACATAATCTGTTGTCTTGGGGCATCACAGGTGTTTCTCCCCCTTTTTGTCAAAAATGTTGCCAAAGCAACACTTTACATTACAGACCAAAATAAAACAGAATTACACACAAATGTCAAACAGACAATCTTGATTTTACTTCACAGTTTCAATCAAGAATACCCCCTCTTGATCTTGCTTTACAGCTTTGATCAAGACACCACCCACTTGATCTTGCTTCACAGCTTGGATTAAGTAGTCACACACTCATTCCTAAAACCACTTTCTTACCTCCAGCGGTAGCTTGACATCTAGCACCAGTACAACCAAAACAACAGTAGATGGTTACTCCCCCTGTACCACACAACTGTAACACACAGGCTCATTCTAATATATCATAATGAGACACACCACATCCATATTTCCTTATGAATGTAAGTTTTAGAAGGAAATAACAATATTGTCCAAGGCAATATCCTGACATCCGGTCAGACATTCTTCTGCTCACTCAGCCTTGACACACACCACATCATCCCAATAACTAACCAGGTGCCATACCTTGTTATCTGAGAACATATAGACCACAAGCTTGATGATTACTTGCATCACAAAGACAGAACTCCCCCTGTCATGAACAACCAACTCTCCTCTTGAAACTTGGAGATGAACATATCCAACACCCCAAAATTGGACCTTCACATACTTCCTGATTCAAAGAGAACCCATACCACTTGATGTATGGAAAACATAAGACGCATCTTCATGTCTTCAAGAGCACACCCTCTGTTCAACCCTCTTGGCTGAACACATCCACACTCTGTGTCAATCTCTCTTCTAACCAGAACAGAAAACCACTTCACAAAATGTTCTAACATTAGTTAGGACATCCTTCACAACATAACAAAGAACACCATCTGATAATCTGCAGATATCACTGAGTCATCAGCTTGATCCAAAAGAAACCAGACACAAATTGGGACATATACATTCTCATCCCATTACAAGAGATAATCTTCCATAGATAGCTCAGAACTCCTACCACAAGCTCCAAGAGATGAATAGAAAACACCTCCTTTTGTCTTCAACTTACTACTTTTCTGCTCAAAAGTAATTTGTCTCAGACTTTCCTCAAGAATAATCAGCTGCCATATGTTGATTATCTTGATTCTTCGAACTCACTTCTGAGATAGACCAAATGCCACTGGTTGATTACCTCCTTCATGAATCCTCATATGAAAAAGTCAAATGCCACTTTTTGACCTCTCCAAGTTTATCAGACTTCTCCCAAAGATATTCTGACCTTCCAAGTGAGACTTGAACTTCAAGCTACATGTTAAACAAAACTTAGATTCTCTAAGACATGAACACGTAACATCTTCTCCATCCAGCAACTCCAAAGAACTGCAATGAGAACGATCTTTTTGAAGCACCCAATCTACAACTCTGTAGACCCTTCTATCTTAAGTTGATGTGCCACTTCACCAACTAAGATTCTGATGTTGAACCAAATGTCACAACATTGTGTTTTAACATCTAGCTGTTGAATTCAGCTCCTTCTTCTGCCACTTGAAAGAACTTCCTCCCTACACAGAACAAGAGTTCAATGTTCTCATAGACTTGATTTTGGAACCAAGTTTGAGTAAACAACCTCCATCCTGCAGGTTTGCAGTTAAGTCATCCAAGCTCACACCTTGATGAATCCCTGCTTCTTCTCCAAAGACATCAGACACTCTGATGCATGAGTCTTCAGAAGGACCAGTTAGAGACTAACCCTTCAGCTATACCAAGGATTCCACTTCCTAAAGCAAAGTTGTTTCCATGATGTTAAGAATGCTGCCACTTGTTCTTAACTCCACAGTGTGCATTAGCCAATGCACTTCCTTACTTAGATCAGAGATAAACTGATCCAAGTAACCACCATCAAGACTATGATGTCTTCTTCTTGTTGTACACACCAAGTCTGAACATGTTTCTCGCCAGGAAACCTTTTCAGAGATCATATGCTTTTGCTGCCACCAAAGAGATAGATCATAAACCAATGTATTATCCTTCCTGTTATTCTGCACAGGGTCTTGAAGAAGAGATGTTCCAACATCATTAGGAAAATCAATTGTCTTGAGCTCCAAGGATAATCAAATAATTACTTGAACTTGGCACAAGTAGACATTGATCTTAAATCCCTTCCAATTATCCTTTCAGACACTTCCACCACAAGAATACTTGGAAAATACTCTTCTTGTGTCAACATCTTTTGCTTGCAAGCACCTCAATAGTTTTGAGAATCTTTCCAGATTAGATTCACCCTTAGGAAAGAGAGAGATGAATCCTTCCTTGCAAATGTGTCACACAACAACCAGAACCTATGTGACACAGGTCAACAGCCAACCAGACCCTAGGCTGACCAAACGTGAGGAGGTTAACCAAAACTCCCCCTCAAATTAACAATCATGGAAACTCCACACCAATATCCATGCATTGTACACAAATGTCTCAACATGACATACACCATCCCTACCAGTGGCAACTAACTCTATGAGTTATACCTATACATACTTCAATCACACCAATCAGACTCCAGCTGACCATAAGTACTAGTGACAACAGAACAACACCAGTTAATAGTAGATATGCATTGCCAGAGCATACTACCTAAACCAACCACTGAATCTTCATATTCTCACTCCTTGAAAGAACTGCCACTTCTGAGCGTGGTGTTTGAATAACAAGATTCATGGTCCCAATCCTCTTAAATGAAATAGCAGTCAGGTTACCCCATTATTGACTTCTAACATCCAGGGGACTTGTCTTCCAACACAACATAGTACTTCAGGGAACAACTATCCAACCCTGATCAATCTACAGGAATAAGGCACACAACAGGGATTGCACAATGTCACATCTCAACCAGCTCCACTTCTAGAGATCAGACTTCTAAAAGTGACCTTCTTGAGCATACACACAGTTGACCCTACCCTTGTCAACTTAGCACACACAAATGTCTCCTCTTCCAGGTCAGGAGTAGGTTCCAAACAAAGGTATCTCTTTGTTTGACGCCTAAAAACATCTGCTCTTCAACCAGTAGGTGCATACTTGTTTAACAGCATGTTCTAACATCACATAGAACATTAGTTCCACCTGCTTGGAACAAACCCTCCTTGAACGTCTTCAAGGTCTTCATATGCACTACCCAAGAGAGTAAAAGAATCAGTGATCAGGTGATTCTTACCATGATGAGTGGACTTGAGGAGACTCAAGTATCTTTGACATCTTCAGTAGATTATGATGAAATCTTGAATACAGCAGCCTTTCATCCACATGAGGGGAAACTACATCAGAGTTTGAGTTTTGCCAGGTATTATGCAGCGGAAATCATAATACAACTGAACCTATGAACACACACTTCACCAGATCAGCCTTCAAGAACATACCAAGTTTGAATATGATTCAATACTAGCATAACTGTCCCACACAAAGGCCAATTGCCAATCTCCAGAGACAGGTACACACAGTTCCTGTCATGAATAATCCATCCACCTACTTCAAGGGACTATTCAGGTACATCACAGAACCTTCCACATGTTCCAACATCAGTACTAACATAACTCCCTGCAAGATACCAAAAAGTATCACCCATGGATCTCATCCAGAAGCAGAATAGGATGCCTGCTCTGATACCAATTGAAATTCTGGTGTAGTCAGAGTTTAGATGTTCTACTCCAAGTAATGACATCTGAACTAACATTGTTACTAATACAGCAAGACAGTTATACAAATTAAAACCTAGTACTGATATGCACACATTCACAGATGTCACGACATCTGCTACTATATCACCATAGAATGGAAGAACACCCAGTTCTGTCCATCTGGTACAAAGACACAACAGAGAACAAACATATCACTTACTTCTGTTGAGCCTGCACAGTTATCAGCATGATGTCTCAACATTGATTTGAACATCACCTGTTACAGCATTACAGGTTTACCTTATTTTATACCAGACAGAATTATAACGTACAGAAGGTAAAAACACAGGTAATTGTTAACCCAGTTCGGTACAACATCACCTACGCCTGGGGGCATACCAAGCCAGGAAGAAGATCCACTATCAGCAGTATTAATTCAGAGTTAAACTCCCCCGTTTACAACTCTTCACTTAATCCCTACCCAATGCAATCTATACCTAGGAACTCCTAGATAGAAACCTCCAGTTTCCATTCCTATCACTACAATTACAATGTAATGCTAAACAACTTGAACTTGCTTCACAGCTTCGTTCAAGAACATAATCACTCTTGCCTACAGGCTTTGAGTTACAAATACTCTCAGCTTTGAACACTAAGAAACACATGGTAACCATCCCACTGGTTGGGAGGTTTACCTCACACACACCTCTAAATTTTCATTCTAAGAGGCTTACAAAACCTAGGTTACACTATGCTATTTATAACCTAAGCACCCAACTGGATTTGGGCCTTCAAAAATCGCAGCAAACTTCTCCTTTGCTGTTACCAAGCCAGCATAAAGTTTCTGCTACAATCAAGGTCTTCAATCTAAAATATCTCCATATTTAGTTCCTAAAATATCTCCATATTTCGTTCCTAAAATATCTCCATAGTTCCTAAAGTATCTCCATATTTAGAAACTGTTTATTCTGATTGAGTCTTCAAGATCTCCACAAATAACGCCACATAGGATTCTAACTAATTTCCACATATTAGGGTGCTAACAAATAGGCTATTTGTTAGGTTCCTTAATTGTAGCTCAGTTGTTAGTTTCCTGGATTTTAGATCAGCTGTTGGATTCCTGGAGAATAGCCTGAGAAAAATCCTGAAACAGAAAAACTAACCATCCTACAATTTAGCATATGCTGTCAGGAATGAATGTCACAACGTTCAGTTTGACGTCCACATCATAGACCATATGCTAAGTCTGTTTTTCCTGAAAATAGATTGTACAAAATGCTGTACTGTACAGGACCACTCGGTCCATACTTCAGTATCAGCTTACATTAATAAATGTCACAATATCCAGTTTGACATTTACACAAAGAGCCTTATGCCATGGTCTGTTGTTCTCCTGAAGAGCAAACTGAGATACATACTGAAATGTAGTAGAAAACCAATCTGCCTATTATTCAGTATATGCTGTCACTGATGAATGTCACAACATCCAGTTTGACATTCAGACAGTAGGCCTTGTGCCAGGTATGTTATTCCCTAAGCAGACTGAAATTAAATACTGAGTTATAGCAGACAACCAACTACTCTAGACCTCAGTACCTGCTGTCAGGACTGAATGTTATAACATCTAGTTTGACATTCAGTAAATCATGTATTAGCTAAACCTGCAGCATACTACTCAAGTATGTCATGACATTAGTCAAGACATCAGAGCACAGTTAGATGATCTAACACACAATGCAGTCAATCAAACATATCCACAGCATGTCATGACATCAGTCAAGACATTAGAGTCCAGTTAGTGTTTTAACATAAAATGCAGCCAATCAAACATCTACAATGAGGCCTGAGACGGCCACCCGTGTCACCTGACACGGGCCGTGTCAAGAGGTAGGCCAAGAAAGAAGAAGTAATGCCCAGACAGTGGCCTGACACGACCACCCGTGTCAGCTGACACGGCTGCCTGTGTCAGCCTGACACTACCAGTGTCAGCCTGAGACAGCCAGTGTCAGCCCAAAACGCTAATTTTCCAGTTTTCGGGGTTTTTTCATCGGGCTTAAGCTGCATGGACGTTTTGGAGATTTCCACCTTCTGCCAAGGGATTTTCACTATATTATGAGAGTTTCTTCAAGAGAAAAAGGGGGATCTTGGAACGAGGCAAACACAATATTGTCAGACAAGCAAGGATTACAGAGATCAAGGAATTCGGAGAGCGGAAGGTTTTCATGAGCAGAAGCGATTGAAGATCCACGTCATCCAATTACTTGTAATATGTATTTTTTATCTTGAATTTGTTTTGAACAATATGAGTAGCTAAACCCCCCAATGCTAGGGGGTGTGTCCCTGATTTAGAATTTTAATGACTATGAGTTTACGATTGCATTTATATTATTGCTTTTACGATAATCTTTTGATGTGCTTAATGCTTTCTCTTTCGGACCAATCGAGATTGTTGCGTGGTTATTGATTAGGCTGGACCGTCATTGGTAAGGTTTTCATTAGATTACTCTGCAGTAGATATGACCTAGGACTAGGGATACCTTGTATGAATCAGAGCATTCTTGATATAATAAAGCTTAACTTCACCCTAATTGCCTATGGACATAGAAATTAAGGTAGAATGATTAAAGGTTTTCTCACCAAGGACTTGGAAGAAAATACCATTAAGAACTGGTGGTAATTGGTATTTGTTGATGCAATACTGACTGAGAGTTGTTACAGGGATAAATCGTACACCTTTCCTGATATTGTTCCTCATACCTTGCAAATCCTTATTTTTTATTATTATTATTTTCATTTGCCTTTATTTTTATAATTTTGAATTTAAAAACCCCAATTATAATTTTTGTTTAGTTGATCCATGAATTGAACTCAATATTAACTTGTAGTCCTTGAGATCGACATTTGGGGAATTTCCCTTTTATTACTAAACAAGCAAAATAGTACACTTGTTATTTTTCCGATCAATTTTTTGGCGTTGTTGCCGGGGACTGCCAAAATATAGAGTTTAATCTTAAGTTCAATTAAAATTTTGTTGCTCTGAAATAAAATTATTTTTTTGTCATTTATATATTTTCATTCACTAATCTTGTATGTGAAGAAAGTCCTCGGCAAAATTTCTTTTTTATGCATAAATCGAGAGAACCCTTCACCGGAGACGCAGAAATGCTAGATTAGATTCCAAAGAAGAATTTTCCTCTGATCACTCAGATTAAAAAAAACTATGGCTGAAATCCCTTAATAATAAGGGAAAATGAACGGTCGAGCCATGCGACGTTAAACGAAGCGCTTCGTGGGAGACAATCCACACGTTTTTATTTGTAATTATTGGTTGTGTTTATTTGTTATTTTAGGTTTACATAGTGCCTTGCATAAAAGGGTGAAGGTACTCACATTGAAAAAGTTATAAAAATAAGCAGAACAGCAACCTGACACGGCCCATGTCAGGCTTGCGGATTTGAAATTTGTTTGGAAAATTTGAATTTCGTGTGGGCATGTCGCACTTCCCGATCCATCCCCCTCAGTAGGGCACTGTAAGTCACCCTCCTTCTATCTTATTCAAAAACATTGAGGCCAATTTCTAGTTCAAGTGTGGGAGAGGTTTTACTATGCTTTTTGCTTTTATTTTTGTTTATTATTTCCCAATTTTTAATTTTTACCGGTTCACATTTGGTTTATTTTTACTATCAGGTATCATGTGTTGCATGTATTTTAGGGTCTTGGTGTACTGTTGGATTAGGTGATGACCATGAGTGGTAGTGGATGAAAGGATCACTCCATTTACAGTTGCTTGTTGTGAAGGATCTTCCCAGAAAGTCGATATTGCTGAAGAAAAGATCAGACGCAACCTCTAAAGCTTAACTAACGTAGGTTCCCTGTGCATTCCGAGTTGAGTAAGAAGCCGCACCATACTCGAATTATTGTGGATGTTGTCAAGCTTTACCTAACATGGTGAGCGCATAAAAAGCCAAACACATTTGTCATCATGAGCGATATTCAGGTATGTCTTTATCACTCTGACTTTGTGTAGGTTCTCTGGAAATTTCACTACATGTATACATACACTGAGGTACGTTGTTGGGTTATAGCCCTGAGCCTTTCTAGCCATCCCATGAATATTATCCTCTGTTAACCCCATTTGAGCCTGTACCCTTTGTTTGTCTAACCACATAAATGTAACCCGCAATCCAAAATACTTCCATACCCTGTTCGGAGTCAATGTGATGTCATTAAGCTGTGTTAAATTCTAAGTTTGGGGTAAACCCCATAAGTATCAAAAACCAAGGTGAGTGCGGAAAAAAATTAAGAATAAGAAAAACGACCATCGAAAAATGAGAAAACAAAATGTAGTCGATGGTTCGAAAGAAGCACTCACCGAAGGAAGAGCACTCAGTTGAAAAAAAAAGAGAAGATAAAAAAACTGAGTAACTGAAAAAGAAAAGAAGTAAAATGAACAAACATAGTGAAAAGAATAATGACATTGACTCTGAACGCAAAACCACTTGTTTCCCCTTTTGTTTGTATTTACCACACCATAACCCAAGCCCCGTTACAACTCGAAAGACCTCAAAAAGTGTGTGTTGTGTGTAGTTGATATGAAAGGCGAAACTATTCAAACTTATGAGTTGATATTGCATATTTTGAATTGTGAGTGAAAACACTTTAACCCCGAGAGACTTGGTGAGAGTGTGATATAAGCTGACAGGTGAAGAGGTACCTTGATGAGGAAGTGCAGCAGAAAACTTATTAGGAAAAATAGGAACTATAAAAGAGAGAGTGAAGGCGTTGGCGAAAATCTCAGCAGTATCATGGTAAGAATACAAATTTTGGGAAGTGACACTTTGTCATATAGGACATTACTTGAGGACAATCAATGAGCTAACTTTGAGGTTGTGATCGGTCACTATTTTCACTATGTTTTCGTTGCTTATCCGACAAGAACCCAAGGTTTTTGAGACACAGTGTATGCATTATGGTACCTTTAAAGTTAAATCTCATTCCCGTAAGTTATATAAGCAATTTTATTAATTGTCAGTTTTATTTTGTGTTTTTGTGATTTTACGCTTTGGTTTTCGTGTTTATGGCGTCCAGGTCCACGAAGAAGATCCAACGGACTCAATGCGAGAAAGTGGAAAGTTTTGGCGGTCAAAAAAGAAGATTTCACAGTTCAGGAGGCCTGACACGGCCACCCGTGTCACCTGACACGGGCCATGTCAAGAGGAAGGCCAAGAAAGAAGAAGTAATGCTCAGACAGTGGCCTGACACGACCGCCCATGTCAGCTGACACGACCTGTGTCAGCCTGACACGACCGCACGTGTCAGCCTGGCATGACCCGTGTCAGCCTGACACGACCAGTGTCAGCCCAAAACGCTAATTTTCCATTTTTTAGGCTATTTCACCGGGCTTAAGCTGCATGGACGTTTTGGAGATTTCCACCTTCTGCCAAGGGATTTTCACTATATTAGGAGAGTTTCTTCAAGAGAAAAAGGGGGATCTTGGAACGAGGAAAACACAATATTGCCAGACAAGTAAGGATTACATAGATCAAGGAATTTGGAGAGCGGAAGGTTTTCATGAGCGGAAGTGATTGAAGATCCACGTCATCCAATTACTTGTAATGTGTATTTTTTATCTTGAACTTGTTTTGAACAATATGAGTAGCTAAACCCCCAAATGCTAGGGGTGATGTCTCTGATTTAGAATTGTAATGACTATGAGTTTACGATTGCATTTATAACATTGTTTTTACGATAATCTTTTGATGTGCTTAATGCTTCCTCTTTCGGAGCAATCAAGATTGTTGCATGGTTATCGATTAGGTTGGACTGCCATTGGTAAGTTTTTCATTAGATTACTCTGTAGTAGATATCACCTAGGACTAGGGATACCCTGTATTAATCAGGGCATTCTTGATATAATAAAGCTTAACTTCACCCTAATTGCCTATGGACATAGAAATTAAGGTAGAATGATTAAAGGTTTTCTCACCAAGGACTTGGGAGAAAATACCCTTGAGAACTGGTGGTAATTGATATTTGTTGATGCAATAGTGACTCAGAGTTGTTACAGAGATAAATCATACACCTTCCCTGACATTGTTCCTCATACCTTGCAAATCCTTATTTTTTTATTATTATTTTCATTTGCCTTTATTTTTATAATTTTGAATTTAAAATCCCCAATTATAATTTTTGTTTAATTGAACGATGAATTGAACTCAATATTAACTTGCAGTCCTTGAGATCGACATTCGGGGAATTTCCCCTTTATTATTATAACAGGCAAAATAGTACACTTGCTATTTCTTCGATCAAGAAGTCGATGTTCTATAGGGCGAGGAAGGAAGAAAGGGGTGGCCGGAGGGATAGAGAGTTAATAAAGAAGCAAAGGGTTATAGAGAAACAAAAGAGAGAAATGAGAGTTCAGCAGGGAACTCGTTCATATACTTTCCCCGCTCGTTGTCCGATGGAGGACGCGTGACCCTCTGATGGCCACGCGATGAGCATTCATTTACTCATCCCTAGTGGGTAGGTCCATGATATGCCGGCATTTTACCTCCATCAAGTCCCTCCATCTGGATGTCTTTCTTTGGTCGTCCCATCCAATGTATGAGAGTCGATCTTGTTGACTCTGTAGCCAACATATCAGACGCTCCTGGTTGAGAGTCCACCGTTGACTCTCCCAGGACGCCTTTGGACGTAGCGGGCCCAGAGAGGCCAATGGTCCTCCCTTATTTTCTATTCCCCAACCCCCCCCCCCCCCCCCCACCCCCACCCACCCAATGACCCATTTGCTAGTTTTGTTCAAAATGTACCCCCTTGGTCTTTTTTTAGGCTAATTATTTATTTTAATTATACTTATTAGTAAAAAAAACTTCATGATTAATCCAATTAATTTAATATAAAAAATTAATTATATCTTAATAATTAATTCATAATTTTTTAGAATTTTTAATTATTAATTATTTAATTATGCTATTTAGGGTTTAGTATTTAAAATCGAATAAATAAATTATGATTAATTTAATTAATTATAATATTTAAATTTTAATTATGGATATATATTATTTATATTAGGGTTAATTAAATCAAGAAACATGGGATAAAGTTAGGGATAATTTCTAGGGTTCTAAGGGATATAAAAATGGGATAAAATCAGGAAAGGGGATATATCTTATTACATCTAAGTTAATTTATTTTCTTTAATTAAATTCAATTACTTTTTCAAATCTAATGGGACAAGGACATGAGATACAACAGGGGATAAAAGTCTAAAAAAATTCAAGGGTTAAATCAGGATTAAAATCGGGATAAAAGGTTATGTCTAAAAATTAATTATGATGCCTAATTTATTTTCTTAAATAAATTAAATGTTATTTTTTGCAAGGGATAAAGGGATAGGATTAATTTAAACTCACTACAAATTGTAAGACCTCTACCCTAGTGTGTTGAGGCACTTTTCAAAAATTGAATATTTCTCCGCCCCCGATGCGTGAGAAAATTTTAAGGGATAAAAACAATCAACCAACCAACATTTTAAAGAAAAAATACAGTACTCTGATCCCCCGCCTAATGCGAAGGTACGTAGGCATAGATTTGTAAAGTATAGCGAGTACGATAATAAAAAAATCCTTTTGGGTCTCTCGTCTATTTAAATGGAATACTTTCTCTAAAAAATAAAATAATTAACCAGTAATCAAGCAAACATCTTAGAAACACACACTAACCCTGGAATTGAAGGAGGATCTCATTGAATACAATGGAGGTAAGAGGTGCCTAGTACCTTCCCCTTACTCAACCGACTCTTGAACCTAACATTTCACCCTTAATCTATAGGTTTTATCATTATATTCCTATTTCTTAGGAACGAATAAAGGATGATGACGACTCTTTCATTTTTCCAGCCACGACAGTTACCATATGCATTTGTTTATGTTACTTCATCAACACAACATCACATCATCGTTTGACAAAATGATTCACTAACCGATCATACAAGTCAACACAAACATTACAACAATAGGTACACAACTATTTTTCAAAAAGTTCTCTAAGACTGACCATGAGGTAGCTTTGTGCGTTATCTTTCCAACACTTTGAACAGTGTCTCATTTGGACTTACGGAATAAAAGTTACAACCAAAACCAACAAAGGGGTCAACCATCCAAAACAGGGACCAATCGATTGTTTCAACCTACTGCCAACAATTTTTTTTCCAATTTGGGCTGGACCAATCAATTGCATATCCAACCAATCGATTGTTCCTATTTTTTTTTCATTTTTGAGAGTGAACCAATCGATTGTCCCAAGGAGTCCAATCTATTGGTTTGGGTTGATTTTATCCAAAAACTCAATTTTTCTTACGTAAAACAGGTTTTCTCACTTTCAATCCTCACCCAAGCACACCCGAACACCTAAACAACTTATTTCTAGAATTTAACAACGAATCATATCATCATAATCCCTAACATATCATAACCCTTATTCTATCATTATCTTAGCAATTTCATCATCAAATTTAAAAGCAATTTCATCAATTCATGAATAAAACTCAACATTCAAGCATTCATCCATGGTATAAAATTATAGATACATGATTATGATTATTCAAACATCTATTCAATCATAACATCACATATAGATTCAAGATCAACAACTAATTTTCAGAAATTCATCATTAACAATTCATAAGAAGACAAACCCTAATAACCCTAATGAGGTTAAGGACTCCTCACCACTACCGCATCATGCAATACACCTAATTGGTAGCCCTTTATCTCCTCTTACCTCAATTCTTAACAGAAAAATGTGGTGTTATTGTGCTAGCTAGAATTTCGAAGCTAAGGAAATGTTTGAGATGAACTAGAAAAGCTAAAGGAAATATTCTAAAAAGACTACATGAATATGATTCTTTTGACAGAAAGAATTTTTAGTCGAAGACACTCCCCTTGCGTAGAGGGATTTGTTGGTTTGGGACTAGAAATATTTTTAGGTTCAAAATACAATTCAACATAGGCATTTTGTTGGAGTTGTGTTCGACGGAGCGTAAATTCAAATAAGGCTCATAACTGTTTTTTGGCCTTATTTGTTTCTTTGGAAGAACATGTGGAAAGTTATGGATAGCAAAGTGCATGCAGACAAAAATGTGTCATCTTTTAAAGAAAAGACTGTTTGTTACAGTTATTTCGAATTAGTATAAATAGGAGATTCAGTGTTTAGGATTCAATGTGTTCCATCTCGTACAAAACTCACAAATTTACTCCAAGGATCAAGGATTTGTTATAAGTCACGAGCATGGAGTTTGGGTAAGAGCCATCCCAAGGGAGTGAACTAAGGATAAAACCTGTAGATCATGTTCTAAAAATTACCCAGATTCTTAATTCCATCTATCGGATATTATAGGTTAGGATGACTGACTCATCAACCCATAATATTCTCAAGAGAAACTCGTATGAGTGTAGTATCGCATAATAATTATTATCAAGTCTACACTTGAACAATATCCACACTACGTCCTAAATAGGCCAAGAGGGGGTAAATGTTCTACGGTCCTTAGCTTCTCGGACGCCAAATCAGAGATAGTAATGCCTAACCACAAATACTTGTGTGACATTTCCAAATCCAAAAGGGTCTCCACTGAGCAGATGGGTCTCAAGCCAACTTGTTAACGACTAATCCACACAAGTCGAACATGACTATACTATCCTCATATCTTAATTGCACTCAAGTTCGGGTTAGAACTTATCTCACCACTCAGAGATCACCAAGTACAACAAGCAGATTATATCACACAAACAAATATACATACATCAAATATACAATTATAATCACACAAAAAAGTAGGCTAAACCCACTGGAGACTATTTCCCCAGTAGAATCGCCACTTAATTTCTATAGCGGTAAATTCATGATCATCAAGAGATGGATATGCTAGACATCAAATAACAAGAGTCTCCACCGCACTTTTATTGTTTCCAAGGGAAAAGGGAAAAGTACGAACAAAACCCAAAAGTAAGAAGTTTTTAAATCAAAACTAATAAAATGCGAGAGATTACAGGTAAGGGGGTTAGTTACACAGAGGGAAGGTGTTAGCACCCAAAGTGTCCTAGGTACTCCTAGGGAGCCTTTTTTTGTGTGCATATGTATTTATGTATAAATGATGTTTGCATGCAAAGAGAATGGGGGGATGAGAAAAGAATTCATTAATTATATTTTTGTGTTTGACAAGACCTTCGGACTTGTGCCTACGTATCAACATAAAAATGAGGGATCAAAACCTCGTACTTCGTGGTATAAATTTCAAAGTGGATGTATTGCTTTTTTAACAAAAATTTAAGTTTGAAAGGCATAAAGGCCTAAAAATGGTTTGAATGGGTTAATTCTTTTTGGCTTTCTGAAAATTTTAAGTCAAGTATAGTTAAGTATATTTACAAATTTGATTGAGAAAAGAAGTTGGAAAATGCAATGGCATAAGGCCAAAGTTTCTAATTTGCAATATGGTCTAAGTTTAGAAAACAAGCACAAGCAGAGAAGATTTTAAAAAACAAGAGGGGGAGATTTTGAAATTAAAGAAATGGGGAGGAGATGAAGGGACTAATCCTAAGCACAAATTTAAAAGTTGAGAGTTAAAAAGATCTAACCAATGGGCTACAATCCAATAGACAAGAGTGTCATATAGAAACCCAAATTCCCTTGGAGATTAGAATCAAGCAACAAATAATGCATAATATATCAACTTGAAGAGCAAGATATCAAATAAAGATAGCCACATCCAAGCTTAGCAACTCCGTGATCTTCTTCAAATTTGCCCATGTAGCAGATGGATTCCATAATGCCATAAGTCACAAGTTCAAAACAACAACTTCACAATGATCATGTTGCAGATGAACTCAAATGGATCTTCAATGATGTATCAGATGTAGTTTAAAATTACAAGCACTTGGTTACATGAAAGTTGGCATTGACCAAGTCCTTTGCATAGGGAGTGTTGCATAAATTCTAAGTCCAATAGTCTCAGATCAAACCAACAGTCCACACAAGGTGTTTTTTAGGGTTTTTGTTCTTATTATGTACATTAATGGTCAAAGAACACACAATCAAACACAATATACACAAACAAAATATATCACAAAATAAGGTCCAAGTGGACAAAGTAAAAAATGACATTAACATAAACAATTAGAATGGTATGAATAATGGCAAATGAATAAGGCTAAAAAAAATAAAGTGCATTAAAGTAAATGACTTGAAATTAAATGTTAGTTATTAATGATTTAGAAGTTAGTATTACTTTTGCTTTTATTTTTAAGTCATTCTTTGGAGAACACTCAACCCACTTATCATATGCATGGATCCTTGAACCAAGACATCTTCTAAAGGAAGGAAAAAAGGCCAAGTTTCCACACAAGACCATGAAAGAGGGGAGACTTACAATCTCATTAACTAGAATGCTATGCCTTTTGTGTCAAAATTTAGCGCTATGTTAAGCGATCGTAATTGGACTTATGTAGAAGTCACAACTATTTGAGGTCGGGCAATAGAATTTTGGTGTTAATGCGTGTTAGAGATATAGTATAAAGGACTATGCTCATGAAACATACCACACACAAAAAGAATATGCAAAAGTGGTGGCCTAATCTCATCCATACTTATGTTGATTTTGCAATCAACTAGCCTTAGGATGTAGAGATATCATAGGACCATGACATGAATGCATAAAGAAGGGGAATGAGATGAAGAGGGAGGTAAGATAGATCAAACTCAAATTGGACAAAGGAGGACTTTTACCAAATTAAGATCATTCATTCATTTTGGGAGATGGAATGTACATTCCATCAATCCCCTAAATCCAATGATCTTAACCTAGCAAAGTCAAATCAACCTTAACCAAGGCCCAACAACACAAGGCAAACTTACAAAGTCAATCAAAATGGCTCAACATAATTATTTGGCATTTATTCAATTTAAAAAAATACTAAATATAATGTATTAAATTAAATATGATTGGTCAATTTCCTAAAACCTCATCAAAACACCAAAGAAATGACCATGAGATTTGTCATAGGTCAAACAAGGTCAAAGGACCTTGGAGAAAATATTTCAGAATTTTTGGAAACTTAAAAGTATTTTTAAACAATTAAAAATAAACACAAAATCAATTAAATCATGAAAAATATTAATAATGATCCAAAAAGTAATTTTAATTCAGAATATGAAAGAGGATTTTATTTAAATTTTTTTGGTGAAACTCTCATATTTTTTGGATCAATATTAAAATTAATATGAATTAATGGAAAAAAAAATCCGAAAATACAAAAAACGTGGACCACTTTATCTCCCTCATTAATTGAGGCGGCAGATCAAGTGGACACAAACGCGCGTTCCATGATGGAACTTAGTTAGCGCGCCACACAACTGGTCATCCAAACCAACGCTTGTGATTAAAATATTTTAAACTGGATCAATGGTTCAGGACCACGCCACATCATTGCCGGAGCAAAGCATCAGTCATCTTCTCAGGCGACCTTGGCCGGACTGGTCCAATCATTACCATGACATAAATGAAAAAGGAGGACATGATCTGAAAGAAAAAATGACATATAGCACGAATCTGACCTCAATTTTAACTAATTCCAAATATATAGAAAGATATGAGGAGTTGAATTTTGAGGTGTGTCAACTGAGTTGCTTCGATTTGACCTAAAAGCAACTCAATCTTCTTGCCTACATTGGTAGGACTTCAGACAATCAAAGATCCGAGAGAATTGATGAGAATTGAGTGAGAATCGAAGAGAAGAAAAAATATGGAAAATACCTCCAATGTTGTGCGGAACTTGATCTCTCTTGCTTCAATTCTTGTTTGATCTTGCTCCAATAGCTTGCAGAAGTGGATTAGGAATGGTAAGAAGCTTTGGATCCTGGAGTTTTTTAATATCCAAACAGTGAGATTCAAACTCAATTTTCAAGAGAAAATTATCAAGTTTTTCCTTTGAATTGTGAGGGTTTGAAGAGTGGAGGCAAAGCTGGCGCGCAAGGATCCTCTCAAATGAGCTCAAAGGGTCTATATTTAAAGCAAATTCAAGTGTTATTTGCACACCTGCAATTTCTTCCAAATTTGTCAATGTCATGTTCAAGCTTGCATGGGTGTGTACATGCCCATGAAGCAATGCACTAAGGTCCAAAACAAACTTAAATAGGGTCTGAATCAAGCTTGATTGGCAAGGCAATGTGAAATGATCATTTGAAGTTTTGATTTTACCAATTGATGCAGGCTTGTTAACACCATGCGCAGCCCTAAAAAACTTGATCGAAAATGAATGTATTAGGACTCTTTGGAAAGATTAGATAAAGAGGAACAACTCTTATGTTGAACACTTTTCCATTTGGAACTTGGACCATGGTGAATTTTGAGGTAGAAGTTTGGAAATTTCAACATGTTGAAAATTTTTCTAAGTGTCAAGTCATATACTTCAATGTTCCACCTTACTAAACTTTTTATGTGAGATCCAAATGAGAAAAGTGCCTTCATAAAAGTTGTAGCTATTTCAAAGACCTTCAAAATGGTAATCCATTTGACATTATTTGGATTTAGAATGAGAGAGTTATGCATTTTTGAAGTTGAGGAAAATCACTTGTTCAATGGTATTGGTCCAAAATGACCTATAATGTATCCTCATATCACGTGCTCATAAAAGTTGATTTAGCTCTCGCTCCAAACATAAACGTTGAAGTAGACATCTTGACTTTGATTTTTCAACTTGGAAATCTTTCATCTAATAAAAGTTGAGCAAGTTATGGCCTTGGGAAGTTGACTTTCAAATTAGGATTTAGACAAAATGAACTATAATGTTTTAACATAGAAAATGACTTTCCAAGCAAAATTAGCTCTAGGACTCAACATGAAAGTTGTTTGTAATGTCATTTAGAGTAACTATTCTCTTGGAATAGTTTTCATATGGTGAAAATTGTAGTAGATAGGGTCTAGGGAGACCCGATTTTGATCAGATGAATTCATCTGGCCAACCACCATAAACCAACTTCCTAACTTGCAATTCTCTTGACTTTTTAGGCCCATCGTAGATCATATATGCATAAGATGATGAATTATGAATTGACCCTTGAGACATTTGATCAATTGATGAGGAAGCTTGTTGAAGAAGTTACTTAAGATACCCAGACAAACTAGGGTTTCCAAGGCAAACCAACTCCAGACTCTTGAAGAAATCTTGATCAAAAGAACATGCAAAGATAATTGGGACTCATATATAATGCTTAGAGACATTGTGGATCATTCCTTGGATGTGCTCTTAGCTATGATGGTCTTAAACCCTAGATATGAACTTGATAGATCAATGGTGATCATGCCCTACCTACAAAAGAGTTAGGCAAATACAAATATTTTTGGTATTTTGGTTAGTGAAATGATAATATACAAGTATGATACAATCACATGGTGCTTGGTGATCTCTCCCAAAACAAACCCAATGAAAAAGGGGTAAGGAGGATGTCAAGGTATGATCCCAATGCTAATGCATATGATGAGATTGCATGAGGGATCTTAGGGTCAAAATTGGGGTCTTACAGCAGTAAGTTCGATCCATGATTGGACTCATCTCGAAAGATTGTTCCATGAATAATTTTACATGGGGAAGTCGAATATTAGTCTGAAGGAGTTGGCTAACATTAAGCGTAAATTCACTGAGCCAATAGACGAATATCTTAATAGGTTCTGTTTGCTAAATGCAAGGTGTTTTACACAAGTTCCTGAACACGAGTTAGTCGAAATGGCCATTGGTGGTTTAGATTATTCCATCATAAAGAAATTGAACACCCAATACTTGAGGGATATGTCCTAGTTTGCTGACAGACTTTTACAAATAGAGCGCTTGAAGGCTAAAAAAGCTAGGGCGAGTAAAAATAACAGGAGAGAAAGGGTAGCCTATGCCGAATTAGATGGTGATGATCAAGAGACATATAGTGACCCTTTCGATTTCGACGAAAGCGAAATTGATCTCGCTAAATTAAAATAAGGACCACCTTATTCTTGCAAGGTCCTTGCAACTTTGAATGAGAAAAATCTCGTCGAACCTGAAAAGAATGATAGTTCCCTAAGAAAAAATATACCTTCGATGTCACTAAGTGTGACGAAATTTTTTATTTACTAGTCAAAGATGGCCAAATGATAGTGACTCCTGGCGCTAAAATACCTCCTTTAGAACAGCGAAAGAAAAGAGTTTTTTTTTGTAAATATCATAGTTTTTTGGGCCATAAAACTTCACAATTTATTATTTTCAGGGATCTTATGCGAAACACAATCAAGGACAGGAGGTTGAAGTTCGGAGACAAGACGAAGTCACAAATGAAGATTGACTCAGACCCCTTGCAGGTGGCAGATTCCAACTATACTGAGCCATCTATTGTCAACATGGTGGAGGTATATGAGGCATATGAAAAAAATACCATGATGGTCAAAGCCATTGAGGGTTTCAAACAAGAAGCCACTAAGGGTTTCAACCAGGAAACCACTGAGGGTTTCGGTAAAGGAATCATAAGGAATGCAAAAACCAACATAAATGAGGCCACTGAGGGCCTTAGAGTCAAGTTGGAAGAACTGAAGATCATAGATGGTGCCAGTCTGGAGGTCAACATGGTCGAAATGGGCTAAGAAACGGAAATGGAGGTTGAAGCTAGCGAAAACATACCTGAACATATCGCATGCTCGAACATATAATAGTGTCGCCATCGAACTTTATTTAATCCGAAAGGAAAGGGAAAATATCAATAAAACCCGGGGGAAATAGATATGATGGGTAATGAAGTCGGTTATGCAAGGGGAAGGTATTAGCATCTCTTACATCCATGGTACTCCATGGAAACCATTTTGATTGTTCTTGCTCGAATGGGTGTGATATATAGAGATTACTCACAAAAGAATAATGGGAAAAGGAAACAAAATAGATAAAGTGCTCGGTAAGGATTAGGTTCCTCATGCCTACGTATCCTCATAGTGCAATGAGGAATTCAGAGCTCCGTAGTTCATAGAACTAGTGGTGGGAGATGAAAAGAAGTTGTGATAAAGGTACGGTCTGAACCAAAGGTTTGTATTATTTGAACTCCAAAAAGGGGTGAAAATATGAACCCAAGAGTAAAACGGGTATGAACCAACAAGTGAGGGACCTAAGGCATGGTATCATTCTATTGGAATAACCGAAAACAAAGAGGATTGCCTGTATACAGCTGCAAAATAAGTAAGGAGATGTTTGTCTAAGCAACAAGGACTGACAAGACAAATAAATCGGCTCTTGGTTCAAAAAGAGATATAAGATGGAGCTCAAATAGTTATTGTATTTGGATTAAAGAATATGGTACATCACATGAAGTGAATAAAGGTAATATATAAGAATTTATTATGGAGATTAATGGAATGAATGACCAAAGTCACAGAATTGGGGATTTGGTAACAAGTGACTGGAGATGTATATTTTGAAACCAAAGGTAAGGGTATATTGGAATCCATAGAAGAAATGGAGATTGTACCATAGAGGGAAACATGCATCTTGCCAAAAAAGAAGGAATTAAATGTTTGGTTTGATAGCACAAACAACTCTTGGTACAAACGCAGACTTTTCATTAGGCGTCCTAAAAGGGTATGTATGGAATTCCAAAGGAAACTGTATTTGTCTTCAAAGAAACAATATGTCACTGGGATGAACGGTTCAATGATTGAAGGTAGATATTAGATTATGAATGATATGAATGGTGCCCTAAGGAGGGAGAAGGAATAATTAAGATTATGCTCACCAAGGATTCACATCCTCGTGCATACGTATTCTCACTGTGCAATGAGAAAATCAGAGCAATCGTAGTTCGTGGAACTACGAGAACAACATAAAGATTAGGAAGTGTTTGCTTAAGCAACTAGGACTAACAAGACAAACAAATACAAGGATATGATTGCAAATGATGAAAAGTGTAACTTGTACCAACAGAACGGTAACGTGAGAACCCACAAAGGGAAATGACTTTGAACCAAAGGGTAAAGGCATATAGGCCAAAAAAGAAGGACCAAAGTGTTTGGTTTGATTCACAAACAACTTTTGGTTCCTAAGGTTTTGGCAAAAAAGGAGGCAAAAAATGTTTGGTTTAATATTACAAACATCTGGTTCACAAGCTGGACTTTGATTATGTCATCCTAAAACGATGTATATGGGGTCCCACAAGAAAGTATTGTTGGGTACAACAAACAATATATCACCGGCTGGGGAATAAATAGTTCAAGATCAAGGAAGAATAGTATCTTGGATCCATGAAGCTATAAACTCTGAACCAAAGAGTAAACAAGTATTTTGGTAAAAAAAAAAAGGGACTACAGTGTTCGGTTTTATAGCACAAACGAATTCTTGTTCACAAGATTTGGACAAAAAGGTAGGAATAAAATGATTGTTTGTGCTTTCAAACCAAACAATTTATTCCTACCTTTTTGGCCAAATCTTGTGAATAAGAAGTCGTTTGTGCTATCAAACCGAACACTTTAGTCCCTCTATTGACCAAAATACATGTTTACTCTTCGATTCAAAGTTTATTCCTTCATGGATCCAAGATATTATTCTTCCTTGATCTTGAACTGTTTATTCCCCAGCTAGTGATATACTGTTCGTTGTACCCAACAATACTTTCTTGTGGGACCCCATATACATCCTTTTAGGACGACCTAATCAAAGTCCACCCTTGTAAACCAAATATTTGTACTATCAAACCAAACATTTTTCGCCTCCTTTTTGGCCAAAACCTTGGGAACCAAAAGTTGTTTGTGTTATCAAACCAAACACTTTAGTCCTTCTTTTTTGGCCCATATGCCTTTACCCTTTGGTTCAAAGTCATTTACCTTTGTGGGTTCTCACATTACCATTCTGTTGGTACAACTTAAATTTTTTATCATTGCAATCATATCCTTGAAGTTGTTTGTCTTGTTAGTCGTAGTTTCTTAGGCAAACGCTTCCTAATCTTTCTGTTGTTCTCGTAGTTCCACGAACTATGATTGCTCTAATTTTATCATTGCACAATGAGAACACGTAGGCACGAGGATGTGAATCCTTAGAGAACATAATCTTAGTTATTCCTTATTCCTCCTTAGGGAACCATTTATATCTTTCATAATCCAGTTTCTAACTTCAATCATTGAACCGTTCATCCCAGTGACATACTGTTTCTTTGAAGTCAAATATAATTTCCATTGGAATTCCATATATACCCTTTTAGGACACCTAATGAAAAGTCCAAGTTTGTACCAAGAGTTATTTGTGCTATCAAACCAAATATTTAATTCCATCTTTTTTGGCCAAGATGCCTGTTTCCCTCTATGTTACAAACTCCATTTCTCCTATGGATTCCAATATACCTTTGTAGCGGTAAATTCATGACCATTAAGCTATGGTTAAACTTAACGTCAATAAAACCAGAGTCGCCACCGCGCTTTTATTGTTTCCATAAGAAAAGGGAAAAGTACGAATAAAACCCAAAGATAAGAAGTTTTCAAATCAAAACTAATAAAATGTCAGAGATTACAAGTAAGGGGGTTGGTTACACAGAGGGAAGGTGTTAGCATCCAGAGTGTTCTAGGTCCTCCAAGGGAGCCCTTTTTTATGTATGTATGTGTTTTGGTATAAAAGATGTTTGAGAAAAAATAGAGTATGGGGATGAGAAAAGAATTCATTAATTATATTTTTGTGTTTGACAAGATCTTCGGACTTGTGCCTACGTACCAACATAAAATGAGGGATTAAAACCTCGTAGTTCGTGGTATCAATTTCAAAATGAGTGATTGATTTTAATAAAAATTTGAGTTTAAAAGAGACACAAAAGGCCTAAAAGAGTTTGAATGAGTGTTAGTTCTTTTGGTCTTTTGAAATTTCAAGTCTAATATGATTAGATTCATTTACAATTTTGATTAAGAAAAAGAGTTTGAAAAATGCAATGGAATAAGGGCAAAGTTTCTAATTTGCAATAAGGTCTAAGTTTGAAATCATAAGGAAAGAAGGTTTTGAAAATGGGGAGAGATTTGAAATTTAAGAATTGGGAGGAGATGAAGAGACTAATCCTAAGCAAAAATTTAAAAGTTAAGAGTTGAAAAGATCTGACCAATGGGATGCAATCCAATAGACAAGAATGTCATATTGAAACTCATTTTTCCTTTGGACTTTAAATCAAGCAATATTGATAAGCAAGCAAGATTAAAAGCAAGGCATCAAATAAAGATAGCCACATCCAAGCTAGCAACTTCATGGTCTTTTTCATAATCTTCTCCATGTATCAGATGACATACTCCTTAAATGGCTCAAAAGAAAGCAATAGACATAGGTTCAAAGTAACATTTGTATCAAGGCCATGTTGCAGATGAACTCAAGAGGATCCCGATACTTGCATCAGATGAAAGCTCACTTCACAATGACTTGGTTTCAGAGATGTTGGCATTGGCCAAGTCCACTTGTATAGGGAATGTTATCTAATTCTATGTCCAAAGCTCAGATCAAATCCAACAGTCCACACAAATACTTTTTAGGGGTTTTTGTTGTTTATTAAGTATTTTAAGGTCCTAAGACCAGAAACACAAACACAAACAAGATACACAAACAAGTATATACAATCACAATATATGGCTCAAATGAGCAAAGTGAAAATGAAATAAACATAAACAAGTTAAATGATATGTATAATGACAAATGATAAATGGCTTGAATTTAAAGTGCATAAGGTAAATGACTTGAAATTAAAAAGTTAGTCAAGTTAGTTCATTAGAAGTTAGTGGAGTTTTGCTTTTCAATTGTTTAAGTCATTCTTTGGAGAACACTCAACCCTCTATTCACAAGCATGGATCCCTTAACCAAGACATCTTCCAAAGGAAGGAAAAAATGCCAAGTTTCCACATAATACCATGAAAGGGGGAGACTTACAATCTCACTTACTAGAATTTTATGCCTTTGGGTCAAAATTTAGCGCTATGTTAAGCAATCGTAATTGAATTTATGTAGAAGTCACAACTACCTAAGGTCGGGCAATAAATTTTTTGGTGTTAATGCATGTTAGAGATATGTTATAATGAACCATACTCCTAAAACATACCACACAAAAAAAATTGATCAAAGGGTGTACCTAATTTCATCCATACTTGTATTGGTTCATGAACCAATTAGCCTTAGGATATTGAGATGTCATTAGCCAATGAGAGAAATGGGATAGAAATGGATTAAAGATGAATAGGGAGGAGAGATGAGACAAACACAAATTGGTCATGGGAGGAGTTTTATCAAATTAAAATCATTCATTCATTTTGGGAGATGAAATGTACATTTCATAAATCCCCTAAATCCAATGATTTTAATTCAACAAAAGTCAAATCAACCTTGACCAAGGCCCAAACACATAGTCAAACTTCATAGGTCAATCAAAATGGCTCAACGCAATTTATTTTCAATTAAACAAATTAAAAATCAATTAAAAATGCATTAAATTAAATTATGTTTTATCAAAAATCTAAAACCTCTTCAAAACACCAAATAAATGGCCAAGAGATTTATCATAGGTCAAACAAGGTCAAAGGACCTAGGAGAAATTTTTTCACTATTTTTGAAAAGTCAGAAGTATTTTTAAACAATTAAAAATATACACAAACACAAATAAATCATGAAAAATATCAATATTGATCCAAAAAATAATTTTAATTCGGAAAATGTAAGAGAAAAATATTTGAATATTTCGGTGAAAATCCCATATTTTTTGGATCAATAATGAAATTAATATGAATTAATGAAAATAATGCAAATAAAAGAAATTAATAGAAATTCAAAAAAATGTGGACCATCTGATCTCCCTCATTAATTGAGGTGGAAGATCAGCTGGATCAACGCATGCATTCCACATGGACTCAAGTCAATTGAGAAGCACGTGTGGTAATCAGAATTAACGCACAAGATTAAAACAATTTAAATGGATCCTATGGTTAAGATGCTTCCAACACATCGCCGGAGTCAGAGCTCCGGCCTTCTTCTTCGGTGGACCTCACCAGACTGATACACCTTCAACCATCACCAAAATTAAAAAGTAGCACATGGATTTAAAGAAAAAATGCTCAGGAGCTCGAATATGGCCTCAATTTTGTCTAACTCCAAGTATATGAGAAGATACAGGGAGTTGAATTTTGAGGATCATGAACTGAGTTGCTTCGATTTGACCTCAAAGCAACTCAATCTTGTTGCCTACATTGTTAGGACTCCAGACAACCAAAAATCAACAAGAATAGTGGAGAATTGAGAGAGAATCGAAGAGAAGAAGTTTATGAAAAATCACCTTCCAGTTGATCCAATTTCACTTGATCTTGATCTGGATTTGATTGCTTTCTCCTCCTCTTGATTGCAGAAACCAAATGGAATTAAAATGGAAGTGAATTTATGGAGTTTGAACTTCCAAAAAGATGGTGAAGTTCAAGCTCGAAACTAGGGTTTAGACAAAATGACCTATAATCTTTCACCATAAAAGATGACTTTCCAAGAAAAATTAGCTCTAGACCTTAACATAAAAGTTGTTTGGAATGTCATTTGTAGTAACTTTTATATTGGAATCATTTTCATATGATAAATATTGTAGGAGATAGGGTCTAGGGAACCCCAGTTTTGACGGGTTGACTTTCTCTGATCAACCACCATGAACCAACTTACTAGCTTGACATTATCTTGACTTTTGGGACTCATGGAGGATAATATATGCATAAGATGGTGTTAGATGAAGTATCCCTTTAAATATTTGATCAATTGTTGAAGAAGTCACACAAGATACCCAGATGAATTAGGGTTTTCAAGGCGAACCAACTCCAAACTCTTGATGATATCTTGATCAGAATAACATATGAAGATCATGGGGATCCATATATGATACTTAGAGGAAATGTAAACCAAATCTTGACTGAGCTTCTTGCAATGAGGGTCTTAAACCCTAGATATGAGCTTGCTAGAGCATATGTGAGTATACACACTACCTACAAAAGCAACAAACTATACATTGACATATTTTTGGTATTTTGGTTAGTAAATAAAGAAAAAATGAAGTATGATACAATCAAAAGTGCTTGGTGATCTCTCCAAATGAAAACCCAATGAAAGAGGGGTAAGGAGGATACCAAGGTGTGATCCCAATGATAATGCATATGATGAGAAATAGAATGAGGGATCTTAGGGTTAAAATTGGGGTCTTACAGCTACCCCTATTTAAGGACGTTCTAGCTGAGGAGATGAAGGTTAACATCTTCGTATCGACTTAGTAGAATGGACTTAAATAACAACAATAGAAGCAAATTTTGGTCCCTAAGAGACCTCATGATGCATATGATATGAAATGTTAAAAATAATCTCTGTGGGGGAAAGGTTGCCACAAAGGAAAAGAATCCGGAGAGACTGAAAGTCTGCAGGATCATAATGTGTTCCATAAGGAAAACTCATTGGGGAGAAAAGACTCTGGGGGATAAAAGATACGCGTATGCCAGGCTACGACTTAAAAATGTTGGGGACACGAGGGATTCCATGAAAATAAATCAATGGAAAGACTCAGACGGGGAAAAAAGGAAAAATGACAGGGGAAACGGGTAGATCAGAGCAGCACTGAAATACACTAACCAAACAGGGAATGGTGATTTCACTGAGGAAATACGCACCTAAACTCCACTGGGGAAGAAATAATCTTCAACACAAGAGTAACAAAAGTATATTATCCACTACCGGTTACTGGGTAAGGAGATAACAAAATTTGTCAGTGAGGACATCCGTTACCGGTGAGGGTAAACATATCAAGGATGACTCGCCGAGGGCAGCCAAGAGGGGTATTCATTACCAGTTACTGGGTAAGAATAAACTTCTGGGAAAATCCAAAATAGGATTTACGACCACCGACTACTGGGTAGAAGACCAAAGAAAGAGAATATCCATCACTGGTTAAAGTGAACATATCAAGGATAGACTCAAAAGGAAGAATATTCGTCATCAGTTAAGATGAACATATTAAGGATAGACTGCCAGAAAAAGTAGAAATTACATCTATTAATTACTAGATAGAATACCAAAAATAGGATATATGTCACCGGTTAGGATGAACATATCAAGGATAGACTATGAGGGGAGAAATAGGAATTACATCTATCAGTTACTAGATAGAAAACCAAAAGAGAGAATATCCGTCACCGGTTAAAGTGAACATATCAAGGATAAACTCCACAAGGGGAAGCAGGATTTATAACTATCGCTCACTGGGTAGAATACCACGAAGAGGAGGAAACCCGTCATCAGTTACGATGAGCATATCAAGGATTAACCCTCTAGGGATGAAATAGGGATTACAACTACCTTTTTACTGGGTAGAATACCAAAGAGAGAGAATATTCGTCATCGATTAGGATGAACATATCAAGGATAAACTGAAAGCAGGGGAAGAAAATATCCGCCATCGGTTAGGATGAACATATCAAGGTTGACTTCTTGGGGAAACGTGAAAACGAACCCGCTGGGAAAAAAGGTTACTCTTGTCGGGTATTGGGAAAAAGTAAAATACTCGCAAATTGAGAAGAATATTAATAGTTACTGGGTAATAGACTCTCAAGGGGACAAAAAGCATATATCTAGGTAAGATCTAGAAAGAAACGGTCAATCAAAGACTCAACCCAATGACGACATAACTTAGGGGGAGTGGTTCCATCCAGATAATCAACTGGGGAGGAAACTGAAATAATAATCATCCATGAGGAAATAACTCAGTGGGGAATGAGAAAGGTTAAAATCTTTCTGCTTAGGGGGATGGCACTCTATAATTGAAAGAGGACACACACACTGGATCTGTGGGGGGGAGAAGGGAATGATTCTACCATAGCAAAGGATAATGAAATAATGAATCCCAAAGTGCAAATAATAATGCAATAATAAGATCTATGAATGTATATGTATATGTATATGTATATGTATTTATGATGATTATGCTGACAAAATGATCACAAAGGATACAACAGTCGCTGGTTTGAATCATCAATACAATGCTCGACCAATCTCAACAAGAGGGAACCAACTGGAGGAGGAGAACGCGAATCAACAGTCTTAAAGGCTCAACCCTGGTCGGGGAAGAGGGAAGATCTGCCGAGAAGTTGCACTACCAACTCTGTGGGGAATTTCAGGTCAACACCATATCAAATGGGAGACAACCTTGCAGAGGATCCAACATACTACTCTAGAATCCGTGTTGAATGAGATCCACTAGAGACTTGAGGGGAAACCAGAATCTTGTGCTAACTCCCTGCAAACTGAGAAAACACGCCTACAACTCACGGGAGGCAAAATGTAGACTTGGTTGGAGAAACCAACAAAAATTTTGCTGGAGATACTAAAATGCTGTTGGGAAAACACAGAGCTTACTCCAACTTCTTGGGGAAAACCAATTATGCTTCGCATCTTAGGGCTTACCAATTTTCAGACAGTTGTTGATATTCCTTAAGTGAAGTCGGTTGCTCTTAAAGTATCAACTTTTATTATTTAAGAAAACATGATTTTGATTTAAAATTAATTTCAAAATGATCATCATAAAAATTTAAATCTATTCAGCTAAAAGATAAATAAGAGTAGAAATAATTGGATAAAAAGCTCAACTTAATTTAATAGAATGGTAGTCCATAAATGAAAAGACTCCATAGATCTTTACAAAAGTTGAAAAATGGTAATTTACATGGAAAATGGCTACATTGAATACAATGATCACTAATTCTTCTACCAACTTCAATATCCATTATGCTCTTGGCTTTGGTTGAAGATGAATCAGAACCAAGTGTTGTGCTCAAGAAAGTTTTTCAAAACCGAAGATCAGCAGGATGCAGTTACTTGCCATGATCCCTAATTTTTGCATAAATTACCCCAAGGTGGGGTACTTAATTTATCGGGATAAATTTTCTGTTTTTATGTCTCTAACTTTTGCCTGGATCACCCTTTCAGATTTTCAATCCACTGAGACGCTCATTTTTTGCCTAAGCCGCCCTTTCGGGTTTTCAACTTAGCAAGCTGTTCTTTTCTTTTTTTAGGTGAAGTATTTCTTGACTACATCGGCATTCACAGGACGCGTGAACTCTTCACCATCCATAGTTGTAAGAATTAAATCACCGCCAGAAAAGGCTCTTTCAACAACATATGGGCCTTCATAATTAGGAGTCCATTTTCCCCTTGGTTTGAAAGATAAAATCTTCTTGAGCACAAGGTCACCTTCTCTAAACACACGAGGTCTTACCTTCTTATCAAATGCCTTCTTCATTCTCTGCTGATATAATGACCATGAAACATGGCAATTAACCTCTTCTCTTCAATCAAATTCAACTGGTCATACCTAGTCTGACACCATTCAGCTTCTGTCAGCTTGGCTTCCATCAAGACACGCAATGATGGGATCTCGACCTCTACTGGGAGCACAACTTCCATATCGTAAATAAGTGAGAAAGGGGTTTCCCTTGTTGAAGTGAGGATGGATGTACGGTACTTGTGCAAAGCAAACGGGAGCATCTCATATCAATCCTTATATGTCACAACCATCTTCTGGATGATCTTCTTAATGTTCTTGTTTGCAGCTTCAACAGCCCCATTCATCTTAGGTCTGTAGGGAGAAGAATTATGGTGTGCAATCTTGAAGTCTTTGCAAAGAGCTTCCACCATATTACTGTTTAAGTTCGATCCATTATTAGTAATGATCTTACCTGGCACACCATAACAGCATATAATCTGATTCTTGATAAACCTTATAACAACTTGCTTGGTTACATTTGCATACGATACCGCTTCAACCCACTTTGTGAAGTAGTCAATCTCCACTAGAATGAAATGATTTCCATTCGAAGCTTTGGGCTCAATCATGCCAATCATATCAATTCCCCGCATGGGGAAGGGCCATGGAGAGGAAATGACATTCAATAGTGTTGGGGGAACATGAATCTTGTTTGCATAGATTTGACACTTGTGGCATTTCTTCATAAACTTGCAACAGTCAGATTCTTTTGTCAGCCAATAGTAACCTGCTCTCAACATCTTCTTAGCCATAGCATGTCCATTGGAATGAGTCCCAAAGGAACCTTCATGGAATTCAGTCATCAATAAGTCTGCTTCGTGGCTATCCACGCATCTGAGCAAAACCATATAGAAATTTCTTATCTTTCAAAGATGCCCCAGACGGGTAAATATGACTTTGGAGAAAACACTTGATATCAAAATACCATGGCTTTTCATCTTTGATCTCTTCAACAGCAAAAACATGAGCTAGCCTATCAAGACGCATCACAGTCAGGTCGGGAACTTCATTCCAAAACTTCACCATGATCATTGAAGCCAATGTTGCAAGAGCATCTGCCATCCGGTTTTCATCTCGAGGGATATGATGAAACTCAACCTTTGTAAAGAAAGTTGAAATCCTCCTCGCATAATCCCTATATGGTATCAAACTAGGTTGATTCATCTCCCATTCACCCTTGATCTGATTCACAACCAAAGTTGAATCTCCATAGACATCCAAATACTTGATTCTGAGATCAATGGTCTCTCTAAGCCCCATAATGCAAGCTTCATACTCAACCATATTGTTTGTACACTTGAAAGTCAATCTAGCTGTAAATAGAAAATGAGTGCCTTGAGGAGTGATAATCACTGCCCCAATGCCATTACCATACTGATTAATAGCTCCATCAAATACCATGCCCTAACGGGAACCAGGTTCTGGCCCTTCTTCAAGAAATGGTTCATCGCAATATTTCATTTTCAAGTACAAGGTCTCTTTTTCAGGGAAATCATACTGCAGTGACTGATAATCTTCAATCGGTTGGTGGGCCAAATGGTCAGCCAAGACACTACCTTTAATCGCTTTTCTAAGATCGGTATCGGATATCATACTCTGATAACAACATCTGTCAACAGGCAATCCTCCCAGTTAAAGCAGACTTCTCAAAAATATACTTGATTGGATCCATTTTGGATATCAACCAAGTGGTATGATTCAACATATACTGACGCTAACGCTTAGCATCCCAAGCCAATGCGCAACAAGTTTTTTCAAGCATAGAATACCGAGTCTCACAATCGGTGAATTTCTTACTGAGGTAGTAAATAACATATTCTTTCTTTCCAGTTTCTTCTTTCTGACCAAGGATACAATCCATACTTTCATCAAGCACAGTCAAATACATGATCAACGGTCTTCCTTCAACAGGTGGAGACAGAATCGGAGGCTCAAGCAGATACTCTTTGATACTGTCAAAAGCTTTATGGCAATCTTCGATCCAATCACAAGACTGATATTTCCGAAGAAGCTTGAATATAGGTGCACATGTGGCAGTCATATGCGAAATGAATCTTGATATATAATTCAAGCGGCCGAGAAAACCTCTGACTTGCTTCTTAGTTTTGGGCGCATGCATATCTTGTATTGCTTTGACCTTGGTAGGATCAACTTCAATACCCTTCTCGCTGACAATAAAGCCCAACAACTTACCAGAACGAACACCAAATGTACATTTATTGGGATTCAAGTGGAGTTGGTACTTCCTCAAACGCTGGAATAACTTCAACAAATGTTCAACATGTTCTTCTTCATCACTGGATTTAGCAATCATATCATCAACATGGACTTCGATCTCTTTGTGCATCATATCATGAAAAAGAGTGGTCATTGCTCTCTGGTATGTTGCACCAGCATTCTTTAAACCGAAAGGCATCATTCTATTACAGAATGTTCTCCAGGGTGTAATGAACGTGGTCTACTCCATATCTTCGGGTGCCATTTTAATCTGATTATAACCGGAAAATCTGTCCATAAATGAAAAATCTTTGAACTTGGATGTATTCTCTACCTACATATCAATGTGTGGCAGCAGGAAATCATCTTTCGGACTAGCTTTATTCAAATCTCTATAATCAACACACATACGGACTTTTCCATTTTTCTTAGGAACGAGCATAATATTGGCCACCCACTGCGGATACTCAGTAGTAACAAGGAAACCAAAATTTATCTGCTTTTGCACTTCTTCTTTGATCTTCACTGCCATATCAGGATGAGTTCTCCTCAACTTCTGTTTGACTGGCGGACATTCTAGCTTCAACGGCAATCTATGCTTCACAATTTCAGAATCCAAACCAGGCATGTCTTGATAGGACCAAGCAAACACATCAGAATATTCTCGAAGAAGATCAATCAACCCCTTCTTAACCTCTGGACACAGTCGAGACCCAATCTTTCCTTTCTTCACATCATCTTTGGAACCCAAGTTGACTAATTCAATTTGCTCTTCGAATGGCTGAGTGGCTTTTTCTCCGTGCTCAAGTAGATGAGACAATTCGTCAAGCACTTTTTCATCACTTTCTTTCTCAACCTCAAACACAGGGAATTCAGAGTTTGGATAAGGAGTAGAATCATTGTATTCAATGGTTTTAGAAACCAACTTGCATAATGATTTGATATTTTGATTTTAGAGAAGTGAATTGTGACCAAATATTATGCAGATGCACAATTATTATTTATTTATTTATGTTTTATGTGATTACCATTTTTAGAAAAGCAAAAAGTAAAAATAAAACATCATAGATGTGGATGAATAGAATTGCATTTTATTGATGATTAATTTGAAATATGCCCAACAATGTTCGCTTCTCCCTTAGGTGTAGGAGAAGGATTTTCAAAAAAATTAAAAACAATTACTTAGAGTGATGAACAATAACAGGAACATCGACAACGATCCATTTGTTGCAAGCTTTTCCATGCGTCACAAAATTGGTGCAGTCTTCATCTTCATCCTCCTCGATCACCGCAGCTGAGTGTTGTTCATTACCATGAATGAACCCTTTGCTACGGAAACTAGGTTGCACATATTCATCTTTGACAACATACCTCCCTTGCTGGAAACCCAAACCAGCTCGGTTCTTGTTCTCGGTGACCTCTACCATCCGGCCCCACTGATCAGAACTGCCATCTTCGACAATCTTCTGAGCGTCTTTAAAAGAGGACATAGGTGCCCCAACTTTCTTCTCTTCAGCAATAGATAGAGCTTGGAACGGAGTTCCAATATCATCCTCAGCTTCCATATATGAGATGGACGACAAGTTACTTACCAGTATTGCTTTCTCTCCACCCACAATGACTAGCTTTCCGTTCTTCACAAACTTTAACTTCTGATGAAGAATGGATGTTACAGCCCCAACTTCAGGTATCCATGGCCTTTCTAACAACCAGATATAGGCCGGGTGGATGTCCATTACTTGAAAAGTAAATTGGAAATCACTCGGACCTATGTTCACTGGATGGCCCACCTCACCAATAGCAATCTTGCGAGAACCATCAAAATCTTTAACGATCACACCACTGTATCTCATAGGAGCGCCTTGATACGTTAATTTTGACAGAGTTGACTTAGGGAGTACATTCATTGAAGAACCGGTATCAACCAACACATTTGACAATGCATCCTCCTTACGATTCATCGATATATGCAGTGCTAGGTTGTGATTTCTGCCTTCCTTGGGAATTTCTTCATCACAAAAGCTCAAGTTATTACAGAAAGTGATGTTAGCCACAATGTGATTAAATTGATCCACTGTTACATCATGTTCAACATAAGCTTACTCCAATACTTTCTGCAATGCTTCTCTGTGCGCTTTAGAATTCATAAGCAGAGACAACACTGGAATTTTGGAAGGAGTTTGGAGCAGCTGCTCCACCATATTGAATTCACTTTATTTATTAATCGTAGTACCTCATCATCATCACTACACTTCAAGTTGCTGGATTCACCAGACTGAAACTTTTGAGCACTAACTGGGTTTGCTGCAGGTACCTCAACCTTCTTACCAACATCTTCTACATCTTTTGGGAAAACAGGACCAAAAACTCGACCGCTATGGGTCACCTTCGTAACATCAACAATATTCACAATGGAATTAGTCGTAGGCAACTGAACCTCTTGACCATTCTCCAACATAGTAGCATTATACTGATACAGAACAGCTCTATCAGATGCATATGGGATTGGGCCCGCTAACCGTATTACCAACGGCGATGCCGATCTGTTAACATTGTTGCTTTTGCTACTATCAAATTGAATCACTACCCGCTCAAGGGTTTTAAACACTAGCACTATTACATTGACATCATTTATATCCCTCGACTGTTGAATCTTGTTCATCTCTTTCTCTTCCAATGGAGGGTTGATCTGAGCGGCAAGCTCTCCCCACCTCTGGGCATACTCTTTAAACGTCTCCTTGTCCTTCTGAGACATCAACCTCAGCTGGTCTCTATCAGGTGCCATGTCCACATTGTACTTATAATGTTTCACAAAAGCTTCACCCAAATCATTGAATGTGCGAACACTTGCACTATCCAACCCCATGTACCACCTCAGAGCAACACCAGTCAGGTTGTCTTGGAAATAGTGTATCAGTAACTGATCATTATCAGTTTGTGTTGACATTTTCCTGGCATACATGACGAGATGGCTAAGTGGACATGTATTTCCCTTATACTTTTCAAAGTAGGCGCAAACTCTTTAGGCACAAAGTTCGGTGGCATTCCCCATGGGAATCTGGCAGGCATGGCTGGAGCAAACTAAGTAATAGGCACGGTTGAAGTAGTAACCTCTGAAATGAGAGTCCTCTAAGGAGGAGGAGTTGCAGGCGTTGGAGAAGACTGATTCTAAGCAATTAAAATAGACTCCATCATGGTAGTCAAGCGAGCAATTTCATCCTTCAACTCTCGGTTCTCTTGTTCCAAATGTTCCATGATTCTCGGTTGATTGGCGCGAGTGTTGTATCGGTGAGTCAGCTTGGCTGAAGCACAGAAGAATAACCAATAAGATATCTGGCAGAAGAAACCTGTTATGTAAATGATGCATGAAATGCAATGTTTGAATTGTTTTTATTTTGAAGGAACATACTATTTTATTTGTAAATATATATAATAACAATAATAATAATTTAATTGACCATAAGAATCTCATTTTATTCATATAATTTTGGAAGGATTACACTGAGTACAATTTCAGAAACCAAAATACAAATGCAAGAGAAAAAGGAAATTAGTCATCCTAAGGATCCCCTAACAACAGTGTCAAATGATCTGGCTGCAGCGCGTACTTACTTCGGATGCGCGAACCTCTGACTCAAAAGAAGTCTTCATCTGAGCCTTCTAGAGGACAAGCTGATGAACAATCTTCTTCCAAGTATCGGAAGGCTGAGGCATACTAGTGGAAGATGGACCCTCTGGCTCTCTCTGTCTCTTCACTGCTCGGTCTCCAAGAAGTTCGATAAGTGCATCTTTGTCCTTAGACTCAAGCTGTAACTCCTCATGCTTTCGGCTCAAATCATGGAGGCGCTCTTCCCACATATCTTTCTCTTGCTTCATCTTGGCAAGTGCGTCTTCCAACTCCTCTACATCTTGGTTAGGGAGAGTTAATGGCTCAACCACAACCAAAGACATATGTATCTCACAAGCATACAAAATCTTCAACTCCAAAGCTCTCTTCTTCACCCAAAAAGTGTAAGCTTCCAAAGCTACACAGTTGTGTGGACCAAGCTTGGTTCTTCCTTTCCTATGCACATTATGCCAACTGTGTATCATCTTCTGCTTCAAATGTTGGGGATCTTTACCCTCTTGATAGAAAAGACCTTCTAACTGAGTGTTATTAGGTTTGTCTCTCAAGGGGAACCCAAGTTGACGACGAGTCAAAGGAGGGTTGTAGTTGATTCCTCCTTGCGTGCCAATGAGAGGCACATTAGAGAATTCACCACAATTATCAATAATATCCAATCTACTCAATGAAGAATCATACCAAACAATATCATCATTAGTGAGGGACATAAGTCTATAAGACCACCGTAGACATTGTTTGTTCTCCGCAAAAGCAGGCGTCTGGGGCAAGTGCGAAATAAACCACTTGCATAGAAGAGGAATGCAGTATACAATAATTCAACCACCTTTAGAATTCCTTAGATGAAAAGAGAAGTACATATCACCTAACAGAGTGGGCACATGATTCCCAATCAAGAAGATTCTAATGGCGTTAACATCAATAAAACCGTTAATGTTAGGGAACAAAGCTAAACCATAGATGAGAAACACAAAGATAGCTTCAAAAGCATCCACACTACCGGCTTGAGAAAATGCAGTAGCTTTCCCTATGAGAAACTCAGAAGTTAACCCAAACATTCCTCCTTTCTTTACCCAATAAGCCTCAATCTCGGACTTCTCCAGATGCAATGCTTTAGCTATAAGATGAGATCTGAGAATCTCCTCAAATCCACTAAAGGGAACTTTGTTAGACACAGGTATTCCCAAGAGATGGGCATACTCCTCTAACATAGGCATAAGTTGATAATCAGGAAAAGTGAAGCAATGGTAGAGAGAGTCATAAAACTGAACCAACACACTCAAGAGTCCTTCAACTACATCAGCAGATAACACAGATAGAAGTTTCCCATGACGTTTCTTGAAATCCAAGGGATCTAATACAAAAAATGATAGCTTCCTTAGCTCTTTCAAATCGGGACATCTGAAACTCTACTTCTTAGTGTTCCTTCGTCCACAATCCATTGTCTAAAATTTTTTGCAAATAAAACCTTCAGTTCCATGAAGCCATTTTTTCGTGTGATAAATGTTATGATGCACATGAATGCAACAATCCCAAAATAAGGGATCACACACAAGGCAAACAAACAAATGTCAAGGGATGAATCAAGTCATTGTCAAGATCAATCATCCATTTTGGTGGATTATGGTTTTCACCTTATCAACACCCAAGTTCCATTGATATTGACAAGACTTGATTGAATCAACCAAGAATCAAGGGTTTGTTGTGAGTCCCGAGCATGGAGTCAGGTTAAGAACCATCCCAAGGGAGTGTACTAAGGATAAAAATCTGTAGATCATGTTCTAAAAAGTTCCTAGAGTCTTAATTCCATCTATAGGATATTATAGGTTAGGATGACTGACTCATCAACCCATAATATTCTTAAGAGAAACTCGTCTGGGTGTAGTATCACGTAACAACTATTATCAAGTCTACACTTGAACAGTCTTTGCACTACTTCTTAAATAGGCCAAGTTGGGTTAAATGTTCTACGGTTCTCAATTTCTCGGACCCCAAATCAGAGAGAGTAATGCCTAACCACAAATAACTTGTGTGACATCAATAACTCCAAAAGGGTTTCCATTGAGTAGATGGGTCTCAAGCCAACTTGTTAAGGACTACTCCACACAAGTCGAACATGACTATACCATCCTCCTATCTTAATTACGCTCAAGTTCCGGTTAGAACTTATCTCACCACTCAGAGATCACCAAGCATAACAATCAGATTATATCACACAAACAAGTATACAAACATCAAATATACAAATATATACACATAAAAAAGTAGGCTAAACCCATTGGAGACTACTCCCCAGTAGAGTCGCCACTTAATTTCTATAGCGGTAAATCCATGATCATTAAATGACGGATAAACTTAACGTCAATAAAACCAGAGTCTCCACCGCGCTTTTATTGTTTCCAAAGGATAAGGGAAAAGTACGAACAAAACCCAAAGATAAGAAGTATTCAAATCAAAACTAATAAAATGCCAGAGATTATAGGTAAAGAGGATGGTTACACAGAGGGAAGGTGTTAGCTCTCAAAGTGTCCTAGGTACTCCTAGGGAGTCCTTTTTTATGTGTATATGTGTTTTGGTATAAAAGATGTTTGAGAAAAAATAGAGTGTAGGGATGAGAAAAGAATTCATTAATTATATTTTTGTGTTTGACAAGACCTTCGGACTTGTGCCTACGTACCAACATAAAATGAGGAATCAAAACCTCGTAGTTCGTGATATCAATTTCAAAATTAGTGAATTGCTTTTAACAAAAATTTGAGTTTAAAAGAGGAACAAAAGGCCTAAAGGAGTTTAATTGAGTGTTAGTTTTTTTGTCTTTTGAAATTTCAAGTCTAACATGGTTAGATTTATTTACAAGTTTGATTAAGAAAAAGAGTTTGAAAAATGCAATGGCATAAGGTCAAAGTTTCTAATTTGCAATAAGGTCTAAGTTTGAAATCACACGCAAAGAAGGTTTTGAAAAGGGAGAGAGATTTGAAATTTAAGAAGTGGGAGGAGCTGAAGAGACTAATCCTAAGCAAAAATTTAAAAGTTAAGAGTTGAAAAGATCTGACCAATGGGATGCAATCCAATAGACAAGAATGTCATATAGAAACCCATTTTTCCTTTGGACTTTAAATCAAGCAATATTAATAAGCAAGCAAGATGAAAAACAAGGCATCAAATAAAGATAGCCACATCCAAGCTAGCAACTTCATAGTCTTCTTCATAATCTTCCCCATGTATCAGATGACATACTCCGTGAATGGCTCAGAATAAGGCATTATACATAGGTTCAAAGTAACATTTGTATCAAGACCATGTTGCAGATGAACTCAAGTGGATCCCAATACTTGCATCAGATGAAAGCTCACTTCAGAATGAATTGGTTTCAAAGATGTTGGCATTGGCCAAGTCCTTTTGTATAGGGAATGTTGCCTAATTCTAAGTCCAAAGCTCAGATCAAATCCAACAGTCCACACAAATATTTTTCAGAGGTTTTTATTGTTTATTAAGTATTTTAAGGTCCTAAGACCACAAACACAAACAAGTATATACAATCACAATATATGGCTCAAATGAGCAAAGTGAAAATGACATAAACATAAACAAGTTAAATGATATGTATAATGACAAATAATAAATGGCTTGAATTTAAAGTGCATAAGGTAAATGACTTGAAATTAAAAAGTTAGTCAAATGTTAGTTGATTAGAAGTTAGTGGAGTTTTGCTTTTCAATTGTTTAAGTCATTCTTTGGATAACACTCAACCCTCTATTCACAAGCATGGATCCTTGAACCAAGACATATTTCAAAGGAAGGAAAAAATGCTAAGTTTCCATATAATACCATGAAAGGGGGGAGACTTACAATCTCACTTACTAGAATGTTATGCCTTTGTGTCAAAATTTAGCGCTGAGCAATCGTAATTGGACTTATGTAGAAGTCACAACTATCTGAGGTCGGGCGATACTTTTTTTGGTGTTAATGCATGTTAGAGATATGGTATAATGAACCATACTCCTAAAACATACCACACACAAAAAAAGAAAATGATCAAAGGGTGGACCTAATCTCATCCATTCTTATATTGGTTAATGAACCAATTAGCCTTAGGATATTGAGATGTCATTGGGCAATGAGAGGAATGGGATAGAAAGGGATTGAAGATGAAGAGGAAGGGGAGATGAGACAAACACAAATTGATCATGGGAGGAGTTTTATCAAATTAAAATCATTCATTTATTTTGTGAGATGAAATGTACATTTCATCAATCCCCTAAATCCAATGATTTTAATCCAAAAAAAGTTAAATCAACCTTGACCAAGGCCCAAACACATAGTCAAACTTCACAAGTCAATAAAAATGGCTCAACACAATTTATTTTCAATTAAACAAATTAAAAATCAATTAAAAATGCATTAAATTAAATTATGTTTTATCAAAAACCTAAAAACTTCTTCAAATCACCAAATAAATGGCCAAGAGATTTATCATAGGTCAAACAAGGTCAAAAGACCTTGGAGAAAAAATTTCACTATTTTTGAAAAGTTAGAAGTATTTTTAAACAATTAAAAATATACACAAAAACAAATAAATCATGAAAAATGTCAATATTGATCCAAAAAATAATTTTAATTCGGAAAACGAAAGAGAAAAATATTTGAATTTTTTGGTGAAAGTCCCATATTTTTTGGATCAATAATGAAATTAATATGGATTAATGAAAATAATGCAAATAAAAGAAATTCAAAAAAACGTGGACCATCTGATCTCCCTCATTAATTGAGGTGGCAGATCAGATGGATCAGCGTGCGCATTCCACATGGACTAAAGTCAACTGAGAAGCACACGTGGTAATCATAACCAATGCACAGGATTAAAACAATTTAAATGGATCTTATGGTTGAGATGCTTCCAACGCATCGTCGAAGCCAGAGCTCCGGTCTTCTTCTCCGGTGGACCTCACCGGACTGGTCCACCTTCAACCATCACCAAAATGAAAAAGCAAGACATGGATTTAAATATAAAATGCTCAGGAGCTCGAATCTGGCCTCAATTTTGTCTAACTCCAAGTATATGAGAAGATACAGGGAGTTGAATTTTGAGGATCATGAACTGATTTGCTTCGATTTGACCTCAAAGCAACTCAATCTTGTTACCTACATTGGTAGGACTTCATACAACAAAAAATGAACAAGAATAGTGGAGAGTTGAGAGAGAATCGAAAAGAAGAAGTTTCTGAAAAATCACCTTCGAGTTGATCCAATTTCACTTGATCTTGATCTGGATTTGATTGCTTTCTCCTCCTCTTGCTTGCAGAAACCAAATGGAATGAAAATGGAAGTGAATTTATGGAGTTTGAACTTCCAAACAGATGGTGAAGTTCAAGCTCGATTTCAAGAGAAATCTCAGAAAATTCTATGGCTGTGAGGGTTTGCAATGGTCTATAAAAGCTTGGGCAAGGTGTTGATGATGAATCTGAAGCCTTAAGCTTGTTTAAATAGGCAATGTGTTTTATATTTGCACCACTTGAAAATTGGACAAAATTAGCAAATTCCTTGCATGGGTGCATGGGCAATCATTTGGGCCTCAAGAGTGATGCAATCCAATCCCAAATCGTGTACAAAGTCTGCTGAAACCATCATGTGCAAGCATGCAAATGGAAATGATCATGTGGAGTTCAATCTTGCCAAAACACTTCCCATAATGAATCCATGCACAAGTCCTTCCATTTTAGTCCAAATGAGATGATCTTGGATGTTTTGGAAAGGTGAGATCAAGGGAAACAACTTTCATGTTGAACACTTTTTCATTTGAATCTTGGATCATGATGAATTTTGAGGTGGAAGTTTGGGAAATCAAACATATTTGAAATATTTCTAAGTCCCAAGTCAAATGTTCAGTTCTTCCACCTTGAATAACTTTTTCTATGGACTTAAAATGAGAAAAGTTCCTTCATCAATGTTGTATACATTTCAAACCTATTCAATTTGGTAACCAATTTGAACTCATTTGAATTTGGCATGAAGGAGTTATGCATTTTAGAAGTTGAGGAAAATCACTTGTTCAATGGTATTGGCCCAAAATGACCTATAATATTTCCTCTTGCAACATGCATTTGCAGGTTGAATTTACACTTCATCCAAACATCAAAGTTGAAGTAGACGTCTTGAATATGATTATGGAATTTTAATGGCTTTCATCTTATAAAAATTGAGCAAGTTATGGTCTTGGGAAGTTGACATCCAAACTAGGGTTATACAAAATGACATATAATATTTCACCATAAAAATGACTTTACAAGCAAAATTAGCTCTAGACCTCAATGTAAAAGTTGTTTGTAATGTCATTTAGAGTAACTTTACGCTTGGAATCATTTTCATGTGACAAAAGTTGTAAGAGATAGGGTCTAGGGAACCCCAGTTTTGACCAGTTGACTTTCTCTAATGAACCACCATGAACCAATTTGCTAGCTTGACATTCTCTTGACTTTTAGGACTCATGGAGGATCATATATGCATAATATGACGTAAGGTGAAGTATCCCTTGAAATATTTGATCAATTGTTGAAGAAACTTGTTTAACAAGTCACACAAGATACCCAAATGAATTAGGGTTTTCAAGGAAAACCAACTCCAAACTCTTGATGATCTCTTAATCAAAATAACATGTGAAGATCATGGGGATCCATATATGATAATTAGAGGCAATGTAAACCAATTCTTGATTGAGCTCCTTGCAATGAGGGTCTTAAACCCTAGATATGAGCTTGTTAGAGCATAGGTGAGTATACACACTACCTACAAAAGCAACAAACTATACATTGACATATTTTTGGTATTTTTGTTAGTAAATAAAGAAAAAATGAAGTATGATACAATTAAAAATTCTTGGTGATCTCTCCCAATGAAAACCCAATGAAAGAGGGGTAAGGAGGATATCAATGTGTGATCTCAATGTTAATGCATATGATGAGAAATAGCATGAGGGATCTTAGGGTCAAAATTAGGGTCTTACAACCTTTACCTTTGGTTTAAAACTATACCTCTTCAGTCATTTATTATCGAATCCCCAATTTTGTGACTTTGGTCATTCATTCCATTCATCTCGATAATACATTCATATACTACCTTCATTCACTTCATGTGATATACCCTATTCTTTGAGCCAAATACAGTACCTCTTTGAGCTCCATCTTATATATCTTTGTGAACCAAAAGCTGATTTGTTTGTCTTGTTAGTCCTTGTTCCTTAGACGAACATCTCCTTACTTACTTCGCATCTGTATACATGCAATCCTCTTTGTTTTCGGTTATTCCAATACAATGATACCATGCCTTAGGCCACTCATTTGTTGGTTCATACCATTTTTACTCTTGGGTTCATATTTTCACCCATTTTTTGAGTTCAAACAATACAATCCTTTGGTTCATACCATACCTTAATCACAACTTCCTTTCATCTTCCACCATTAGTTCTATGAACTACGGAGCTCTGAATTCCTCATTTCACTATGAGGATACGTAGGCATGAGGGCCCTAATCCTCACCGAGCACTTTATCTATTTTTTTTCCTTTTCCCATTATTGTTTTACGAGTAACTTCTAGATATCACACCCATTCGAGCTAGAATAACCAAAACAGTTCCCATGGAGTACCATGGATGTAAGGGGTGTTAATACCTTCACCTTGCATAACCGACTTCCTGACCCATCATATCTCTTTCCCCCGGGTTTTATCGTTGTTTTCCCTTTCCTTCGGGAATAAATAAAGTTAGATGGAGACTCTGTTGTATGTTCGAGCGTGTGATACGTTCGGGAATATTTTCGCTAGCTTCAGAGGCTGATGAGCAAAGCCTCAACCAAAATGAAGAGCAGGTAAAGGTGTCCTATCCCAAGAATGATGAAAGCCTAGTCTAATTTCTCCACTGCTGCCAGTGTAAGAGATTTGAAGTAATGTTGTATCCCAGGTGCAGTTGTATCTTTGACAGAAGAGCGTAAGAAAACATCGAAAGGGTTCGAATAGCCAGCAGCATAAGGGACTGGAAGGATACCCATAATCGCTTTACCTTCAACAAGAGGGGGATCCCGTGAAGGCAATATCAAGGAGGGACAAGTCTCCGTTCCAACAAGCCATCCACTTTCAAGCTAACTGATGATGCCCCAAGAAGAAAGTGGGTAAAACCTATGGAGAGAAGAGAGCAAGGCTAGAAGAAATGGCAGAATTTTGAAGTAAAAAGAGGATCTTCGATAGCCTGCCGTAAGGAGATCCAAGCATTAAAGCAGATAGCCTATCATTCTGAGAACTACAAGGGTAAAAAACCCATGTCGAGGTCTCAATGGAGGAGGCAGCAAAGAAGGAGGAAAGATGAAAGGGAAGCCGATGGGAAGGAAAATGCAAAGTCTAGAAGTAACTTGCCTCTTAAGCCGGACAAAGACGAAGAAAGGAAACCAGTTGGAAGGAAACTTTTTCATTCTCAAAAAGGGGAATCTGAGGATAAGTCTGAACAACCAACATCAGACGATGACATGTTGACAGACAATTTAGACATTGACTCAAAACCTTCATTAGATATTACTTGTAATATGGTTTCGGTGTTACAAGGGGAGTATGATCAGGTGATAGAGGTCAATGAAGCTGAAGATACCACTGAAGAAGAAATGGCCAGACACAGGCCAATGTGTTATTATGTGATGAACAATGGTTGCATTGAGGAGCATAATTCCTTTTTCAAAAGGCCAGATGAAGCCATGAAAAACCATTTGAAACCCCTCTTCATTATAGGTAAAGTGGAGAATATTGGAATAAATAAGATTCTAGTAGACGACAGAGCGACAGTAAATCTGATGTCACATTTCATGCTGAAAAAAATAGGAAGAGACGACACTGACACCAAGCCTCACAATATGGTGTGGTCGAACTACGAGGGAAAGATTGGCACCACCATGGAATTGATCTAAGTGGATCTAACAGTTGGCACTATCATAAGGCCTATGTTCATGGTCATTACATCGAAGGCCAACTACAATTTACTCTTGGACCGTGAGTGGATCCATGGCATTGGAGCAGTCCCATCTTTGCTCCAACAATGAATTTCGATTTGGAGAAATGATGGCATAATGGAGAATATTGAGGCTGACCAAAGCTATTATATGGATGAGGTTAACCACGTGGATAAGTGACATTTCGATAAGCACTTGGCAAACATAGCTCTATGTGCTTCTACAGGATCTGATTTTACGCCTACTAATAATACGTTTTGTTCCCTTTAATTGCACCAAACCCATGGTTTTCTGTGAGATAGGGAGGTCGTAGCATAAGAAGACCTTGGATTTGGAGGAACATCTGGTATCCAACCAACTGGTTAAGGGGACAAAGACAGTGATTATGTCTGAGTCCAAGACATTAGAAAAGATTTCAGCTTACATAGTTGAAAATAGACTAAAAACGGCCTTAGAGGCCGAGATTAAGTACATGGATGTCGAAGCCAACAAGACTGAAGTGCACCTCGAGGGGACTGGGAAATATTTCGAACCGGGGCCTCCTAATAAGAGTCATGACGAAGTCCAAGGCCAAATGCTCGACGCCATCTATGATGACGAGCCTTTGGGATTCGAAAGAGACTCGTTGGCACCTAATATAAAAAGGCTAGCACATGATCCTCTAGAAGAAATCGACTTGGGGGAAGGAACAATCAAGAGATAAACATATATAAGTGATAACCTTGGCCCAGAACTCAAAGTCAGAGTCATCCAATTACTCAAGGAGTACAAAGACTGCTTTGCTTGGGATTACAATGAGATGCCTAGATTAAGTAGAGAGTTGGTCGAACTAAAGTTTCTGATCAAGTCTGGGAGGAAGCCAATTAAAAAAATCCAAGGAGATTTGCACCAGAATTTTTTTTCGAAGATTAAGGAAGAAGTCGAAAGGCTCCTCAAATGAAAATTCATTCGCACAACAAGGTATGTCGAATGGATTGCTAACATAGTCTATGTCATTAAGAAGAATGGGACTTTAAGGGTTTGCATTGACTTCAGAGACCTGAATGTTGCAACCCCAAAGGATGAGTATCTAATGCCTGTGGCAGAAATGCTTGTCGATTCCACCGTAGGCTATGGGTATCTTAGTATGCTCGACAGATATTTCGGATAAATAAAATGTTCATTGCTGAGGAAGATGTGCCAGAAATGACATTTTGATGCCCTGGAGCCATAGGCACCTATGAATGGGTGGTGGTGCCTTTTGGTTTGAAAAATGCTGGGGAAACTTATCAAAGAGCAAGGAATTCTATTTTCCATGACTTTATTGAAACATTCATGCAGATTTACATTGCTGATACAATTGTCAAGTCTGTTTTAGGAAAAAGCCACATAGATCATCTTTAACAATCATTCGAAAGGATGAGGAAGCATGGTCTAAAGAATAATACTCAAATCTGCGTTATTTGTGCAGGTTGGGAATTTTTAGGCTTTGTGGTCCACAAAAAAGGAATCTAAATCAACCAAAATAAGACAAATGTCATTATGGAAGCGAAATCGCCATCAACAAATAAGGAACTACAGTCCTTGCTAGGAAAGATCAACTTCTTAAGGAGGTTCATCTTAAATTTGAGTGACAAGACTCAAGCCTTATCTCTTCTACTTCGACTAAAGAAGGAAGGTTTTGAATGGGGGAAGCGTAATAGGAAGCTTTCTAAAAGATCAAAGACTATCTTGTTCGTCCTCCAATTTTGTCGCCTCCTTGTAGGAATAAAAGTATGAGGTTATACATTTTTGCGTTTGATGTAACTTTAGGGAGCATGCTTGCTCAAGAAGATGGAAATGGCGTCGAAAAGGCCATTTACTACCTTAGTCGAGTCCTAAATGATGCAGAAACTAGATATAGCATGATCGAAAGTTATGTCTATGCCTGTATTTCTCTTGTACAAAGTTAAAGCATTATATAAAACCTGTTGATGTGTATGTTTTGTCTCACTTTGATATTCTTAAACACATGCTATCTAAGCCAATTATGCACAGTCGAATTAGAAAATGGGCACTTGCTTTAACTGAATACTCACTAACTTATATGCCTTTAAAGTCTATAAAAGGGCAGGTGGTTGTAGACTTTATAGTCGACCAATCTATAGTCGAAAACTCCCAAAACTATCTAGAGCTTGAACCTTGGAATTATATTTCGATGGTTCTAGTCACAGAGATGGAACGAGTATTAGAGTGTTGATTATTTCTCCTAATAAAATTCCAACAAAATTCAAGTACAAGATCAAAGGTCTTTGCTCGAACAATGAGGCTGCATACGAGGCTTTGATAGTCAAACTTGAAATCTTGTTGGAATTGGGGGCAACTAGAGTCGAAATAATGGGTGGCTCTGAGTTGGTTATAAAGCAGATAACAAAGGAATATAAATGTGTCAAAGAGAACCTGATAATGTACTTTGTAATAGAAAATAGATTATTACGAGGGTTAAAAATGGTGAGTATTAGACACATTCCTCGACTTAAAAACCAAGAGATAAATTACTTGGCTCAAATTGCTTCTGGGTACAAAATTTCGAAATAAAAATTGGAAGATGCAGTCGAAGTCCGAGGGAGAGTTATGTCAACTAGATTGTCTCCAACAGATTTGGAAGCAACGAAGCTAGGCTATGCAAATGAAGAGAACTTCGAGATATTGGCCATAGAAAGTTTGATAGATAAAGATTGGAGAAAAGTAATAGCAGAGTACTTAGAGAATCTAACAACATTTGCAGAGCGAAAGGTCGAGTATCGTTCTCTGAGTTATACCCTTATGGGGAATGAATTATTCAAAAAGACACCTGAAGGAGTCTTACTCAAATTCCTTAGTAAGTCTGAGGCGTACTTAGGTATTTCTAATGTCCATAGTGGGCCATGTGGAGCATATCAAGTAGGCCACAAGATGAAATGGCTTTTGTTTCGTCAAGGGATGTACTTGCCTACTATGCTGAAAGATTGTATTGAATTTTCTAAAGGGTTCCAGGAATGCCAGATACAAGTAGGTATCCAACACATTCCTACAAGTGAATTTCACTATATTATGAAGCCTTGGCCTCTCAGAGGTTGGGCATTGGATTTAGTTTGAGAGATTCGACCAGCATCTTCTAAAAGTCAAAGATACGTTCTAGTGGGCATTGATTACTTTACTAAGTGGATTGAGGCCACACCTTGGGTGAATGTTGATCAAGAAGCAGTGATCCAGTTTATACAAAGGCACATAATTTATAGGTTTGGGATCCCAGAGACCATCACAACTAATCAAGGGTCAATTTTTACTGGTCGAAAGGTCCAAGACTTTGCTAAGGGAATAGGGTTCAAGCTATTAACATCTACGCCTTATTATGCTCAAGAGAATGGTGAAGTCGAAGTAGCAAATAAGGTAGTAATTGGATTGATAAAGAAACATGTGGAGGAAAAGCCAAGGAATCGGCACAAGATATTGGACTAGATTTTGTGGGCATGTCGAACCTCCCCTAAAGAGGCCACAAATGCTACGCCTTTTCGATTGACTTATGGGCACGTTTGAGTGCTACCAGTCAAAATCTATCTCAAATCAACTAGAATTAAAAGGAAAAATGAAATCCCATATGAATCCTATTGGAACATGATGTTGGACGAACTAGTTGATTTAGATGAAGAAAGGTTGAATGCCTTAGAATTATTGAAAAGACAGAAAAAGAGGGTATAAATCATACAATAAAAAGGTTAAGGTCAAATCATTTTCGACTGAAGACTTAGTGTGGAAAGTAATTCTACCTATGGATCAAAAAGATAAGGCATTAGGTAAATGTTCCCCAAAGTGGGAAGGCCTTTTCCAAATTATCCAAGTTTTTTCTAATGGTACATATGAAATTGAGGAGTTAGTTAAGGATCGAAGAATCCTGAGAGTAAATGGGAAATATTTGAAAAAATATAGGCATGCGCTTCAGGTGGTTAAAATATTAACAAAATAATTCATATGCAAAATCGAAGTCAAAATGGTAACTGAGATAAAATACCAAAATGGCTAAAGTCATTACATAATGCCAAAAATGGATAGGGTCACTACATCTTAAATTCAACAGTCAAAGTAAAAAGTTCAAACAATTACAACAAGATAACTAGAAGGGAAGAGCAACCTTCATGCACTCATACTTCGACTTCGAAATCCCTAAGCGACGTTCGTACACAAACTTGTTGGAGGCCAGAGTGCTAATCTCTTTCTCTAGAGTTTGAGCCCGTTTGACATTATACATCACCACTTAGATTTCCTTGTTAAGTTCCTCGCAGACAACCTTTAGAATCTCCTATTTGCACTCTTTGGCCTTTTTTATGTTGGTTTGAAGGTCCTTGATCTGTTGTTCCCAGGCGGCGATGTTGCTATCGCAGGTTTTGACTTCCTTCTTATCTTGTTCAAAACCTTTTTCCAATTCAGCAACTCTGGTGGTGGATTCAGTGGAAGCCTCCCATTCAGCTACTTGTGTTTCTATTTTGTTCTGAATTTTAGTCGAAGCGTCCTTGATGCGATAGGGGTCTGCAATGATTTGATTAATAAATAGCCCAAGTTCCATAAGGACGTCTACGACTTCTGGAGAGTTGGTTAAGATGTCGACTGGTTTCAAAAGGTCCTTGATCCCAAAACAGGCAGAAGAATCTTTGTCTAAGAGTTGAAGCAGATCAACATCGAAAGCCTTCTCTTTGATCTTTTTGAGCAGGTCATCAGCAGACTCGCTCATAGAGTGACCACCAGACATAGTTGAGGAGCCGGAGCATTTTTCGTTCGAACTACCTCTGGAGCTTATTATTGCATTCAGGTATTCTGTTGGCTTAGTCCATTTCAATGGTTCTAATTCTTCTGGAGAGAGAGCAATAATATTACCATTCGAAGATGCCTTCAATTCTTTGGCAGTGTCAGAATTTTGGATAGCCTTAGGCATTTCACCTGAGTTTTCCTCATCATTTGCATCGTTGTCTTCATCATCTTTTTCTTGTTCGTTTTGATCATCAACTAAAGGGATGTCGAACATAGAGCGATCTTCATCTTGTGCTTCCTCATCATCTGAGACATCTTCAACTTAGTCAAGAATGTTTGGTGAAGCATCATTTGATTTATCTTGGACATCTTCCTCCACCTCTTGCATATTCACGTCTTCCTGGACTTCGATGGTGGGATGTTCTTCTTTCTCATCTCAATCAGAGTCACTTGTTTGAGAATGTTGGGTGGTAGTTTTTGGTGGTGAAACTTCTCGTTGTTCTTCAGCAGGTTTACTAACTTCCCCCGTAAATACTTTTGTCTAATGTTTAATGGGCATAGGATGATATGAACGAGTGTTAGTGGGATGGTATGGGGGGCCAATGCTGCTTACAGGAATAGTTTGTTTGACACTTGATTGCCCAATACCTTCCGCACCACCCTACAAAGGAAATTAAGCCACAATGAGTAGTCGAAAGGAAAAGGAATAAAATAACTTAGAAAAATAAGGTGATATTCTTTTACCTTAGGACCTTAAGCTCCGAGGCTAGAGTTATCGCTCTCGAGCCGTTCAGGAGTAGTCTTAGAAGCAAACTCGGAATCAACCTCGAGCACCTTTGAAATAACAGGCTTTTTGGGTTAAACCTTGGTGACATCAACTTTTGGTTGAGAACTGGCATCAGAGGTCTTCGCCTGCTTCTTTTTCTTCTTGGCTTCTTTGGAGGTATCTAATGAGAGATTATCATCATTTGATTCAACTACTTAAACCTGGGGTTCCTTGAGTTTTCATTTCTTTGGTGTTGGTGGTGGCTTTTGACTTGCCTGAAAAGAAAGATCTCAAATATTAAAATACGAAGATAATACATCAAGAGAAGTAATAACAATATATGAAATATACCTTTGTTATCGTTCTTTTTTGTGTGGGTGCTTTTTCTTCTTTTTCGACTGCATCTTTGCTCGCATTGGCTTTCTCTGTATGACCATTTGGTGGTGGTTTCCTTTCGACAGCTGAAAGGAAAAAATAAGCCAAAACAATTATCACAAGTAAAAAGGGGAGTCGAGAAATTGTTGGGAGAACAAGTAACTCTAAAAACCTCACATTCCACACCTTTATATATTGGAGACTCTATGCGAACATCCTCTATGACAATATGAAGATGTCCTTTGAAACTGTCCAGAGTATGCTTAGTTGGAACCACCCGTTTCGCAAGCTTTTGAGAGTCTTGTCGAAGATTTTTCACAAAATCCCCATAGACGAACCAGTCTGGAAATGGAGGGCTGAAGGCCACACCGAAATCAATAAATGATAGTCGAGGGACTTTTGGTTTGTGAATATTGAAAGCATACTCATACATGTGTTTCGGTTTAGCATACAGAGGAAATTTTAAATCAGGGAATTTCTTCATAAAGTTTTCTCTCAAAGTAATTGCTGCTTCGCGGATGGTTCGACTAAGATCATCAAGTCTGTAGGCAGTTTCAAAGTATTTTTGGAATGGTTGGATTTCCTTGATATGAGTCGAAGTTCCTTTCTTGGTCCTTTCATGTAAAGAAGAAAATGCATTTCTTATATGTTGAGTAAAAGCTGATGCATCAAACATCTCTGTGGAGTAGTAATTCTTCCATCAGGTATCATATTCTCAAGTAATAAAGAATGGTGGATTAATGCGGACAGGGGTAAATTGTGAGATGCCATAATATCTTTCCATTTCCTCGATGCATTCAACTTCAATATGGACCATGTTGTAGAGGATGACAACATTTTTATTGGCGAAAAGTGGTTTAGGTAGGATCTGATTAAGACCAAACTATTGACAGACGAGATTTGGTTGATAACTGATAAGAACAAATTGGTTCTTCGACGGTCTGAGTCTTTTGGTGATCATCTTGGGTGTGAGGAACGCATCATATATGGCTAGAGATTCTGCCTCTTGATCAGTCGAAGGAGGGCAAAATTTTCTAGTGAAGATATCCTTTGAAGCTGTCCATAGTATGCTTAGTCGGAACCACCCGTTTCACAAGCTTTTGAGAGTCTTGTCAAAGATTTTTCACAAAATCCCCATAGACGAACCATTCTGGAAACAAAGGTTGAAGGCCACACCGAAATCAACAGCTGGTAGTCGAGGGAATTTTGGTTTGTGAATATTAAAAGCCAACGCATACCTGTGTTCCGGTTTAGAATACAGAGGCAATTTTAAATCAGGGAGTTTCTTCATAAAGTTTTCTCTCAAAGTAACTGCTGCTTCGTAGATGGTTCGACTAAGATCATCAAGTCTGTAGGCAGTTTCAAAGTATTTCTGGAATGGTTGGATTTCCTTGATATGAGTCGAAGTACCTTTCTTGGTCTTTTCCTGTATAGAAGAAAATGCATTTCTTAGATGCTAAGTAAAAGCTGTTGTATCAAACATCTCTATGGAGTAGTAATTCTTCCACTAGGTATCATATTCTCGAGTATAAAAGAATGATGGATTAATGGGGACATGGGTAAATTGTGTGATGACATAATATCTTTCCATTTCCTCGATGCAATCAACTTCAGTATGGACCATGTTGTAGAGGATGACAATATTTTTCTTGGAGAAAAATGGTTTAGGTAGGATCTGATTAAGACCAAACTGCCGAGAGACAAGATTTGGTTGATAACTAATAAGAACAAATTAGTTCTTCGACGGTCTGAGTCTTGTGGTGATCATCTTGGGTGTGAGGAACGCATCCCATACGTCCAGAGTTTCTGCCTCTTGATCCTTCGAAGGAGGGGGAAATTTTCTAGTGAACCACTATGGACCATGAATCATATTGGCGAAGGGGGCCTTAGAAGAGGTGAAGTTGTATCACCTTGTATACATCATCACGTATACAGTGAAGTTTTCTACAAGCCAAGCCCTATGTCATTGGGAGTCAGTTTGGTGAGGCGTGTTCCATCGACCCTCATGTTCTTAATTTCATCAGCTTCTTCATTAATGGGGTTGCGTATTGGCAATGACGCTTCGAAAGTGGCATTGAGCCATAATTGAAGTAACCAGTATGGGCCTGAGAGTAGCAGATTTAACCTAGGTTGAAATCTCTTAAGGGTGTCGACACCTTCTCCGTAGGATTCATAAAGACAATCCAGGATCATTTGGCTAAGGAAAATTTTGTGCCCAGCATGCAATTGGCTCGCCATGGGCAGATATTTCTTTGCTACTTGAAGAGACTTCGAGCAGAAAATACATTGGGATAACGAGAGTTCAAAGAATGCAATATGCACTATGTTAGAGACTTCTTTAGTTCCTTTCTTATGGTAGTTTGCGATGTAGTTGATGAAAGTGGCTAGATTACCATCAAAGCTAATAGTGTCTTCAGCCATGAATTTGGAGTCGTAGGTTTCTTCTGTTGGTCGAAGACCGATAATTGCAGCTATGTCGAAGAGGTTTGGGGTCATCATCCCACAAGGGAGGTGAAAGGTGTTGTGAGTACTATCCCATAAATACAAGGAAGCTATTAACATAGCTTGGCTATATCCAGGCCCAACCTTCGACAGTTGAATCATGTCGAAGATTCCCATATCCTTCCAGACTTGTGTTTTCCTTTTCTCTACTTTAGCTAGACAGGAAAGGTAATCTTTGGGATCCTTGAACAAAGGTCAAGAGCAAAATACTCTAAAATTATTCATATAGTCTAAGTTTTTGGGATTCTCTATAGGCTCATTCAAAGACTTGGCCTAGTTATCAGCTAGGGCATTTGGCTTAGTAGTAGTAACCTCAGTATTATCCCTAGGCTTCTTGTACTCGCTATGGGTTTGTTACGGTGATATGTTGGGAAAAATTCCTTAAATTTTGCAGGATTAACATTTACATATGGTAAAGGACCTATAATTGCATGTTTCATACCAGAGATATAAATGGGGATTAATACCCGTGATTGATAAATACGGTGTTTCTCATCTTCAAGAGGAGGTTCTTCCCACTATCATTGGACCAAGAATTCTGTGAACTGGAGAAAGGGTTGATTGTTTCTTGGAGTCTTTTGAGATTTTTGTTGTTGTTGACGCCATTGATGGAGATTTGTTGAAGAAAATCTAGGTTTGAAATGAGAGAAATGAAGAGTTTTTCTTGTTTGAGAGTGTGAGAAATTCAGAAGAGTGAAAAAATGGAAAAGAAGTTGAAAAAGGTTATTTATAGTGGAGTAAAGAGGAAACGTTTCACTTCAAGCATTAATGGTTGATGATGATCGTGGAACACATGTTTGATTAGAGGATGATTGAGTGGACAGTGGCAGTTGGCGTGGCCCACGGTCTCCTAGGAAATAGTAGTGTGATGATTAAAGTGGATTTTGTGCAGTTTTAATGAGACGTTTGAGAAAATATGGTCATGATGACCATGATGTCATAGCAGTAAAAGATGTTGTTGTGTCGAAACGTTCTCAAAAAATGCCTTTTTCTTCATTCAGTCGAAAATGACATTTTTGGGGGGCAATTTGTTAGCTGGAATTTCGACGCTAAGGAAATGTTTGAGATGAATTAGAAAACCTAAAGGAAATATTATGAAAAGAATATATGAATATGATTCTTTCGACAAAAAGAATTTTTAGTTGAAGAAACCCCCTTCCGTAGAGGGAAATGTTGGTTTGGGACTTAGAAATATTTTTAGGTTCAAACTGCAATTCGACATAGGCATTTCGTTGGAGTTGTGTTCGATAGAGCGTAAATTCAAATAAAGCTCATAACTGTTTTTTGGCCTTATATGTTTCCTTGGAATAACACGTGGAAAGTTATGGATAACGAAGTGCATGCAGACGAAAACGTGTCATCTTTTGGAGAAGAGACCGTTTGTTACAATTATTTCAAATTAGTATAAATAGGAGTCTTAGTGTTTAGGATTCAATGTGTTCCATCTTGTACAAAACTCACAAATTTACTCTAAGTATATGTGTATTAAGAAACGAGTTGCTAAGAGAATGTACGTGTGATCACCATACTTTTACATTTTTATGAAATCATTTACATTTTCGTAATTTATCTTCATTTCAATTTTACTTTGAAGCCTTCTTTACATTATCTCTTTATATTTTTGCATTTACTCTTAAACTTTGAATTTTATTTTCAAACTAAGAGCATTGTTGAAATGTTCATCATTTACAAAACCTAAATTAATAAAGGCACATGTCTTAGAATCAATCTAGTCGATCATGTGAGTAACCAAAGTATTTTTGAATTTGGAAGACTAGAGCTTGTTTACCAATTTCAATGGTAAACATGTTGATATGTTCTTCCCTCCTAAAGCTTCAAGTTCCAACTCTTACCATTGCCTCTTATTTCTCTTTTCCCATGTTTGTACAATCTGGCAAAAAAACTCTAACCTAGACTATTTTTAACTTAAATAGTTAGGTTTCTATTTTTCTAAAATCACAACTTAACCCCATCACTAATTCCCTCTTACTACTTGCTCCCTCTTATTCCTTTAAATTTCCATTTTTGACCCAAAGTCTCTATTTTTATCATTTAATTAAAGAATCAAATAAATCAATATTATTTTATTTATCCAAAATTACTTTAAATTATTCTAGATTAATCTTATGGCCACAGCCCCTTAATTATTCTCCCATCTCAAGGATACATACATTGTAATCATATTTCTTTTAATTAAACAAAATACTCAATAATTACACAAACACACAAAGAATTATAATAATTTAGTTAATTCAGACAAAAATAAAAACGGGGGTGTTACAAATCTCCCTTACTTCAAGAATTTTCGCCCTGCAAAAATTCCCTGAGTGCTAGAAAACAATTAATATTTCTAAGCGAGACAAAATTCCACAAAAAGGTATAGTAGAAGTCAAACCTTTTTATTGTTGAGGATTATATTTTTTGGGTCCTTTTCCCCCGTTCAACTCTCATGTTTATATTCTTATATGTGTGGATTATGTTACTAAATGGGTTAAGGCAATCACATGTGCAACTAATGATGCCCAAACTATTGCTAACTTTTTGAGGAATAATATTTTTGCTAGGTTCAGAGTATCCAAAGTCTTGATGAGTGATGTGGGGACAAACTTTTGCAACAAATATTTGGAAAGTATGCTAAAAAAATATAATGTAAAGCAAAAAGTATCCACACCTTACCATCCTCAGACTTGTGGAAATGTAAAGGTTTCCAACAGATAGCTAAAGCATTTTCTGGAAAAAACAGTTGTTGCATCAAGGAAGAGTTGGTCTAAGAAGTTAGATGACTCTCTATAGACATACCAAAATAAGATTGAGAGCTTACGACTACGGTAATCTAGAAGGAGAAAACTAAGAGATATCATTACAAACAAATTATGAGAAGAAATTTCCAGGTAGGCCAACGAGTATTGCTATACAACTCTCGAATGAAGTTGTTTCACGGAAATTGAAATTGTAGAAGTACACGATCCTAGACATACAAGGACTTTTATGGTAAATGGGCAGCGACTGAAGGTATATGCAGAAGGTGAGATTGCACTTGAAAGGGTGGCTTTAGTGCTCAAAGAACCTTAGGAATTTGAGTCAAGCTAATGACCTTAAAAGACACTGAATAAAGAGGCAAGACATTGGTTAGAATCAAAAAAAATCTTTGTTTTATTTTGTTAATGTTGTTGTTAGTTAGAAAAGAGGGATCTAACTTATGATCGTTTACCCGAAGTTAGTGTTGTTCATTCACTCTGTTAATGAATTTTGTTTGTGCCTGTTCCTTTTCAGTTAAGTACTACCTTACCTTTGAAAATAAAAGAAGTCACAAAAAAAGTGAATAAAGTGATCGAGATCAAAGTGACTTAGCTGAGTGATCATTGACGAAAAAAGGGACACCACTGCTAATACTCAACCTACGGAGATCTAAAATAGTGAGGTTTGAGCCATAATATTTCCATTGTTTACTTATTTCTTTTTCTGAGTGTATATATGCAATTGTAATATTTAGAATTTCATTTTATCTGTTTGAATTAAGTTGATATGATAGACACGCATAAAGGCAGTTGTTTGTGAAAACTCTGTGGTCGTGTAAACCCCTATTGCATCATGATTGCTATCCATTACTAACCAATTTAAGCCTTAGCATTTTATTCGGTGACTTAGCCTATTATAAGTCTTTGACTTGTAAGATAAAAATCTTTCCACTCTCCCTGGAGTTAGGTAGATATATTTTATTTCCAGTATAAGCTAATCACTAGTTTGAGGTTGCTCTTGGAAATTAACAACATTTAAGTTTGGGGTTAGGGGTACTAGAGAATTTGGTCAAAGAAAAAGAAAAAAGAAAGAAAGGTAAGATGTCAAAAATATGGAATTTTCAAAGAAAAAAGAGAAAGAAAATTAAAGGACCACAAAAATTGAGAAAAATAACGCTAGTACCAATACGAAAGAAATGGTGATATGAAAGGAAAAAGATAAGGAAGGAAAAAAGGTACCTAACTCTAAGGTTTAAGCGAATTTCCAAAAATTAGCCTACTCTGACATAAGCCATGTTATAACAAAAAAAAAGTCCTCAAATATGTGTGTTTAAATATAATCTGACTGATTTTACAGATAACTTACAAAATCATTAATTTTTACTCTTGTATGTTGATTGAGTGAACACCCTTACAATTGAGTGCATCATGGTGAGTAGAGAGATATTGAGCAGGGGTGCTAGAAGAACTGGTCTGAATTAATTAAGCAAAGCAAGAAATAGAGGTCTCGATCAACAAAAGTAAGTGACATTTATGTGGTAAGGTTTGTAATTACTTTCTGGCAAGTTTCAGTATGCAAACCGATTACTTGATGACAAGAAACTGTTCAAGTTTGGTTTGTGATGACGGGCTATTAGTGCACGTCATTTAACAAGAAAAATCATACAAATCTGACGAGAATTGAGCAAATTAGAGGCAAAAGAGTGAAAAAAATTGGAAAAAATACTTTTGGATGAAGAAAAGGCACTTAGTGAGAAAATGGTGAAAATAGAGCAAAAACACGTTGATTCGCCTCTAGAATTTACGCGTTTGCGCTCTCGTTCAACGCACACGTGCCCTTGTTCAACATGCTCACGCCCTTATTCAACACGTCCACGTTTTTGCAATGATTGTCCAATGCTCCCGCATTGGTATCCAATGCGCCCAACTACCCAAATGACATGGGGGATTTAACTTTGAACCAGAAGTGAAGCCAAAATCTTAGACGGTGCCCAACTACCCCAAATGAGGGGATTTGACTTTGAATCGGAAGTGAAGGCAAAGAAGTCAAAATTTTCATCTGGGCGAGGTAAGCAGAGGCAACTAAAAAAGTACCTTCCTATAGTGCTTCCAAATCCACTTATTTTTGTCTAGGGTAAGGATAACATCTATTAGTAAGGTGTGAAATTCATTAAAAAAATGAGAAATTCTTTAAGGAAGAATGATTCCTTCATCTAAGTATTATGAATTGTTTTTTATGTTTCTAGATACGTCGCCCAATGCATTTTGTTTATTATATCCTTCTTCTATGAGTGTTCCCTTGACACTATTTGTGTACACGATTTTGTCCGATTGTAATTTCACAACCTCTATCCTTTTCATAAATAAGAAATGTGGTCCAAAAAACTCAATTATCCATTATCATATTGATTTTTTTAAAATAATATTTAGAGTTTTTGTGACAATGATAAATTATAATATACTTGCGAAAATTTTGATTAATTAATATTCAATTATGTTTATACTCACCAAGTAACTTTAAAACATGTTTAAAATAAAAGTCTTTAAATAAAAAAATTTATCAAAAAATTTCAAAAACAAGTTGAAGAAAATGTGGAACAAAAGAGAAAAAATAGTATTATTATTAATTGTTTCACTCAAAGACAGTGTTAAACCTAAGAACCTTAATTAATAAAGAAGATAGTAATTAGCTATATGGTACCAAAACAGTGCCGTCTGAGGGCATCACAGTATAGAGACACGTACCATCCAAAACTGAAAAATACTGCTACACTGCACTCTTCCACTTCACACTGCTAACATCACTGCACACAAATACACACCACCAGTCTTCCAATTGGTTCAGGATATGATTTGATTTGATTAAACTTACCTCATATCTGCACACTGCACCATCAGCCGCCAATTTTACCTTCATTGTCACCTTCCTCTCCAGGCCCCTATCTCAATCACTTCTTTCATTTTCACTTAAGTAAATACGATTTCCAAAACAATGCACTGTCCACTTTTTCTCACCACTTCATTTTATTATACTCACTCTTAGTATTGCATTAATGATAATGTGTAAATAAATACATATTTACTCATTGCAAAGACTCTATATATTATTCAACAATTATGTGAAATTGTGGAAATACAAATTAGAGTAATGTTATGCATGAATACAAAAGAGGTTGATCATGAAAACTATTGATGTAATCTCTATATATGTTAATATAAATATATTTTTTTATTGTGACTTTTTCTATTATGATCTTACATCTTATCTATGGCATGATATTTTGTTTTATTTCTATTTTATTGGTTTAGATAGTGTCTATAAGTTTTATTTATTGTTGTCTTTGTGTTCTCTTACACAAGACCCTGTTGTGATTTTTTTTTACCATTGTGAGCTACTTATATATTTATGGTCTTTTATTGTCTAACACTTATATATAAATCTTATTTGTCTATAAAAATTTAAAAAATGGCTATAATAGGTAGTTAATTAATGTGTTAAGAGTTTAATGAATTATAACAATTTATTTATATATTGACAGACTTCATGTTATTTTTCCCAAGTTGATCACAATAAATATGATGGTGTGTTTGCATAGTTGAATGTCGAGAGAATTGATGATGTTTATATCTTCTAAGTGAATGTTGAGATAAAAGATCTATTTGTTTCAGATTTTTAAAATTATTTTTATAATATAATTTTTTTATTAAAAAGTTAATAATTTTTTTTCCTTTTGTTACAAAAAGCTAATGTTTGAATGAAAGAAAAAAAAGTACTCGATCGTACATTGTATTTTAAATTCTAATTATAAAACCATAATCATCAAATCAAAGTCCAAACGAAAATTTCCCATCAATCACTTTATAAGACAATTAAAATACAGAAAATTTAATAATAGCAACAATTATAACCTTACAGAAAAAAAACCAATAATAATATTAAGTTAATAACAATAAAAAACTCAAGAATTAAATTATGAATTACCGATCCTATCCATCTACAAGACTACAAGAAACAAAACATGAACAAATCAATCAAAACACCAATCACATCAACCCACCACCACCGGCAACACCACCTGACACCATCAAAGACGACTGAAGTTGCAACAAATGATGGTAACAATCGGCGGCAGTAGGTCTCTGCTCCGGATTCTGCTCCATGCACCAATTCTGCAACTCTCTTAACATCTTCGGCACACTCATCAACCCACTTGTCATTATCAAATACCCAACACCCCACACATCAACCTTAACTCCATGTAATCCTCTCTCCATCTCCGGTGCGTGTCTCCCACGCTCCGCCGTAGCACCCTCCTTAACGTACTTATTCAACTCCGGCGCACCGGCCGCTTCGTCGAACCCGCTTACAAACCACTCACCACCTTCTCTCATCATAACATTCTCCCAACCTAAATCTCTATGCATAAACGACAAGTCGTGTAATGCGACCAAAGCTTTTGTAACATACTTTAGGGCTTCCACAAGCTGTTCTATATTCAAAGGTTTAACTCTTATCCCTCGTGGCTTAAAAACCAAACTCATGTCGTATATGTCTTCGACAACCTTAAACAAAAACTCACTATGTGGGATTCTATGATCTAGAATCTCGTAAACCTCTTTCACGGAACACCATTTTCTCTTTTCCGAATATACCCTTTTGCATGTGTTTGGTGTCATTTCTATTATAACACCGTTTCCAAAACTATATCTTTCGAAATCACTATAGACGAAACTACCCTTTTGCATGGTTAAGCATTGTCTGCTTAATATTGATAACAAAATTCCGATTCTAAAACATGGTACTAATGCTTTGAATCTTTCACTCGGTGTTGTTAGATTCACTTGATGTAAATCAGTTCTAATGATTTTTCCATCTTCTTGTGATTTACTAATTGCACAAAATGTTACCTTGTTTCCAATTGCATAGTAACCAAGGATATAAGGTAAATCCAAATAACTCCATAGTAATTTTTGAATGATACTCGATGAAGGATTTTGTTGTTGAATATGATTCTCTTTAAACTCTTCACATTCTTCACCTCTCCATAAACAAAAGTTGTTCACAAACCCACTCACATTAGGCCATTCATCTTGCAACAACAACAATGTATCTTGTGATTGTGAATTCGACCAATACGAAAAGGGTTTTCTAGTAATTACGACATCTTCGCGGCAGAATCTTGAAACGACCCTATTGATACAATCATCCCAAACACCAATGAAAGAGTCTCTACTAGAAAATGGAAGAGTACAACAACTAGGGTTGTTATTGTTGTTTCGGATGATGGGGCCGACAATATCATAGATTATGGATCTACAATCCAAAGGCTCTGAGGTTGTTGTGAAGAAGAATTCCTTACCTTGTGGTAAATCCTCAAACACTTCTTTTCGCAAAGGAAAACGCAGATTCGGCAGTGGAGGTTCTTGAAGATAATGCTTGAGTTCGAATAATGATGGAAGTGATTGTGGTGATGAGACATGAAGAAGATGATCCATGTAGTACTCAGTTGGGTCTCTATAATCCAATGGAACAATTGCTGCAAATTATAAACACACCAACCATAAATTAATTATGATTCTGCAAAAATTTAATTGGAAGCACAATAATACTTGTTGGATAATTTAAGGCTAGAGTTAAAAGTATTTTGTATAATTGAAGTTCATTAATTTACAGGTAAAAGATAATGTTCATGTCTAATTTATCATGATTCTATAATACCAAAAATAAAAGCATAGAAATTCAGATAATATACATTAAATAATAATTAATGGGAAAAATGTGCATGTTTTAATTTTTTTGACATACTTATAAATTTTAATTATATAAAATTTCTAATATGGTTAAAAAAAAGCATGCAACTACAAATTGAGCTAGCAATGATATAATTAAGCCTTCAAAATTAATACTTCATAAAGTTTTTTTTATAAAAAAAATAATTATTTAAAATTATTGAATAATCACTACATTTAAATATTATTATATAAATGTATAAAAATATTTATAGTGTTTAATAAAAATATTTTAAAGTGATTAATCAAAAAGTGGAGTTCAAAAACACAATAATAATTCAAAAAACTTGTACTTAGTTTTGAATAAAAATGAAACTAAATAATGTGTTTTAAAATGACTAATGTAAAAGTGGAGTTCAAAAACACAATAATAATTCAAAAAAACATGTTCAAGTTTTGAATGAAACTAAATAATGTGTTTTCAAACGGATAAAAGAGAAAGATGGTCCCTAACAATAAAAACAACAAACATAAATTAAGAAACTCACATCTTATAGGAATTGGTTTGTTAATAGGTTGAACTCTTTCAGCAAAACCTGAGAAAGAGAAAGAGAAACATTCATAAAATCAAATAAACTCCAAAAAAATTTATCAAAACAAACCAAAGATATAATAGGAAAAGTTTTTGTTTGATACCACTAGAAGAAGTTGAAGAAGATTTTCTTCTTCCAAAAACTTTAACTTGTTGTCCAGAAACAAATCTATCAACTGAAAAACCTTTCAAAGGACCATCCTCAAAAGATTCCAAAGGACAAATCACCATTGCATCATCAAAACAAGTTATTTCATCAGCATGTAGAAAACTTGAATTTTGTAGCCTCACTCTCCCTCTATGAACTTCGCCTTCTTCTCCCCATAAACTCACTGATTCTTCCCATGTCATTTTTATCTTACCAATTCTTCTTAATTCTTTTGTATTAGCACAAGGTGTTGAAATCTCCATCATAGAATCTAACCCTAATATGTTCCCTCTATGACCATGAAAAAATGGTTCACCTCCACCACTTGTCACTGCCAATTGCTTTGTCCTAGCTGAAAAAAAATTGAATTTTTTTTTGGGTTATTAACTACTATAAAAAACTAGAATATTTTTACACTTAAAAAAATTTCATTTTTTTTTCACTTTTTCTAAAACATTCTTTCCCTGAAACATTGTGAAACAGTATTTTAAGTTGTACCAGTCAGAAAGAATAACAGAATCAGTAAATAATAAATATTTTTTCCCTTCAAAACTTTCATGAATTTCTCAAAATACTATTCATTTTCTATAAAAAGGAAAATAAAAAAAAATTCTAAAAAAAAACAAACTTTATCAATAGTACTACATTGAAGAATTATGTGACTAAGAAATTTTCTCATTTTCATAATAAAATAATTTTAGTGCAAAAAAAAAAACCTGATAGAGGAAGTTCATCATCTTTGAAGGGTCTTGGAGGAGGAAGAGATCTTGTTCTAGTTTCATCACAAGAAACAAAAGAAGAAGAACCAATTCTACCACCATGAGAAGAAGATCTCATTCTTGATCCCATGAACTGTGAAAGTTCTTCAAAAACTTCTTCATCAAAAGAAGCTGGTAACCTATGCAACTTTCTTTCATAAGGTGAAAGCCTAAAATAGCTTTTTCCAATTTGTTCTCTTTCACCACCTCTTTCCCATTCATAAACTTTCCTAAATTCACCTAGCATGTTATCCCATTTAGTACCTGCTAATGAAAATATAAAAATTATTTAGTTCAAAATCAACAAAAACTCTGAGTAAAAAATTTGATGTTTTTTTTACCTGCGGTTTTGGCGTCTCTATTAACACCATGTTTGTTTAGAAATTCAGCAACTTCTTTGTCTTTGTCAGCTCTTGTTTTACCTCTACTCATTCCCAACTCTGATTGTTGTTGTTGTTGCTGTTGTTGTTGAGATGAATCTGAACCTGTTTGGTATTGTTCTTTCCATGCTCTTGCTAACCATAGCATTTCATTTGGTTTCCAAACAGGACTTACATATTTACCTTTTCGGAGTTGTTGATGAACTTGTTGTTCTAGTTCTTGTTTGTTTCCAAATTCTTGAGAAGGCATTGGTGAGAGATGATCAAGAGATTGTGAAGATGTAGTGTCAGATGAAGAAGCGGCTAAAGGTGTTGTTGTAGTGTGTGTTTGAGGTTGTTGTTGTTGAGGATTTGATGGTGAAGGGGTTGTTGATTTTGATTCTGTTGTTGGATTAAGAATGTTGATTTGAGTTTGAGCTTGAGGTTGTTTTTGTTGTTGTTGTGATGGTGGTGATGGTAGAAGCTTCCATTGTCCACTATATCTTGGTCTTTTTGTTGTGTTTAAGGTTGTTGTTTCGAATTGATTTTCAAAGGGTGAAGAACTTGCACCAGTTGAGACATAAAGAGGAGATGAAATGAAAGGGTTGGTTCCACTGACAACAACAACTTGCTGCGATGGTGATGATTCTTCGTGTGGTGGTTTTGGAGAAGATGAGGTTTGTTGATGTTGTTGAGGTTGTTGTTTCTTGGATGTGTCTCCTTTGTCACCAACCATAATGTTAGAGAAGGGATTTTTGAGAATTAGAGAGAGAGAAAAGAAAGAGATGAAAAAAGTGTAACAATGTATGAATCTTTATATTGTTGGGGGATTTTTTTTTTTGAGAAATGGGTTTTAATATTTTTATAAAAAAAAAAGTATATTTTGAAAAGGTTAATGGGTTGAGATGATAGAGAGATGGATTGATGGAAGTGGTGGTGTTGGTGTTGGTATTGGTAAGATATATTGTGTTGAAAAGGGAAAGTAACAAAGTGGAGAGGATATCACAGCAAGAAAAAGCAAACATACGAAAATATGAAAAGTAGCAACAGAAAGGAGAGAAAAACTTATAAAGTCAAGAGAAGTGTGGGAACTGCCGTGAATGAGACGGTTCACTTTTGTTGTTTTTCTTTCATGCATCTATTCATGTAATTATTTATTTAAATAAAAAATGGGGTTAAATAAAAATGAGCTTATCTTAGTTGATAGTTGTAATCATATATGATTTTATGAGGATTAATTTCAACCTGCGTATTTTATTTATTTATTCTCAATTACTTATTTTTAAGAATTGGATTTAATGTAATTACACTCTTAGATAAAAAAATAATATTTATGAATCAAATATTTATTTATTTGATGAGATTAAGTATGTGTTTGAAACCGCGTCAGAAGGACTTTTTATCCGTGTTCAAACTAATGTATATATCATTTTATATATATATATATATATATATATATATATTCAATAGTTTTATTTTATAAATCGATGTAAAATTTAATCACTCACATTTAAATTTTAATATTTTGGAGACGATATTTTTGTAAGATAAAAATCTAAATTAAAATTTTGTAATACTCATTGTTATATATTTAGAATAACAATCATTGATATTAATAATTAGCACATGGATACATCAATGCAACTATCTGGAAGTGGACCAGACTAAAACATTACAATAATACAAGCAACGTAAATAATACATCAATCATTAGGAAAAGACCTTCAACACAACGAAAAGATGTTCCCTCGAGCCCTCAGTGTCAAACCACTATATGGGATGAGATACTAATTTCATTGAACTTCCCTATCTACACCATTGAGTCTTTCACTATCCATCTATCAGGATCAAGGTCTACTTAAAATGTCCATCAGGGTATTTGTTAGGTCTAATATGTAGTGGTTGGCTGCATTTTGGGAAAACAAGTATTATTGACAGATGTTGAACAAGATGTCCTGACATGTCGTTTCAACATTGCAGTGTGACTCAGTTTAAGTATATTGTGAGATTTGGTTTCTTTTATGTTTCATGAGTGTAAAGGATTTGGACACATTATAGCAAAATGTCCTATCTATCTCAAGAAACAAAAAAAGGGTTGTTTGTCTCTTGGTTTGATGATGATAACTCAGAAAGTGAACCTAAGGATGAAGTTGTTAAACATGTTACTGCTCTAATAGGAAGATATAAATATGATGAAGATTCATGTGATGAAGAATTATCATATGAGGAACTAGATGCAACATACAAAGAACTTTGCATCAGGAGTGAACAAGTGTGTCAATTGGGAGAAAACAAAAGAAAATTATATCTCAACTACAGGCTGAAAAGGAAGGATTTCAATTCACGATCATTAATCTCCAAACTGAGGTGATATTGTTGACTTCCAAACTTGACAACATGACAAAGAATGTAAGAATAAGGGATCCAATGTGTTAGATGAACTTTTGCAAATTGGAAAAGCGACTAGAGATCCGAGGGGGATAGGCTTTAAACATTAATCTATGGAGAAACAATTTGAAAGCTCTACGACCAACTTTGTTCTTCCAAAGAGGGAGTCTAACATGTTATGTCTAAACCTCTAGCTCAACATCATGCCAGTCATCAGAATTCTCAAACTAAAGGCAAGTTATTACACTGGAGATGTCATTATTGTGGAAAACATTGTCATATAAATCCCTTATGCTTTAAATTGTATGGTTATCCCAGGTATCTAACACAAACATGGCTAATCAAAAGAAAGAGTGGATACATAAGCTTGTCAATACTAGTCTTATAGCTCACACCTCTCTTAGAGCCTCAGCTCGAGAAGACTGGTATTTTGACAGTGGATGTTCCAGACACATGACAGATGTAACACCCTTCTAAAATACCCCAATTATTTAAATTAAAATAGCAGTATATCATCAGAGTAATTATGCCATTTAAGGGTGTCACACAATAATCCACACCGTTCAACAATATAACGGTCATGCTCTTTTATTAATTTAAAACTTAAACATTTGCATAAAACACAGCGGATATAATTTCATCAATCATGTAAAATATTACATGTAAAATGGTTCTCAACCAACAATGAAACGTTTAAAACAAGTTAACCAACCCATCCCGATGTTACATCTATCAGAGCACGACCCACTAAGGAGACTACACTAGACTCCAAGCGTTAACTTCTACTCAACTCATTGCTCGTTACCTGAAAAATAGTTGTAAGGGTGAGTTCCTCAATCAATATAATAAGCATTATAAAACATTATGTAATGCTAAGTAATTTTAACACATTTCATCACCCTAATCCAAACATATATTCAGCAACAGCACATCAACTCAACATAATACTCAACACCAACACCAACACACGTATAATATTGGAATACATCCATTCATATTATACGCCATACATATATTATGCAATGAGACTCCATGCATGCGGTACCGACTATTCATGAACATATAGTTCAACTTCACCGACCAAATCCAGGTACGGCTACCAAGCTCACTAGTCCCACTCATTTGAGACCTAGTGACTCACATCACTAATTCCTCACCATGGGAATTAGCTACCACCCCAAATGGGCCATGCTATGCATGCTAATCATCTAGCATGCAAATATCAACAACAGTCCAAAATGACTAACATCACTAATTCCTCACCATGGGAATTAGCTACCACCATAAAGGCCACAATATGCATGCTAATCACCTAGCAATGCAACAACAACAACAACTCAAGAATAGACATATGCTCATACTCTAAGCCATAAAACAGTCTATTCACAAATGCATACATAACTGATACATTCACAGCATCATGCATACCATCACACATCAACACATTTTATCACAAAAGCATATCATATCATGCCGCATAATCAAACACAGTATTAGCACACTCTACTAATACCTATACTACTCAAAACAACGGGAAATGATCCCTACTACGTCATACATCAGCTAAGTTACATCACTCAGCCTAAACAACCAAAAACTACACAACAACAGTTCAGGAAAACCACAAGTCTGCCCATACGCGTATTGCCTATGCCCATACGCGTATGGCGCGTTTCCTCGCCCAACCCATACGCGTATCATCTGTCCCATACGCGTATGCTACGCGTACCACTCTTCCATACGCGTACCAACAGAGACAATTTCACGTTCAAAACATCATCTTTCTCACCCATACGCGTAAGGCCTCATCCATACGCGTACCAGCCATATCATACGCGTATTGCCTAGTGCCATACGCGTATGACCAGAAACCAGAATTTCCAGATCTGCAATGGCTTTTCCTGCTACGAGATCTATCCAATTCAACCTTCCACAGTCCAAATTTTACACACAATTCATTCATCTCATCTAACACGAATCATACACTTTCGATTTCACAAATTGCTAACCTTTCTACCTCTAATTCCTACGAATTTCTTCAATTTTATCCCAATTTCGTTCATCCCAAAAGTTCACAAATTTGTCATACATCATTCAAATCAGAGGCAAATCAATGGTTCCTCACTACCCATCACATATTATCCCATAATACCCATTAATCGATGATAAACCCCCTTACCTGAGTTAATCCGGCAGCTTTGAGCTTCAAGCTTTTCCTTCCTTCAACCTTCGTTCTCTGGCTCTTTTCCCCTTTCTGTCTCTTTTCCCTTTTCACGTGAAAAATAACTTTTTACCAAAAATGGGATTTTTCTAAATTCCAACTTATATATTTTCCAATAATTATTATCCCAATAATAATAATAATTCCAAAATAATAATAATAATAATCCAATTATCTAATTAAATTAATAAATATATTATTAACTTAATTTAAATAATTATCATATTATTATCGGGGTGTTACAACTCTCCCCCACTAAAAGAGTTTTCGTCCTCGAAAACATACCTCAAGCGAACAACTCTGGGTAAGACTCCTTCATCTTACTCTCAAGTTCCCAAGTCACATTGCCACCTGCTGGTCCTCCCCAAGCTACCTTCACCAAGGCAATTTCTTTACCCCGCAACTGCTTCAACTCTCGATCCTCGATCCTCATAGGTGATGTTTCACAGTCAGGTTATCTCTCACCTGTACATCATCTACTTGGACTACATGCGACGGATCATGAATGTACCTCCTCAACTGAGACACATGAAAAACCTCATGCAAATTCGCAAGCGACGGCGGTAAAGCGATACGATAGGCTACCTCCCCTATCCTCTCCAAAATCTGATAAGGACCAATAAAACGAGGTGTCAACTTCTTCGACTTCAAAGCTCGACCAACACCAGTTATCGGAGTAACACGAAGAAACACATGATCTCCCTCTTGGAACTCAAGTGACTTCCTCCTCTTGTCATGATAACTCTTCTGACGACTCTGAGCAATTCTCATCTTCTCCTGAATCATCTTAATCTTTTCCGTAGTTTGTTGAACAATCTCCGGTCCAACCACAGCACTCTCACCGGACTCATACCAACATAACGGTGTCCGACATCTCCTACCATACAAAGCTTCAAACGGTGCCATACCAATGCTCGAATGAAAACTATTGTTGTAGGTAAACTCAATCAAAGGTAAATGACAATCCCAAGAACCTCCCTTTTCCAAAACACAAGCTCTCGAAAGATCCTCTAATGACTGAATCGTCCTCTCAGTCTGACCATCAGTCTGCGGATGATATGCAGAACTCAATCTCAGCTTAGTTCCCAAAGCCTTCTACAAACCTTCCCAAAACTTCGATGTAAATCTAGGATCTCTGTCCGAAACAATACTCGACGGAATACCATGCAAACTTACATTCTTCTCAATATACAACTCGGCTAATCTCTCTAACGGATAATCCATTCTGATCGGAATGAAATGAGCCGACTTCGTCAATCTATCCACAATCACCCAAATAGCTTCAAAATTCCTACTTGTCCTCGGTAAACCCGAAACAAAATCCATACTGATACTATCCCACTTCCACTCTGGGATAGCCAACGGTTGCATTAGCCCAGACGGCTTCTGATGCTCAATCTTCGACTTCTGACAAGTCAAACAGGAATAAACAAAACTCGCAATTTCTCTTTTCATTCCTGGCCACCAAAATAACTTTTTCAAATCATGATACATCTTCGTAGCTCCAGGATGAATACTCAAGCCACTACGATGTCCTTCCTCCAGAATACTCTTCTTAAGTTCGATAACATCCGGAATACACACCCGATTACCAAATTTCAAAACACCATTTTCATCAACTCTGAATTCACCACCTTGACCTTGATTCACTAAAGTCAACTTATCAACCAAAAGCATATCGGATTTCTGACCTTCTCTAATCTCATCCAGAATACCACTCGTTAACTTCAACATTCCCAATTTAACACTATTGTGAGTACTCTCACACACCAAACTCAAATCTCTAAACTGCTCAATTAAATCCAATTCTTTAACCATTAACATAGACATATGCAATGATTTCCGACTCAATGCATCAGCCACTACGTTTGCTTTACCCGGATGATAATTCAAACCAAAGTCATAATCCTTCAGAAATTCTAACCATCTCCTCTGTCTCATATTCAGCTCTTTCTGATCAAACAAATACTTTAAACTTTTATGGTCACTGAAAACCTCAAATCTTGACCCATACAAGTAATGCCTCCATAATTTCAGAACAAATACCACAGCTGCCAACTCTAAATCATGTGTCGGATAGTTCCTTTCATGAACCCTCAGCTGTCTCGAAGCATAAGCTATAACCTGCTTATTCTGCATCAACACACCATCCAAACCCAACAATGAAGCGTCACAGTAAACCTCAAATGATTCCGACGAACTCGGTAATATCAGAATAGGAGCAGTAGTCAACCTTCTCTTTAACTCTTGGAAACCTTCTTCACATTTTGAATCCCAAACAAACGCTTGCCCCTTTCTAGTCAACATCGTCAATGGTAACGCCAACTTAGAAAATCCCTCAATGAACTTCCTATAATAACCAGCCAAACCAAGAAAACTTCGAATCTCAGCAACAGACTTCGGAGCTTCCCACTTAGACACCGCTTCTATCTTAGAAGGATCAACAGCAACACCACCTCTTGAAATCACATGACCAAGAAAACTCACCTCTTCTAACCAAAATTCACACTTGGATAGTTTAGCAAATAACTTCTTTTCTCGTAGAACTTCTAAAACCACTCTCAAATGCTCAGCATGCTCTTCTTCAGATTTCGAATACACCAAAATGTCATCAATAAACACCACAACAAACTGGTCTAGGTACGGATGGAAAATCCTATTCATATACTCCATGAATACTCCAGGCGCATTAGTCACACCAAAAGGCATTACAGAATACTCATAATGTCCATACCTTGTTCTGAAAGCAGTCTTCTGAATATCCTCAGTTTTCACACGTATCTGATGATACCCAGATCTCAAATCTATCTTGTTGAACACACTCGCACCAACCAACTGATCCATCAAATCATCAATCCTCGGCAAAGGATACCGATTCTTGATCGTCACTTTATTCAGTTGCCTGTAGTCCACACACAACCTCATAGTACCTTCTTTCTTCTTAACCAATAACACTGGTGCACCCCACGGTGACACACTCGGACGAATAAATTTCTTATCCAACAGATCTTCCAACTGACTCTTCAATTCAGCTAACTCAACAGCAGACATACGGTACGGAGCCATCGATATCGGTCTAGTACCAGGTACTAAATCAATCGAGAACTCAACTTCACGCTCTGGTGGCAATTCATTCACCTCTTCCGGAAACACATCAGGAAAATCACACACCACAGCTAGATCACCAATCACCAGTTTATCTTTAGCCTCCATAGTCGCTAACAGCATAAACAACTCTGCCCCATCTACTACTGCCTCATTCACCTGCCTTGCAGATAGAAACAAATTCTTTCCTTCCTCAATCTCAGGAAAAATCACAGCCTTATCAAAACAATTGATATAGACTCGGTTAAATACCAACCAGTTCATACCCAGGATAACATCAACCTGTACTAGTGGAAGACACACAAGGTCTATCCCAAAGTCTCTACCAAAAATACTCAAAGGACAATTCAAACAAACTGAAGTAGTAGTCACTGAACCCTTCGCAGGAGTATCAATCACCATACTACCAAGCATCCCAGATATCTCTAACTTAAGTTTCACAGCACAATCCAAAGATATAAAGGAATGAGTAGCACCGGTGTCAATAATAGCTATAAGAGGAAAGCCATTAATATAACACGTACCTCGGATCAAACGATCATCTGCAGAAGTCTCAGAACCCGATAAAGCAAAGACCTTGCCTCCCGATTGGTTCTCCTTCTTCGGCTTAGGACACTGTGGGCTAATATGACCCAACTCTCCACAGTTGAAACAAGTCACAGTCTTCGACCGGCACTCTGCAGCCAAATGACCCCTTTTCCACACTTGAAACACTTCTTCTCAGTACTGGCACACTCATGGAAACGATGTCCAGCCTGACCACATCTGTAACACTTAGCAGGGGCGCTAGAGTCTCCCCCACTAGGCCTCTTCATCCCACTCTGCTTCTGAAAACCTTTGCCAGCTGCATACGGTTTTCCACGATCATTCTGACTCTTGCCTTTCCTATCAACCCTTTGCTGATAGCTCTCTGCTCTGGCTTTGGAATCCTGTTCAAAAATCCTGCAACAGTCAACCAAGTCAGAAAATACTCTGATCCGCTGATACCCAATAGCCTGCTTGATCTCGGGACGTAACCCATTCTCAAACTTCACACACTTTGAAAATTCTCCAGTAGCCTCGTTATAGGGAGTATAATACTTTGACAGCTCTGTGAACTTAGCAGCATACCCAGTAACAGACCGGTTACCCTGCTTCAATTCCAAGAACTCTATCTCTTTCTTTCCTCTGACATCCTCTGGAAAATACTTCCTCAGGAATCTCTCTCTGAACACCGCCCAAGTGATCTCAGCATTCCCAGCAGATTCCAACTCAGTGCGGGTAGCAACCCACCAATCATCTGCTTCTTCTGACAGCATATGCGTACCGAACCTGACCTTCTGGTTATCGGCACACTCAGTCACTCGGAAGATCCTCTCGATCTCCTTCAACCACTTCTGAGCACCATCTGGATCGTATGCTCCCTTGAACATTGGAGGATTGTTCTTCTGGAATTCACTCAGTTGACGAGCAGCTCCCATTCCCATAACATTCTGATTTCCTCCAAGTACTCCAGCTAGCATACCCAGAGCCTCAGCAATCGCAGCATCGTCTCTACCTCTTCCAGCCATCTCTATTCTGAAAACCCAAACAAACCAAACAATAAGTACTGATAGGGTTACACAACACCTATCCCGTACAGGGGAACAGAATAATTACGACTCGACTCGACCGACTATGCTCTGATACCACTAATGTAACACCCTTCTAAAATACCCCAATTATTTAAATTAAATAGCAGTATATCATCAGAGTAATTATGCCATTTAAGGGTGTCACACAATAATCCACACCGTTCAACAATATAACGGTCATGCTCTTTTATTAATTTAAAACTTAAACATTTGCATAAAACACAGCGGATATAATTTCATCAATCATGTAAAACATTACATGTAAAATGGTTCTCAACCAACAATGAAACGTTTAAAACAAGTTAACCAACCCATCCCGATGTTACATCTATCAGAGCACGACCCACTAAGGAGACTACACTAGACTCCAAGCGTTAACTTCTACTCAACTCATTGCTCGTTACCTGAAAAATAGTTGTAAGGGTGAGTTCCTCAATCAATATAATAAGCATTATAAAACATTATGTAATGCTAAGTAATTTTAACACATTTCATCACCCTAATCCAAACATATATTCAGCAACAGCACATCAACTCAACATAATACTCAACACCAACACCAACACACGTATAATATTGGAATACATCCATTCATATTATACGCCATACATATATTATGCAATGAGACTCCATGCATGCGGTACCGACTATTCATGAACATATAGTTCAACTTCACCGACCAAATCCAGGTACGACTACCAAGCTCACTAGTCCCACTCATTTGAGATCTAGTGACTCACATCACTAATTCCTCACCATGGGAATTAGCTACCACCCCAAATGGGCCATGCTATGCACGCTAATCATCTAGCATGCAAATATCAACAACAGTCCAAAATGACTAACATCACTAATTCCTCACCATGGGAATTAGCTACCACCATAAAGGCCACAATATGCATGCTAATCACCTAGCAATGCAACAACAACAACAACTCAAGAATAGACATATGCTCATACTCTAAGCCATAAAACAGTCTATTCACAAATGCATACATAACTGATACATTCACAGCATCATGCATACCATCACACATCAACACATTTTATCACAAAAGCATATCATATCATGCCGCATAATCAAACACAGTATTAGCACACTCTACTAATACCTATACTACTCAAAACAACGGGAAATGATCCCTACTACGTCATACATCAGCTAAGTTATATCACTCAGCCTAAACAACCAAAAACTACACAACAACAGTTCAGGAAAACCACAAGTCTGCCCATACGTGTAACACCCCAATAAAATAAAATAATTATTTAAATTGAATTAATAGTATATTATTAATTTAATTAAATAATTAGATTATTATTATTGGATTATTTTAATTATTTTGGAATAATAATTATTATTGGAAAATATATAAGTGTGAAATGAGGAAAGAGAATCCCATTTGGTAAAGAAGTGTTTTCGCGTGAAAACAGAGAAACTGCAGAGAAGAGGAAAAGGGAAGAGGCAGAACAAGAGGAAGAAGGTTGGAGAAGAGGAAGAGCTTGAACTCAAAGAATTGCCGGATTATCTCAGGTAAGGGGGTTTATCGTCGATTAATGGGTATTATGGGATAATATGTAATGGGTAGTGATAAGCCGTTGATTCAACCCTAATTGGGACTGTAAATGCTGAAATTGATGTGGAATAAACTATGTTAAAACTGTAAATTGAATCGATAGTTGGGTGAGTCGTAAATGTTAGACTATGGCACGGATCCCAATAAAAAACTTGAATCGGCACTACCAATTTAGAGACAAATTGGGTTTTAGATGCGGGAGCAGCCGGAAAACCGGATAGGCGTTAAGCTAACGGAACTTTGGAATAACTCAGAAAATCTGAGTCTGCGCGCGAACGGTCGACCATAGAGTCGGCGTGCGCTGACCCGTGGGGCATGCGCCGACTGCATGCGTCGACGCAAGGCATTTTTCACCGACCCGTGACTTAAGCGTCGACCCTATGCGTCGACGCAAGGAGTTTTGCGCTGACTCCCTCCAGTTGAGCAGAGCCTTTGCGCCGACCAGCGAGCTTTGAGCTGACCCCTATGGTCGACGAAAAGCCTTCATTCTTTGTTCATGGACGTGCATAATGGTTTTGTCATCATCGAAACTGGATATCGTATGTTGCAGAGTGGAAAAATGGATATGTTAATGTTGTGTACATAATTGAGAGCTGGCCTATGTTGGCACGTGATGTAATAGGGATTATATCCCGCTGTTGTGAGCCGTATAGGTATTAGTAGAGAGTGCTAATACGGTGTTTAATTGACTTACATGATAATGATGTGTTGTTTGATGTATGATGGCATGCCTAATGATGTGAATATATATATATTGCCTGTGTTGTGAATGGACTGTTGTATGGCTTAGAGTGTGAGCTTATGTCCGTTGTGAATTGTTGTTGATGCTGCATTGCTAGATGATTAGCGTGTATAGCATAGCCTTTGGGGCTGTAGCTAATTCCCATGGTGAGGAATTAGTGAGTGAATCATTGTGGATTTGTTGTTGATGTTTGCATGCTAGATGATTAGTGTGCATAGTCTAGCCTTTGGGGTTGTAGCTAATTCCCATGGTGAGGAATTAGTGAGTGAGTCATTAGATCTCAAATGAGTGGGACTAGTGAGCTTAGTAGCCGTATCTGGGTTTGATCGGTGAGCTTGAGCTATATGTTCAAGAATAGTCGGTACCGCATGTGTGGAGTCTCATTGCATAAATATCCGTATGGCGTATAATATGAATGGATGTATTCCAATATTATACGTGTGTTCGTGTTGTTGTTAAGTATGATTTGAGATTATACTTGTGCTTTATGTTGGTGTTGAGCATGATGTTAAGTTGATGTGCTGATACTGAATGTATGTTGCAGTTAGGGTGATTGGTGTGTTGAATTACTTAACATGACATAATATTTATAATGCCTATTTATCGATTGAGGAACTCACCCTTACAACTATTTTTCAGGTAACGAGCAGTGAGTTGAGTAGAAGCTAGTGCTATGGAGTCTAGTGTCGTCCTTAGTGGGTCATGCTCTGGTAGATGTAACATCGGGAGGGGATGTTTGAATATGTTTTAATTTAGTTGTTGATCAACTTTACATGTAATTTAGTACATGATTTGAATGTCGATATCTTGTGTCCGCTGCGAATTATGCAAAAGAATCTTATTTTGATTAAATAAATGAGCATGACAGGATAATTTGATGATTGTTGTGAAATGATTGTGTGACACCCTTCGGGGCATAATTACTCTGATTTGATATGTTATATATTTTAATTAAATATTTTGGGGTATTTAGAAGGGTGTTACATAAGTGGTATCAGAGCATAGTCGGTCGAGTCGAGTCGTAGTTATTCTGTTTCCTCTGTACGAGATAGGCGTTGTGTAACCCTATCAGTACTAATTGTTTTAGTTTGTTTGGGTTTTCAGAATAGAGATGGCTGGAAGAGGCAGAGATGATGCTGCGATTGCTGAGGCTCTGGGTATGCTAGCTGGAGTACTTGGAGGAAATCAGAATGTTATGGGAATGGGAGCTGCTCGTCAACTGAGTGAGTTCCAGAAGAACAATCCTCCAATGTTCAAGGGAGCATACGATCCAGATGGTGCTCAGAAGTAGTTGAAGGAGATAGAGAGAATCTTCCGAGTGACTGAGTGTGTCGAGAACCAGAAGGTCAGGTTCGGTACGCATATGCTGTCAGAGGAAGCTGATGATTGGTGGGTTGCTACCCGCACTGAGTTGGAATCTGCTGGAAATGCTGAGATCACTTGGGCTGTGTTCAGAGAGAGATTCCTGAGGAAGTATTTTCCAGAGGATGTTAGAGGGAAGAAAGAGATAGAATTTTTGGAATTGAAGCAGGGTAACAAGTCTGTTACAGAGTATGCTGCTAAGTTCACAAAGCTGTCAAAGTATTATACTCCCTATAGTGAGGCTGCTGGAGAATTTTCGAAGTGTGTGAAGTTTGAGAACGGGTTGCGTCCCGAGATCAAACAGGCTATTGGATATCAGCGGATCAGGGTGTTTTCTGATTTGGTTGACTGTTGCAGGATTTTTGAACAGGATTCCAAAGCCAGAGCAGAGAGCTATCAGCAAAGGGTTGATAGGAAAGGCAAGAGTCAGAATGACCGTGGAAAACCGTATGCAGCTGGCAAAGGTTTTCAGAGGCAGAGTGGGATGAAGAGGCCTAGTGGGGGAGACTCTAGTGCTCCTGTTAAGTGTTATAGATGTGGTCGGGCTGGACATCGTGTTCATGAGTGTACCAGTGCTGAGATGAAGTGTTTCAAGTGTGGTAAAGGTGGTCATTTGGCTGCAGAGTGCCGGTTGAAGACTGTAACTTGTTTCAACTGTGGAGAGTTGGGTCATATCAGTCCACAGTGTCCTAAGCCGAAGAAAGAGAATCAGTCAGGAGGCAAGGTCTTTGCTTTATCGGGTTCTGAGACTTCTGCAGATGATCGTTTGATCCGAGGTACGTGTTATATTAATGGCTTTCCTCTTGTAGCTATTATTGACACAGGTGCGACTCATTCCTTTATATCCTTGGATTGTGCTGTGAAACTTAAGTTAGAGATATCTGAGATGTTTGGAAGTATGGTGATTGATACTCCTGCGAAGGGTTCAGTGACTACTACTTCAGTTTGTTTGAGTTGTCCTTTGAGTATTTTTGATAGAGACTTTGGGATAGACCTTGTGTGTCTTCCACTAGTGCAGATTGATGTTATCCTGGGTATGAATTGGTTGGTGTTTAACCGAGTTTCTATCAACTGTTTTGATAAGACTGTGATATTCCCTGAGATTGAAGAAGGAAAGGATTTGTTTCTATCAGCGAGGCAGGTGAATGAGGAAGTAGCAGATGGGGCAGAGTTGTTTATGCTGTTAGCGACTTTGGAAGCTAAAGATAAACTGGTGATTTGTGATCTGGCTGTGGTGTGTGATTTTCCTGATGTGTTTCTGAAGAAGTGAATGAATTGCCGCCAGAGCGTGAAGTTGAGTTCTCGATTGATTTGGTACCTGGTACTAGACCGATATCGATGGCTCCGTACCGTATGTCTGCTGTTGAGTTAGCTGAATTGAAGAGTCAGCTGGAAGATCTGTTGGATAAGAAATTTATTCGTCCGAGTGTGTCACCGTGGGGTGCACCAGTGGTGTTGGTTAAGAAGAAAGAAGGTACTATGAGGTTGTGTGTGGACTACAGGCAACTGAATAAAGTGACGATCAAGAATCGGTATCCTTTGCCGAGGATTGATGATTTGATGGATCAATTGGTTGGTGCGAGTGTGTTCAGCAAAATAGATTTGAGATCTGGGTATCATCAGATACGTGTGAAAACTGAAGATATTCAGAAGACTGCTTTCAGAACAAGGTATGGACATTATGAGTATTCTGTAATGCCTTTTGGTGTGACTAATGCGCCTGGAGTATTTATGGAGTATATGAATAGGATTTTCCATCCGTACCTAGACAAGTTTGTGGTAGTGTTTATTGATGACATTTTGGTGTATTCGAAATCTGAAGAAGAGCATGCTGAGCATTTGAGAGTGGTTTTGGGAATTCTACGAGAAAAGAAGTTATTTGCTAAACTGTCTAAATGTGAATTTTGGTTAGAAGAGGTTAGTTTTCTTGGTCATGTGATTTCAAGAGGTGGTGTTGCTGTTGATCCTTCTAAGATAGAAGCGGTATCTAAGTGGGAAGCTCCGAAGTCTGTTGCTGAGATTCGAAGTTTTCTTGGTTTGGCTGGTTATTATAGGAAATTCATTGAGGGATTTTCTAAGTTGGCGTTACCGTTGACGATGTTGACTAGAAAGGGGCAAGCGTTTGTTTGGGACTCAAAATGTGAAGAAGGTTTCCAAGAGTTAAAGAAAAGGTTGACTACTGCTCCTATCCTGATATTACCGAGTTCGTCGGAACTATTCGAGGTTTATTGTGATGCTTCATTGTTGGGTTTAGGTGGTGTGTTGATGCAGAATAAGCAGGTTATAGCTTATGCTTCGAGACAGCTAAGGGTTCATGAGAGGAACTATCCGACACATGACTTAGAGTTGGCAGCCGTGGTATTTGTTCTGAAGTTGTGGAGGCATTATTTGTATGGATCAAGATTTGAGGTTTTCAGTGACCATAAGAGTTTAAAGTATTTGTTTGATCAGAAAGAGCTGAATATGAGACAGAGGAGATGGTTAGAATTCTTGAAGGATTATGATTTTGGTTTGAATTACCATCCGGGTAAAGCAAACGTAGTAGCTGATGCATTGAGTCGGAAATCATTGCATATGTCTATGTTAATGGTTAAGGAATTGGATTTGATTGAGCAGTTTAGAGACTTGAGTTTGGTGTGTGAGAGTACTCACAATAGTGTTAAATTGGGTATGCTGAAGTTAACAAGTGGTATTTTGGATGAGATTAGAGAGGGTCAGAAATCCGATATGCTTTTGGTTGACAAGTTGACTCTAGTGAATCAAAATCAAGGTGGTGAATTCAGAGTCGATGAGAATGGTGTTTTGAAATTTGGTAATCGGGTGTGTATTCCGGATGTTACCGAACTTAAGAAGAGTATCCTGGAGGAAGGACATCGTAGTGGCTTGAGTATTCATCCTGGAGCTACGAAAATGTATCATGATTTGAAAAAGCTATTTTGGTGGCCGGGAATGAAAAGAGAAATTGCGAGTTTTGTTTATTCCTGTTTGACTTGTCAGAAGTCGAAGATTGAGCATCAGAAGCCGTCTGGGCTAATGCAACCGTTGGCTATTCCAGAGTGGAAGTGGGATAGTATCAGTATGGATTTTGTTTCGGGTTTACCGAGGACGAGTAGGAATTTTGAAGCTATTTGGGTGATTGTGGATAGATTGACGAAGTCGGCTCATTTCATTCCGATCAGAATGGATTATCCGTTAGAAAGATTAGCCGAGTTGTATATTGAGAAGATTGTAAGTTTGCATGGTATTCCGTCTAGTATTGTTTCGGACAGAGATCCTAGATTTACATCGAAGTTTTGGGAAGGTTTGCAGAAGGCTTTGGGAACTAAGCTGAGATTGAGTTCTGCATATCATCCGCAGACTGATAGTCAGACTGAGAGGACGATTCAGTCATTAGAAGATCTTTTGAGAGCTTGTGTTTTGGAAAAATGAGGTGCTTGGGATTGTTATTTGCCTTTGATTGAGTTTACCTACAACAATAGTTTTCATTCGAGTATTGGTATGGCACCGTTTGAAGCTTTGTATGGTAGGAGATGTCGGACACCGTTATGTTGGTATGAGTCCGGTGAGAGTGCTGTGGTTGGACCGGAGATTGTTCAACAAACTACGAAAAAGATTAAGATGATTCAGGAGAAGATGAGAATTGCTCAGAGTCGTCAGAAGAGTTATCATGACAAGAGGAGGAAGTCACTTGAGTTCCAAGAGGGAGACCATGTGTTTCTTCGTGTCACTCCGATAACTGGTGTTGGTCGAGCTTTGAAGTCGAAGAAGTTGACACCTCGATTTATTGGTCCGTATCAGATTTTGGAAAGGATAGGAGAGGTAGCCTATCGTATCGCTTTACCGCCGTCACTTGCGAATTTGCATGAGGTTTTTCATGTGTCTCAGTTGAGGAGATACATTCATGATCCGTCGCATGTAGTCCAAGTAGATGATGTACAGGTGAGAGATAACCTGACTGTTGAAACATCACCTATGAGGATCGAGGATCGAGAGTTGAAGCAGTTGCGGGGTAAAGAGATTGCCTTGGTGAAGGTAGCTTGGGGAGGACCAGCAGGTGGCAACGCGACTTGGGAACTGGAGAGTAAGATGAAGGAGTCTTATCTAGAGTTGTTCGCTTGAGGTATGTTTTCGAGGACGAAAACTCTTTTAGTGGGGGAGAGTTGTAACACCCCAATAAAATAAAATAATTATTTAAATTGAATTAATAGTATATTATTAATTTAATTAAATAATTAGATTATTATTATTGGATTATTTTAATTATTTTGGAATAATAATTATTATTGGAAAATATATAAGTGTGAAATGAGGAAAGAGAATCCCATTTGGTAAAGAAGTGTTTTCGCGTGAAAACAGAGAAACTGCAGAGAAGAGGAAAAGGGAAGAGGCAGAACAAGAGGAAGAAGGTTGGAGAAGAGGAAGAGCTTGAACTCAAAGAATTGCCGGATTATCTCAGGTAAGGGGGTTTATCGTCGATTAATGGGTATTATGGGATAATATGTAATGGGTAGTGATAAGCCGTTGATTCAACCCTAATTGGGACTGTAAATGCTGAAATTGATGTGGAATAAACTATGTTAAAACTGTAAATTGAATCGATAGTTGGGTGAGTCGTAAATGTTAGACTATGGCACGGATCCCAATTAAAAACTTGAATCGGCACTACCAATTTAGAGACAAATGGGTTTTAGATGCGGGAGCAGCCGGAAAACGGATAGGCGTTAAGCTAACGGAACTTTGGAATAACTCAGAAAATCTGAGTCTGCGCGCGAACGGTCGACCATAGAGTCGGCGTGCGCTGACCCGTGGGGCATGCGCCGACTGCATGCGTCGACGCAAGGCATTTTCACCGACCCGTGACTTAAGCGTCGACCCTATGCGTCGACGCAAGGAGTTTTGCGCTGACTCCCTCCAGTTGAGCAGAGCCTTTGCGCCGACCAGCGAGCTTTGAGCTGACCCCTATGGTCGACGAAAAGCCTTCATTCTTTGTTCATGGACGTGCATAATGGTTTTGTCATCATCGAAACTGGATATCGTATGTTGCAGAGTGGAAAAATGGATATGTTAATGTTGTGTACATAATTGAGAGCTGGCCTATGTTGGCACGTGATGTAATAGGGATTATATCCCGCTGTTGTGAGCCGTATAGGTATTAGTAGAGAGTGCTAATACGGTGTTTAATTGACTTACATGATAATGATGTGTTGTTTGATGTATGATGGCATGCCTAATGATGTGAATATATATATATTGCCTGTGTTGTGAATGGACTGTTGTATGGCTTAGAGTGTGAGCTTATGTCCGTTGTGAATTGTTGTTGATGCTGCATTGCTAGATGATTAGCGTGTATAGCATAGCCTTTGGGGCTGTAGCTAATTCCCATGGTGAGGAATTAGTGAGTGAATCATTGTGGATTTGTTGTTGATGTTTGCATGCTAGATGATTAGTGTGCATAGTCTAGCCTTTGGGGCTGTAGCTAATTCCCATGGTGAGGAATTAGTGAGTGAGTCATTAGATCTCAAATGAGTGGGACTAGTGAGCTTAGTAGCCGTATCTGGGTTTGATCGGTGAGCTTGAGCTATATGTTCAAGAATAGTCGGTACCGCATGTGTGGAGTCTCATTGCATAAATATCCGTATGGCGTATAATATGAATGGATGTATTCCAATATTATACGTGTGTTCGTGTTGTTGTTAAGTATGATTTGAGATTATACTTGTGCTTTATGTTGGTGTTGAGCATGATGTTAAGTTGATGTGCTGATACTGAATGTATGTTGCAGTTAGGGTGATTGGTGTGTTGAATTACTTAACATGACATAATATTTTATAATGCCTATTTATCGATTGAGGAACTCACCCTTACAACTATTTTTCAGGTAACGAGCAGTGAGTTGAGTAGAAGCTAGTGCTATGGAGTCTAGTGTCGTCCTTAGTGGGTCATGCTCTGGTAGATGTAACATCGGGAGGGGATGTTTGAATATGTTTTAATTTAGTTGTTGATCAACTTTACATGTAATTTAGTACATGATTTGAATGTCGATATCTTGTGTCCGCTGCGAATTATGCAAAAGAATCTTATTTTGATTAAATAAATGAGCATGACAGGATAATTTGATGATTGTTGTGAAATGATTGTGTGACACCCTTCGGGGCATAATTACTCTGATTTGATATGTTATATATTTTAATTAAATATTTTGGGGTATTTAGAAGGGTGTTACAATACGCGTATTGCCTATGCCCATACGCGTATGGCGCGTTTCCTCGCCCAACCCATACGCGTATCATCTGTCCCATACGCGTATGCTACGCGTACCACTCTCCCATACGCGTACCAACAGAGACAATTTCACGTTCAAAACATCATCTTTCTCACCCATACGCGTAAGGCCTCATCCATACGCGTACCAGCCATATCATACGCGTATTGCCTAGTGCCATACGCGTATGACCAGAAACCAGAATTTCCAGATCTGCAATGGCTTTTCCTGCTACGAGATCTATCCAATTCAACCTTCCACAGTCCAAATTTTACACACAATTCATTCATCTCATCTAACACGAATCATACACTTTCGATTTCACAAATTGCTAACCTTTCTACCTCTAATTCCTACGAATTTCTTCAATTTTAATCCCAATTTCGTTCATCCCCAAAAGTTCACAAATTCGTCATACATCATTCAAATCAGAGGCAAATCAATGGTTCCTCACTACCCATCACATATTATCCCATAATACCCATTAATCGATGATAAACCCCCCTTACCTGAGTTAATCCGGCAGCTTTGAGCTTCAAGCTTTTCCTTCCTTCAACCTTCGTTCTCTGGCTCTTTTCCCCTTTCTGTCTCTTTTCCCTTTTCACGTGAAAAATAACTTTTTACCAAAAATGGGATTTTTCTAAATTCCAACTTATATATTTTCCAATAATTATTATCCCAATAATAATAATAATTCCAAAATAATAATAATAATAATCCAATTATCTAATTAAATTAATAAATATATTATTAACTTAATTTAAATAATTATCATATTATTATCGGGGTGTTACAACAGATGTCAAGAAGTTCCTTGAAAATATCAAATCATATTATGTCGGTTATGTCACGTTTAGATATGGGGCTAAAGGTGAAATTAAAGGGGTTGGAAGACTAGCATGTACAAGACTCTCAAGTCTTGATAATGTCCTATTGGTAAAAGAAATGACTGCTAATTTGATTAGTATCAGTCAACTATGTTATGGGGGTGTTAAAGTTAACTTCACAAGAAACTGACAGATATTTTTACTAAATCTTTAAATGCAAATCAGTTCGAAAAATTAAAGGGGGAATTGGGCATTTTTATACTTGAAGAATTGTCGCAATTACTGAAATGGAGATATGGAAATCAAACTTTTCCCCTCCACTTAATGGTGCACATAACTCAAAGACTATCATTATAACTTTTCCTTATTTTTCTAAAGCTGCACCCTAGTCACTCTCACACTACCTCATGCATTCTCTCTCTCTCTCAACCTTGCTCTCAAACACTCTCAACTCTACACCTTCTCTCTACAGTCCATACCGAAAAACTCTAAAATGTCTCAACCTTTTGTCTCCACTCCAAACAAGCAGTCTAAAGAGCAATCAAACCCTAAAAATATTGGTATTGAGATAGATCTCTCTGATGTCATTACTGATGCTGTTCCCCTCTCGATTGTTCCTGTCCATGCAACTCCTATGAGAAATGCTAGAACTTATTCTCCAAGGAAAGGCAATCCCTCTAAAGTAAGTACCTCTTCCTCACCTTCTATGTCTTCTAGAAATATGAATGCTCATGAACCTCCTACTATAAAAAAGAAACCCCAGTCTATGACTAGTCTATATCTCGATCCCATCAGTGTTAAACCTAATGTTAGTATGTATAAAGATTATCCTATTCTAATAAATGTTATGGAAGATGTTAAAGCCTCTAAAACCAGTAATAAACCTAGATATGTAACTACCTTGAGTAAATCGAGCATGATCGTTGCGGATAAAGATGATGTAGATAAGAATATATGTGTGATGATCTCTCAAGTCTTGGGTATTAACCTCCAGACTAATGTCGTGTCGGATGTCTCCACATCCTTAGACCAACCTAATACCCCCATGGATAAATCTGAAGTGAATGTACCTACTTCGTCTCTTAAGCAATCGAAAGACAAAGAAAGGTCTGAAGAAATGATTGATGATCTGGCTGACAAAGATTAAAACCCTGTTGAGAAAAATGATCAACCCACTAACAGAGTAAATATTAAGGAATTAGACTCTGATGATGTTCCCATCGGTCAAAGACTGGCTCCAGGTATAGCCAAAAGATTGAAGAACAGAAAAGGCCAAGCTATTGAATTCTCTAGCACACCCTCCAAATTTATCAGGAAAAGAGCTAGTGTTGGTCCTACAAAACGATAGAGTAAGGTTGTTACTCCTGTGTATAAGAAGAAATCCCTAAAAAGGAAGGAAGTTCCTTCTGAGTCTAGTGAATTTGACCATGATGTCGAACACAATGTTCAAGACATCATCTCTATTTCTAGAAAGAAAGCCTCTAGGAAGAAGATTCCAACTAAGATCCATGAAGTCCTAATTGATAACATTTCCTTTCACTCTGTGGAGAATGTTAAAAAATGGAAATTTATTTATCAAAGAAGATTAGCTCTGGAAAGGGAACTGGGGAAAGATGCTTTTGAATGCAAAGAGGTGACGAGTCTGATTCAAAAGGCTGGATTAATGAAAATTGTAACTAGTTTTGGCAAGTGCTATGAAATGCTTGTCAAATAATTTATTGTGAACATATCTAAGGAATGTGACAACAAGAGGAGCAAGGAGTTTAGAAAAGTGTATGTCAGAGGAAGATGTGTGGATTTTTCTCCTAAAATAATCAATAGGTTTTTGGGCAGAAATGAAGAAGAACAATCTGAAATAGAAGTCTTTGACAATGTCACCTGTAGAGAGATTACTGCTAAGCAAGTAAAGGAATGGCCGAGGAAAGGAAAACTGTCTACAAGTGCTTTGAGTGTCAAGTATGTTGTTCTCTATAGAATTGGAGCTCCTAATTAGGTTCCAACCAATCACACTTCCAATATTGCTACAGGACTTGGTATGTTTGTTTATATTGTTGGGACCAAGTCAAATTTTGATTTTGGATCCTATGTTTTTGATAAAAACTATGAAGCATGTTGCTTCTTATGTTGTGAAAATGCCAATAACTTTTCCATCCTTGATCTGTGGGGTTATTCCGAGTCAACACCCAAGTATCTTAATCAACTATGATTGTACGTACAAAAGGGATCCTCCTCTCTCATTTCATTAGAGGTTGTTCACTGGGAAACATGTCCTAGACATTGTCATGACATCTGGACAGACACCTTCATGGCCTACTAACAGAATAGGCATCCTTGCTGAGCTAAAAGATACCTACAAGACTTTGGATGACACTATCAAAAGTTATACTAAAAGGAATAGTAAGATTGAACTATTGATAAAGGCTTTGTCTAAAGAAGAAGGGAGTTTGAAAGGTGATGGAACAAATGAAGAAGAGGAAAATGAAGATGGGTCTGATGCTAGTGATGATGAAGATGCTACAACAATGATGAGAATTAAAGCTCTCTAGTTAATTTGTGTTATTTTTTTGTGGGTTGTGCCCTGAATATTTTTTTTGTGCACTTAAAAAGTGCTCTTTGTTATGTTTGGATTATACACTCTCTTGGTTGTGTCGTGGCTGGAAAAATTAAAGAGTCAACATCATCCTTTATTAATTCTTAATGAACAAGGAAATAATGATAAAAGCTAATGGTTAAAGGTGGAAGACTGGGTTCGAGAGTCGGTTAAGTAAGGGGAAGGTGTTAGCCACCCTTTACCTCCATTGTATTCAATGGGATCCTCCTCTAAGTCTAGGGTTAATGTGTATTCCTAAGTTATTTGCTCGGTTACTGGTTGATTATTTAATTATTTACTATATTTACCAAAAATATTTGATTTGAATTAATGGGAGACCCCAAAAAAGTTTTTTTATAACCGTACTCGCTAGAGTTTACAACTCTACGCCTACGTACATTCGCATTAGGCGAGGGATCAAAGTACCGTAGTTCTTTTTAAAAATGTTGGTTGATTGATTGTTTTTATCCCTTATAATTTTTTCACGCATCAGGGGCGGAGAAATATTCAATTTTTGAAAAGTGCCTCAATACACTAGGATAGAGGTCTTACAATTTGAAGTGAGTTTAAATTGATTTTATCCCTTTTATCCTTTACAAAAAAAAATAGTATTTTAATTTATTTAAGAAAATAAATTATGAGTCATAATTAGATATTAGCCATAACCCTTTATCCCAATTTTAATCTCGACCTAACTCTTGAAAACTTTGGAGTTTTATCTCATATTGTATCCCATGTCCCTATCCCATTAGATTTGAAAATGTTATTTAATTTAATTAATGAAAATACATTAAATTATATGTAATAAGATATATCCCCTTTCTCGATTTTATCCCATTTTTATATCTCTTAAAACCCTTGGAAATGTCCCTAATTCTATCCCATGTTTTTTGATTTAATTAAACCTAATATAAATAATATATATCCCTAATTAATTAAAATATGAATATTATAATTAATTAAATCATAATTTATTTATTCAATTTTAAATATTAAACCCTAAATGGAATAATTAAATAATTAATAATTTAAGATTCTAAAAAATCATAAGTTAATTATTAAGATTTAAATAAATTAGTTATTAAATTAAGTGGATTAATCATGATTTTTTTTATTAATAAGTATAATAAATAATTAGCTAATTAAAAAATCGGAGGGTATATTTTGAATATTTATTTTTTGTATTTTATTAATTTATTAAGAATAGAGCCTATCTTGTTATAAAGTAAATATTTTTTTATTAATCAAATTAGACTAAATAAATCATGATATGTTTAAAAATATTTTTTTTATTAAAATAAAGAAATATTTTTATTTTATTTCTTTATTTTATTTTTGAATATTGTTTTATTTTTGGCTTGATAAAACTATTTATTATCTTTTTCTTATCAAAACTAAATAAAACAAATAAAGAGAGTATCTAACAGAAATAAAAAAAACATACAAGCGTATAAAAGTAACAAGAGCGTGCATATGAGAGCAAAGTCGGGTCTAACAAAAAATTAAACCCCAATTAAAACATTTAATTTTATATATATATATATATATATATATATATATATATATATATATAATATATATATATATATATATATATATATATATATATATATATATATATATATATATATATATATATATATATATATATATATATTTACAAAATGAAGAAACATGAGATGAATTCCTGTGTCTTACTTTCTCTTTATATGATTTAAAATAAATATTAAAAAATAATCCACATAATAATACTTAAAATAAGAATGTTGACAAAGTTTCACATGAAAACAAAAGTAAAGACATAAATCAATTTATCATCATCCTCTCTCTCTCTTGCACAGTCAGGTTCAAAAAAAAAACAAATTCCATTAAAAACATGAAACCTCACTCCATTCATCTTATCTCAACAAAGCAACATAACTCAAATCACTTTTTTTAAAGGTCATATAAATCTATTCTATTTGATGATAATGTTTTTTTTTTGAAGTATTGATTTTTGGATATTTGGATTAAATCATATATTTAAAATCGTGTACTGAATTTGAAGTATTTTAGATTTTGGGATATTTTTATTAACAGTAATAATAATATAAATTTAATACATATTTATGTAACCAAACACTACATTGATAATAAATAACTTAAAAATAAAATATCGTGAAAATAACTAATAGTACTAAAAGTAATAATATATACATATATTTTTTGATTTTCTTGGTTTATTTGGATTTTAATGGAATGATTCCCATTTTATCCTCTTTTGGATTTTTGTCTTATTTATCTGATTTTTAATTAATTTTGAGATTAAAAAATAAAAAGAATAAAAAAAAGTGATAAATTTAATAATAATAAAAATGAAAAATCAAAATAAATAAATGTGCAATATTTTTTCTTTTATAATAAGTAATAATAACAAATATACTAGTACTATAAAGATTTTTTTGTTTTTATATTTTTAATAACCAAATTAGTTAAAACTTAAATTAGAATAAAATCATATTAATTAGAACGAAATTAACTTAATTAAATCTAATAAAATTATGCATAAAATTATGATTTTAATGAAAAATTAATATTTTTTTTAAAATGCATAATAATAAAAAAAATGAAAATTAATAATAAGACATAAAAATATATTTTTTTGTGATTTTTTTTGTAATTTTGAAAACAAAATAGCAATAAAGTTAAAAACAAATAAAAAGGGAAAAATGCAAAAAAAAAGATGGAAAATATGAGATTCAAACTCATGACCTTGTGCTTGCATTCCTTACACATGCTCATTTACCAAGTGTGTCATTCCATTTATTCAAAATAAAGTGACGCTAAAAAGCATATGATAGGTGGGCAAAATTTGGAGTACGACAACTGCCCCTATTTAATCAGCTTCAAATTGAGATGATGATGACAGAAGTCTTCATCTTCTCGAAGAGGAGATGATTAAATATAGAGAAGAACCCTAATTTTGACCATAAAATTAGTAGACTCTAGGAACGAGCAAGGATTGGACAATCCACGACACGCTACTGACCTCCAATCTAACTTATGATGGAACCCTGATGAAACCCCGTGGTAAAACCCTTATAAAACTCTGATGAAACCCCTTGATAAGATTTTGGTTAAGCCCCTTGATAAAATTTTGGTAGAACCCCTTGATCAATTTATGGTAAAGCTTCTTTGATAGAATTCTTGGATAAAAACCCTTTGATATAATCCCTCGTGCTGGTGATGGAAATCTTGATATAATCCTGGTGATTTTTTTTTGACGAAACCCCTTGTAAAACCCCTTACTAAAGATGCGTTATAGAACCTCGTGATAACCTTGGTAGAACCCTATGATTAATTCCCTTGATACAAAACCCTTGATAAAATCCCTTGAAATGATCCCTGGTGTATTTGATGGAACCTATTCCAAGTGTGGGATGGATTAGTGAGTTAGGGGATGTGAGAGGTGAATACCTGCTCATTGATTGATAACGATCATTTAGGATGACCGATTACTGGATAAATTCCCTTGAATACTTATTATGAATGAGCTTGTTGGGGAAGTCCTTTGTTGAAAATATGCTTACGAGGGCGTTGCTTACTAGGAAGGCCAATAAGCATTCATGCTTGGGGAAATGTATTTGGTATATCTGGGGACTGGACCTCTAAGAGTGGTCACAAATCCTATGTCGTGTATTATGTATACATGTGTATGCTTAGTTTGAATTGATGTATATGTTTTATGCATGATGCATTATTATTGTTGGTGTAAGCCCTAGAAGTCAATACTTTTGGTACTTGTATCAAATTATTTGTTAATAATAAAAAGTTTTTTCTTTATTACGTTTCTTTAATAAAGTCCCTGGAATAGCTAGTCCGTTTAATGTATCAAGTGTGACTTGATCATGAGATCACATTAAACATAAGGACACTATTCTTGAAGTATCCGTAGTCGAGCTTTATTGTGAAGTGGGATAACATTAAAGCATTAAGACTATTATGTATATAGACTGATGATCACATCTCATGGATCATGGATAAGGAGTTGTCAAGTCTTAAACATAGGTATGAATATTAAGAGTAATATTTATACTGGATTGACCCGCTATGAGAATACTGTATATAATGTTATGCAAAGTGTCATAAGTAATTCTCATGCTGATAATGGTGTATACCACCCTACGACCTGAAACCACTATGGACCCTAGATATAGAGTCGAGTGCTTTATTGCTGATCAAACGTTGTACGTAACTGGATAACCATAAAGACAGTTGATGGGTACTCCACGAAGCATGTTGAGGGACATGAGTGACCTAGATGGAATTTTCCCATCCCGCATAACAGGATAAATGTTTATGGGCCCAATATTGAACTAGACAAGGATGACACGGTCTATGCCTTGTGTTCAATATAGACATAAGGGCAAAAAGGATAATTATACGCATAAGTATTATCACAAAAGGATTTGTCAAATCACATGACATTTTCGTGTTTTAGGTAGCAGTGATGTGTTGCTAGATACCGCTCACTGTTTATTATGTTAAATACGTGATTTAATATAATTGCCAATGCCGCAAAAACCTACAGGATCACACACAAAGGACAGATTGATGAGAGATAGAGTAACTAAGGAACACCGTAAGGTACGGTGCACTTAAGTGAATTGTGGAACATCGTAAGGTACGGTGTACTTAAGTAGAATACGAAATATGGTAAGGTACCACACGCTTAAGTGAATTTGGAATATTATAAGATATGGGCCAAATACACTTAAGTGGGCTTTTAGCTTGAAGCCCACACAAGTGGTTCTATAAATAGAACCCTTGTGCAGAAGCATTAATTGCGGTTGCATTTTCGTTTTCTCTTTCTCTCTATCTCTCTCACTCAAAGCCTTCATTCATAGCAGCTAGCACTGAGATTGAAGGAATCCGTTCGTGTGGACTGAGTAGAGGCGTTGTCGTCGTTCAACGTTCGTGATCGCTCCGTAGATCTGCATCAATGGTTTCAATCGTCACAAGAGGTAAATATTCTATCACTGATCATGCCCATTCGTAAGGATCACTAAAGGAGAAAATTTTAATTTCCGTTGCGTTTTGGATCGCCATTCTCCTTCAATGGTATCAGAGCCACTTACGAAATCATGCATCGGATAGCTGTTTATTTTCTGTATTAATATGATTAAAAGACAGAATGAATCAAAGAATAAACGAGTAATTAAATTTGGCATCATGTGTGTACGATTTGGATGATTGATGTTGACTATGCTTCGGAACCGACATTAGTATGGTGAAGCAGCGATACATCGATCGTCCATAGGTTACGCAATTGAGACCGATCAACTTATATATGATATAAGTAATCCTAATGCAAAGTACCATATATATGATATATTGTTTCTGTTTCGTTCATTCAAACACTGAATGGTTGCTTTCCTTTGAGCGATCAATGATCATTTGCTTCGGAATCTGACATTAGTATGGTGAAGCAATGACCTGTTGATAAATCATACTGAATCAACAATCGAGGTGTGTTTGACGGTCTGAAATTGGTGTATTAGGGTTAGTGACGGTGCAAGGGTTGTGCCGTCAAAGAGTTATGCATTGAGGGCTTGTTGGAACACGTCTGTTGACTGTTTCAAAGCGCTGGTTTTTGGCCGCGTGACGATCGTCATGGACCTGTGATGATCGTAACAAGCTGGACGTGACAGTCGTAACATGCTTTGTGACGGTCGTCACATTCACAAATCCAAAATTCTAGGCGTTTCTGTTATGTTGGCCGCGTGACGTTCGTCATGGGCCTGTAACGGTCGTAACAAGCTGGACGTGACGGTCGTAACATGCTTGTGACGGTCGTCACATTCACAGAGTCAGAATTCTCGGGGTTTTCCGTTTTGTGACTGCGCAAGAGTTGTGTTGATGCAAAACGACGCCGATTTCAAATGAATTTTTCATTATAAAAATTGGACAGGGGCGTTACCCCTACAACCCTGCAAGGGGCGCTGCCCCCTTAACCCCCATCCGCTGATCGGTCAGCGGACCCCGGGCTAACTCTGCGTAGTGTGATCGGTCGCCGAAATTTAATTTGGTTTTAATTAATTAAAGGAATTAAAATTAATAATAATAATGTGTTTATTATTATTGCCTTGTGGTGATCAGTTATGGCCTTAGTTTTCCTTTATTTTGTTTTGGGTTTTTAAATACGACCTGCGTGTCGTGCCTCTCCTTTTAATCTCTTTAATGTAACTTCTTTTCTCATCTCAATCCCTCGTATGTAAAACGAGTTTCTTCTGTAATGTAATGTTATGAAGAAAGAGAAGAATTCAATATCAAAGGAGGACAATGGTATGAAGAAAGAGAAGAATTCAATATCAAAGGAGGACAATGGTATGAAGAAAGAGAAGAATTCAATATCAAAGGAGGACAACCTTGAAGATCTTGCTTGGAGAAGCTTAGATCGTTATTAGGTTAACTTAGGTTCTCTCATTGGCTTGGGAGAACAATTGCGCTAGGGGCCATAACTATTTCATTATGTATGTTGATGCATGTGAATGTATGTTGATGCATGTGAGAGACAATTTATATGATAAATTAGCCGGTGAGATCAGAATAATTGCAATTCCCTCAAATTAAATATTAAGTTTATGCTTTCCAAGTTTTAGCACTCATCAAGACTAGTATCGGATAATGTAGGTTTCGCCTACGCGAGGTGCATGTTCTATATTAGTAAGGTGCGATGGGATAATTGTAATATCCAACTGCTAAAACAATGGGTCAAACATAACTAAACAAATTATAATAATATTATATATGTTTTCTTTCCAAGTTTTAGCACTCATCAAGACTAGTATCGGATAATGTAGGTTTCGCCTACGCGAGGTGCATGTTCTATATTAGTAAGGTGCGATGGGATAATTGTAATATCCAACTACTAAAGCAATGGGTCAAACTTAACTAAACAAATTATAATAATATTATATATGTTTAGAAGTAAGAGTTGGAAATGATCCATATGATGGATTGGAATAAGGAGTTATTCACCCAATTGAAATTTTCGAGAGTTGTATTAGATACAATTGGAAGGAATTCCTACCTAAATAACCTAGTTTTGTGTAATCCGCCTACGCGGACTTAGAACAAAGTGAAATGTGGATCTCGACCCACTAGAAAATCTTCCAACGGGATTTTCCGAATCAAATGATGAGGGTCATTTGTTTTGAGTAAAATAGTGGGAGCATATTTAATTAAAGGTCTAATTAAATATGTTATTGATACTTATATTTTCATTAATTCTCATGTATATTACCATGACAACAAACACCTCTAACAACATCTTGCGATCAATCCTTGACAAGGAAAAATTGTCTGGGACAAATTTTCTGGATTGGCACCGAAACCTGAGGATTATCCTCAAACATGATAAAAAGTTGTATGTCTTAGAGAAACCTGTTCCTGAAGAGGAACCTCCTAGTTCTGCACCTAAGGCAGAAAGAGATGCTTATAAGAAGCATGTCGATGATGCCAATGAAACTGCTTGTCTCATGCTGACTACCATGAACTCAGAGTTGCAAAAGCAACATGAGAACATGGCAGCGTTTGATATGATCGAACACCTGAAGATGCTCTGTCAAGAGCAAGCAAGGCATGAAAGGTTTGAAGTTTCAAAAGCCCTTTTTCAAGGCAAGTTAGCTGAGGGAGCCCCTGTAAGTCCCCATGTGCTCAAGATGATTGGGTATGTGGAAAACTTTGAAAGGTTGGGTTTTCCCCTCGGAAAGGAACTTGCGACTGATGTGATCTTGCAATCGTTGCCAAATGGATTCAATCAATTTGTCCTAAATTTCAATATGAATGATATGGACAAATCTCTTCTTGAACTGCTAGCCATGTTAAGAACTGCTGAGCAAAATCTGAAGACAAAAGGGAAGTCCATTCTGATGATCGGAAATGGAAAGAGACGGAACAAAAGGCCCACCAAGAAAGGTGATAAAGGGAAAGGCAAGGAAGTTGCCAAACTCAGACCTACTGTTGCTGCTTTGAAGCCTAGTGGAGGCATAGCAAAGGCAGGCACCTGCTTCCATTACGGTAAGACCGGACACTGGAAGAGAAACTGCCCAAAGTACCTGGAAGATGCGAAGAATGGAGTAGAGACTTCAACTTCAGGTATTTTTGTTATTAAAATAAACTATCTACTTCTGCATCATGGGTATTAGATACTGGATGCGGTTCTCACATTTGTACAAATGTGCAGGGGCTGAAAAGGAGTAGAGATTTGGCAAAAGGTGAAGTTGACTTACGAGTTGGCAATGGAGCAAAGGTTGTTGCTTTAGCCGTAGGAACTTATGTATTGACTTTACCTAGTGGTTTAATAATTCAGTTAGAGAACTGTTATTATGTACCTGCAATTAGCAAGAATATTATTTCCATTTCTTGTTTGGACAAGTTTGGTTTTTCATTTATAATAAAGAACAATTGTTGCTCAATTTATTTGAATGATATATTCTATGCTACTGCACAAATGAGCAATGGACCATATGTTCTTGATCTCGAAATGCCTATTTATAACATTAATACTAAAAGGGTGAAACCTAACGAGTTAAAACCAACTAGGTAAGAATATTAAAACTCTTCGATCAGATCGAGATGGTGAGTATTTAAGCCTAGAGTTAGATGACCATCTGAAAGAGTGTGGGATCCTATCCCAACTTACTCCTCCTGGAACACCCCAATGGAATGGTGTATCTGAGAGAAGAAATCGAACCCTGTTAGACATGGTCTGATCCATGATGAGTCACGCCGATCTTCCAAACTCCTTTTGGGGACATGCACTATTAATAACAGCTTACACACTTAACTGTGTTCCATCCAAAAAGGTTGAGAAGACACCATATGAGATATGGAGTGGTAAGAAACCACATATGTCTTACATGAAGATTTGGGGTTGCGAAGTTTATGTGAAATGACAAACTTCAACTAAGCTTGAGCCCAAATCTGACAAATGCTTATTTGTGGGGTATCCTAAAGAAACAAGAGGGTATTACTTCTACAATCCTTCTGAGGGAAAAGTGTTTGTCGCTCGAACTTGAGTTTTCCTAGAAAAGGATTTTATTTCCAAAGGAATCAGTGGGAGGAAAGTAGAGCTTGAAGAAATTCAAGAATCACAAAGCATTGATACACCTATGGAGGAATTAGAGCAGGAAACACAAGTAGTTGTGGAAGAGCAACCTGCTCAAGTAGAACAAGACCAGCGTAGGTTAGGCAGGATACGTTACCTACCTGAGAGATATGGATATCTCATAAGTGATCAAGGTGATGTATTACTCATGGATCAAGAACGAACATGAGCCTTGTCTCTACAAGAAGGTTAGTGGGAGCATGATCGTTTTCCTGGTATTATATGTAGATGACATATTACTCATTAGAAACGATGTCCCTACCCTGCAACAAGTAAAGTCTTGGTTGGGGAATTGCTTTTCTATGAAGGACCTAGGTGAAGCATCCTATATATTAGGAATCAGAATCTATATAGATAGATCACAAAACTGCTTGGCCTAAGTCAGAGTACATACATAGACAAAGTGCTGAGACGCTTTAATATGCATGATTCCAATGGTTATGTGTTTTGCTTAAACGGTGGCGATGTGAGCTGGAAAAGTTCAAAGCAAGATACAGTTGCTGATTCTACAACCGAGGCCGAGTATATTGCTGCCTCAAGTGCAACAAAGGAAGTTGTCTGGATCAAAAAGTTCATTAGTGAACTTGGCATGGTTCTTAGTATTGTGGATCCCATTGGTCTCTATTGTGATAACAATGGTGTTATCGCACAAGCTAAGGAGCCTAGATCTCACCAACGATCCAAACACATACTTAGACGTTATCACCTCATTCGAGAGATAATAGATAGAGGAGATGTGAAAATATGCAGAGTACCTACACTTGACAATATTGCTGACCCACTGACAAAGCCTCTTACACAGCAGAAGCATGATGGCCATACTTGATCTATGGGCATTAGGGATATGCCTGATTGGCTCTAGTGCTAGTGGGAGATTGTTGGTGTAAGCCCTAGAGGCCAATACTTTTGGTACTTGTATCGAATTATTTGTTAATAATAAAAGGCTTTTTCTTTATTACGTTTGTTTAATAAAGTCCCTAGAATAGCTAGTCCGTTTAATGTATCAAGTGTGACTTGATCATGAGATCACATTAAACATAAGGACACTATTCTTGAAGTATTGTAGTCGATCTTTATTGTGAAGTGGGATAACATTAAAGCATTAAGACTATTATGTATATAGACTGATGAATATTAAGAGTAATATTTATACTGGATTGACCCGCTATGAGAATAATGTATAGAATGTTATGCAAAGTGTCATAAGTAATTCTCATGCTGATAATGGTGTATACCACCCTTCGACCTGAAACCACTATGGACCCTAGATGTAGAGTCGAGTGCTTTATTGCTGATCAAACATTGTCCATAACTGGATAACCATAAAGACAGATGATGGGTACTCCACGAAGCATGCTGAGGGACATGAGTGACCTAGATGGAATTTGCCCATCCCGCATAACAAGATAAATGTCTATGGGCCCAATATTGAACTGGACAAGGATGACACGGTCTATGCCTTGTGTTCAATATAGACATAAGGGAAAAAAGGATAATTATACACATAAGTATTATCACAAAAGGATTTGTCAGATCACATGACATTTTCGTGTCTTGGGTAGAAGTGATGTGTTGCTAGATACTGCTCACTGTTTATTATGTTAAATACGTGATTTAATATAATTGCCAATGTCGCGAAGACCTACAGGATCACACACAAAGGACGGATTGATGAGAGATAGAGTAACTAAGGAACACCGTAAGGTACGGTGAACTTAAGTGAATTGTGGAACATCGTAAGGTACGGTGTACTTAAGTAGAATACGAAATATGGTAAGGTACCACATGCTTAAGTGAATTTGGCATATTATAAGATATGGGCCAAATACACTTAAGTGGGCTTTTAGCTTGAAGCCCACACAAGTGGTTCTATAAATAAAACCCTTTTGCAGAAGCATTAATTGCGTTTGCATTTTTGTTTTCTCTTTCTCTCCCTCTCTCTCTCTCTCACTCACTCAATGCCTTCATTCATAGCAGCTAGCACTGAGATTGAAGGAATCTGTTCGTGTGGACTGAGTAGAGGCGTTGTCGTCGTTCAACGTTCGTGATCGCTCCGTAGATCTGCATCAAAGGTTTCAATCGTCACAAGAGGTAAATATTCTATCACTGATCATGCCCATTCGTAAGGATCACTAAAGGAGAAAATTTTAATTTCTGCTGCGTTTTGGATCGCCATTCTCCTTCATTATTTGGGCTAGCGCCTCTTTTATGATGTGCATGATGAATATGTGACTTTATGGGAACCAGTGTTTTCGTGACGTTTTGAATTTCTGACCCCTTGAGATTTTGATATATCCATGAAACAGACCACTATGCTCTTGATATCTGAGTGTAAGACCCCAATTTTGGCCCTAAGATCCCTCATGGCATCATAACATTGCATTTGCATAGCCTCAAGGATCATAAGCATCTTGGTTCCCCTTGCCTTTGGGTGGGACTCCTTGTGAGTGGTTTGAGATCACCAAGAATTCTTGAATTGTATATCATTGCTTTTCTCATTTTGTTTACTAACCAAAAGCACAAAAATATGTCACTAACATCTTTTGTTTGTAGCTTGAGCAATCACAAGGTCCAAAGCTTCTAGGAGATCATTGGTACAAAGACATGGTCAAGAAGAGATGATAATAAGCATGGTAATGGTTCCTAAAGCTCTCATCCATCAAATATGCCCCCCTAGTATCTCAATTCATCATTTTGATCAAAGCAAGTCAAAGGGTTTGAGGTATTGTTCTTCAAGGAAGCCCTAATTCATTTGTGCACCACAATGCCTTGCTCCTAAAGCAACCTTAGCCCATCATCAAATACAATCAAGGGAAGTTCTTTAATTCATCATTTCATGCATATTTGAACTTATTTGAGTGTCCTCAATCATCAATTCATCAAGATATGAGGCATGGACTTGAGAAGTTGATCAGTCAATTCATCTGACTATTTTGAAATGCACTGAGACCTAACTTTTTATGTGTTGGTCAAATGGATATGTTTCCAAAAGAAAAAATGTTCTTAAGGATAATATGAACAACTTTCATGTTCATAAAAAATTGATTTGAAGCTTGGAAGGCCATCTGCCATTCCAATACATTATAGGTCATTTTGATTGAAACCCTAATTGTGGGTCAACTTCCCAAGGACATAACACATTCATTTTCTATGACTTTGAGGTGGGATCAAATGAATTGGCAAGCTTAAGATGTCTACTTCAAATGTTATGTTGAACAAAATTTCAAAAACTCAAAGGAAATACATGTGATAATGCAAGACATTATAGGTCCTTTTTGACCAAAGACATTAAAAGCCAAAAAAGTCCAACTTCAAGTGCCCATAACTCTTTCATAAAAAATCCAAATTATGCAAAATTTAAGTCCATTTTGATTTTCTTGATTAGATATACAACTTTTATGTTGGAAGATTTTCCATTTGAAGCTTTCATCATCAAAATAGAAGGGCTTGAAAATTGGCCAATTTTAGAAACCTTGCCTTGACATGTCATGCACATCACACTTTAAACTCAAATTTCATAAATTTCCACACTTCAAATGGATTTTTTCCCAGCATAACAATTGTTCCTTACATCAAGACCTTTCCAACCATTACTCACATGATCATGTTTGGATTTTTTCATTGGGACTTTCGAAGAGATGAATGTTTAGGTACAAATGAGGAATTCACTTGAAATCTTGTTACATAAGCAATTGCCTTGCAAGTCACACGTCCAATTTCATTTGGATGATGCTCAGAATTCATTTGGCATTGTTTTTGGGCCTTGTGCATGATCATGCAAGCCCATGCAATGAAGCTCCACATGCCATGCACACGGATTGATCACACTCTCCTTGCCACTTCCTCTATAAATAGAGACCTCATTCCATTCATTTCACACACCGGATTCAACCTGAAATGCTGCAGAATTCTCTCCATAGCCATCACTAAAGAAGTAATTGCATTTCTCTCAAATTTTTCAGATCTAAAATTCAACTTCATCTGGTTGAATTCTTAGATCTAATGCTTCTAAACCTTCAACATTCATCTCATTGAACTTCTATTTTAGCAAAGCAAGCAAGGCATCGAGCTCAAACTACCAGAATTCAAGCACACACTCCAACTGGTATTTTCTTCGATTCTCATCATCCCTGGACCTATTTGCTTGGATCTTGTGTTGGCTGAAGTCCTCTCAATAGAGGCACCATGTTTATGCTTTTAATTTTTGAAATTCATTGAGTTCATGATGAACACCAGATTTTTCAACTTCTGATTTCTCAAACCATAGAAATCTAGAATGAAAATGGATGGTACAGGGATGATGCACATCATCTCAGCTTTCTAATGATGTATAGATCGCATGATTTGGTTAAGGTTTGGATCTCTGTAAATCTGGCCAGAAACTGCATGCTCACCGGAGAAGATGGTGGCTCCGGTGGCTGCTTCATTTCCAGGTTTAAATCTGAACCGTGTGATGATGTTTCCAAATTCGATCCCATGCGTCAAATGTTATGACCTTTTTTAATGCATCTTGCGCTTCAGTTGACCAAGGCACATGGTAGGCGCGCATCTCTGGAGCGTGTGATCTGCCAGCTCAATTAATGAGCTCAGATCTAACGCTCCATGTTTTTTTGCATTTTTATTTTCTGATTTTTATTTTCTTTAATTCTATTTATTTCAAAAAATCATATCTCTCTCATTTTTTATCCAAAAATTATGGGACCAATTGCATTATTTCCCAAATAAATTCTAGTTTCTATTTCTGATTTTTAATTCATTTTAAATAGTTTTTGATATTCAAAAAATACAAAAATATTTTCCTAACCTATTTGAATGATGATGGATCTTTGAAAAATATTCTCATCAATTTTTAAATTGATTTGAGGTTTATTTGAGATTTTAGTTCAATTAGGTTATTTTTATTCATTTTTAATTGATAAAAAATAATTTCTGACTTTTAAAAATGCTGAAATTTTTTGTCAAACTTTGTTTGACCTTGTTGAGCTTGGGATAAATTACTTGGACCTTCCAAGGTTGATTTGAAGTAATTTTGAAGTTTGACCTTTCCATTTATTTTTAATTCAAGTTTATTTTAAATATTAAAAAATGCCAAAAATAGTTTATTCATTTCTTGACTCCCAATCTCCATCTCACTTCTGTTTTTGATTGTTTGACCTTGACTTTCCATGTCATTGGTCAACATATGAGGATTGGCACATTGTATTTTATTTAATGCATTTTAATTTTGCCTTTTTTTTCCATTTCTCTTATCCATCTTCTCCTTCTACTTCTTTTCTTCTTGATCAATGAGTTGAAGGTTGATAAGCTAGCATTGATTAGGGAGATTTAATCTTCCTTGATTCAAATCTAATTCATCTTGATCAATTGATCAAGTGAATGACTTTGCATTAAGGATATGTTGTCTTCTAAATCATGCAAAAGGCTTAAACCAATTCAAGATCAATTCTCATTTTTCTTTTTTTTGCATGGCAAGTTGTTAAGACTTGGTTCACTAATCAAGACTCCTAACTTGTGTTTGTTGCCTACATTATTATTGACCGGCCTCAGATAGTTGTGACTTCTACATGAGTCCAATTACGATTGCTTAACATAGCGCTAAATTTGCCTTATGGCACACTAACTATTGACAATTAACATTTACTTTATGCAATTTAATTTTATGCAATTTACTATTCTTGCACATATTATCCATTTGATTTTCTCTTTGCTCACTTGAGCACATGTTTATGTTAATGCCATTTGCCTTTTGCTCACTTGAGCACATAATTGTGTATATATTATTGTGCTTGTGTTTTTGTTTTGATTGTTGTGGACCAAATGCAAAGAAATGGACTTAGTTGCTAGGACTTTCCCTATGCAAAGAAATGGAGAATTGGACTTAGGTTCTAGGACCTTCCTTATGCAAAATTGGAGTAAAAGGATCTTAATGATGAAGATGGATTAGAAGGACCAAATCTCTAAACTCACTCTTGTCCATTCTTGTTTTACTTCATGGAACTTTTGATGTGTGTGCTTTTGTGCTAGGAGTTTCCATTTGAGCTTAATTGGAGGACCATTGCCATGTTAATCCAAAGTGAAAGACACAAGATACATTGAGGATCTCTTAAGAGACTTGTTTGATTGCTTATGCTTTATGGTTGCTTATTCCAAAGGATGGGAGCTACTTGGATCATCAATATGCTCTCAAGAGAGGGACTCCATTGTGGTTTTGATTCTTCCTCCCTTCTCTTTTTGTTTTACTTAGGATTTAGCCCTTCTTCTTCTTCTCTCCACTCTAACCCAAGCCAAAACCTTTTGTGCAAACATTTCACCATTGTTTTTAAACATTAGAAACCTAAGCCTTATGCTTTTGATTTTCAAACTTTCTTTTTTATAATACTTATTTTGAATTGAATCTTTAAGTCAACTTTGACCATTTCGTATATACTTCTAATTGATAAATATAACCCATTCAAATGTCTTTTGTGGTTCCAATGGCCACTTTCTTAATCAATTTTTTTATAACCTTTAGCTATTAGGTTTGAGTTATCCTTGTGGTAAATGTGATACTCACCTATATCCTTAGTGATGGACAATGCGTTTTCCATGCTTATTATAGGGTTTACCCCTCACTAGCATGTTGAAGTTATCCTCACATGGTGGATTTGTGGTTTGGTTGAGTTTTCTCCCTTGGATAATAAAAGACCTTAAGGCTTTTGGACCCATCAATTCACCAACTCATTTTTTGAGATTTTTACCCCAAACTACGAGGTTTTGATCCTAATCTTTTTATAAGATGGTACATAGGCAATGGGTTCATCCATCCAAACACAAATTGTAATTAACTTGTATATTCTCCTCTCATCTCTTCAATCATGTTTACACAAACAAATTTTCACAAAAATACCAACCTTACAACAAGTATGAAAAGGGCTCCCTAGGAGTACCTAGGATGTTTTGGGTGCCTAACACCTTCCCATTGCATAACCAACCCCCTTACCCAGATCTCTGTTTCTTTACTAGTTTTTGTTAAAACTATTAGGTTTTTGTTCGCTTTCTAACCATTCCTTTGGATAAATAGAAGTGTGGTGGCGACTCGATTTGTATGATTTACCTTGGATTTAGTCAATATTTCTAATGGTAACGAATACCCCGCTACACTGAGAATATGCAATGTGCTTTTGAAAAGGAAGGAACCTTCGTGCTGGTTAAATTATGACTATTAATTTATAGATCCAGTGTTTTGCTTGAGAGGTAATGTCGGAAGAATATGATCCCTTTGAAGTTTTCAAAATCAAAGTAAAATATGTTTTTTTCTTTGCAGGCCTTTTTATTATGCCCAACGTTTCAATGTATTATTCACATTGCTTTTTCAAGTTTTCAATCCACCGGGACACCCTAATTTTTGCCTAAGTCGCCTGTTAGGGTTTTCGACTTAGCGAGCTTTTTATCCTCTTTTTCTAGGCATAGTATTTCTTGACTGCCTCTGAGTTTATGGCTCGTGGTAATTCAGCTCCGTCCATAGTCGTGAGAATTAGAGCTCCTCTAGAGAAGGCCCTCTTCACGATATATGGTCCCTCGTAGTTTGGGGTCTATTTGTCGTGGGGATCTTTATGGATGTGTAGTATTTTCTTGAGCACTAGATTACCTTTTTAGAAATGTCGAGGACGAACTTTCTTGCTGAATGCTTTCTTGAGCCTTCGTTGATACAGTTGCATGTGACATACTACAACTATGTGCTTCTCTTATATGAGATTTAATTGATCGAACCTGGTTTGCATCCGTTCTACTTCCTCTAGTTTAGTATCCATCAAGACTTTTAATGAAGGGACTTCGACTTCGACAAAGAGTACAACTTCGGTACCATATACCAGAGAGAAGGGAGTTGCTCCTGTTGAGGTGCAAATTGAAGTTCTCTAGCCGTGTAGTGCAAAAGGGAGCATCTCATGCCAACCCTTGTAGGTCTTCACCATCTTCTGGATAATCTTTTTGATATTCTTGTTGGCCGCTTCAACTACGTTGTTCATCTTTAGTCGATATAGTGACAAATTATGGTGTTCAATTTTAAAACTCGCATAACTCATCCATCACTTTGTTATTTAGATTCAACCCATTATCCGTGATAATCTTGTGAGGAACCCCGTATCAACAAATGATCTCCTTCTTGATGAATCATACAATCACATGTCTTGTCACATTAGTGTAAGAAGCGACTTCCACCCATTTGGTGAAGTAATCGATAGCAACCAGAATGAATCGGTGCCCATTCGCAGAATTGGGCTCAATCATCCCGATTATGTATTTACCCCACATGAAGAACGGCCATGGAGCAGTTAAAATGTTTAAGGGAGTAAGTGTCACATGTACCTTATCCGCATAGATCTGGAACTTGTGACACTTCTTGACGTATTCGAAACAATCAGTTTCCATGGCCAACTAATAATATCCCCCCGAAGGATTTTCTTAGCCATGGAATGCCCATTGACATGAGTTCCAAAGGATCCTTCGTGAATTTATTTGATAAGCATGTCTTTCTCATACCCATCCAAGCATATGAGTAAGACCAGGTCATGATTCCTTTTGTAAAGTACCTCCCCATTAAGGATGAATTGGGAAGCCAATCTTCGGAGTGTCTTCTTATCCCTACTCGAGGCATTTACAGGATATTCCTGTTTTTGAAGAAATTGTTTGATGTCATGAAACCATGATTTATTATCCCCTTCTTATTTCATGGTTACGCAATAGGCAGGCTCATCCAAACGGTGAATTCTTATAGATGGTGCTTCGTTGTACCACTTGACCTTGAACATGGATGATAATATGGACAAGGCGTCCGCTAGTTGATTCTCCTGCCGAGGAATATAATGGAAGGTAACCTTGTCAAAGTAAGTGATCAACTTCCGGACGTGGTCTCTGTACCGGATTAGCTTAGTATTATGAGTTCCCCATTCTCCCTTTATTTGATTGATGACAAGATTTGAATCTCCATATACCTCTAGGATCCTGATTCTTAAGTCGATGGATTTGTCAATCCCTAGTATACATGCCTCATACTCTACCATATTGTTCGTACAAGTGAATCATAACATAGCAGTGAAAGGAATATGGTACCCTGTTGGGGAGGTTATGACGGCTCCAATTCCATGGCCGATTGCATTTGAGGCACTATCAAATACCAATTTCCATTGTGATCCTGGTTCAGGTCCTTCATCATAGCCTGGGGTCTCGCAATCCCTTATTACCATAATATCTTTGTCAAGAAAGTCGAACTGTATGGGGGTGATAATCTTATGTTGGCTGATGTGCGAGACATATTGGATGCCATATTCTGTTAGCAACATTTACCACCGGGCTATTCTCCCAATTACTGTAGGATTCTCGAAGATATACTGATAGGATCCATTCGAGATATGAATAGAGTGGTATGACACACCATATATTGTCTGAGCCGCCGAGCAGTCCACACTAGGGCACTACAAGTCTTCTCTAAGAGTGAATATCAGGATTCACAATCGGTAAACTTCTTACTTAGGTAGTAGATTGCGTGCTCCCTTTTTCCAGTCTCATCTTGTTGTCCCAGTACATATCCCGTAAAGTTGTCAAGTATCGTTAGGTACATTATAAGTGGACTTCCAAGGACTGGTGGTACCAATATAGGTGGCTCTTGTAGGTATTCCTTGATTTTGTCGAAGGCTTTTGATAAATTTCATTCCACTCGATGGCTTGATTTTTCTTGAGTAACTTGAAGATTGGTTCATACGTAGCTGTATGATGTGAGATTAACCTAGCAATGTAATTCAATCTTCCTAAAAATCCCCGAACCTTCTTTTCAGTCCTTGGAGTTGGCATCTCCTGGATAGCTTTCACTTTATTGGGATCGACTTTAATTCCCCTCTGGCTGACTATGAACCCTAATTGCTTTTCTGATCTGACCCCAAAAGTATATTTTGCTGGATTCAGACGTAACTTGAACTTTCTTAGAAAATCAAAAAGTTTTTGTAGGTTGACTATGTGCTCATCTTTGGTATGTGATTTGGCAATCATATCGTCAACGTATAGTTCTATTTCCTTATGGATCATATCATGGAATAGGGTTACCATGGCCCTTTGATATGTTGCTCCAGTATTTTTCAATCCGAAAGGCATTACCTTATAACAGAAGGTGCCTTAGGGAGTGATAAACGTGGTTTTCTCCATGTCTTCTGGATCCATTTTTATCTGGTTGTAGCCGGAGAATTCATCCATGAAAGAGAAGAGTGAGAACTGAGCGGTGTTATCTATCAGGACATCAATGTACGGTAGTGGAAAGTCACCCTTAGGACTTGCTCTATTCAAATCCCGATCATCTACATACATTTTGTCCTTACCGTCTTTCTTTGGAATGGTAACTATGTTAGCCATCCACTATGGATATTTTGCAACAACTAAGAACCCGACATCGGGTTGTTTTCTTACTTCTTCCCTGATTTTGAGAGACATGTATGGTCTGGTTCTTCTTAATTTTTGCTTAACTTATGGACATTCTGGTTTGAGTGGTAATTTGTGTACGACTATATTCGTGTCTAACCTTGGCATATCATGGTATGACCAAGAAAACACATATGAGTATTCATGTAAGAGCTCAATCAACCTTTTCTTGACTTCATCTTTCAAGGAAGCACCGACCTTGACTTCTTTCTTGTTTTCTTTAATCCCCAGGTTGATCACATCCAATGGTTCCTGGTGAGGTTGAATTTCTTTGTCCTCCTGCTTCAGCAGTCTTGCTAACTCTTCAAGCAGTTCACAAGCATCCTCACCACCTTGTTCCGCTTGGTTAATTGTGAATTCGAAGTTATAAGGGATTCTAGTAGTGTCATTTTCAATGGGTTCATTCATTAATCTGCATGAGGAAGATTTTTATATATTATTATCTTTTGGATGATTTGATAGAAATGAAAGAGTATGAAAGGGTATTGCCGTTTTTGTAAAGAAGATTTAAAATGAAAGGAAATGATCTTGATTGAAAAAAAATGCAATTTTATTCATAAATAAGTAATTGAAATGAACGAGGCCCTACAAAGCTTGCCCATTTACCTTGGGCATAGCAAAGGACTTATTACTTTTTTGAAAACAGTAAATTACTTCGAACTGGAAATCATCTATGGGATCTTGATGGTCTTCCAATTGCTGATAGGTATATTTGATGAACAGTGACACACCAAGCTGGACATCCCTTTTTCTTCTTCTTTAATTAATCATAGTCACTTGATCTTCATCCCTATATCCTGCGTTGTGGAAGGTTTCTTGAAGTGTACAAATACAAAGCTTTTTGTGGTCTGCCTTCTGAACTCCTTCATTAGCTGGTTTATAACCCAGCCCGAGCCGATCCTTTTTCTCTGGTATCTCCAGCAACTTGCCCCATCCCTGGGTATTCCCTCGATCAACTTGGACATCTTCTCCCATGGGGATATTGATTTTTCTTTTCTTCGACTGACTACTGCAATCTCCAAGGATTGAAAAGGTATTTCTAATGTTTCTCCATCCGCTTCTCTGTATCTGAAGGATGAAAGGTGGATAACGAACATGTCTTCCTCCCCTTCGATGATTATTAACTTATCGTCGATTATGAATTTCAACTTCTGGTGTAAGATTGAAGTTACATCTCCCGCGGCATGGATCCAAGGTTGTCATATGAGACAACTATATGATGTATTGATGTCCATCACTTGAAAAGTGACCATAAAGGTATGAGGTCCCACAGTTATTGGTAAATCGATTTCTCCAATTACCATCCTCTTTGAACCGTCAAAAGCCTTGACCACCAAAGTATTGGCTTTCATGGAAGTTCTTACATTGTTCAGCTTTCCCAAAGTATTTTTAGGCACAAAATTTAGAGATGATCCCGTGTCCACCAGTACCCTTGATAGGAGACTATCTTGGCATTTGAAGGATATCTGTAAGGATTTGTTATGAGCATGTCCCTCTGGTGGTAATTCATTGTTACTAAACCCTAAACAAATTCCAACGGTGATATTAGCTACCATATCATCGAACTGACTTACTGTTATGTCTTGAGTGACATGGGCTTCGTTTAATATTTTCAGCAAGGACTCTCTATGGGCTTCAAAGATCAACAATAGAGGTAGTATGGATATTTTGAATGATGTTTGGCTTAATTGGTCTACCACCTTGTAGTCACTCTTTTTGATCAACCTTAAGAATTCCTAGACTTCTCCTTGAGGTATGGTCTTCCTTGAAGATTCAGCTTCCTTCTCTTTTGAACTTTCAGGTGTCTTTTCTTTCAATTTTGGTTCAGGAGAAAATACTCTCCCGCTCCGGGTCATGCCCCCAATTCCAACAATATTACTGCTGGTTCTAGCACTATAGGTTTGTCTCTTACATATGCCGTAGAGTTGTAATTCTAAGGTACATGCTTAGTGTTTTCGAATGGGAATGGTGCAGGAACATGGAAGACAATAGGGCTCTCTGTCTTTACAGGTATTTGGAATAGAACTTGAGATGGAATTGGAACTGGTATTTGTACGGATGTTTGGGAAGGCACTTGAAATGGTATTTGAAATGGTGCCGGAGTTTCCACTTGCTAGTAGGGGATCTCAAAAGGTGTGTGTCCCTGATATTATATGAATGAGACCTCTTCTAACTTCCTGATATACCCGATTTGAACCAAACCTTCATTCATCATTTGTTAAAGACACTCCTTCATCTTCGAGCAGGTGTCTGGATTGACGAGGCAAATTTTACAGTTAGCATGCAACTCTTTGAACGCCTTGTAACCGATCAATCTCTCATGTATCTTTGACACGGGAGTCTTCACTTGATCTACCATTTGGGTCAGAGTGGTGTTGTCTAATCATTTTACCGCATTGATAGTTGGACCACCGTGTCCATGCATTGGATTTCCTTTCATATTTGGACCCTCTAGAGTGAAAGAGATAGTCTTACGCTCTAATAAGTCTTGTACCTTGAACTTGAATTCCAAACACTTCTCAGTAGTATGTGTCGCATTACGCGAAAAACCGGCGGGAAAACAAAACAATAGAGCCGCCACCGTGCGTTATTTATCCCAAAAGAGGGAAAGGAAACGCTCGAAGTAAACCTGGAAAAGACATGGTCTCGCGACCAAAGAGATGGGATCGGGAGTCGGTTATGCGAAGGGAAGGTATTAGCACCCCTACGCATCCGTCGTACTCGACGGGATCCACGCACAAAAGGAAGGATAAAGGTTGCTAAAAACTGCTCAAACATCAAACACTGGCTGAAAAGAGACACAGGAAAACAAGAGAAACTAACTCGGCAGGATATCGCATCCTGGGCCTACGTAGTCTGTCAGGCACAGACATCAGAGTCGACGTAGTTCGGAACAGGGGGAAACGTGCTCGCTAGGATGTCGCATCCTATACATACGTATCTTCTTGGACTAAAGAAGAATCAGAGCACTCGTAGCTCGGCTAACGCACGCCAAACACAACCACACAGGAAACCGACTGCCAATCGCTGGAGTTACGTCAGACTCCATACAAAATAGGCAAACCTGGAAACCGAATGCGAATCGCTGGACTTACATCAGACTCCGAACCAACAAACACACACACAGGAAACCAACTGCCAATCGCTGGACTTATGTCAGACTCCAACAAAGAAACTGACACAGGAAACCAACTGCCAATCGCTGGACTTATGTCGGACTCCCAACACACACAAAAGGGTTGAAAAAGAAAAAGGGCGCCCGGAGAGATCAGCTCATCTCCTGCCTACGTACCTCATCTGGTATGAGGATCAGGGCGACGTAGTTCCCCTACGCAGGGAAAGAACTTCTAACCTAACCAGAGACTGGGAAATGACAAACTAGAAGGGAGACTAACTCGAGCCTAATAGTTATCATGTAAATTCACCATGGTCCTAGGTTGAAGTTTCTATCTAACTTGCACAGGGAGCAAGCTATCCTAAACAGCACAAACAGTCATACAGAAGCACAAAGCAGGCACACACACTATATACAAACAGAGGGGCTCAAACAAGGCTAGGCTTTAGTCAAGGGGTCATGTCAACCTCGACAAACAAGCCACTGTAACAGGGTGATGTTAGCTCTTAACCCTAACATTGAGAGTTAGGGTGAAGCAGATGAAATGGGAAGTGAGGATAAGACCTCACAGCTCTTATCCCTGGTCTGGGAGAGCTTCAGACAAATGAAAGTGTGGGAGTTCAGAAAGTTGGAACTCTTTTATCCACATATGACTGACACAACAAGGATCTTGGGTTAAGATCCACAATGCATCAACATGTTATGTGAGCAAAGGGATGACACACTGAATAGCAGGAGATGGACTACACATCTCTTGTATCTGCCAATGCCTCTTCACTTAGGAGGTCTTTGATATGTACAGGGGACAAAGATAAACAAACACAAGCATTGCCTCTTAAGGAGGACTTCAGACAGGTGCCTGCCCAAGTAACAGGACAGGTCTTCCAGACTACATGAAGTCAGTGAGTTATACCTCTAATGGTTAAGCAACCAAGCAAAAGCAAAAGCAAGTTCAAAATGAACTTAAGCAACTAATGTACCTGAAAACAATCCAACTCAGTCAGTATACAAGTCAAAAAGTCAAACAGACAATCAATAGTCAACAGTCAACAGAACACAGTCAAACAAACAATGCAACAGTGTGCAATGCACAAGCTCAACTCAAATGAGCTAACACCAACCTACAAAACAAGTCAAGGTTAGTCAATATCAACCAAATAATCCAACTCAAGCAATGTGAATCAATCCCATCATGGCCATGCACTTCTTAACCTGAAAACAAAGCTCAACTGTGAGAGGCAAACCACTAGGGTCAAAGATGGAGAAAAAATCCAAAACAGAACATGAAAATTGACATGAGTCAACTTAAATCAATTAAGAACACAATCCAAAAGGTCTCATGTCAATAGCATCAACCAAATTCATTTTACAAATCAATCATGGCAAGGTATGCAAGTTGGAAGCACATTGAGGCAACAGAATGAACAAATGCACATTAATTCCAAAATGGTTCAATTAATTCCAAGAAAAATGATGGCTAAACAGAACACATAACATGATCAGTACACCAAAAATCAAGGCATTTGGACAAGTTTAAGCATGGTAAAGAAATTCCATAAGGAAAGGCAAGCACAAACAAGCTCAATTGAGACACAAAATGCTACATCAACTTAGCACAAGCCTAAAACAGAATTGGCAAATGATAAAGACCTCAAACCAAAGCCACAATAAACTTCAATATGTCTATAAACAATGTGCAAAATTTCACATTCATAGGATGCACAACCAGCATTTCACAAATCATGGAAGTTCAAGACTATTCAAAAGTCCACAAATGGCAATCCAGAAAGAGAAATCCCAAACAAATCAGAAATGAATCCAAAAATTCCATAAATAATTATGAGCAATCCTAACATCCAGAAGAAGCATCATCCAAAAAATCAAATCATTTGGCATTTATTTGGCATGGCAAAGAAAATCGTCAACTTGAGCAAGCAAAGGTGTGACACACATTGTCACACCTACATTCAAAGGATCATATCTCAACAACCATAAATGCTAAAAATGCAAACTCAACACCAAAATGACCAGCAAGATGTCTAGTTTAATCACACCAAATTTCACAATCATTGGATGAAAACTCATCATTTCACAAAGCAAATGGCAAGCAAGGTCAAGAAAACACACATGTAAACAATCCCTAAGCCAAAACATTTTTCAACAGTGCACAATTTCTGGAAAAATAGTCAAAAAATACTAGACATGATGAGGAGAACAATGCAAAAATTCCCAGGTCATTTGGATGATTATTTATGGAGTTATGAATTTTCAAAATGAAGAAAAAAAGAAAAAATGAAAGATGAAGCATACATGAACATGGATGAGAAATGAAATAAAATGTGGAATGCAATTTTGGAAATGCTGTGAGCAGGATTCGAACCGTGTGAAAATTTAAACTAGGGCGCGCTAACAATGAAACTCTGTGTTTCATTAAAGTCTATGTGGCAAGGTGTCGCATCCGCGAAAAACAACCGGCGGGCTAAAACAAAACAACACAGAGCCGCCACCGTGCGTTATTTATCCCAAAAGAGGGAAAGGAAACGCTCGAAGTAAACCTGGAAAAGACATGGTCTCACGACCAAAGAGAATGGGATCGGGAGTCGGTTATGCGAAGGGAAGGTATTAGCACTTCTACGCATCCGTCGTACTCGACGGGATCCACGCTCAAAAGAAAGAAAAGGTTGCTAAAACAAACATCACACACACACTAAAGACAACACAGGTTGGGGAAGAGAGGAGAGGGCTCGCTAGGATATCGCATCCTATGCCTACGTATCTCGTCTGGAACGAGAATCAGAGCTACCGTAGTTCGGCTCACGCACGCCGAAACAAAACAAACACACAAGCAGGAAAACATGGAACCCGAATGCCAATCGCTGGACTTACATCAGCTTCCGAACCAAACAAACCCACACTGGAAACCAGATGCCACTTGATGGACTTATACCGGACTCCAAGCACACAACAATAGGATACGAAATGCCAATGGCTGGGCTTACATCCGTCTCCTAACACACACAAGAACAAACAAGCAACAAGCTACTAAGGAGTCGGGAACTCGAGCCTAGCAACTGTCAAGCAAACACACACAAAAAGAAAAAGGGTGCCCGGAGAGATCTCGGAAGACCTCCTGCCTACGTACCTCATCTGGTATGAGGATCAGGGCAACATAGTTCCCCTTAACAGGGGAGAAAGACTAGCCTAACCAGATACAAAGGGAGACACAACTAGGGAGACTACGACTCGAGCCTAGATGTTATCATGCATATCATCCCTAAGTTAAGGTTGCTATCTAACTTGCTCAGGTAGCAAGCTAATCCTAAACAAGCAAAACAAAGCATGTAAGTATAATCAGAACAAAGCAAACATTCACAATTAGCACACACTATATCCAGACGAAGTGGGCTCAAACAAAGGGTTAGGCTGCAAAAGCAAATCGACTGTATCAGGTGATGTTAGCTCTTAACCCTAACATTGAGAGTTAGGGTGAAGTAGATGAAATAGGAAGTGAGGGGTGTGCCTTACAGCTCTTATCCCTGGCCAGGGAGAGCTTCAGACAAAGAAGTGTGGGTTCAGAAAGTGGGAACCCTTCTACACTTACGACACCGACTCAACTGTACAACTGTACAAGGATCTTGGGTTAGGATCCACAATGCATCAACACCAGTTGTGTGAGCAGAGGGACGACTCAACAAGAATAGCAGGAGATGGATTGCACATCTCTTGTATCTGCCAATTTCCTTAATCAAGGTCTTTTCCTGCTTGGGGACAAAAATAAACAAGCACAGGCATTCCCTCTTAAGGAGGACTTCAGATAGGTGCCTGGCCAAGTAACAGGCCAGGTCTTCCAGACTACATGGAGAAAAGAAATTCTACCTCAACTGGTTTATACAACCAAGCAACAACACAAGAAAGTTCACAATGAACTATAGCAACTAAGGTACCTGAAATCAATCCAACATAATCAGTATACCAGACAAACAAAAGTCAAACAGAAAATTACAAGTCCACAGCACAAGCAGATAACAAGCATCAATGCACATAGGTGCAAGCCACAAGGCATAAGCATAAATCTCAATGCCTACAAAACAAACTCAAAGTTAGTCATAAACAATCAATAAACCAACTCCAATTGAGTGCACATCATCAAGTATAAGCAATCGTGCTCTTTGACCTGAAACAAAGCTCAAATGTGAGAACACAAACCACTAGTACAAGACTAGGGTCAAAATGAGAGCAATAAACCAAAACAGAACATGAAACTCATCCAAAATCAAGATCAATCAATTAATAATCAAATCCAAGTGGTCTCACATTCATATCATTAACCATTATCATTTCATGAGGCAAAGAGTACAAAGCATGCAATTTAGAACCTCATAGGACCAAACAGAAAGATCCAATTCAAATCAACTCACAAACATTTCAATAAATTACCAAAAAATTCATGTCTAAACAGCATTAAAAACATGACCTACACACCAAATATCAGGCCATTTGGACAAAGGGAAGCAAGTCAATTAAATTCATCATGCCAAAGCATACTCAAACAAGCTCATACAAGGCATTAAATCATGCATCAACTTCAAGCAATCATAAAACAGAATTGGCATAAGATAAATGAACCAAATAAAAGCCATGATACACTTCAAGATGTCTATAATCACTCCACAAAATTTCAAGTCCATCCAATACATATCAAGAATTTCACAAAACATTTAAGATCATGACTCACAAAAGGTCCACATTTGGTCAAACAGAAAGGAAATTCTCAAAAAAATAGGAAATGCACTCAAAAATTCCAGAAAAATTCACAAGTAAACCTAACCTCCAGGAGTATCAACATGCCAAAATTCAGATCATTTTGAGTTCATATGGCATGGTAACAAAAATCATGAAGTTGGACATGAAATGGTGTGACACAAATTGTCACACCTCTAAAGATCATAGCATATCTCACAATCCAGAAACTCAAAAATCACAAACCACATATCAAAATGCTCCTTAAGGTGTCTAGAATATGCATACAAAATTTCAGGAATTTCCAGTTAAGCATCATCATTTCATGATCAAAATACCAAGCAATGTGCATGAAAGAATACATCTAAACAAACCCTAGGCCATTCCAAAAACCACACGTGCACAATTTCCACAAAAATCACCAAAAAATACTAGAGATTACAAGGATCATGGTGAAAAAAATTCAGTTAATTTGGACAATTATTTCATGAGATATGAATTTTGGAAGTAATGGAAAAAATAAAAAAAGTGAAATGAATAGCATGTGAAGTATGTGAAGCATATGGAAATAAATGCTAAAGCAAAAATGTGAAATGTCCTCAGCAAGGATCGAAGCAGGTCCACGTTCAAAAAGTAGCACGCGCTACTGTACCACTAACACCAATCAGCATGGCAAAACGCGAAATGAAGATCAAACAGCCAATTCTGGAAAAATTTCAAGTGTTCATCATGTTCATCACAAGTTCATACGTCCAAGAACAAATGTTCACCAAATCCAACAAACCGCATATCACCAGAATCCTTGTTCAATGTACATTCACAATCTCAAATTATCTTGACCTAATTCATCCTAATTAAAGAGATTCGATAGAAAACATAATCATGCACAAAACTTCTAATTCACATAACTCTCTCATTTCTCAACCAAATCCAATGGTTCAAAGTGCAGAATTATCTACTAAGCAAGATCTACAAGAATCATCAATTAATTTCATGAATTATCAAACTCGAAATCTGACCTTCTTTGAAGCACAGGTGTTGAATCGCGCGTATCAAGCTTTGAAAATGCAAAACAGAAACTCTATGATGCTAGCATTGATGAATGGAACAAGGTTTGTTTTGTGTGATTATGCACGATCTTGATGAAATCTCAAATTGCCATGGATGACCTTCACTTCAACAGTTCCAAATTGAGCTCGAATTCCACTAGTTCTTGCTCCAATCCACTTCAATTATGCATGTAAATGATGAATTGATGAAGATCTTGGCAAGGCTTTTGAAGAAAATTGCAAAAAAGTGAGAGAAGAAGTTGAAGAATTTTGTGATTTTCAGATCTAGATCTGTTAGAATGAAGTGTTAATCTGAAAAACAGTTAGGATTAGCAATATATAGCATGGCTTAATCATTTCCTTAATCCTAATTAGCCAAAACCAAAGTGATTAGTGAAAATGCATTTTCATGCTAAATGGTAATTTGGTCAATTCACCCACACATGTGCAATGCAATGTAACAGTGCCAATTTCTGGTTTGAGCAAGTTTTAAAACATGTTTGTGAGCTAATGCAAATGGAATGGAGTGAAAACAATGAATATTTTGCAAAACACCTTTTTCCCTCCAAAATTCAAATTAAGTCCACTTGAAAAATGGACTTTTTGTGTGAGCAAAATTCATGACAGGTAATCTTTGTTTTGGATAGAGGACATCAAAAGAGATTGGCTCAAAAAAACCTCACTCCATTTGGCCTTGTGAATCAAAAGTTATGCACCTTTGAAATTCAACTTTTCTTGATAATGATCAATCCATAACTTGCCAACCACAAATGAGAAATTCATGTTCTTGGACTTTTTGGAAAGGTGAGAGAAAGATCTTAAACTTTCATGTTGGACGAAATTTCATTTGAAGCATTTTTGGACATGTAATTTCAAGGAGAAAACCTTTCCATTTTTGGCAATTTTGAATTACAAGTCCCTTTCTATTTTTGGAAAGTTTTCATCTGACTTTATTTTCTTCATTCTTGATGTTTGAAATGTCAAACGAAACTTGTTTATACATGAATGAAGTGTCTCTAACTCTCTCCCACCTCCAAATCCATCAGTTGACTTGTGGTTGACTTTTGTTGACTGATAGATGAATTTCAGCTTGACTGTTGAACTGAAGCCTCAAACTCCTGATGAAATGGCTCAATGATGAAACCCTAGCTTCCATAAACTCAATATAACCATATGATGATCCCCATATCCATTGAAACCCTCATCTCCTTGACAAGCCCTGATTGGCACAATGCAGATAATTAGGGTTGACTAGAGGTTAAAACCCTAATCTCAAGGGACTGATCATGAATAATGAATCTCTTGGATGATGACAAGACCATGATGATGATGATGTACCATTTCAACGAAGATGATGCTCAACCTCCTTGAGGAACCATGAAACCCTAATTTGAAGCACAAAACCCTCAGATGGTTAGTGATCCATCCAATGAAAACCCTCAGCTTGAATCTCAACCTCTTATCTTCTGACCAAGACTTAGGAGGATGACTTACTCATTGTCTCCACATGATATGCAAAGATGCAATGACTAATGACCTAAAAAATGATATGCAATATGTTAAGCTAGTCCCAAGAGAGGAGGGCAAATTTTGAGGTGTTACAGCTGCCCCTATTCAATCCACTGTGAACCTGTCGATATGAATAGCCTCGGCTTTTCAGATGATCAGGATGAAGAGTGATTGAATACCAAGAACAGACAAACAATTTGCACTGTGATGGGAAAATAATTAACAATGCCTGTCAGGATTGGCAAAGACGCAATCTTGAAAGAAAAAACCCGTCTGGTACGAATAAAGTCGACCTGAATACCGAAACAGAAACGTCGACCTGGATACCAAAATAAATGGTAACGCAGGGATAACCATGGCCTGAACACCACATATCCGCTGGGGATTATTATTTTTTACTTTTGCTTTTTCTTGAACCCCGAGAATTTTCTCTTTTTTCATTTTCTTGAACCCCGAAATTTTCCTTCGCGCAAGTGATCCCGGATCACCGCATTTGAACCCCGACATCTTGTTTGCCAAAATAATGAACCCCATTCTCCATTTGAACCCCAGTCGTCTGACGATAACTTGTGATCGTCATTGTGAACCCTGTTCTCCAGAAAATGCCTCAACATTTCCCTTTCTCCATTTGAACCCCGCTCTCCAGAAAATGCCTCAACGTTTCCCTTTCTCCATTTGAACCCCGCTCTCCAATTTCTTGTGATAATTCCGCTGGCAACGTCGGAAATAACACCAAACACCACTCTGAGGGCGACATATCAGAGGGTACACCTTCACAAAAGGAAGGTAACATGTGCATCTTTTCCTCAGAAAACACCCATAACGACCTCCATGTTGGTGTAAGCCCTAGAGGCCAATACATTTTGGTACTTGTATCGAATAATAAAAGGAATTCTCTTTATTATGGTTGTTTAATAAAGTCCCTAGAATAGCTAGTCCGTTTAATGTATTAAGTGTGACTTAATCATGAGAATACATTAAACATAAGGACATTATTCTTAAAGTATCCGTAGTCGAGCTTTAGTGTGAAGTGGGATAACATTAAAGCATTAAGACTATTATGTTTGTAGACTGATGATCACATCTCATGGATCATGGATAAAGAGTTATCAAGTCTTAAACATAGGTATGAATATTAGGAGTAATCTTTATACCGGATTGACCCGCTATGAGAATACTATATAGAAAGTTATGCAAGGTGTCATAAGTTATTCTCATGGTGATAATAGTGTATTCCACTCTTCGACCTGAAACCACTATGGATCCTAGATGTAGAGTCGAGTGCTTTATTGCTGATCCAACATTGTCCGTAACTGGATAACCATAAAGACAGTTGATGGGTACTACATAAAGCATGCTGAGGGACATGAGTGACCTAGATGGAATTTGCCCATCCTGCATAATAGGATAAATGTCTATGGGCCCAATATTGAACTGGACAAGGATGACACGGTCTATGCCTTGTGTTCAATATAGACATAAGGGCAAAAGGGTAATTATACACATAAGTATTATCACAGAAGGAATTGTCAGATCACATGACATTTTCGTGTCTTGGGTAGCAGTGATGTGTTGCTAGATACCGCTCACTGTTTATTATGTTAAATGCGTGATTTAATATATTTGCTAACGTCACGAAAACCTACAGGGTCACACACAAAGGACGGATTGATGAGAGATAGAGTAACTAAGGAATACCGTAAGGTACGGTGCCCTTAAGTGAGTTATAGAGCATCGTAAGGTACGATGTACTTGAGTAGAATACGAAATATGGTAAGGTACCATGAGCTTAAGTGATTTTGGGCATATTGTAAGATATGGGCCAAAATACACTTAAGTGGGCTTTTAGCTTGAAGCCCACACAAGTGGTTCTATAAATAGAACCCTTGTGCAGAAGCAAAAATTTGCGGTTGCATTCTTTTCGTTTTCACTCTCTCTCTCTCTCTCTCTCACTCAAAGCCTTCATTCGTACCAGCTAGCACTGAGATTGAAGGATCCCGTTCGTGTGGACTGAGTAGAGACGTTGTCATCGTTCAACGTTCGTGATCGCTTCGTGGATCTGCATCAAAGGTTTTGATCGTCATAAGAGATCTGCACCAAAGGTTTCAATCGTCATAAGAGGTAAATATTCTATCACTGATCATGACCATTCGTAAGGATCTCTAAAGGAGAAAATTTTAATTTCCGCTGCGTTTTGGACCGCAATTCTCCTTCAGTGGTATCAGAGCCACTTACGAAACCATGACTCGGATAGCTGTTTAATTTTTGTATTAATATGATTAAAAGACAGAAAGAATCAATTAATTAAACGGGAAATTAAATTTGGCATCATGAGTGTATAAGTTGGATGATTGATGTTGACTATGCTTCGGAATCCGACATTAGTATGGTGAAGCAGCGATACATCGATCGTCCATAGGTTACGCAATTGAGACCGATCAACTTATATATGATATAAGTAATCCTAATGCAAAATACGGTATATGTGATATACTGTTTCTGTTTCGTTCATTCGAACACTAAATGATTGTTTTCCTTTGAGCGATCAATGGTCATTTGCTTCGGAATCCGACATTCGTATGGTGAAGCAATGACATGTTGATCAATCATACTGAATCAACAATCGAGGTGTGTTTGACGGTCTGAAATTGGCGCATTAGGGTTGGTGACGGCGCAAGGGTTGTGCCGTCAAGGAGTTGTGAATTTAGGGCTTTTTGGAAGAGGTCCGTACACTGTTTCAAAGTTCTATTAGTTTGGCCGCGTGAAGCTCGTGTGACGAGCGTAACAGGCGTGACAAACTGAATGCGTGACGGTCGTAACACGCCCATGACGGTCGTCACACTCACATTGCCTGTGACGGTCGTCACACGCCTGTGACGGTCGTCACACTCCCAGAGTCAAAATTTTGGGGTTCCTGTTTTGTGACTACACAAGGGTTGTGTTCATGCAAAACAATGTCCATTTCAAATGAATTGTTCATTAAAATTTTGGACAGGAACCACCGTCCGCTGACCGTGCAGCGGAACCCCCGGCCAACTCTGCGTAGTGTGATCGATCGCCGAAATTTAATTTGGTTTTAATTAATTAAAGGATTTAAAATTGATAATAATAATGTGTTTGTTATTATTGCCTTATTGTGATCAGTTATGGCCTTAGTCTTTATTTTGTTTTGGGTTTTTAAATACGACCTGCGTGTCGTGCCTCTCCTTTTGATCTCTTAATGTAACTTCTTTTCTCATCTCAAACCCTCGTATGTAAAACGAGTTTCTTCTGGAATGTAATGTTATGAATAAAGAGAAGAAGACAATGTTATGAAGAAAGAGAAGATTTCAATATCAAAAGAGGACAATCTTGAAGATCTTGCTTGGAGAAGCTTAGAGAAGAATTCAATATTAAAGGAGGACAACCTTGAAGATCTTGCTTGAAGAAGCTTAGATCGTTGTAGGTTGGCTTAGGTTCTCTCATTGGCTTGGGAGAACAATTGCGCTAGGGGCCATAACTGTTTCATTTTGTTGTATGTATATTGATGCATGTGAATGTATGTTGGTGCATGTGAGAGACGATTTATATGATAAACAATCCGGCGAGATCATAACAATTGCAATTCCCTCAAACTAAAATATTAAGTTTATGCTTTCCAAGTTTTAGCACTCATCAAGACTAGTATCGGATAATGTAGGTTTCGCCAAAGCGAGGTGCATGTTCTATATTAGTAAGGTGCGATGGGATAATTGTAATATCCAACTGCTAAAACAATGGGTCAAACTTAACTAAATAAATTATGATGATATTATATATGTTTGCTTTCCAAGTTTTAGCACTCATCAAGACTAGTATCGGATAATGTAGGTTTCGCCAAAGCGAGGTGCATGTTCTATATTAGTAAGGTGCGATGGGATAATTGTAATATCCAACTGCTAAGACAATGGGTCAAACTTAATTATAATAATATCATATATGTTTTAGAAGCAAGAGTTGGGAATAATCCATATGATGGATTGAAATAAGGAGTTATTCACCCAACTGAAATTTTCGAGAGTTGTATGAGATACAACTGGAAGGAGTTCCTACCTAAATAACCTAGTTTTGTGTAATCCGCCTACGCGGACTTAGAACGAAGTGAAATATGGATCTCGACCCACTAGAAAATCTTCCAACGGGATTTTCCGAATCAAATGATGAGGGTCATTTGTTTTGAGTAAAATAGTGGGAGCATATTTGATTAAAGGCCTAATTAAATATGTCAATGATACTTATATTTTCTTAATCCTTATGTAGATAACCATGACAGCAAACACCTCTAACAACATCTTGCGATCAATCCTTGACAAGGAAAAATTGTCTGGGACAAATTTTCTGGATTGGCACCGAAACCTGAGGATTGTCCTCAAACATGATAAAAAGCTGTATGTCTTGGAGACACCTGTTCCTGAAGAGGAACCTCCTAGTTCTGCACCTAAGGCAGAAAGAGATGCTTATAAGAAGCATGTCAATGATGCCAATGAAACTGCTTGTCTCATGCTGGCTATCATGAACTCAGAATTGCAAAAGCAACATGAGAACATGTCAGCTTTCAATATGATCGAACACCTGAAGCTGCTCTATCAAGAGCAAGCAAGGCATGAGAGGTTTGAAGTTTCAAAAGCCCTTTTCCAAAGCAAGTTAGCTGAGGGAGCCCCTGTAGGTCCCCATGTACTCAAGATGATTGGGTATGTGGAAAACCTTGAGAGATTGGGTTTTCCCCTCGAAAAGGAACTTGTGACTGATTTGATCTTGCAATCGTTGCCAGATAGTTTCAGTCAATTTGTCCTAAATTTCAATATGATTGATATGGACAAATCTCTTCCTGAACTGCTCGCCATGTTAAGAACTGCCGAGCAGAATCTGAAGTCAAAAGGGAAGTCCATTCTGATGATCGGAAATGGAAAGAGACAGAACAAAAGGCCCACCAAGCAGGGTGATAAAGGGAAAGGCAAGGAAGTTGCCAAACCCAGACCCACCGTTGCTGCTTTGAAGCCTAGTGGAGGCATAGCAAAGGCAGGCACCTGCTTCCATTGCGGTAAGACCGGACACTGGAAGAGAAACTGCCCAAAGTACCTAGAAGATACGAAGAATGGAGTAGAGACTTCAACTTCAGGTATCTTTGTTATTAAATAAATTTATCTACTTTTGCATCATGGGTATTAGATACTGGATGCGGTTCTCACATTTGTACAAATGTGCAGGGGCTGAAAAGGAGTAGAGATTTGGCAAAAGGTGAAGTTGACCTACGAGTTGGCAGTGGAGCAAAGGTTGCTACTTTAGTCGTAGGATCTTATGTATTGACTTTACCTAGTGGTTTTATAATTCAGTTAGAGAACTGTTATTATGCACCTGCAATTAGCAGGAATATTATTTCTATTTCTTGTCTGGACAAGTTTGGTTTTTCATTTATAATAAAGAACAATTGTTGCTCAATTTATTTGAATGATATATTCTATGCTACTGCACAAATGAGCAATGGACTATATGTCCTTGATCTCAAAATGCCTATTAATAACATTAATACTAAAAGGGTGAAACCTAACGAGTTAAAACCAACTAGGTAAGAATATTAAAACTCTTCGATCAGATCGAGGTGGTGAGTATTTAAGCCTAGAGTTTGATCCATCTGAAAGAGTGTGGGATCCTATCCCAACTTACTCCTCCTGGAACACCCCAATGGAATGGTGCATATGAGAGAAGAAATCGAACCCTGTTAGACATGGTCCGATCCATGATGAGTCACGCCGATCTTCCAAACTCCTTTTGGGGACATCGACACCAGCTTACACACTTTAACCGTGTTCCATCCAAAAAGGTTGAGAAGACACCATATGAGATATGGAGTGGTAATAAACCACATATGTCTTACATAAAGATTTGGGGTTGCGAGGTTTATGTGAAACGACAAATTTCAACTAAGCTTGAGCCCAAATCTGACAAATGCTTATTTATGGGGTATCCTAAAGAAACAAGAGGGTATTACTTCTACAATCCTTCTGAGGGCAAAGTGTTTGTCGCTCGAACTGGAGTTTTCCTAGAAAAGGATTTTATTTCCAAAGGAACCAGTGGGAGGAAAGTAGAGCTTGAAGAAATTCAAGAATCACAAAGCATCGACACACCTATGGAGGAATTGGAGCAGGAAACACAAGTAGTTGTGTAAGAGCAACCTGCTCAAGTAGAACAAGACCAACGTAGGTCAGGCAGGATACGTCACCTACCTGAGATATATGGATAACTGATCAAGGTGATGTATTACTCATGGATCAAGATGAGCTTGTGGCCTACTCATGGAATCTTCGTTTTGATGAAACAGTAAAACAATATGAATTCATCAAGAACGAAGATGAGCCTTGTGTCTACAAGAAGGTTAGTGGGAGCATGATCGTATTCCTGGTATTATATGTAGATGACATATTACTTATTGGAAACGATATCCCTACCCTGCAACAAGCAAAGTCTTGGGTGGGGAAATGCTTATCTATGAAGGACCTAGGTGAAGCAGCCTATATATTAGGAATCAGAATCTATAGAGATAGATCATAAAATGCTTGGCCTAAGTCAGAGTACATAGACAAGGTGCTGAGACGCTTTAATATGAATGATTCCAATGGTTATGTGTTTTGCTGAAATGGTGGCGCTGTGAGCTTGAAAAGTTCAAAGCAAGATACAGTTGTTGATTCTACAACCGAGGTCGAGTATATTGCTGCCTCAAATGCAGAAAAGGGAGTTGTTTGGATCAAAAAGTTCATTAGTGAACTTGGCATAGTCCCTAGCATTGTGGATCCCTTTGGTCTCTATTATGATAACAATGGTGCTATCGCACAAGCTAAGGAGCCTAGATCTCAGCGACGATCCAAACACATACTCAGGCGTTATCATCTCATTCGAGAGATAATAGATAGAGGAGATGTGAAAATATGTAAAGTACCTACACTTGACAATATAGTTGACCCACTGACAAAGCCTCTTGCGCAGCAGAAGCATGATGGCCATACTAGATCAATGGGCATACGGGGTATGCCTGATTGGCTCTAGTGCTAGTGGGAGATTGTTGGTGTAAGCCCTAGAGGCCAATACATTTTGGTACTTATATCGAATAATAAAAGGAATTCTCTTTATTATGGTTGTTTAATAAAGTCCCCAGAATAGCTAGTCCGTTTAATGTATTAAGTGTGACTTAATCATGAGAATACATTAAACATAAGGACACTATTCTTAAAGTATCCGTAGTCGAGCTTTAGTGTGAAGTGGGATAACATTAAAGCATTAAGACTATTATGTTTGTAGACTGATGATCACATCCCATGGATCATGGATAAAGAGTTATCAAGTCTTAAACATAGGTATGAATATTAGGAGTAATATTTATACCGGATTGACCCGCTATGAGAATACTATATAGAAAGTTATGCAAGGTGTCATAAGTTATTCTCATGGTGATAATAGTGTATTCCACTCTTCGACCTGAAACGACTATGGATCCTAGATGTAGAGTCGAGTGCTTTATTGCTGATCCAACGTTGTCCGTAACTGGATAACCATAAAGACAGTTGATGGGTACTCCACAAAGCATGCTGAGGGACATGAGTGACCTAGATGGAATTTGCCCATCCTGCATAACAGGATAAATGTCTATGGGCCCAATATTGAACTGGACAAGGATGACACGGTCTATGCCTTGTGTTCAATATAGACATAAGAGCAAAAGGGTAATTATACACATAAGTATTATCACAGAAGGAATTGTCAGATCACATGACATTTTCGTGTCTTGGGTAGCAGTGATGTGTTGCTAGATACCGCTCACTGTTTATTATGTTAAATGCGTGATTTAATATAATTGCCAACGTCACGAAAACCTACAGGGTCACACACAAAGGACGGATTGATGAGAGATAGAGTAACTAAGGAATACCGTAAGGTACGGTGCCCTTAAGTGAGTTATAGAGCATCGTAAGGTACGATGTACTTGAGTAGAATACGAAATATGGTAAGGTACCATGAGCTTAAGTGATTTTGGGCATATTGTAAGATATGGGCCAAAATACACTTAAGTGGGCTTTTAGCTTGAAGCCCACACAAGTGGTTCTATAAATAGAACCCTTGTGCAGAAGCAAAAATTTGCGGTTGCATTCTTTTCGTTTTCACTCTCTCTCTCTCTCTCTCACTCAAAGCCTTCATTCGTACCAGCTAGCACTGAGATTGAAGGATCCCGTTCGTGTGGACTGAGTAGAGACGTTGTCATCGTTCAACGTTCGTGATCGCTTCGTGGATCTGTATCAAAGGTTTTGATCGTCATAAGAGATCTGCACCAAAGGTTTCAATCGTCATAAGAGGTAAATATTCTATCACTGATCATGACCATTCGTAAGGATCTCTAAAGGAGAAAATTTTAATTTCCGCTGCGTTTTGGACCGCAATTCTCCATCACTCCATTGGCCTCAGCCAAAGTCTAAGGTGACACATGAACAGAAGATAGTCTTGAGGACCTCATCCCGGATATAATCTTCAACTCCAAACTCCATTTGAACCCCACTCTCCAGAAAATGCCTCAACATTTCCCTTTCTCCATTTGAACCCCGATCTCCAGAAAATGCCTCAACATTTCCTTCTCTTCGTTTGAACCCCAATTGGCGCGCTGATCCCGTAACATTTCCATCTCTGTCCGACGGAAAAAATTCCTCCAGTATCGCACTACTGGGGTACATTGCTGATCTGACATCATGATGCTAAACTCCTCAGAGTAACACCTTCACCATCCAGCAAAACCAAATCTCAAACGGTAACCACGACTTGAGTCACGCTGATCGCGTAACATTTCCATCTCTGTCCGACGGAAAAGTTTCCTCCAGTATCGCACTACTGGGGTACATTGACGTCATGATGTTAAACTCCTCAGAGTAACATCTTCCAACTTCCGTCTCGCACGGCAGAAATCTCCTCCAATATCGCACTACTGGGGAACATTATTGATACAGTACCAAACTCCTCGGAGTAGCATCTTCACCTTTGGGCAAAACCACCTCTCAAACGATGACCACGGTTTGAGACTAGCTTATGCTTGCAATATGATGCATGATTGATTTTTCTGCGTAATGCTCCATAATTATGGAAATGCTACGCGATTCATTATGCAATATGCTATGCTTATCTACATGATGAATGTATAAAAAGGTATCCCCCTCAAGGGACTCTTCTGGGGAGCTCGAGGCACTCTGCTGAGGAACTTGACAACACTCCAATCTCCACCCCGCTGGGGAATAACACTGCTGCTGGGAAAAGGCAACCCTTGCTGGGGATAACCTTCTTCGCACCCGATCTGCTTGGGGAATTGCTGGGGATAAGGACCACCAACGCGCTCTGTGGGGATACAACAGTCTTTCACTTGCTGGGAACGCAACACCCCAGACTCTGCTTGGGAAACCCTCACAGATACCTCCGTTGGGGAAACAGCAACCTTCAGGCCTGGCGACTGGGGAAGCATCAATCTGAAACCTGCTGGGGATAACCATCCTGACCCTGCTAGGGAAGCCACAGACCTTGGATCTGCTGGGGAATTAGTCCTCACGACTCTGCTTGGAGAGATAAGGAAATTATGGTTCTGAACACCCGTCGACTCGTCGAACCCCGTCATCCATCATTCAAATCCATTGTCAGCTTTCCAATTTTGAGAACTCCCAGACTCGTCTGGACCTTTTCTGCTCCATCATCTTGTATTCCAAACCGCTCCGTACTCGACGAAGCGCGAACTCCTGGGACTTATACAGACCTTTCAATCTTCCGACTTTGAAGAGTCTTCTTGATTAATTCCCAAGATCGTCGTACGTCTCGTCGTCTTTTTCACCATTCGTCCGTCTCTTGTCCCTGATCAGACTCCACGGGGATTGTTTTCGTCAACAGTTTCCACATCACAACCTGCAAGTGAGTGAAAAATATCTAACAGCACCTGCAAAAGAGATCGTTAGATAAAACCGTGCCCCAGGCATGTCAAGATTTCAACACTTGGGTCACTCAACCTTCCGAATAAGATTTCAAGCTTCAATCTTATAAACATGCATTGGAAGGGACCTGTATGTCTTAAAATGCCAAATTCTTTATCACAAACAATTGGATGTTTTTGCAATCAAAGCGGTAATGAAAACAAAAACAAAATTATTTGACTGAATATGCATTTTATTGATTGAAAAAGTGTGGCTCAAACTGAGCAATACAAAGGAAGCAATTCCTGAAAAGAGGTAATTGCGCACAAAAGGAAAAATCTATCCTAATGGCAATGTGAAACCCGTAATCTCATCGAGTTCCAACTCGGTTACACCCCATATGTCCTCAGACTCTCCGTGCTTTCTGCCTTCTGAACAAGACGCTTCTGATCGATCCCTACCGGGTATTATCCATGATGCTTTAACCAAAGCGCAAACGATCATGTCGGACGCAGTTGTTCGTTTCAATCCCTCTTTTGCCTGGACCGCCCTTTCGGGTTTTCAGTCCACCGGGATACCCTTTTTTGTCCAAGTCGCCTTTTCAGATTTTCGACTTGCCGGGTGTACATTTTTTCTCTTTTATCCCTAATTTTTGCCCGAACCTTTCTTTCTGTTTTTGGTTCGCCGGGATGCCCCTTTTTTGTCTGGACTATTTTATTCTTTTCGTCCAGCGGGTCTCTTTATACGAAGTATTTTTTAACTGCGTCGACATTCACAGGTGATGGAAAATCTTCGCCATCCATGGTCGTTAACAACAAGGCTCCTCCAGAGAAAACCTTCTTGACCACGAATGGACCTTCATAATTAGGTGTCCATTTTCCCCTTCGATCGTTTTGAGGAGGAAGGATCCTTTTCAGCACCATATCACCTACGTGATATACCCGAGGTCGTACCTTTCTGTCAAAAGCACGCTTCATCCGCTGTTGATATAACTGCCCATGACAGATGGCAGCCAGCCTCTTTTCCTCAATCAGGCTTAACTCTTCATACCGGGTCCTTACCCATTCAGCCTCTTGCAATTTCACGTCCATCAGGACTCTCAAAGAGGGAATTTGAACCGCAACCGGTAACACCGCTTCCATTCCATATACCAACGAGAAAGGCGTTGCCCCAGTAGATGTGCGCACCGACGTTCGATACCCATGCAATGCAAACGGCAACATCTCATGCCAGTCTTTATAGGTTACCACCATTTTCTGCACAATCTTCTTTATATTCTTATTGGCTGCCTCAACCGCCCCATTCATCTTCGGACGATAGGGAGAAGAATTGTGATGCTCAATCTTGAATTCCCGGCACAATTCTGCCATCATCTTATTGTTCAAATTAGAACCATTATCAGTAATGATTCTTTCGGGAACCCCATATCGGCAAATGATGTCTCTCTTGAGAAACTGGGCAACGACCTGCTTCGTCACGTTCGTATATGAGGCTGCTTCCACCCACTTGGTGAAGTAATCAATAGCCACTAATATGAACCGATGCCCATTCGAAGCCGTAGGCTCAATCTTTTCGATCATATCAATGCCCCACATAGCAAACGGCCATGGGGACGACATCAGACTCAACGGATTTGGAGGCACGTGCACCTTGTCAGCATAAATCTGGCATTTATGACACTTCCGCACGAAATTGAAACATTGGGCCTCCATTGTCATCCAGTAATAACCTGCTCTCAGCAGCTTCTTCACCATTGCATTCCCACTAGCATGGGTACCGAACGATCCCTCGTGAACCTCTTTCATCAATTGGCTTGCTTCTTTATCATCAACGCATCTGAGCAAGACCCAATCAAAATTCCTCTTGTATAGAACCCCGTCCTTATTCAAGTAGAACACCATGGCCAACCTCCGCAGAGTCTTTCGGTCCTTCTTAGATGCTCCCTCGGGATACTCTTGAGTCTCTAGATAGCGTTTGATATCGTAATACCACGGCTTCTCATCATCAGGCGCTGTGTCAACAACAAACACATAAGCCGGTCTATCCAGACGTCCCACTTCCACACTGGGGAACTGATTCCACCACTGCACCTTAATCAAGGCAGCCAGGGTAGCCAAAGCATCTGCCAAAGGATTCTCTTCTCTCGGCACATGATGCATCATTACCTTGGTGAAAAACGTCAACAATCTCCTCGTATAATCCCGGTATGGAACTAAATGAGATTGATGCGTATACCATTTTCCGTTAACCTGATTTACAACCAGAGCTGAATCTCCATATATGATAAGGTTCTTGATCCTCAAATCGATCGCCTCTTCAATCCCCAATATACAAGCTTCGTATTCAGCCACGTTGTTGGTGCACTCAAATGTTAGCCGGGCAGCAAAAGGAATATGGGATCCTTTCGGCGTAACCAAAACAGCACCAACACCGCTACCATTCACGTTAACGGCCCCATCAAACATCAGAATCCATTCGGATTCAGGGTCAGGCCCCTCCTCCGGGATTGGTTCCTCACAATCTTTCGATTTGAGAAACATGATGTCCTCATCAGGGAATTCAAACTTCATCGGTTGATAATCCTCAATGGGTTGCTGAGCGAGGTAATCAGACAATACACTCCCCTTGATTGCTTTCTGAGAGGTATACTGAATATCATATTCAGTCAAAATCATTTGCCACCTCGCCACCCGTCTGGTCAATGCTGGCTTCTCAAAAATGTACTTGATTGGATCCATCTTGGAAATCAATAAAGTGGTATAAACTAGCATATACTGTCTCAGTCGGCGAGCAGCCCAGACCAAAGCACAGCAAGTTTTCTCGAGCAGTGAATATCTTGTTTCACAGTCGGTAAACTTTTTGCTAAGGTAGTATATGGCATGCTCTTTTCGACCAGACTCGTCATGCTTCCCCAATACACACCCCATAGACCCCTCGAGGACCGTCAAGTACAGAATTAGCGGTCTTCCCTCCACAGGAGGCATCAGAATCGGAGGCTCCTGCAAATATTCTTTGATCTTTTCAAATGCCGCTTGGCAATCATTATTCCACCTGACCGTTTGATCTTTTCTCAACAATTTGAATATCGGTTTGCACGTGGCTGTTAGATGAGATATGAACCGTGAAATGTGTAGCGGTGTATTCGTCGCTATATGATCTATCGATTAAATCATAAGCTATGAGATACAATGAAATTTCGAGTCGCCACCGCACTTTTATTTATCCAAAGGACTGGCTAAAAAGCGAACAAAAGCCTAAGAAGTTTTACACGTAGAAAACTAATAAAAAGATCAGAGATTCTGGGTAAGGGGTAAATTACGCAATGGGAAGGTGTTAGGCACCCACTACGTCCTAGGTACTCCTAGGGAGCCCTTTTCACACTTGTTGTAAAAATTGTTATTTGTTATGACATAAAGATTGTGCAAACATGATTGGGATGATGAGAAAAGAATGTACAATTTTATTGGGTTATTGGGTTCGAACGGATGAACCCGTTGCCTACGTACCTTCCATCAAAGGTAAGGATCAGAACGCCGTAGTTCGGCTAAAAGATTTCCAAAAGTTGGTGGATTTGATTTTAAACACAAGCACTGAGGCTTTTCATTATCAATGGGAGAACACTCGACCAAGAACAACATCCACCATGTGAGGATAGCTTCGACGCACTAGAGGGGTTAGCCCTGTTTGAAGTACGGAAGTCTTACTGTCGACTCACTAAGGATAGGCAAGATTTACATCAACCACAATGATAATTGAAACCTATGGCTAATGCATGAAAAGATTAACAATGGACAGAGCCAAAACAAGTGAATGAGTGAAGTTAATTGATTATGATTATGAAAATGAAGTCAAAGTATGATTAAGATTGATTTGAAGAAGTATTATGAAATGAGTTTGAAAAAAAGTCAAGGACTTGAGGTCCAGGTTTTAGTTAGAAAATCATGAAGATGTTTGCACAACAACTATGTCAAATTTGAAAGATAAAGTGTGAAAAAGTCTAGGACATAATGAATGATGAATGGATGAGTGGATAGTAAAACTTCTTAGAAGGTTCACTTCTTGAGATCATATAGCAGATGATTCAAGTGTGTCCTTTGGAATAGCAATTAATAATAACAAACAAGCAAAGCAAGCAAAAGCGGATATCGGATGCCAATCACTGGTCTTATACCAATCTCCTAAAACAAAATGGGATATCAGAGGCCACTCAATGGTCTCACACTAATCTCCACAGGCAAAGAAATAAAAGCGGATACCGGATACCAATAGATGGATTTACACCAGTCTCCTAAAATAGAAATGGATATCAGAAGCCACTCAATGGACTTACACCAATCTCCTCAAAGAAAAACAAAGATGAGAAATGGAAGTTAACTGCCAATCTGTCTGGACTTAGGTTAACTCCACAGATATGTTCATAGGAATACCAATGCCACATTACAGGGACTTACAATGGATCCTCACATACAAGAACAAAAGCAACAATATGATCACAGGAATGCAAATGCCAACTTACAGGGACTTATAATTGCAACCTCTCATACAAACAGATGAAACAAACTTATGATCACAGGAAAGCAGATGCCAACTTACAGGGACTTATAACTGCAACCTCACATACAAATCAAACGGATCAAATTATGATCACAGGACAACAGATGCCAACTTGCAGGGACTTATAGCTGTATCCTCACATACAAACAAACGAAGCTATGAGCAGAGATAAGATGAGTGGCCAAGGTGATGGTCTTATACTCACTTCCATGTCATAGGAGCAATGGCCAAAAGAGATGGACTTACAATTGTCCTCAATGGGCAACCAACAATGATAGCACACAAAAGCAAATGAGATGAACATGCACTAATGGCAATTGATGATGATGATAAATGCATAGCATACAGGCAAACAAATGCATATGAAGCAATCAATCAATCAATGAATATCAAACAGCACACTCTATAGCCAAACAATGGGGGGCTCACACAAGAGGGTTTGACTTTGAAAGTCCACTGTAATTGGTAAAGGTCGCTCTTAACCTTGCCATTGAGAGGCTAAGGTGAAGCAGATGAAAAGGAGATGAGGGGTGTGCCTCATTGCTTCTATCCCTGATCAGGGAGAGCATATCAGAAAGTGTGGGAGCTCAGAAAGATGGAGCTCTCTCCACATTATTGACTCGATTAGATCTTGGGTATTTATCTCAATGCTTCAACCATGTAATGGGAGCAAAGAGAGGACACACTGAATAGTGGGGGATAGATTGCTTATCCCTACCTTCCACCAATTGCCTTACTTGAAGGACTTTTCCTGCTTGGGACAATTTTAAACACACACAGGCATTGCCTCTTAAGGAGGACTTCAGACAGTTTGCCCGGTCAAATAACAGACCGGGTCTCCAGACTACATGAAGAAGAAAGGTTTATACCTCAAAGCAAATGCTAAATAGCAAAGCAAGCAAGTTCAAAGAACTTAAGCAACTAAAGTACCTGCAAAAGTCAAACTAATTAGTAAACAGCTCAACAGTCAAAATCAAAAGGAAATGAACCAATAGTCAACCACAGAGGGACCAATTGTGCAAGGCACAAAGACTCAAGCATATGAGTCACCTACAAAACAAAGGTTAGCACATTAAACAATCAAACTAAAACACATTTGAATGATCCTCAAGGCATTGGGGCTTAACCTGAAACAGATGAACTCAACATAAGCTTAGAAGACCACTAGGACTAGCCTAGGGTCAAAGGTGAAAGAAAAAAGTCAAACAGAAAAGGAAAGTCAACCCAATTCATGTTCAAGCATTTAATAAGCAATCTCAATTGGATTCATAATCAAAATCATGCATCATTGTCATTTCATATGCAAAAGGATGCAAAGCATGGCAAGAAAGAGCACAAATAGGTCAACAGCAAGACCTCTTTCAAAAGTCAACTCAAACAATCTCAAAAATCATGAAATAAATCACACTCAATCCTAACATCTAGCATGGTAGACATGTAAAATTTCATGGCATTTGGATGAGAGGAAGGCAGTCAAGTAAAATCATGAAGTCAAACCAAATTCAAGTAAGCATAATGAAAGTCAACAAGCATGGGTCAACTTCAAAAAATCATATCAATTTGAAAACAGAAGAGAAATGAGTGAGATTAACACCAATGCAAAGCTTAAGGTGTATAGTTATCACATATGAAATTTCATGGTCATACAATAAGATTTGAGAATTTCACAAAGGATTTGGCAACATATAGCACAAAAAGTCAACAAATGACTAAGCATGGAAGAAAATTCTCAATCAAATGGAAAACAGCAAGATTAATTCCAAGAAAATTCATGTACCAACTAGACATGTGATAGATGATTCATGCAAAATTTCAAGTGATTTGGAGGCCAGGAGACATGTGAACAAAAATTGGGAAAATGCATGTCATTCATATAGCACCAAATGAAACACATACCTTCAAAAGATCATAACTCTCAATCCACAAATGATAAATGCACAAACTTTATATGGAAATGAAGGTCAATGTGTCTAGTTTCACCACAAAAAATTTCAGGCTCATTGGATGCAACATGAGTATTTCACAAAAGGAATGGCACAATGTATCATTTATGCATACATGTTGGGAAAACAATTATCATTAAAAATCCAGCCAATGGAAAATTAATTAAAAATAACAATAAAATAGAGGACACATTCATGAACATGAGGAAAAAATTTCACAATTTTTGGAATTAAAATGAATGAGAAATTGATTTTTGAAGTTGAGGCATAAATGGATGAAGTATGAACAAATAACATGGAAAGGATGAGTCAAAGTGGTCAACAGCGTGGCATTATGGTAATATCTGCAGTCACTTATTGAAGTGCTGCGTTTTGGGCAAGGAAATGAAATGTTCCTATTGGCTCTCAGCCAATGGAACAGTGTACTGGCCAATCCAGTTCAAAATTCTGAGTTTTCACATAAACCCTTAGGGTTTCTAACAGCATGGCTCATGGTATCAGGTTCAATGTTTATCATCATCATAAAACAAAACAAACAAACAGCATGGCATTGGAATACCTCGTGCAACATCACATAATCAAAACCAAACACAACAAACAGCCATTCAAAAGGATTTTCATGGGCAGGGATAAGGTTTAACATGAACAGCCTGTGTTCATCACCATCAGGTAATCAATTGAAATCCAACAGAAGCAACTAATCATGGCAATGGTAATATTCACACAGCAAGCAACCAACAGTATGTAACATAAAACATATGGTTTTTTCTGGGTTCAAGCATAACAGCAGGGCACTTCATGGTATCTCCAACATTCATCATTAATCACGAAATTCAAAAGCATCATGCAGAAACATGGCATTGGTGTAGTAACCTTCATGCAACCTCATGCACCATCAACCAACAACAGCATAAGCATATTCATGAGATTTTCTTGGCAGCTTAAGGCAGCAAAACAGCAGGGGTAAACATCATCTTTAAACAAAATTCGACCAAGAACAAAAGCATAGCAAGTGGTAATGGTTCATGCAATTAAAACAAACAACAGCAGCCAACAGGAATCTGGGAAAGGGTTAAGGCTTATGCGCTTGGCTGTAGCAGCAGCAGGTCAAACTTATATTCCTCACCCAACAGCAAAATTCCAACAGAAAGAAAAACACAATATGGCAATGGCACTTATGCAGCCTCAACATAAACAAGCAAAACATGAACTCATGTGAATTTCTGGACAGGGTAGGTTCAAGCACAACAACATAAGTTCAACATCAATGTTCATCATTCAGTCCAAAATCGAATGGCATGGATCAACACAGCATGGTAGTAACAAGGCTCTTCATGCAAGCACATTATAAACAACAAACCAACAACCAACATGAGGAATTCTGGGCATAGTTCTAGGGTTTGAGCATAACAGCATATGTTCATCATCATTCAAATCCAGAAATCGACCAAGAACAAAAATCCCCAAAAAAAACAACAATCAAGCATGGTAATCTCATCAGCATTCAACATACATCAAGAATCAAAGTATGGTTTCCCTTAAAACACCTTATCCATCATGAATCGAAGGCAAATACATTTGTACATCATATTTCAAATCCAAATATCTTACAGCATACTTAACCATTTCAAACCAATTAAAGTTCATTAAGATCAGCACAACACAAACTAACTAAAACATATCATGGCATGGTAAAAATAGTAGGTCGATTACTTACTTGTTTTGGAAGAAAAATCGAAAACAGTGTTGTATTGATGGATTTAAGGGCAAACAGGTGAAGATGATGCTTGGCAATGATGAATCCTTGAGGAAAATGAGCTCGATGATGCTTGGAAGCTCCCACGATTCAAACTGCCATTTGAGCTGCTTGGAGAAAACAGGTTCTGAAGATGAAGTTCCAGCCAATATTTTATACTTGGAACCAACTCATAGTGATGATGGATGATGAAAGATGCAAGGGGCTGCTTGAGTTTTTCGAATGGTTTGTGCAGAAATCCTGCTTTGGCAAAAATGCAAGATGAGAGTGAGAGTGTTTTTGTGCTGTGGCTGCTGCGATTCTTTTTTCCTCTAGGGTTTACAAATGTCAGAGAAATGCACTTTTATACTTCTGTTTATCCTTGCTTAATCATATGCTAAGTTGGTTTTGCTTAAAATGAGACATTTGCCATTTTGCTAATTATGGAACAAGTGAATGATGGAGGGTGTAAACTGGTCGAGCTGGGCCTTAAGACAGGCTGCTAGTGGCCTTGCCAATTGCTGTTTTGTGTGCTGCAGAACTGCTGTACTTGTTTTGCTCATGTGAAGCCAAATGCACAATTTGCCAAGTTTGTATTTTTGGTCCAAAATGATGGCACAAGGGTGAAATGAACATGGTTTAAGGCTTGGAACAAATCACAAATGATATAGGAAACATTTCCCAATTGGCCAATTGGTGAAAAAAGTCTTAATTCAAAAAGTCAAAGTTTGGTCAAACTTTGAATTTAAATGAAAAAGGTCCAAAAATGCCATTTTGAATGGTAGGGTTTTGGTGTATGAAATTTATATTTTTGGAAAGAGGATGAAAAATGTGGTTTGTAGGAAAAAACCCCACCAAATTTGGCCTTATGGTTTGAGAGATATGGCTCGTTGAAGTTCAAAAATTGATGAAAATGAATTGATCATATCTTGACAACCACACATGGGATTTGAGAGTTCTTGGACTTTTTGAAAATGGGAAGACAAGATCTTCAACTTTCATGTTGGGCAAAAATTCATTTGAAGCTTTTATCATGATGTAAGTTTAAGATCAAGAAGTTTCCATTTTTGGCAGTTGAAATTACAGGTCCACTTTCTATTTCTGGAAAATTTTCTGTTTGACTTGATTTTCTTCCATGATGAGGTTGAACATGATAGATGAGGCTTATACAAGCATGAATGAGCTCCTTCAAATCAATTCCATCCATCAAATCTCTGATTAAATCCACAGTTGACCAAGTTTGACTTTTCTAGGGTTTTGGATGACTGGACCTCTTCTGATGAATTCCAAACCCTAATTCCTTGAGATCTTGACTTCAAATGATGTCTCAAGTTGTATGAACCTTTGATTAATGATCATGGTGCCCAAATTCTGCAAGAATGGCCACCATCCATTGCTTTGACTGATCAATGACTGACTTTGACCTAATTGCTGATGATTGCTTCAACTGCAAGCAACAAGGTTAGACTGACAATATTTTTGTACTTTTTGAATGATAAACATATGAAAAGCAAAGATATACAAATGCAAAGTATGCTTGGTGATCAAGAAACAAACCACAAGGTAATCTACCCACTAGAAGGGAAGCAAAGGCATGCAATGATCCTTGAGGTCATGATATGAATGATATGGGCCATGAGGGATCTTAGGGCCCAAAATTGGGGTCTTACAGATGCCCCTATTTAAGGTCATTCTAGCCGGAGAAGTGAAGTTTAGAAATCTTCATCTCGACGCGGTAGAATGGGCTTAAATAACAGTAATGAGACAAATTTTGGTCCCTAAGAGACCTCATGATGCAAATGTATGTATGCAAAAGACACAAACTCTGTGGGGAATATGATTCACACAGAAGAAAAGACGATCCATCGGAGTAGTACACTCACCAGGAACAGAGACTCTGACAAGACTCTAGTTGGGGATAATAAAAGAAAAAGAAATGTGTGAACAAGACATGACTCTAAACTGGGGAAAAACAAAACTGACATATCGTGATCAAAACACGACTCTGATTAAGGAACAACAGAAAACAGACAGGAGAACTCACTGGGGAGTGAAGGACTCACACTGGGGAAAAGAATTCCAAATGGAAAATAAATCCATTGGAGAGACACAAGCTGACTCCTGGGGGAGAAGCAACAGAAAACTTCACTGAGGGAAGCAACAAAGAAATGAGATGTTACCAGGCATACGGATAACAAACTCAGGAAAATCTGACTCCACAGGGGGACCGAGGTCATAATAGGGAGCAGACAGGAGGGAACACCAAGGATACCGGTTACTGGGTATATAATAGGTGACCGACCAAAGCGTGAATTGGATTTCACTTCCAAAACACTCATCATCCTGAAGAGAGCTAGAAAAGCAAACTTGTTTATAGGATGGACATTCAATTCCACAAGGAAAATGAATCTTACTCTGAGGGGAAAACAATCAAAAGATCGACTCAAGAGCGAACGAGATATAATATCCACTACCGTCAGAACGTGGATAGAATACTCAGATGAGACATATTATTCATTACCGGCAGACCGTGAATAATATACTCGAAAGGGAAAATTATCCTGAACCGGTTACTGGGTTGTTTATAGGATAAGATCCGAAGACGTGAATTGGTTTTCACTTCCAAAACACTCATCATCCGAAAGGAGGGCTTGAAAAAGCAAACTGACTTAAAGGATGGGCATTCGAATCCACAACGGGAAAACGAATCTTACTCAACTGGGGACACAAACCCAAAGAGTGCATGAGATACAATATCCATTACCGGCAGACCGTGGATAAGATACTCGCATGAGATATATTATCTATTACCGTCAGAACGTAGATAATAAACTCGCATGGTAAGAAACACCAGAGATACCGGTTACTGGGTATATAATAGGTGATCTACCGAAACGTGAATTGGATTTCACTTCCAAAACACTCATCATCCAAAACACAAACTGGTTAAAGGATGGCTATTCGATTCTACAAAGAATACGAATCTTGCTCAGTTGGGGAAAATCAACAAAGAATTCCAACTAAAGAGCGCATGAGAAATATTATTCATTACCGGCAGACCGTGAATAATACACTCGAAAGGAAAAGACACCAGAGATACCGGTTACTGGGTATATAATAGGTGACTATCCAAAACAGAGAGACGATCGATACCAAGCATACGGGTAAACGAAAGACAACTCAAAGGGATAAATTGCAAGCATCCGGCAATTATCCAACAACAAGAAAATATTCGACTCCACAAAGGGAAATAACGAATCTTACTCGACTGGGGAAACACAAAAGGCTTCGACTGAAGAGTGCATGAGATATACTATTCATTACCGGCAGACCGTGAATAATATACTCGCATGGAAGACTATCCACAACCGGTTACTGGGTTAATAAAGGATAAATCAACCGAACAGAAAGGCATCGGGATACCAAATTAGGTATATGATGATAACCAATCAAAAGGAGCAACAGACATTACCGACAAAAGGGTAAATGAAAGGCAAACTGCTGAGGATAAATTGCAAGCATCCGGCAATTATCGACAGGGACTAGCTGGGGATGCATTGATGAAAAATCAATGATCCGGGGAACAAATCACTAGCATACGGTGAAAAGACCCACTGGGGATAAAATTGCTAGCATACGGCAATTTTCCACAAAAGACTTGCTAGGGAATAAGTGCTGATCTGAGCAACTTAGCCAAGCAAAGGAAAATCAACATCAAATATTGAATGAAGATAACCACAAAATTAGGGTTTACATCTACCGAATACGGGGTAGAAGACCAAAAACTCCGCGTGGGGATAGAACAAATCACAAATCCGCACGGGAAACCAAAATAGGGTTTATAACAAACCACAAACTGCTGGAGAGCAGGAAAATAGGATTTTACAACTACCGGGTAGTAGGTAGAAAACCAAAAACTCTGGCTGGAGAATAAAAGGTGTATAACCACAAATTCTGTTAAGAAAGCCAGGAAAAGTAGGACTTACAACTGCTGGTTTGTAGGCAGAGGCCCAAAAACATTCCGCTGGGGAACAACCCGCTGGGAAGCACAAGATATTTGACAAATGGCCGATTCGGGAATGATCCGAAAAGACAGACTGAATAAAACACGTCCTAATGAGGATGTAACTCAAATAGGAAAATCCATCCCAATATATGTGTTGGGAGGAAACGGAAGAAACCGTCATCCACGAGGATATATCTCAGTGGGGAACTGCAGGAGGAAAGACAATATTTTCTGCTTACGGGCTGACTCTATATGGAGAGATTTTAAACACCCGACATCTGCTTGGGGAGATCTGTAAAGAAGATCTGTATCACCATAGCAGGAGACACGACAAACAAAAGATATATGGCAAGAAATGCAACATGAATATCTGAATGTTTATGAATATGCATGAATATGCGTGATTTATGTTTGATGAATGCTGACAAAACAGACAATTCTTAACACAAACAGGTTCAGGAACCAAACGTCCGGTATTATACTTCCAGGGGAAAAACCAACTGGAGAGCCAATCTGCGGAGATCTACGTGCTGTAAAGCAAAGATCTGCAGGTACTGCTGAAGAAGCAGAGAATCGGAGACATCGGGAAGCAACCCAATCAGGGTACAGAAAGTCACAACGGGCAAGACAGCCACCAAGACGAATCTGTAGGGGAACAAGAGAAGTCCCAAAGGTATATCTGCAGGGGATCCCAGTGTCAACTGAGAAACAAAAGGTGCATTGCACAAGCACGAACTGCTGTAGAAGCAAACTCCACACAACTCCGCTGGGGAACAACCCACTGAGGGAGAATGATATCATCCAAATAAAGTGTAACTGCATAAGCAACTCTACTGGGGAAAACTGTCGGCTACTCTCTTGGGAACAAACCACTGAGGGAGGACAGATCAAACAAGTAGATTCTGGACCGAACCACTCCACTTGGGGAGAATATACAGCAAACTGATCACAACAAGTAGGTTCTGCGATATAAGCCACTCTACTGGGGATCACAAACAGTCAGGAAATCAATCCGTTCACTGGAGGCTAGAGCCATCATCCGACCATACGGGGATTGAAGGAGTATCAACGGGCAAAACTGCCACAACGAACATTCTGCAGACTAAGCTGAGGAAAAGATGGATGAAATACTGGGATGTCAACCCAAATCAACCACTGAGTAGGAAAATAAATCCCGCTCTGCTGAAGAGAATAAAACTCTGATGGAGAGATAGCAACAATTCCACAGACGACTTCGCCGGGGAAAAGGGTAAAGTGCCGAGTATCAAACCACTGACTTACCGAGTCTTCAAAAAGAAAGCGATCATGCTGAGGAAATAGACAATTCCTGCTGGCACACTGCATGGGGAAAAGTGGTAACAACTCCACTTGCAAACCTGGTGGGGATATTAGTGACAGCTCTACTCGCGACTCCGAGGGGAGTATCAATCAATCAGCTATACTCATGACTGTGCTGAGGAGATAAATAAAGTCTGGGGCATACGACCCACTGGAGAAAGTGACGGGGCACCAAGGTGACAGACCATCAATCACCGAAACTTCTCAAGAAAACACCCATGCTAAGGGAAACTGCTGCTGGAGAAAAACGAAGTCTTCAACAACAAATCACTTGCGACTGTACTGGGGAACAACCCCAACAACAACTCTGTCTGAGGAACAACCCCAACAAAGATCTGAAGAAAGGAGATACCACCAAACCAGGAATATGAACAAATGTCTTACCTGTTGGAAATCATGCCACCCTCGGGAGAGCACTGAGATATTCTTGAGTATCCTTTCAATCTTGTGAATGCTCACTTTGTTTAAAACAAAAATTTTGAAAAAATTGATTTGTTTAAAACAATGACATTTTATCAATTTAAAACATGCAAAACATTTGTTGAATTGAAACAAATAAGAGTGCAAATAAATTGGATAAAAAGCTCAAATTGATTTGATGGAATGGTAGCCTGCCAATGGCAAGACTCCATAGATCTGTACAAATTTGAAATCAGTGATATATATTGGAAGAGGGCTACATTGAACATAATGATCCTTTCTCTACCAATTTGAATCTCGATGTATCCGAAGTTTCAGTTGACGACGAATCGAGAATCTTCTGACGAAATGACGACTGATGAACCAGAAAGTCTTGTCAGGATGCAGTCACTTGCCAAATCCCTAATTTTTGCCTAGATTGCCCCAGAGTGAGGTACTCAATCTAGCGGGATGCAAATATTCTCTTTTTCAAGTCTCTAATTTTTTTGCCTGGATTACCCTTGCGGGTTCTCCACCGAGACGCTCATTTTTGCCTAAGCCGTCCTTTCGGGTTTTCAACTTAGCGAGCTATTCTGTTTTTTTTCTTTGTTTTAGGCGAAGTATTTCTTGACTGCATCGGAATTCACAGGACGAGTGAAATCCTCCCCATCCATTGTTGTAAGCATCAAAGCTCCGCCTGAAAAGGCTCTCTTAACAACATATGGACCCTCGTAGTTTGGAGTCCACTTGCCCCTGGAATCGGGCGCGAAAGACAAAACTTTCTTGAGCACAAGGTCACCTTCTCGGAACACTCGAGGCTTGACCTTCTTGTCGAATGCTTTCTTCATTCTCTGCTGATATAACTGACCATGGCACATGGCAGTCAATCGCTTCTCTTCAATCAAATTCAGTTGGTCATAGCGACTCTGAATCCATTCAGCATCAGTCAACTAGGGACTTGAGGGTATACAATTTTTTCTTTTGGAAAAGTTTTGAAAATTTTTTCCTGATTTTTGATTTTTCCATCTTTTTCACCCTCTTCTCTTTTTTCTTTTTTTTTTTTTTGATTGATATTTTTGATTTTTTTGATATTTTTAATGCCCCAGTTTGACTGTTTTGCTGATTCTCATGATACAGCTGAATGAGCTTCTCTTTGTGCTCAAGAAGTCGGGTAATCTCGTCAGGAATCCCCCTCAACATCATCTTCCTCTGCCTCAGATACAAGGACTTCAAGATTGGGAGATGGCGTTGGATCATTATGTTCAATGGGTTTAGAAATCCCTGCATAATGATTCTGGATAATGAAAAGCTTTTGATATTTTAAACAAGCAAATCATTTATGCAGATGAAAAAGCTGTTTTTGTTGTTTTTCATGGTTTTTTGTGATCACTGATTTCATGCAAAAGCAAAAAGTGAAAACAAATGGAAAAACAAATGTTTGACAATGCATTAATTGAATGAAAACATCATTGTATTAAAATGCTGCCAACAATGTCATCACTTCTCCTTTTGGCATGGGAGAAGGGTTTTAAACAATAGGGAACAAATCACGCTGACTTATGAATGACCGTAGGAACATCCACAGCGACCCAATTGTGGCAGACACCACCAGGAATGATGAAATTGTTCAGATCTTCTGCATCCTCTTCCAAGATAGCAGCAACTTCTTCTTCAGGTTGATCATTATGGATGAATCCTCCACTGTTGAACAAACCTTGCTCCTTAAGTGCCCCAGAACAGTAGCCAATGCCAGCCCGGGATCGATTATCCAGGAATAAATCCATCAGCAGGAATAAAAATCCATCAACAGGAATAAATCCATCAACAGGAATAAATCCATTAAAAGCACTTGGTCTGGCAAAATCCTCTGAGTTCACAGCTCTCTTGCTCAGGATAATCCATCAAATCTGGCAGAGTTGGCTCTGGTATAACACCGGCGAAGTGCGTCTTCAAAATGAATGAAGATCACGGGGTCGGACCACTGGACGGGAGACCGGAACAAAACACCTGCTTATGCAAATGATGCATGAAGTGTTTATGCATATGCTTGTTTTTATATCAAAGGAACCCGAGGGTTTTATTTGCAAACTTTGAAATATTTAAGCATTTTGATCATACATGAGAATATCTCATCAGATATATCAGGTGAAAAAAATTTTCCCGGTTTTTTCAAGTTTTGAAATTTTTTGCAAATAAACTCCTTTGAGTTCCTTGAAAATTTTCTTTTTCTGATGACATGGATGCGGATGAATGCATGAATGTATGAATGCAACAAGCACACTCAAGGATCAAGCAAAGCACACCAAACAAAGGTCGTGGGAAAGCTCTATGTATCCCTAATATCAATCATCCATTTTGGTGGATTTAGGTTTTCACCTTATCGACACCCAAGTTCCATTGATATTAACGGTACATGAACCGGTTCAGACATTCTTAATATCAACCAGCCGCTTTGATGGATCTAGGTTTTACACCTGATCCGGGATCCATTGATATTAACAATGTTTGAACGACTCAACCACGAATCACGGGTTTGTTGAGAGTCACGAGCATGGAGTCTCGGTTAAGAACCACCCAAAGGGAGTGTACTAGGGTTTAAACCTGCCAGACATGTTCTACCAGAGGTTCCCATAATCATCGTTCCATCTTTCGAATATTATCGGAGGAACGAATACTCATATTCCAAGAATATTCTCAAGAGAAACTCTTATGAGTGTAGTATCGCGTAACAATCGTATCAGAACTGACATCTGAACGACCTCCGCACTACGTTCCTAAAAATAGGCCAAGATGGGTTTGGTAAACTAAGGTCCTTGGCTTCTGCGGAACATGATTGAAAGAATAATGCCTAACCACAAATAACTTGTGTGACATTATTAGTTCAACATGACCTCCACCAAGTGAATGGACTCGCAAGTCAACTGGCTAAGGACTACTCCACACCAGTCGACAAGACTATGCCATTCTCCTATCCTAGAGAGCACTCGAGTTCGGGTATAGAACTCATCTCACAGATCACCAAAGCAAACAGCAATGTATATCAAGCAATTCACACATTACAATCAATACAGTGATCCCAAATTGTACAAAAATATGTCAAATAACAAATAATAATATAGCACAACAAGGGTGAAAAGTAGGCAATACCACCAAGGATTCTGGTGAGATTTCCCCAGCAGAGTCGCCACTTTTCTGTGACTTCTCCCCAGCAGAGTCGCCACTTTTCTGTGACTTCTCCCCAGCAGAGTCGCCAGTTTTCTGTAGCGGTGTATTCGTCGCTATATGATCTATCGATTAAATCATAAGCTATGAGATACAATGAAATTTCGAGTCGCCACCGCACTTTTATTTATCCAAAGGACTGGCTAAAAAGCGAACAAAAGCCTAAGAAGTTTTACACGTAGAAAACTAATAAAAAGATCAGAGATTCTGGGTAAGGGGTAAATTACGCAATGGGAAGGTGTTAGGCACCCACTACGTCCTAGGTACTCCTAGGGAGCCCTTTTCACACTTGTTGTAAAAATTGTTATTTGTTATGACATAAAGATTGTGCAAACATGATTGGGATGATGAGAAAAGAATGTACAATTTTATTGGGTTATTGGGTTCGAACGGATGAACCCGTTGCCTACGTACCTTCCATCAAAGGTAAGGATCAGAACGCCGTAGTTCGGCTAAAAGATTTCCAAAAGTTGGTGGATTTGATTTTAAACACAAGCACTGAGGCTTTTCATTATCAATGGGAGAACACTCGACCAAGAACAACATCCACCATGTGAGGATAGCTTCGACGCACTAGAGGGGTTAGCCCTGTTTGAAGTACGGAAGTCTTACTGTCGACTCACTAAGGATAGGCAAGATTTACATCAACCACAATGATAATTGAAACCTATGGCTAATGCATGAAAAGATTAACAATGGACAGAGCCAAAACAAGTGAATGAGTGAAGTTAATTGATTATGATTATGAAAATGAAGTCAAAGTATGATTAAGATTGATTTGAAGAAGTATTATGAAATGAGTTTGAAAAAAAGTCAAGGACTTGAGGTCCAGGTTTTTAGTTAGAAAATCATGAAGATGTTTGCACAACAACTATGTCAAATTTGAAAGATAAAGTGTGAAAAAGTCTAGGACATAATGAATGATGAATGGATGAGTGGATAGTAAAACTTCTTAGAAGGTTCACTTCTTGAGATCATATAGCAGATGATTCAAGTGTGTCCTTTGGAATAGCAATTAATAATAACAAACAAGCAAAGCAAGCAAAAGCGGATATCGGATGCCAATCACTGGTCTTATACCAATCTCCTAAAACAAAATGGGATATCAGAGGCCACTCAATGGTCTCACACTAATCTCCACAGGCAAAGAAATAAAAGCGGATACCGGATACCAATAGATGGATTTACACCAGTCTCCTAAAATAGAAATGGATATCAGAAGCCACTCAATGGACTTACACCAATCTCCTCAAAAGAAAAACAAAGATGTGAAATGGAAGTTAACTGCCAATCTGTCTGGACTTAGGTTAACTCCACAGATATGTTCATAGGAATACCAATGCCACATTACAGGGACTTACAATGGATCCTCACATACAAGAACAAAAGCAACAATATGATCACAGGAATGCAAATGCCAACTTACAGGGACTTATAATTGCAACCTCTCATACAAACAGATGAAACAAACTTATGATCACAGGAAAGCAGATGCCAACTTACAGGGACTTATAACTGCAACCTCACATACAAATCAAACGGATCAAATTATGATCACAGGACAACAGATGCCAACTTGCAGGGACTTATAGCTGTATCCTCACATACAAACAAACGAAGCTATGAGCAGAGATAAGATGAGTGGCCAAGGTGATGGTCTTATACTCACTTCCATGTCATAGGAGCAATGGCCAAAAGAGATGGACTTACAATTGTCCTCAATGGGCAACCAACAATGATAGCACACAAAAGCAAATGAGATGAACATGCACTAATGGCAATTGATGATGATGATAAATGCATAGCATACAGGCAAACAAATGCATATGAAGCAATCAATCAATCAATGAATATCAAACAGCACACTCTATAGCCAAACAATGGGGGCTCACACAAGAGGGTTTGACTTTGAAAGTCCACTGTAATTGGTAAAGGTCGCTCTTAACCTTGCCATTGAGAGGCTAAGGTGAAGCAGATGAAAAGGAGATGAGGGGTGTGCCTCATTGCTTCTATCCCTGATCAGGGAGAGCATATCAGAAAGTGTGGGAGCTCAGAAAGATGGAGCTCTCTCCACATTATTGACTCGATTAGATCTTGGGTATTTATCTCAATGCTTCAACCATGTAATGGGAGCAAAGAGAGGACACACTGAATAGTGGGGGATAGATTGCTTATCCCTACCTTCCACCAATTGCCTTACTTGAAGGACTTTTCCTGCTTGGGACAATTTTAAACACACACAGGCATTGCCTCTTAAGGAGGACTTCAGACAGTTTGCCCGGTCAAATAACAGACCGGGTCTCCAGACTACATGAAGAAGAAAGGTTTATACCTCAAAGCAAATGCTAAATAGCAAAGCAAGCAAGTTCAAAGAACTTAAGCAACTAAAGTACCTGCAAAAGTCAAACTAATTAGTAAACAGCTCAACAGTCAAAATCAAAAGGAAATGAACCAATAGTCAACCACAGAGGGACCAATTGTGCAAGGCACAAAGACTCAAGCATATGAGTCACCTACAAAACAAAGGTTAGCACATTAAACAATCAAACTAAAACACATTTGAATGATCCTCAAGGCATTGGGGCTTAACCTGAAACAGATGAACTCAACATAAGCTTAGAAGACCACTAGGACTAGCCTAGGGTCAAAGGTGAAAGAAAAAAAGTCAAACAGCAAAGGAAAGTCAACCCAATTCATGTTCAAGCATTTAATAAGCAATCTCAATTGGATTCATAATCAAAATCATGCATCATTGTCATTTCATATGCAAAAGGATGCAAAGCATGGCAAGAAAGAGCACAAATAGGTCAACAGCAAGACCTCTTTCAAAAGTCAACTCAAACAATCTCAAAAATCATGAAATAAATCACACTCAATCCTAACATCTAGCATGGTAGACATGTAAAATTTCATGGCATTTGGATGAGAGGAAGGCAGTCAAGTAAAATCATGAAGTCAAACCAAATTCAAGTAAGCATAATGAAAGTCAACAAGCATGGGTCAACTTCAAAAAATCATATCAATTTGAAAACAGAAGAGAAATGAGTGAGATTAACACCAATGCAAAGCTTAAGGTGTCTAGTTATCACATATGAAATTTCATGGTCATACAATAAGATTTGAGAATTTCACAAAGGATTTGGCAACATATAGCACAAAAAGTCAACAAATGACTAAGCATGGAAGAAAATTCTCAATCAAATGGAAAACAGCAAGATTAATTCCAAGAAAATTCATGTACCAACTAGACATGTGATAGATGATTCATGCAAAATTTCAAGTGATTTGGAGGCCAGGAGACATGTGAACAAAAATTGGGAAAATGCATGTCATTCATATAGCACCAAATGAAACACATACCTTCAAAAAATCATAACTCTCAATCCACAAATGATAAATGCACAAACTTTATATGGAAATGAAGGTCAATGTGTCTAGTTTCACCACAAAAAATTTCAGGCTCATTGGATGCAACATGAGTATTTCACAAAAGGAATGGCACAATGTATCATTTATGCATACATGTTGGGAAAACAATTATCATTAAAAATCCAGCCAATGGAAAATTAATTAAAAATAACAATAAAATAGAGGACACATTCATGAACATGAGGAAAACATTTCACAATTTTTGGAATTAAAATGAATGAGAAATTGATTTTTGAAGTTGAGGCATAAATGGATGAAGTATGAACAAATAACATGGAAAGGATGAGTCAAAGTGGTCAACAGCGTGGCATTATGGTAATATCTGCAGTCACTTATTGAAGTGCTGCGTTTTGGGCAAGGAAATGAAATGTTCCTATTGGCTCTCAGCCAATGGAACAGTGTGTACTGGCCAATCCAGTTCAAAATTCTGAGTTTTCACATAAACCCTTAGGGTTTCTAACAGCATGGCTCATGGTATCAGGTTCAATGTTTATCATCATCATAAAACAAAACAAACAAACAGCATGGCATTGGAATACCTCGTGCAACATCACATAATCAAAACCAAACACAACAAACAGCCATTCAAAAGGATTTTCATGGGCAGGGATAAGGTTTAACATGAACAGCCTGTGTTCATCACCATCAGGTAATCAATTGAAATCCAACAGAAGCAACTAATCATGGCAATGGTAATATTCACACAGCAAGCAACCAACAGTATGTAACACAAAACATATGGTTTTTTCTGGGTTCAAGCATAACAGCAGGGCACTTCATGGTATCTCCAACATTCATCATTAATCACGAAATTCAAAAGCATCATGCAGAAACATGGCATTGGTGTAGTAACCTTCATGCAACCTCATGCACCATCAACCAACAACAACATAAGCATATTCATGAGATTTTCTTGGCAGCTTAAGGCAGCAAAACAGCAGGGGTAAACATCATCTTTAAACAAAATTCGACCAAGAACAAAAGCATAGCAAGTGGTAATGGTTCATGCAATTAAAACAAACAACAGCAGCCAACAGGAATCTGGGAAAGGGTTAAGGCTTATGCGCTTGGCTGTAGCAGCAGCAGGTCAAACTTATATTCCTCACCCAACAGCAAAATTCCAACAGAAAGAAAAACACAATATGGCAATGGCACTTATGCAGCCTCAACACAAACAAGCAAAACATGAACTCATGTGAATTTCTGGACAGGGTAGGTTCAAGCACAACAACATAAGTTCAACATCAATGTTCATCATTCAGTCCAAAATCGAATGGCATGGATCAACACAGCATGGTAGTAACAAGGCTCTTCATGCAAGCACATTATAAACAACAAACCAACAACCAACATGAGGAATTCTGGGCATAGTTCTAGGGTTTGAGCATAACAGCATATGTTCATCATCATTCAAATCCAGAAATCGACCAAGAACAAAAATCCCCAAAAAAAACAACAATCAAGCATGGTAATCTCATCAGCATTCAACATACATCAAGAATCAAAGTATGGTTTCCCTTAAAACACCTTATCCATCATGAATCGAAGGCAAATACATTTGTACATCATATTTCAAATCCAAATATCTTACAGCATACTTAACCATTTCAAACCAATTAAAGTTCATTAAGATCAGCACAACACAAACTAACTAAAACATATCATGGCATGGTAAAAATAGTAGGTCGATTACTTACTTGTTTTGGAAGAAAAATCGAAAACAGTGTTGTATTGATGGATTTAAGGGCAAACAGGTGAAGATGATGCTTGGCAATGATGAATCCTTGAGGAAAATGAGCTCGATGATGCTTGGAAGCTCCCACGATTCAAACTGCCATTTGAGCTGCTTGGAGAAAATAGGTTCTGAAGATGAAATTCCAGCCAATATTTTATACTTGGAACCAACTCATAGTGATGATGGATGATGAAAGATGCAAGGGGCTGCTTGAGTTTTTCGAATGGTTTGTGCAGAAATCCTGCTTTGGCAAAAATGCAAGATGAGAGTGAGAGTGTTTTTGTGCTGTGGCTGCTGCGATTCTTTTTTCCTCTAGGGTTTACAAATGTCAGAGAAATGCACTTTTATACTTCTGTTTATCCTTGCTTAATCATATGCTAAGTTGGTTTTGCTTAAAATGAGACATTTGCCATTTTGCTAATTATGGAACAAGTGAATGATGGAGGGTGTAAACTGGTCGAGCTGGGCCTTAAGACAGGCTGCTAGTGGCCTTGCCAATTGCTGTTTTGTGTGCTGCAGAACTGCTGTACTTGTTTTGCTCATGTGAAGCCAAATGCACAATTTGCCAAGTTTGTATTTTTGGTCCAAAATGATGGCACAAGGGTGAAATGAACATGGTTTAAGGCTTGGAACAAATCACAAATGATATAGGAAACATTTCCCAATTGGCCAATTGGTGAAAAAAGTCTTAATTCAAAAAGTCAAAGTTTGGTCAAACTTTGAATTTAAATGAAAAAGGTCCAAAAATGCCATTTTGAATGGTAGGGTTTTGGTGTATGAAATTTATATTTTTGCAAAGAGGATGAAAAATGTGGTTTGTAGGAAAAAACCCCACCAAATTTGGCCTTATGGTTTGAGAGATATGGCTCGTTGAAGTTCAAAAATTGATGAAAATGAATTGATCATATCTTGACAACCACACATGGGATTTGAGAGTTCTTGGACTTTTTGAAAATGGGAAGACAAGATATTCAACTTTCATGTTGGGCAAAAATTCATTTGAAGCTTGTATCATGATGTAAGTTTAAGATCAAGAAGTTTCCATTTTTGGCAGTTGAAATTACAGGTCCACTTTCTATTTCTGGAAAATTTTCTGTTTGACTTGATTTTCTTCCATGATGAGGTTGAACATGATAGATGAGGCTTATACAAGCATGAATGAGCTCCTTCAAATCAATTCCATCCATCAAATCTCTGATTAAATCCACAGTTGACCAAGTTTGACTTTTCTAGGGTTTTGGATGACTGGACCTCTTCTGATGAATTCCAAACCCTAATTCCTTGAGATCTTGACTTCAAATGATGTCTCAAGTTGTATGAACCTTTGATTAATGATCATGGTGCCCAAATTCTGCAAGAATGGCCACCATCCATTGCTTTGACTGATCAATGACTGACTTTGACCTAATTGCTGATGATTGCTTCAACTGCAAGCAACAAGGTTAGACTGACAATATTTTTGTACTTTTTGAATGATAAACATATGAAAAGCAAAGATATACAAATGCAAAGTATGCTTGGTGATCAAGAAACAAACCACAAGGTAATCTACCCACTAGAAGGGAAGCAAAGGCATGCAATGATCCTTGAGGTCATGATATGAATGATATGGGCCATGAGGGATCTTAGGGCCCAAAATTGGGGTCTTACAAAATGTAGTTCAATCTACCTAAGAAACCACGAACCTCCTTCTCCGTTCTCGGTTCAGGCATTTCTCTTATCGCTTTTACTTTAGCAGGATCAACCTCGATTCCTTTCTCACTTACAATGAACCCCAGCAATTTACCGGACCGCACTCCGAAAGTGCACTTGTTCGGATTCAACCTCAATCTGAACTGTCTCAGCCGGTCGAACAACTTGGCCAGATCTACCAAATGCCCCTCTTCTGTTTGGGACTTTGCTATCATGTCATCAACATAGCATTCAATTTCATGATGAATCATATCATGAAACAAAGTCACCATGGCTCTCTGATAAGTAGCACCGGCGTTCTTGAGACCGAATGGCATCACCTTGTAACAAAAGGTGCCCCATGGTGTGATGAACATTGTTTTCTCCATATCATCTGGCGACATTTTGATTTGATTATAGCCAGAAAAGCCATCCATGAAGGAAAACACCGAGAATTGAGCTGTATTATCTACCAACACGTCAATGTGAGGTAGTGGAAAATCATCTTTCGGACTAGCTCTATTCAGATCTCGGTAGTCCACACACATTCTCACCTTCCCATCTTTCTTCGGAACGGGCACAATGTTCGCGACCCACGGCGGATAATTAGTAACAGCAAGGAAACCAGCATCCCACTGCTTCTGCACCTCTTCTTTAATTTTCATCGCCATGTCAGGTCGAGTTCTGCGCAACTTCTGCTTCACTGGAGGACAATCTGCTCTTAACGGTAGCTTGTGCACAACGATATCGGTATCTAACCCTGGCATATCTTGATAAGACCAGGCAAAGATGTCGACATACTCTCTCAACAATGCCACCATTCTTCTCTTGACACTTTCCTCCAAAGCAGCCCCGATTTTCACTTCTTTCTTGACCTCGTCGGTACCCAGATTCACAACCTCAATTTGCTCTTCGTGCGGCTGAATCACCTTCTCCTCTTGTTTTAACAACCTGGCTAACTCCCCTGGCAGTTCACAATCTTCTTCGCCTTCTTCTTCGGCTTGATAGATCGGATTGTCGAAGTCATACGAGGGTGTAACAGGATTGTTATCAATGAGATCCGGCGAGAAATCGCATCTGCATGAATGTTGATTCATGCATTGCTTTAGAACCGGAGCGAGACAAATTAAAAAGAAAAATGAAACATTGCCATTTTTATTTTGTTTTATTTTTAAACTGCAAAAATAAATGAAAAACAAGGAACACCGGTTTTAACCGAAAAACATCCATTTATTGATGATGCAAAACTTGCAAAATTTAGACATGAGGTGGCCCTTACAATGAACCATTACGTGTCGGGCAACACGTATGGCTTTCATGCAAATAAAACTGAAAACAGGAAAATATTACTCTTCGAGCAGAGTGACCGTGATGATCTTTTCGGCCTTCCAGTTCTGGATTCCCATCCCTGGTGCGCACGACTTTATCCATTGGTCAATTTCGCAGTCGCTATCAGTTTCATCACCCATCATGCAGATGTGATCCGGATCCAGCATTCCGGCACTAGTGAATGTGACTGACGTACGGCGTCCTCTGCCTTGTCCCGACGAGCCTCTGTTCGGCTGATACCCCACTCCGAAGCGGTCTTTCTTGGCGGAGATATCCATCATCCTACCCCAACCAGGAGCCTCTCCATTCTTCACCACCTCAACGACCTGCTTGTACGAAGCAATGGACGGTTTTTCCTCTTCTTTTGCAAATAGAGCATTCTCTACCTTAACGGTTTCGAATGCTTGACTTGGCGTCTCCCATATTTCGCCGTCCATTTCCACGTATTTGAAAGATGAAAGGTGGCTGACAAAGATGTCCTCTTCTCCGCAGACGGTGACAACCTGTCCCTCCCATATATATTTCAACTTTTGGTGCAAAGTCGAGGTCACTGCCCCAGCAGCATGAATCCATGGGCGACCCAACAGGCAACTGTATGCCGGCTGAATATCCATGACATAGAATGTCGACTTGAACACCTCAGGGCCTATCTTCACCGGGAGCTCAACTTCTCCGAACACAACCCGTTTCGACCCGTCGAAAGCCCGCACTATCAGATCAGTGGGCGTCAGGATCAACCCTTCACAGTTCAGCTTTGCCAGAGCTTTCTTTGGCAACACATTCAAAGAGGAGCCGATATCAACCAGCACATGCGAAAGCACGACCCCTTTACACTCCATTGCGATGTGTAATGCCCGATTATGATTCCTCCCATCTACAGTCAGATCCATGTCGGTGAAACCCAGCCCATGACTGGCATGCACATTAGACACTACCGTCTCCAACTGGTTGATCGTGATCTCTTGAGGAACATAGGCTTTCTTCAAAATTTTCAACAGAGCCTCTCTATGCCCCTCAGAGCTTAACAGCAAAGATAGAATTGATATTTTGGATGGAGTCTGCTGCAGATGGTCCACAAGCTTGTACTCAGACTTCTTGATGATTCTTAAGAATTCTTATGCTTCGTCATCAAGCTTTTCTTCCGACCCCACAGGCGCCGGTGTCACTACTGGAGTACCTTCACTAATCACTTGTTTTCCTTTCGCCCTGGCTAAAGCCTCAGCCTTTTCTTTTTTCTCTTTTTCTCCTTCTCCTCCCCTCAAGGCATCAGGAGCAAACAGTCTTCCGCTGCGAGTGAAACCACTAGTACCGGCATTATCCACCTTTGAAACGGTGGTTTCACCTGCAGTCTGATCTTCCACTTTCTCCCCATTGCAATATACCTCCCCACCATAATGCCACGGCACGGCATCATCTTTGTCATATGGAATTGGTCCAGGTACCGTGATAGTAACTCGAGCCGCCTCCGCCAGAGTTGACAAATCCACCGGATCAAAGTAAATTGTTATGGTGGAGACCTCATCTTTCCCCACATCAGCCCTTTCAAACTGGATACTTCCATCGTCCATCAGCCCTTGGACAGTCTGTCTCAACAATGTACATCCCTCATCAGGGGCAACAGTGCACTCAGCACAATCATCATCACAGCCCGGAAATACCCCATTTAACAATAACTGCCGTTTGACCTCAGCCAAAGGAGTCTTCAACTGATTAACACACAACAGCCCAATTCTGCTCCCCTCAAAAATAACATTCACCCCCCTTTGACCATGCGCGGGCATGGGATTAGCATTCACATTGGGAGACGGTGCGAAGTTGATTGCCTTTGAATCCACCAGGTCTTGAACCACGTGCTTAAAAGCTTTGCAGTTCTCTATGTTGTGTCCGGGCGCCCCTGAATGGAATTCACACTTTGCATTCTCATCATAATTGGCTGGCCTCTGATCAGGTCTCAAAGGTGCCAAAGTTCTTAACTGTACCAACCCCAGGTCTGTCAACTTTTTTAACAAAAAGGAGTAAGTCACAGGTGGTCTGTCGAACTGTCGGTCGTTCATTCTTCCCCTGACCTGGTAGCCATCCCTCTGAGGCCTCTGCTGAAACGGTTGACGCTGTTGTTGAGGTTGTTGCTGCTGTTGTGCAGGCTGACTGTCAGCAGGAATAGTTACCACAGCAGTGTGCTGGAAGTAACGATCCCTACTGGGTCCTCTCTGAGCATAGACCGCACCGGTATCACCCTCTTTTTTTCTCTGGCCATTACCGAAGGGCTTCTTCGACCCTAACGACGAAGCATTACCACCCTGAATCTTTCCGAGCTTCAGCCAGCTCTCTATCCTTTCACCGGCTACCACTATATCTGAAAAATTGGTGACCGGACAACCGACCATTCTCTCAGCAAACGCCCCTTGCAGGGTACCCATAAAGAGATCAGACATCTCCCTGTCCACTAATGGGGGTTGCACTCTGGCAGCCAACTCCCTCCACCTTTGAGCATATTCTTTAAACCCCTCGTTATTCTTCTGAGACATACCTTGTATCTGGGTACGACTCGGAGCCATATCAGCGTTGAACTGATACTGTTTAAAGAAGGCATCCCCAAGATCTTGCCAGCTCTTTATATCGGAGGACTTAAGCTTGGTGTACCACTCCAAGGACCCTCCATACAAACTGTCCTGGAAGAAGTACATCCACAGCTTTTGGTCCATAGTGTATGCAGAGATCTTGCAAACAAATGCTTGAAGGTGAGTTTCCGGGCAGGAACTTCCGTTATATTTGTCAAATGCGGGCGCTTTAAACTTCTGTGGGATCACAATCCCCTCAACTAGCCCCATGTTTGACATATTCACGACCCCGGGAGTGGCATAACTCTCCAAAGCTCTGATCTTTTCCGCCAGCAGTTGGATTTCCTTGTTCTGTGGTTGGGCACCGTACTTACCAAACGGTTCGTTGTGCATAGAGAACTGATCAGCTTCTCGGTCTTCCTCTCTGTCATCATCGACCCCGAAGAATGGAGGGAACAAACTATCCTTCATATTGTTACCCATTTGACCAGGTTGACCACCAGTAGCAGCACCAAAACCAGCAGTATTATTTACTATCCCCACAGTCGTCCTCTTTCCACCATCTCGAGAACCGCCCAGCCCCTGGTTGGAGACACCATCCAGGTTCACACCACTATTAGCAGCTGAAGCCCGCTCGAGCTTCTCAACTTTGTCAGCCAAAGCTTTCTGACCAACTGCAAACCCTTGCATGATGTTGATCAGTTCGCTCATTTTGTCCTTCAGCTCGAGGATATCTGAATTAGGGAGATCCATCAGTCTGGGAGTGTTGCGTCGAGTAAAGTATCTGTGAGGGCGTGTTGAGTGCAAAGGTACAACTCTACGAGCACGAGCAATGATTCCTGAAACAATCAAGCACGTTAGAACTGATACCTGCAAAATAAAAACACGTTATTATGATCATGCATGAATGCAGTGTTTATCCACATGAGGAACACTTTGTTTCTCGATCCTGGCTTCATCGAGACAAATAATAATCCGGCAGCAATATTCTGACATTCATCATTCGATTTCCTCATACAGATCAGAGATATATAATTTTAGCAACATACCACCCAACCATGTGTGTGCTGTGTGAGTGCATACGGTAAAGCAAATAAAGCTTGAAGATCAATCACTGAATGAAAACAATCATCGCATAGCAAAATGCACAATAAGCGCTATAGTCATACATCAAAGCTGATACAAATCAAATACAAATCTCTAGAATTAGGAAGGAATACAAGCAAAAATGAATTCCTTCAACAGGCCTGACGGTAATCCACACAAAAGAAAAAGGTCTATCATGACGAGGGTCCCACAGAAGGCCCTATATCATCAACCATCCTCGCGAACTCTGCGGCAAACCTGAGCTCGGTGTTCTCCTGCTGTAATCTCCCCACCTCCTTCTGGTGAATCTTCATCTGCCTGAAGTAATGATCTCTCTCAGCAAGATAATGATCCCTCTCAGCAATATAATGATCTCTCTCAGCAATAATCTTCACGTTCTCTGCTTCCTTAATCCTCATCTTTGCCTCCCACTCAGCAATGAGATTTCTGACTCTGTCGTCTCTCTGATCTCTCACAAGGATTTGCCTCCTCTTCTGATCTTCAATGACCTTTGAAGCTCTAGCCAATCTCTCTTTGGTGATGTCGTGCTCCTTTGTTGACGATGCCAAAGCCTGACTGACCTTACCATAGTAAGCGGTATCCATCTCAAAGCGCTTTGCTTCTAGGGCATGTCGCTTGTCTTGATCTTCCATCCTTACTTTGATCTCCTGATTAGCCATCTGGACCCGAGCGACACTCATCTCCAATTCCGTTTTCTCTGCAAGCAACTGATCTCTCTTCCGCTTCATCTCTAGGAACTCTTTCATACCAACAGAAGAAGGAGATTCCTCAATCAGCGGATACCAAGGATCAACCATAGGAAATGGTAGACAAGTGAGCTCCACTCTCTTGCTAAGCCAGTCATCAAACGGAGGAAAAGACCTGTTATTGGCTCTGCCCCAAGAAAACTTGCCTTTCCTTTGAATACTGCGCCATGCATCAGATACCTGCTTCAACCTGGCCTGATTGCCCTCAATCGGGAAGTACAAAGTTTCCTGAATCTCACTCTTGAGAGGAGGAACCTCCATAGCGAATCCCATTTGTCTCTTAAGAAGTGTAGGGTTATAGTTAATGCAACCCTAAACTCCTATAAGCGGCACATTGGGAAGACCCCCACAACTGCAGATGAAGTCTTGTCCCACCCCGCTACTGTGAGTCCAAGCTATGTCTTTGGCCCGCAAACCCATTAGCTTGGTCGCCCAATTGACATTTTGGCCAAGAAGAACAAAAGCACCCCTGGTAGGCAAATATCCCATAAACCACTTGTGTAGCAGTTGAGTGCAACATCTAATCAGTCCCCCACGCCTCTTCTCGTTCCGATTATGGACCGAGTAATAGACATCTCCGATCAAGGTAGGGATAGGATTCCTCTGAACAAACAAGCGGATGGCATTAATATCCACGAAGCTCTTCTGATTAGGAAACAGAATAATCCCATAAATGCTAACCGCAATCAAAGCACAGACAGCTTTCCAGTTACCCAACTCAGCATGCTCCTTGGCCTTAGCTTCTAGGAAACTCAGATGAAAACCAGGCAACTTCCCCTTCTCTTTCAGACTCCCCTCAACCATCTCCGGACTCAAATAAAGAGCACGGGAAATCCCTCCAATATCAGGTTCTTCCTTAGTAGCATAGAAAGGAACCTGATTTCTGATGGAACGCCCAAGATACCAGCATAATCCTCCATCAAAGGCCCCAATAAGTAATCTGGAAAGACGAAGCACCTCAAACCAGGATCATAGAACTGGAGGAGAGTATGAATGGCGCTCCTATCTCTGTCAGTGAGTTTGAAAACCATCTTCAGAATACCTCCATACGTCTCATGAAACATCCCCACATGGTCGGGTGTAATCAAAGCTATCATATCCTTCAGCATACTGATCTCTGGGTCAAAGAAGCTGTAGACCACATCGTCCTTCAAACCGGGCCTCATGTCTGAGCAAGAAGTCTCTCAACCAGGATCTCGATCAAAAATGTCCCTGCATATGGATAAACATGTGTTAGATGCAGGTAAATGCAAAATGTTAATGATGCTGATGAATGAATGCAATGCATTGCCATCCTCCAAGTCATTTGAACGTCTTGTTGCACTGAAGCCTGATCTCTGAACTAATCACAACCATATGAGGTACTGAACAAACACAAATCCGACCCAAGGGTTCCGAAATAAACGGAACTGAAAGATACATCACCATCATCACCAGAGAATCTCTGAGCAGATAACCACAATCCTCTAAATCGGCCCGGGGAATCCTGAAATAAACGGATCCCCACTAATAAATAACACGGACAGCACTCCGACGTCTCAGAAATAAATGCCCATAAATCCGACTTATAAATAGGACTCTGATCAATGGAACCATCAGTCACCATCAAAGTCACCATCTTAACATGCATCTGTAAGAATCACCCTCCCCTCACAGGTAAATTCTAAACAGGTCATCCTAAGGCGGATAATAGTCTCGACAATCGGGCAAAGATACTCAATGGGTTTGCCCTTTCGGGTGTGCCATTGTAGCTCTCCTGAGATCGTCTAAACCAAAGATCCGGGAAAGATCGGTCACCAAAGTCAATAGTCCAAAAGAGGTAACCCAACCAAAGTGGAAAACCCCACTGAGGAAGAGCACTCTCAGATGAACCTCGTCCGGCTTGTGGTATGTCACGTCGCAACAGCATGCCCAACCAGCATGTGAGGAACGTGAGACCACACTAATCCTAGGTGTATACTCGGGCCTGGGTTTTAGCCCCACTCAGAACACCCACCCCAAACAGAGGAACCACCTGCACAGAGGACAGCACGATGATAGCATGATGCATGCAAGTATCTATGCAAATATATACACAATCAGAATAATAAATGTAATAAATAGAGCAACAAAAGCAACCTAAACTATCCTAGAACGCTAGGAGAGACTCGCTTAGGGAAGATGGACCAGCGATAGGTCAACTTCTATAGTCCCCAGCAGAGTCGCCAGCTGTCGCATCCGCGAAAAACAACCGGCGGGCTAAAACAAAACAACACAGAGCCGCCACCGTGCGTTATTTATCCCAAAAGAGGGAAAGGAAATGCTCGAAGTAAACCTGGAAAAGACATGGTCTCGCGACCAAAGAGAATGGGATCGGGAGTCGGTTATGCGAAGGGAAGGTATTAGCACCCCTACGCATCCGTCGTACTCGACGGGATCCACGCTCAAAAGAAAGAAAAGGTTGCTAAAACAAACATCACACACACACACTGAAGACAACACAGGTGGGGGAAGAGAGGAGAGGGCTCGCTAGGATATCGCATCCTATGCCTATGTATCTCGTCTGGAACGAGAATCAGAGCTACCGTAGTTCGGCTCATGCACGCCGAAACAAAACAAACACACAAGCAGGCAAACATGGAACCCGAATGCCAATCGCTGGACTTACATCAGCTTCCGAACCAAACAAACCCACACTGGAAATCAGATGCCACTTGATGGACTTATACCGGACTCCAAGCACACAACAATAGGATACGGAATGCCAATGGCTGGGCTTACATCCGTCTCCTAACATACACAAGAACAAACAAGCAACAAGCTACTAAGGAGTCGGGAACTCGAGCCTAGCAACTGTCAAGCAAACACACACAAAAATAAAAAGGGTGCCCGGAGAGATCTCGGAAGACCTCCTGCCTACGTACCTCATCTGGTATGAGGATCAGGGCAACATAGTTACCCTTAACAGGGGAGAAAGACTAGCCTAACCATATACAAAGGGAGACACAACTAGGGAGACTACGACTCGAGCCTAGATGTTATCATGCATATCATCCCTAAGTTAAGGTTGCTATCTAACTTGCTCAGGCAGCAAGCTAATCCTAAACAAGCAAAACAAAGCATGCAAGTATAATCATAACAAAGCAAAATTCACAATTAGCACACACTATATCCAGACGAAGTGGGCTCAAACAAAGGGTTAGGCTGCAAAAGCAAACCGACTGTATCAGGTGATGTTAGCTCTTAAACCTAACATTGAGAGTTAGGGTGAAGCAGATGAAATAGGAAGTGAGGGGTGTGCCTCACAGCTCTTATCCCTGGCCAGGGAGAGCTTCAGACAAAGAAGTGTGGGTTCAGAAAGTGGGAACCCTTCTACACTTACGACACCGACTCAACTGTTCAACTGTACAAGGATCTTGGGTTAGGATCCACAATGCATCAACACCAGTTGTGTGAGCAGAGGGACGACTCAACAAGAATAGCAGGAGATGGATTTCACATCTCGTGTATCTGCCAATTGCCTTAATCAAGGTCTTTTCCTGCTTGGGGACAAAAATAAACAAGCACAGGCATTGCCTCTTAAGGAGGACTTCAGACAGGTGCCTGGCCAAGTAACAGGCCAGGTCTTCCAGACTACATGGAGAAAAGAAATTCTACCTCAACTGGTTTATACAACCAAGCAACAACACAAGCAAGTTCACAATGAACTATAGCAACTAAGGTACCTGAAATCAATCCAACATAATCAGTATACCAGACAAACAAAAGTCAAACAGAAAACTACAAGTCCACAACACAAGCAGATAACAAGCATCAATGCACATAGGTGCAAGCCACAAGGCATAAGCATAAATCTCAATGCCTACAAAAAAAACTCAAAGTTAGTCATAAACAATCAATAAACCAACTCCAATTGAGTGCACATCATCAAGTATAAGCAATTGTGCTCTTTGACCTGAAACAAAGCTCAAATGTGAGAACACAAACCACTAGTACAAGACTAGGGTCAAAATGAGAGCAATAAACCAAAACAGAACATGAAACTCATCCAAAATCAAGATCAATCAATTAATAATCAAATCCAAGTGGTCTCACATTCATATCATTAACCATTATCATTTCATGAGGCAAAGAGTACAAAGCATGCAATTTAGAACCTCATAGGACCAAACAGAAAGATCCAATTCAAATCAACTCACAAACATTTCAATAAATTCCCAAAAAATTCATGTCTAAACATCATTAACAACTTGATCTACACACCAAATTTCAGGCCATTTGGACAAAGGGAAGCAAGTCAATTAAATTCATCAATCCAAAGCATACTCAAACAAGCTCATACAAGGCATTAAATCATGCATCAACTTCAAGCAATCATAAAACAGAATTGGCATAAGATAAATGAACCAAATCAAAGCCATGACACACTTCAAGATGTCTATAATCACTCCACAAAATTTCAAGTCCATCTAATACATATCAAGAATTTCACAAAACATTTAAGATCATGACTCACAAAAGGTCCACATTTGGTCAAACAGAAAGGAAATTCTCAAACAAATAGGAAATGCACTCAAAAATTCCAGAAAAATTCACAAGTGAACCTAACATGCAGGATTATCAGCATGCGAAAATTCAGACCATTTTGAGTTCATATGGCATGGTAACAAAAATCATGAAGTTGGACATGAAATGGTGTGACACAAATTGTCACACCTCTAAAGATCATAGCATATCTCACAATCCAGAAACTCAAAAATCACAAACCACATATCAAAATGCTCCTTAAGGTGTCTAGAATATGCATACAAAATTTCAGGAATTTCCAATTAAGCATCATCATTTCATGATCAAAATACCAAGCAATGTGCATGAAAGAATACATCTAAACAAACCCTAGGCCATTCCAAAAACCACACGTGCACAATTTCCACAAAAATCACCAAAAAATACTAGAGATTACAAGGATCATGGTGAAAAAATTTCAGTTAATTTGGACAATTATTTCATGAGATATGAATTTTGGAAGTAATGGAAAAAATAGAAAAAGTGAAATGAATAGCATGTGAAGTATGTGAAGCATATGGAAATAAATGCTAAAGCAAAAATGTGAAATGTCCTCAGCAAGGATCGAAGCAGGTCCACGTTCAAAAAGTAGCGCGCGCTACTGTACCACTAACACCAATCAACATGGCAAAACGCGAAATGAAGATCAAACAGCCAATTCTGGAAAAATTTCAAGTGTTCATCATGTTCATCACAAGTTCATACGTCCAAGAACAAATGTTCACCAAATCCAACAAACCGCATATCACCAGAATCCTTGTTCAATGTACATTCACAATCTCAAATTATCTTGACCTAATTCATCCTAATTAAAGAGATTCGATAGAAAACATAATCATGCACAAAACTTCTAATTCACATAACTCTCTCATTTCTCAACCAAATCCAATGGTTCAAAGTGCAGAATTATCTACTAAGCAAGATCTACAAGAATCATCAATTAATTTCATGAATTATCAAACTCGAAATCTGACCTTCTTTGAAGCACAGGTGTTGAATCGCGCGTATCAAGCTTTGAAAATGCAAAACAGAAACTCTATGATGCTAGCATTGATGAATGGAACAAGGTTTGTGTGTTGATTATGCACGATCTTGATGAAATCTCAAATTGCCATGGATGATCTTCACTTCAACAGTTCCAAATTGAGCTCGAATTCCACTAGTTCTTGCTCCAATCCACTTCAATTATGCATGTAAATGATGAATTGATGAAGATCTTGGCAAGGCTTTTGAAGAAAATTGCAAAAAAAGTGAGAGAAGAAGTTGAAGAATTTTGTGATTTTCAGATCTAGATCTGTTAGAATGAAGTGTTAATCTGAAAAACAGTTAGGATTAGCAATATATAGCATGGCTTAATCATTTCCTTAATCCTAATTAGCCAAAACCAAAGTGATTAGTGAAAATGCATTTTCATGCTAAATGGTAATTTGGTCAATTCACCCACACATGTGCAATGCAATGTAACAGTGCCAATTTCTGGTTTGAGCAAGTTTTAAAACATGTTTGTGAGCTAATGCAAATGGAATGGAGTGAAAACAATGAATATTTTGCAAAAACACCTTTTTCCCTCCAAAATTCAAATTAAGTCCACTTGAAAAATGGACTTTTTGTGTGAGCAAAATTCATGACAGGTAATGCTTGTTTTGGATAGAGGACATCAAAAGAGATTTGCTCAAAAAAATCTCACTCCATTTGGCCTTGTGAATCAAAAGTTATGCACCTTTGAAATTCAACTTTTCTTGATAATGATCAATCCATAACTTGCCAACCACAAATGAGAAATTCATGTTCTTGGACTTTTTGGAAAGGTGAGAGCAAGATCTTCAACTTTCATGTTGGACAAAATTTCATTTGAAGCATTTTTGGACATGTAATTTCAAGGAGAAAACCTTTCCATTTTTGGCAATTTTGAATTACAAGTCCCTTTCTATTTTTGGAAAGTTTTCATCTGACTTTATTTTCTTCATTCTTGATGTTTGAAATGTCAAACAAAACTTGTTTATACATGAATGAAGTGTCTCTAACTCTCTCCCACCTCCAAATCCATCAGTTGACTTGTGGTTGACTTTTGTTAACTGATAGATGAATTTCAGCTTGACTGTTGAACTGGAGCCTCAAACTCCTGATGAAATGGCTCAATGATGAAACCCTAGCTTCCATAAACTCAATATAACCATATGATGATCCCCATATCCATTTAAACCCTCATCTCCTTGACAAGCCCTGATTGGCACAATGCAGATAATTAGGGTTGACCAGAGGTCAAAACCCTAATCTCAAGGGACTGATCATGAATAATGAATCTCTTGGATGATGACAAGACCATGATGATGATGATGTACCATTTCAACCAAGATGATGCTCAACCTCCTTGAGGACCCATGAAACCCTGATTTGAAGCACAAAACCCTCAGATGGTTAGTGATCCATCCAATGAAAACCCTCAGCTTGAATCTCAACCTCTTATCTTCTGACCAAGACTTAGGAGGATGACTTACTCATTGTCTCCACATGATATGCAAAGATGCAATGAGTAATGACCTAAAAAATGATATGCAATATGCTAAGCTAGTCCCAAGAGAGGAGGGCAAATTTTGAGGTGTTACACAAGGTTGCGCGCTCGTGACCAATCAATACGCCATGCAGGATACACGTGGACCACTACATGATCATAAACACTAAAACTCATGCAAAAATGCGCTAGCAAGATCAAATACATTCTGGAAAACGAAAACCCTAGGTTCTTCATACACCTTCATCGTGTTCATACACTCAAGAACACAAATGTCCAGAAATTCAAAACAAGTACACCATTGGATAGATCTTCCAACGTACATCATGGATCAAAGCTCAATTTAACCTAATTCCACATGTATCAAAAGATTCGAGCAAAAGAATTTTCACATGCCAAACTTAAAATCACCATAACTACTTCATTTCTACATGGATTTCATGGATCTAAAGCTCAGTGTAACCACCAATGAAAGATCTACCATAAGCACATAACCATTTCAAGAATCATGAGAGTCGAATTCTGACCTTAATGGAAATGAAGAAGTGAAACAGGTTGATTTAAGCCTTGCTAAGCACAAACAGTTCTTCCTCAGGTCTTGTATGATGATTTGGATGAAGGCTTAATGCTCAATCGTGCTTGATATCGCTTAAATCTCCAACTGCCATGGATGAGTTTGAACTTCAACAGCTTCGAATCTTGATGAAACTTGATGAATCTTGCTTCAATCTACCTCTCCAATGCTTGTGGATGATGAATCAATCAAGAACCAGACAATGCTTTTGAAGAAAATTGATGAAAAGTGAGAGAGAAAATTGGAAGAGATTTTTCAGATCTGGAAATTATGAAGTGTTGTTAGCTGAAATCTGTTATGTTTAGCCCCTTTATACTCCCTCCTAATCAAGTCCTTAAACATGTTTAGCATTTGGCAAGTGAATTAGGGAAAACAAGGTGCAAATGCAAAATGACCATTTCACCCTATGCATGGGGTGCATGGTGAACAGTGCACGGGTTTGTGATCCAATTCCACTTAAAACATTATTTTGGAGCTATTGGAAGTGACTGAATGCTTAAACCATACACCAATTTTGAATTTGAAAATTCCCCCCAAAAATTAAGTGAAAAATCAAATGATTATGTGATGAGAATGCATGGCTTGTGGTACATAATTTGGATAGTAGAGGTCAAAACATGAAAAATGCAAAAAGAACCACTTCATTTGGCCATTTGGTTAAGAAGTTATGCATGTTTGAAGTTCCATGTTCACTTGGTCAAGATTGATCCATATCTTTTCAACCACACATGAGAAATTCATGATCTTGGACCTTTTGGAAATGGGAGAGCAAGATCTACAACTTTCATGTTGGACAAAATTTCATTTGAAGCTTTCTTGATGATGTAATCTTGAGGAGAAAACCCTTCCATTTTTGGCAGTTTCAAATTACAGGTCACTTACTATTTTTGGAAACTTTTCATCTGACCTCAAATTCTTCAATGTTGATGTTTGAAATGTCAAATTAGACTTGTATGGACATGAATGAGACCTCTCTAACCATCTCCCACCTTCAAATCCATGGTTGAATTGACAGTTGACTTTAGTTGACTTTCTAGGATTTCAGATGAATTGCATCTTGACTGATGAGCTTTGAACATCCAACCTTTGGCCAAACCACTTCAAAATGATACCTAAGTCACATGAACTCATTGAACCAACCCTAGGGCTTTGCTTCCATAGGAAATGCACTTGCTTGCTTGCACAACTGAACCTCCTGACCAGTCTTGACTGATGACATGCAATGAACAATGTAATGAACAATGCAATGTTAATGACCTAAAATGAAAATGTATGTACAAAATGGGAGGTGCAAATTTGAGGTGCTACAGTATGCCCTGGAGATCCAGCGTGGAAGTCACACTTGGCATTAGCATCGTAACCATGGGGGAAGCGGATTTGGTGGAGATGCTAGAGGTTTAATCTCTACCGATTCCTTTTGAATTAAGTATGGAAAGACCTGAGTATATGTTGTAGGTATGAGGTCGAATTCTTTCCGCGACCTTTTCTAATCCCTCTGTGTGTATCCGTTTTGTTGATTTTGTTGAGGAGGTGCTCTGGCCTATTGTGCTTGAGGCCTAGAGTATGTCTATTATAGATACTGATTAAGACCCACTGCAGCTACGTAAGAACTGTAAGACACTTGAGAACTCCCTTCGGCTGTGACAGTGTTAGTCTCCCCTTTATTCGAATTATTACTGTTAGAGTACCTTTGGTTACTATGTTGATTTGAGGATAGTTTTCCAATCTTACCATTTTTCAAGCCATTCTCAATTCTTTCCCCAATTATTATCAACTCAGTAAATCTGGTGGATACTGAACCAATAATCTTTTTGTAGTAAGGGCCTTGCAGGGTGCCCATGAACATGTCAATTAACTTGTTATCCCAAAGTGGAGGTTGTACACGGGAAACTACTTCTCCCCACATTTGGGCATACTCCTTGAAGGATTCACTGCCCTTTTGGGAAAGATTCTGAAGTTGCATGCGATTGAGAGCCATGTCCAAATCATATTTTTATTGTCTTAAGAAGGCATTAGCTAGGTCCTCCCACGTCTTGACATAGGTTCTTTCCAGCTGCATGTACCAGTCCAGGGATGCCCCACTTAGACTATCCTGGAAGTTATGCATCATTAGTTTCTCATTTGCTGCGTAGGCAACCATTTTTCTGACGAACATCTTGAGATAGCTCCTTGGTAAACTGACTCCCTTGTACTTCTCGAAGTCAAGAGTTTTGAACTTTGGAGGTATGGCGACGTCTGGCACCAAGCACATCCCCATATCATCAACTCCAAAGATATTTAAACCCTCAATTACTTTCAATCTCTCTTCTGGGACTTTATATTTGTCTTCAGTTCTTGTTTCCCCAATAGTAGCAACACAGTGAGTAACTGGTTTTCTTTCTTGGACCATGCCTATGGGATCTTCCTCCTCATATTGTTGGCTTAGGTCCACTTAGTTATCTTGCGGAATGGGTATTTGTACGGGACAAGATGGCCCATTGTGAGCAAGAGTTGGGGTAGACCCTTCAGGATGAAAGCCACCATCCTTAGCTTCACCCCCTTGGATGTCAGAAGTAAACCCTTGTAGTAGGTTACCATACACAGGTAGGGGTGTGGGTTTGGAAGTGGCCTTCCTTTTGTCAGTCTCAGCTTCCCTTGTTAACATGTTGGTAATGGCTCTAATGAGTTGATCCATCTTGGCATTCATTTCCTCCATATCTCCTTTGACTGAGTCCATGTCTACCCTAGGTGTCGCCTGGTTCTATTCAAGTTGCTCCATGGCTTTCTTACGCTGAGCTCGAGTTTGGAGAGTCAGGTTGTCACGTTCGAAGGTACTGGGAAAGTATGAAGAAAAATGTTTTTGTTTTCTTTTCAATGCATATGAAATGAAGTGTGCATAATGCATGATAATATATGCAAAAATATTTTGTTTCATATTTCATTGGGGAACATTCAAAATCCATTGCCGCACATTTTTAGGAATATGAACATGATTGTAAATATCCTAGAAATAACTTTATTTATAAATCCAAAGTAAAGGTTCATACGGGGGAGATGCCCCCAATTAGAACAATACATTAAGCAATAATAATAAAAAACAGAAAGAACAAATTCTCAAATAAAAATAAAAACTAAAGTGGTGCCTCCATGTCCCTCTTTAAGTGGGCCTTAAATTCCTTCATCGTGACGTCACATAGCATGATAAACTCAAGTACTTCTTGGGGAGTGTTATGGAAGTTTGTTATGCCATCAACTATTTTGAACATCCTAGGAATATCTCGCACTAAGTTGTTGGCGAACTCGACCATATTGGAATGTTCGATCCTCCATGCTTCAGCTCGGTCACCTTGTTCCTGAATAATGACTTGAGCAGCGTAGGATAGGTCCCTTAGGTGCTAGATTTCTCCCTATAACTGTGCAACCTGAGTTGTCAGGACTTCGTGGTCTTGATTTTGAAGATTCACCTGTTCTCTTAGGTTTGGGATCTCTTGATATATCCTTCTTCAATTAAGTGGCAGCATCTGCTCAACTTCTATTCTTAGTTGTCGTTGTCTAGGAGCAATAACTTTAGATTACGCAAGCGCCCCTTCGAATCCATGGATTTGAGTCATTACAACGCTTTCTTTTTCCTGTTGTTCCCATGCAACTAACTCCCATGCCTTTTTCCACCTCTAACCTTCAACTTGGGCCTCCTTTAACTTACCATTGAAATTTTCAATGTTAACTCTGGCACTGAATAACCCTCCTAAAGTCTTTTGTCTTTTACTTCTTTTGGTATGAAGTTCTTCCATGTTCTCAATGAGTTATTTGTCCATCTACTCCAAGTCGTAGTTTATCTGGTTCTTTTCATAGGCCGCGCCATAAATACTATGTTCTAGGCTTTCCTTATCTTGTTCCAGCCTAGCAATAATGGCTTTAAGACGATCGACCTCCTCGGTGGACACTGTAATAGGGTTAGGCATGTTTGGGACGTAAGTTGGGTTAACTATGAAACGCAGCTTGACTAGACTGACCATTTTCTTAATCCAAGGGGTGTACGACTCTTCGGATGAAGTATCCTTCCTTTTTGGCTTGTTGTCCTTGACGTGCACTTTTTCCCATGCCCGAGTAACCTTCCCAAGCAGTTCTATGTATGAAGTTTCTCCTCCATACAGGATAAATTCCTCTATCTCGTCTTCTTTAGGCATCTCCCACATAGGGTGACCCAACTGTCTTAGAGCCAATATAAGGTTGTAATTAATTCACCCCTTGGAACCAATGAGGGCTACATTGGGAAAACTCCGACAACTAATAATTATGTTCCTGGTGTCTATCTTCTTCAGATACCCGAGGATCGATCCTTCATTGAGGGACGCCAACTTTTGAGCCCAAGCGTGATTACCATTGGTCTCTATTAGGTGGATGTCCCTATAAAGATTGGAGGAAAACCATTGGTACAACAATCGAATGCAGTCGCGCAATGATCCTTTCTCTCTACTATGACAGATGCTCATGGTATAGTAGATATCAGCGAGTAAAGCGGGCACCAGATCTATTTCTATATTTTTCACAGCCCAAAAGATACTGATGGCAACATTATCCATGGAGTCCCTCACATTAGGAAAGATAACTATCCCAAACATTATTAAAGCCACATCGTCAATATACGACGCCCACCTTTCTGTCCCAGCCATTCTCTGGGCTACCCCTTCCAAGTATCTCATCTTGAGACGTTGGGAGTCTCTATCTTCTTTATAATGTGATAGAAGGTCCTCAGGGGATATCCCTAAAGTCACAGCCAAGTCTTTAGGCTTTATATTCTATCCCTTCCCATGTAGCGTCCTTTTCTATTTTTGGGGACGTCTGCATATAACTCAAACTCTTCTAGCGTGGGGGCTAGGAGAAAGTCTTGAAAGAGAAAACACCACAAGGGTGGATCGTAGAACTGAGCTAAGGAAATAACTGCCTCTACCTTCACATGGACTCTCAAGAAATCAAGAATCCCTCCGTATTTGAGTGTAAACTTCCTCTGGATGGAGTTGGGCATCAACCCTTGAAGGATCTTTAAGCTTTGGAGATCTGGCATAGTTGCCTTGATGCAGAAAGTTGTCCTTTTATTCATTTTCATTAAGTACCTACAATAAATTTTGAGATTCCCCAAAGGATGGTAAATATATGTAAAAGCTTTGTTTTGATGTTAATGGCATGATGATATGAATGTCTCTTAACTTTATATATTTTTGTTGGGATGGTCATGTAAGTATGCCTTATATTGGGTAGGATGCCTAAGATTAGGTTGGATCTAAGGTTAGACTACCCAATCCCCTCACTTGTAGGATATAAAGCTTTGGGTAAGATACTAGTCCTAGTGTCATAGACTATACCCTTGTTTTACCATGAGAAGGAGCAAACATTCCTACGGTAAACCTTCAGAATAAGCCTCGTCTAGGCGGGACCTTAGTAACGATCTTTACAGGTTAGTAACATAAGGCCACCCTAAGTTGAGAGGGTTCTAGAAGAGGTCCCTAGAGTCATGGATCAAACTCAAATTTCTATCATGAATAAGTGTTGTCATTCTCATGATAAACCTTTTGAATTGATCTACTCTGGGCGGAGTCCTCATCAAAGACCCTACGGGATGAAAACCTCAGTGGCTGAGATAGGACGACCCCTTACTTAAGCTTAATTTTTCCTCGAGCTTGGGTTTTAGCTTCTCGCATAATATCAATTCCCACCAATGATATGACAGTTTAATAAGATAAGAGAATAATAAGGAGCATAAAAAGAAAAATAAATAAATGAAAAGCAGTAAACAAATAAATAAATAAAAGCAAGCAAACAAGGAAGCACACAAAACCCTAAAATCGGAGGTTAGGATGAAATCTCTTTAGGGAAAGTATAAGAACTCCCCAGCAAAGTCGCCAGCTGTCGCGGCTGAAAAAGTTACAGAGTCACCATCATCCTGTATTCCTTCTTAATGAACAGGGAAATAATGATAAAACCTAATGGTTAAAGGTGAGAGACTGGGTTCGGGAGTCGGTTAAGTAAGGGGAAGGTCTTAGGCACCCCTTACCTCCATTGTATTCAATAGGACTCTCCTCTAAGTCTAGGGTTAATGTGTATTCATGAGGTATTTGCTTGGTTACTGGTTGATTATTTAATTATTTACTATATTATCCAAAAATATTTAATTTGAATTAATGGGAGACCAAAAAAAGATTTTTTATAACCGTAAAATGTTGGTTGATTGATTGTTTTTATCCATTAAAATTTTCTCACGCTTCAGGGGCGGAGAAATATTCAATTTTTGAAAAGTGCCTCAATACACTAGGGTAGAGGTCTTACGGTTTGAAGTGAGTTTAAATTGATTTTATCCCTTTTATCCCTTGCAAAAAAATAGTATTTTAATTTATTTAAGAAAATAAATTAGGAGTCATAATTAGATATTATCCATAACCATTTATCCCAATTTTAATCCCGACTTAACTCTTGAATTATATATATATATATATATATATATAAATGAAGAAACATGATATGAATTCCCGTATCTTACTTTCTCTTTATATGATTTAAAATAAATATTAAAAAACAACCCACATAATAATACTTAAAATAAGAATGTTAAATAAGTTTCACATGAAAACAAAAGTAAAGCCACAAATCATTTTATCATCATCTTCTCTTTATTGCACAGTCAGGTTCAAAAAAGAAATTCCACTAAAAACATGAAACCTCTCTCTCCATTCATCTTTTCTCAACCAAGTAACATAACTCAAATCACTTTCTTTTAAACTCCAATCATTAAACAACAACAACGGCAAGTAACAAAATCAAGTGCATCAAAATGGAATCAGGAAAAGAAAAGAAATTATCGATAGGTATCTGCGGAACAATCATGGCGAGCTTGGAGCGATGTCAAGTGATGCGGTAGCCAGATCTATTACATTTTCGTGGGTTCGATTGGCGTCGAGGTACAATATTGCAAGATGGAACGATCGTGTGGGTCTCCGGCCAAAATCGTAACGAGGTTGTGATAAGGCTTCCGACTCCAACTTCTTGTTCTCTTTTATTTCTTGTTTTTCTCCTCCTTTTTATGATGAATTTTAATTCCAATTTATAAGAGAATTAGAATTAAATAGTGTTAATTGTTTTGATATTCTTTTTGACTTTGAATCAGGAAGCAATTAAATGAATTTGAATTTGATTAACAGAAGTTTAGTTTTTTTACTTTATTTTGAGCGTATGATAAACTTGAAAATTGAGATATGAATTTTAATAGGGATTGGGATATTCAAGAAATATATTCTTAGATTTGGAAATTTGGGGATTTCACCTTAATTTTGGAGTAATGATAATAATGATAATATGTATTTTAGGGGTTTGTTTTTATAATGATAATAATTAGCGAATTTAATAATACTAAAAAAACATATCTTTATAATAAGGGAAACATTTTAATAATTATATTATTTTTATTTCTATTAAAAAAATATTAACTTTAACTTATCAATATGTATAAAACATATATTTGTCTTTGTCTCGTATATGAAATGTGCATGACAATAAAATCTATAAAAAACTATTTTTTTTAGTAATATTTAAAATTTAGATTTTAAATGTTCTTATTGTTATATGAATTTTATTAAAAATTTAGATTTATTTAAATCTTAATTCCGATTTTTTTTTTTAGATATACAACGATCATTAATTAAATTATTTATAAACCATATTATAAATTAATTTAATACAATAAAAGTATAGTATTATTAATTTATTTGAATGGTAAATAAAATGTAAAATACCGTCTATAAAAAATTATTTTATAACTTAAAATTCAATTTTAAAGGTCATATAATAATAATAATAACACAAGAAGGAATTCTGTAATAATTGATATGATTCATTATTTTATTCTTATTTGATTTGGGAAAGCCTTTGAATGACTTGATTTTGGTTTAAATTTGGGATCTGGTTTTTTTTAGAATGTCTTAAATAAACCGTGTGATATATTAGGATATATGTTATAAGATTTGTTCTAGTTTTGAATTAAAATCATGTACTTAAAATAGTGTAGCGAATTTGGAGTAATTGAGATTTTGGGATCTTTTTATTAACAGTAATAATAATACAAATTAATATATATTTATGTAACCAATCACTACATTGATAATAATTAACTTAATAACAAAATATCTTTAAAATAATTAATAGTATTAGAAGTAATAATATATACATATATTTTTTGTTTTTCTTTGTTTATTAGGGTTTTAGTGGAACTGTTCCAATTTTACCACCTTTTGGATTTTGTTCTTATCTTTTTGATTTTTAATTGATTTTGGGATTAAAAAATAAAATAAAAATAAAAAATAAAAATCAAAGGTCAAATCGAAGCAACTCAGTTGACACACCTCAAAGTTCAACTCCTCATATCTTTCTATCTATGCGGAGTTAGTTAAAATTGAGGTCAGATTCGTGCTCTAACACCTTCCCTCTATGTAACCAATCCCCTTACCTTTAATATATGATATTTTATTAGTTTTGACTTCTTGCCATGATACTTTGGGTGCTAACACCCAGACTCCATGCTCGTGAGTTACAACAAACCCTTGATTCTTGGTTGATCCAATCAAGTCTTGTCAATATCAATGGAACTTGGTTGTTGATAAGGTGTAAACCATAATCCACAAAAATGGATGATTGATCTTGACAATGACTTGATTCATCCATTGACCTTTGTTTGTTTGCCTTATGTGTGATCCCTTATTTGTGATTGTTACATTCATGCAGTCACGCGCATCATAACATTCATCACACGAAAATTTTAAGGAACTAAGGTATCATTTGAAAATATTTTCAGACTATGGATGGTGGACGAAGGAACACTAAGAAGTACAGTTTCAGATGTCCCGACTTGAAAGAGTTAAGTAAGCTGACATCTTTTGTATTAGATCCCTTGGACTTCAAACAACGCCATGGGAAGCTTCTGTCTATCTTGTCTGTTGATGTGGTTGAAGGACTTCTAAGTGTGCTAGTGCAGTTCTATGATCCTCTCTACCGTTGTTTCACTTTCCCAGAATTTCAGCTTGTGCCTACATTGGAGGAGTATTCTCATCTTTTGGGGATACCTATTTCTAGTAGAGTGTCTTTTAGTGGATTGGAGGAGATTCCCTGATCTAATCTTATTGCTGAAGCTCTTCACTTAAAGAAATATGAGATATAGGCTCATTGGGTGAAGAAAGGAGGATTGTTTGGATTTCCATCTGATTTCCTCATCAAGGAAGCTACTGCTTTTGCTCAAGCTGGTAGTGTGGACGCTTTTGAAGCTATCCTTGTGTTGCTCATTTATGGATTAGCTTTGTTCCCTAACATTGACGGTTTTGTTGATGTTAACGCCATTAGACTTTTCTTGATTGGGAATCTTGTGCCTACTTTGTTAGGTGATATGTATTTTTATTTGCATCTAAGGAATTCTAAGGGTGGTGGGACCATTGTCTGTTGCATTCCTCTTTTGTACAAGTGGTTTATTTCGCACTTGCCTCAGACACCTGCTCTTGTGGAGAACAAACAATGTCTACGATGGTCTCAGAGACTTATGTCTCTCACTAATGATGATATAGTTTGGTATGATCCGTCTTTGAGCAGTTTGGAGATTCTTGATAGTTGTGGTGAATTCTCTAATGTTCCTCTCATTGGTACACAAGGAGAATTAACTATAACCCTGCTTTAGCTCATCGTCAGCTTGGGTTCCCCCTGAGAGACAAACCTAATAACACTTTGTTAGAAGGTCTTTTCTATCAAGAGGGTAAAGATCCCCAACATTTGAAGCAGAAGATTGTGCATGCTTGGCATAATGTGTATAAGAAAGGAAGATCCGAGCTTGGACCGTACAATTGTGTAGCTTTGGAGGCTTACACTCTTTGGGTGAAGAAGAGAGCTTTGGAGTTGAAGATGCCTTATCCTTTTGAAAGACCTATTGTCGCGTCACGCGAAAAACCGGCGGGAAAAGAAAGAAACAACAGAGCCGCCACCGTGCGTTATTTATCCCAAAGAGGGAAAGGAAACGCTCGAAGTAAACCTAGGAAAAGAACATGGTCTCGCGACCAAAGGGAATAGGTTCGGGAGTCGGTTATGCGAAGGGAAGGTATTAGCACCCCTACGCATCCGTAGTACTCTACGGGATCCGCGCACAAAAGGAAGGAAAAATGGTTGCTAAACACTGCTCAAACTCACACACACTGGCTGAAAGAGACAAAAGAAACTGACTGAAACTGACTCGGCAGGATATCGCATCCTGGGCCTACTTAGTCTATCAGGCATAGACATCAGAGTCGAAGTAGTTCGGACTGGGGAAACGACACATGCTCGCTAGGATATCGCATCCTATGCATACGTATCTCCTTGGACGAAGGAGAATCAGAGCATTCGTAGCTCGGCTGACACGCACACAAACAAACGAAGGCAAAGGCAAACGTGGAGCCTGAATGCCAATCACTGGGCTTACATCAGCATCCGAACCAAAACACGCACAGGAAACCAACTGCCAATCGCTGGACTTACGTCGGACTCCAACCAGAACACACACAAGGGTGGTCAAGACACAAAGGGTTGAAAAGAAAAAAGGCGCCCGGAGAGATCAGCTCAATCTCCTGCCTACGTACCTCATCTGGTATGAGGATCAGGGCGACGTAGTTCCCCTACGCAGGGAAAAAGGACTAGCCTAACCAGATAACAGAGGGAGACACAACACTAGGGAGACTACGACTCGAGCCTAGATGTTGTCATGCAAAGTCGACCCTAAGTTAAGGTTTCTAGCTAACTGGCACACGGGCCAACCTATCCTAGACATGACTTACACAGGAAGCAAGCCACACACACACCTAACTTGCACAGGAAGCAAGGAGGGTCTCGATTGCAACTAGGGCAAGAGAAAGGGGAGGTCTCAATCGCAACGCGGGCGAGAGAAAAGAATTAGTGTTAGTGGTTAGTCAAACTCGACAAGACATCGCATCTCGTGCCTACGTATCTCATCTGAACATGAGAATCAGAGTTGCCGTAGTTCGGCTACGGAGGGAAAAAGGACTCGATTGCAACTAGGGCAAGAGAAGGGGGAAGTCTCGATCGCAACGAGGGCGAGAGAAAGGAAAAGTCTCGATCGCAACGAGGGCGAGAGAAAGGAAAAAGGCTCGATCGCAACGAGGGCGAGAGAAAGGAAAAGGCTCGATCGCAACGAGGGCGAGAGAAAGGAAAAGGCTCAATCGCAACGAGGGCGAGAGAAAGGAAAAGGCTCGATCGCAACGAGGGCGGGAGAAAGGGTCGCAACGAGGGCGAAAGCAAACAAGGATCAGTCTAAACTAAACCTAACTTGCACAGGAAGCAAATTAAACAAACATACAAGCACAGATAGCACACACTATACACAAGCAAGTGGCTCAAACAAGGGTTAGGTTTTAGTCGAGGGGTCATATCAACCTCAACAAACAAACCTCTGGAATGGGGTGAAGTGTGCTCTTAACCTTGCCATTGAGGGGCTAAGGTGAAGCAGATGAAAGGAGATGAGGGGTGTGCCTCATTGCTTCTATCCCTGGCCAGGGAGAGCATTTGACAAGAATGTGTGGGTTCAGAAAGTGGGAACCCTTCTACACATTCGACTGACTCAACTGTACAATTGCACAAGATCTTGGGTTTTTATCTGTAATGCATCAACACAGTGGTGTGAGCAAAATAGAAGACACACTGAATAGCAGGGGATAGGTTGCTTATCCCTTGGTTCTGCCAATTTCCTCTTCACTTAGGAGGTCTTTGACTCTGTACAAGGACAAATTAAACATACACAAACATTGCCTCTTAAGGAGGACTTCAGACAGTTGCCTGGCCAAGTAACAGGCCAGGTCTTCCAGACTACATGAAGAAAAAGGAATTATACCTCAAGCAAGTTGCTAAATAGCAAAGCAAAGCAAGTTCAAAGAACTTAAGCAACTAATGGTACCTGAAATAGTCAAACCAATCAGTTCACAGTTCACAAACAAAACAAAAAGAAACAGACATCAATAGGTAATCAGAAGCAAAGGAATGTGCAAGGCACAAGACTTAGGCATGTGAGCCAAGTCACCTACAAAACAAACAAAGTTAAACAATGCTATTCAAGTAATCTCAATCAAAAGAAATTGATCTCATTGGTCATTTGGTGTTCAACCTGAAAACACAAGCTCAAAAGTGAGTACCAGGACCACTAGGGCAAGCCTAGGGTCAAAAGAGACTGAAAAAGTCAAAACAGCAAACCATATTCAATCAAAATCAAATTCAACCAATCAAGAAGCAATTCCAATTGGGTTCACATTCATATCATGCATCATCATCAATTCACAAGCAAAGGAAGTCAAAGCATGGCAAGGGATAGCTCAAAGAAGTCAACAGAATGACTTGCATCAAAAGTCAACTCAAACATTTCCAAAAATTATCAAATAATTCAAGACCAATCCTAACACATAGCATGGTAAGCATATAAAATTTCATCACATTTGGACAAGTGGAAGGCAGTCAATGAAAATCATAAAGTCAAAGCAAATTTGAACATGCTCAATGAAGTCAACAGCAAGACCTAGCCCAAAACCAAACATATTCAATTCCAAAAATCACCAAATAATTCATGCTCAGTCAAAATCCATAACATGACATGCATATGAAATTTCAGCTCAATTGGATCATGGGAAGGTGGTCAATAAAAATCAGAAAGTCAAAACCAAATCAAGCATGCACAAAGAAGTCAAACAAACATGTGTCAACTTCAAAAAAATCATAACTAAATGAAAACAGATGAGAAATGAATGGGATTAACACCAATGCAAAGCTTAAGATGTCTAGTATGCACATGTAAAATTTCATGATCATCCAATAAGGTATGAGAATTTCCCAAATGAAATGGCAAGATGTGTCACACAAAGTCAACATTTGACTAGGCAGGGAAGAAAAATCTCAAACAAATAGGAAATGGCATAATTAAATCCAAGAAAATTCACACATAAACTAGACATATGAGAGAAGATTTATGCAAAATTTCACTTTAATTGAAGGCCAGGAAGCATGTCAACAAAAATCATGAAATTGCACAACCATGGTGTGACACAAATTGTCACACCCTACTTCAAAAAATCACAACTCTCAAACCACAAATGAGAAATTCACACACTTTATATCAAAATAAACATGAATGAGTGTAGTTTATGCACAAAAAATTTCAGATCAAATGGATGTATCATCACAATTTCACAATGGTTTTGACAAAAGGTACAATATTTGGTCACATTCTACAAACCCTAAGGCCATTTAAAATTCACTGATCAAAAAAATCTGGAAAAATGATGATAAAAAACTAGACAATCATATGAACATGATGCAAAAATTCCCACTGGATTTGGATTTGAAATGAATAAAATATGAATTTTGCAAGTTTGATAATCAAAGTGAAATAATTATTGAAATAAAAATGAAATAAATTGGATTAATTAAATGAGAATGGCAAAGATGTAAATATGGCCTTCATTTAGCAAAACGCATCGTTTTGCTCACGGCCAAAGAAATGTTCTCATTGGCCAGCTCCAATGGAACAGTGAATTATAGCAGAAACTGGGCATGGCTTTGTAAACTTAGGGTTTCTGGGCAGCAGCATGAACACTCATCATCACCAATTCGTGTTTTCAGAAAAAATTTCCAGAATCTAAAATTGAATACACAGAAACATTCATCCAAGCATGGCAAGCAACAATCCATCATCAATTTCCATTAACACACAACAATAAGCATGAATCGAACCCAAGAAATTCCAACATCAAAACTTGCTCAGAAAAAAAACTTCCAGAAATGAATAATGAGCATACTAATAGAACCAACAAACTATACACATGACAAATCCAAGCACCATTTTCATGGAAACAAGCTATTGAGAGAGAATCGAGCAAAAATTCAAATGAACATCAATCTTCATTTCCAGATTTCTTGCTAATTACTTAACCAAATTACATGATACAAAGCTCCTAATGATCAGGGTACTAAGACCTACACTAAGCATGGCAAAGTTTAAGAAATAAAAGATTCGAAAATTTACTTGTCTTTGAAGAAAGTTGGGATTCAGTGGTTGTTTTGATGTTTGCTGGTGAAACAGATGCACCAAGGTCCTCCAAATGATGATTGATGAAGACTTTGAGCTCAGTGAAGCTTGGAAACAAACAAATCGAATTTCACCATTACTGAAGCTTGGAAAACCAGTTCATGTAAATGCTGTTACAGTCAAGATTCAAGGCTCCCAACAGCTCCCAAAATGATGGCAAAGTGAAGAACAACTGAGCAGGGGTCGACTTCTTTGAGGATTTGAGCAAAAATTTCCAAAATGCAAGATGAGAGTATTTGAGAGAATGAAGAGTTCTGTGACTGATGGCTGCTGCTAGGGCTTCCAAAAGCTCAGAAAAAGAGTTATATACTTCTGTTTAGGCCTTAACCATGCTTTGCTAATCATGTTTTGCTCAATTGAAACCATTTGCTAATTTGCCAAGTTTTGTCCAAATGGAGGTATGATGGTAGTATGAGCTCGAAATGGGCCTTGGGCAAGTCACAAATGCTGTTCTGAACTAATTCCAATTGGCCAATTTGAAAGAAATTACTTAATTCAAAAAGTCAAAATTGCACCTCACTTGAATTTTAAACATGCTAGGTTCAAAAGTGCCATTTTGATTGGCAATGTTTTAGCACATGAAATATACATTTTTGGAAAGAGGAGATTAAATGTGGTTTGTAGGAAAAAACCCCACCAAAATTGGCCAAATGGTTTGAGAGATATGGCCTTTTGAAGTTCAAGATTTTGTGAAAATGATTTGATCATATCTTGACAACCATACATGGGAATTGAGAGTTCTTGGACTTTTTGGAAATGGGAGAACAAGATCTTCAACTTTCATGTTGGGCAAAAATTCATTTGAAGCTTGTATCATGATGTAAGTTTGGGATCAAGAAGTTTCCATTTTTGGCAGTTAAAATTACAGGTCCAATTTCTATTTTTGGAAATTCTCTGATTGGCTTCAAATTCTTCAGTGATATTGTTTTCCATGATATATGAGGCCTATTGGGACATGAATAAGCTCTCTCAAACCAAATCCATCCATCAAAACCATAAAATCAACCACAGTTGACCAAGTTTGACTTTTCTAGGGTTTCTGACTGATTGTGCATGAACTGATGACCTCTGAGCCTCCAATCTTTGACATAAACACTTCAAATGGACCCCCAAGTCATGTGAACATGTTGGACCAACCCTAGGGCCTTGGCTCAATGAAAAACACACTTGCTTGCTTGGTTGACTGATCTCCTGATCAGTTTGACCTAATTTCTTGCTTGGCTTGCACTTGAGGCAACTGGGACAATGCAATGCTATGCAGTGGACCATGTTATGCTATGACCTAATATGAGAATGTATGTACAATGATAGGTGCAAATTTGAGGTGCTACACCTATGTCTATAGTTGTGGTTGAGCCATTAACTCCCCCTAACCAAGATGTAGAGGAGTTGGAAGACGCGCTCACCAAGATGAAGCAAGAGAAGGATGTCGCAACGCGAAAAACAACCGGCGGGAAAAATACAGAGCCGCCACCGACGCTATTCATCCTATGATGGAAAGGGAGCGCATGACTAACCTAAGAAAGGGAAAAGAACGGTCTTACGACCAGAGATTACAAGGTACGGGAGTCGGTTACGCAACGGGAAGGTGTTAGCACCCCTCACATCTGCCGTACTCGACGGGATCCACGCTCAAAAGATAGCTCAAAGAAAAGGAAAAGGGTTGCTAATAAACTGCTCAAAGAAACTGCACAAACTGGAATTATAAACAGGTGGGGAATAGAAAAAAGACGGAAGAAGTGGACTCGGCAGGATGTTGCATCCTGGGCCTACGTAGTTTGTCAGAAACAAACATCAGAGTCAACGTAGTTCGGGAAAGGAGACATGCTCGCTAAGACATCGCGTCCTATGCCTACGTATCTTCTCTATCCAGAGGAGAATCAGAGCATTCGTAGCTCGGCTAACGCACGCTGACACCAGACACCAAAACGGGACGCTGAGACGTCAAAAGAAACACTCAAAGGAAACAGAATGCCAATACATGGTCTTACACCCGACTCCCAACAATAACAAACAGGAAACAGAATGCCAATACATGGACTTACATCCGACTCCCAACAACAACAAACAAAAGGAAACAGAATGCCAATACATGGACTTACACCCGACTCCCAACAATAGCAAACGCTAACCAACGTACACCAAAGTGACTACCAATCGTCACAAATGAACCCCAAAGATGAACCCCAAAGTGAATAACAATCTTAACAAATGAACCCCAAAATGAATAACAATCGTCACAAATGAACCCCAAAGATGAACCCCAAAGTGAATAACAATCACAAATGAACCCCGAAGATGAACTCCAATATGAATGACAAAATAAACCCCAAAGATGAACCCCAATATGAACCCCAAATGAATAACAATCATCGCAAATGCACCCCAAGGATAAACCCCAACTAGTGAACCCCGAATAATAACAGAAGAAATCCCCCAAGGTATTAACATACCCCACACACATGCTGAACAAACGAGTACTCACACCAAAGCCAACAAACAAAGGGTGATCAAACAGAGACTCAAATAAAAATGGTGAAAAGGTTGGACAAACAAAGACTCAAAAAAAGAAAAGGGTGAACAAACATGAAAACAACACATCAAAAAGAAAAAAGGGTGCCCGGAGAGATTGCACTCAACCTCCTGCCTACGTATCTCATCTGGTATGAGAATCAGGGCGACGTAGTTCCCCTTAACAGGGGTAAAACACTCTCCTAACCAGAGACCAGGGAAACAACAAACTAATAGGGAGACTAAGACTCGAGCCTAATAGTTGTCATGCAATCAATATCCCTAAGTTGAGGTCTCTAACATGCATTCAACATCCTCAGAAATCAATCATACAACTCCTACAGAAATGGAGATGAGAAGAGGAAAGCAGATAAACACACCAGCACAAGTGAACAAGCATCACACACTATATCCATACAAGAGGCTCAAACAATGGGTGGGCTTTAGTCAAGAGGGGTCATATCAACCTCGACAAACAAGCCAAACTGTAATGGGTAATATGTAGCTCTTAACCACTAACATTGAACGTTAGGGTGAGCAAATCAAAATGGTAATGAGGATGAGACCTCATGCTCTTAACCCTGGCCAGGGTGAGCTCATGACAATTAAAGCGTGGGGATCCAGAAAGTGGGATCCTTTTCCACTTGACAGACTCTAGACAAAGATCTGGGGCACATGTTCAGAAGCATCAGCACGTAGTGCAAGCATAAAGAACGACACACTGAATAACAGGGGATTGGCTACTAATCCCTTTTATCCGTAAATTGCCTATACTCTTGGAGGTCTTATCACATATCACATGCCTCATCTTGGAGGTCTTTGGCACAATTGTAAACAAACATAAACAGAGCCTCTGAAGGAGGACTTGCTAGCAAAATGCCTGCCAAAAAGGTGACAGGACTTCAGACTACATGAAGTAAGAAGCTAACTACCTGAGTGGTGTATCAACCATAATCCAAAGCTCAAGCAAGAGCAAAAGCAAGCAAGCAACTAAGGTACCTGTACAAAGACTAAACAGTTAGTATTTCAGTCATGAAACCAACAAACAAACAGTGAAACTTTCCAACAGTTACACAATTCAATGCACAATGCCCAAACACTCAAATGAACTCATGAGCTCACCACATCACTTAAAACCCTACAAAATAAACATAGGTTAGAACTGAAATGCATTTGCATCTCACAAAGTGAGAACAAATCAACCATCAATGCTAAATGTCCAAACCTGAAACACAAGACAAAGTTAGTTTATGTACAAAACACTAGTGCAAAGACTAGATTCAAAACCAAATCAAATGACCAAAACAGAACCCAATCTTTTACACAATGCACATTCAAACAATCCATCTAATGTCCTCAAAACGACCAGCATCAAATGAATAAGCAAATATCTCAAATGATCTATGTCATGCAAGGACAAAAAATGTGCACAAAATGAACTTCCAACTTAGAAAATTCACATCAAATCAGAAATGCATGCAATGACTTTGATATTTTTTGTGCAAGTTCCTCATGTCATGAACAATCAATATGAAAAATATCAAATCCAGAAAGGTTCAAATGATATATGAACAATTCAATGTCAAAAATGTGACACAAATTGTCACACTTTTCTCTATGTGTCAAAAGTGATGATAACATATGAGAAAAATTCCAAATCAGTGACCAAAAATTCGCATCATGTATGAATATTATGCATGCAAAAGATTGGATCAAATGGCTCAACAAAGAAGATTTCACAATGCATTGAATGCACTAGGTCAAATTAATACAACATCAATTCAAAAATTCACACATAAAAATCCAGACATCAACAATTCATGAAATTAACATAAAAAAAATTAGACATCCATACAAAACTATGAAAAAAAATTGGGACTCATTTGGATCATTTTTGCATTTTTTATGAATTTTCTAAAACAAGCAAAATAATTGAAATAACAAATAGAAATTGAGGGAAACAAAGATATTCAAATAAATCCAGAAAAATCCACAACCATAGGATCTTGGCGCGCAATCATGATCAATGGTCCAAGTTTGAATGATGAAACGCACCGTTTCATTTAATTGAGTCAGCATGCCACTCAGCGTTCAAGCACACGCGTGGCTTGGTCAAAGGAATCGCAGCCAACCAATTTACCACGCCTTGCACACATGGCTTCCACATCACACAAACCCTAGCAAATACACAGACGTCGGAGCTACAACTCCGGTCTTCTTCTCCGGCGAGACTTGCGGTGGCGCCGCCATGAGATTTTCCAGAAATTCAAAAGGCCTATATCATTCGAACCGTCTTCCAATGCTGATTCCGAATATGCTATTGATTCAACCTAAATCTCTCTAGGTTTTGCAGATCGAAGACAAAATGATTTGAGATCCAAACTTCTATTCCACATAACAACCTCAATTCTTAACCATTTTTAATTCTAAACATATATTCGTGCTCTACTCAATGAGATCTACAAGTCTATAACCTAAAATCAACAAAAGGAGAGGATGAAAATTGCATCACCTGGAAATGGAAGTTTCTGTTCACGCGTTCTCAAGAGCTCTAATGCTCCAGATCCACTCCTATGCACCTCCTTTGAAGCTTTAAGCAAGAAGCAATGGTTGAAAACACTTGAATCCACTTCAATTTCCAAAATCCATCGCCATGTTCATGCTCTTGAACTGCTTGAATTCTTGATGAATTGCAACGAATGAATGATGAATCTTGCTCAGTGAAGCACCAGGAACAAGAATATGCAAAGATCTTGGAGAATTGTGTGAAGAAAAATGGAAATTCGAAGAGAGAGAAATTTGAGAGGTTCTTGAATTTTCAGATCTGAAAAGTTAGTTGAGGTGATTATGGCTAGGGTTTCACTATTTATATCTCATGCTAATTACACTGAAAACCAATTTAGACCTTCACTAAACATGATTAGTGAATTATTAAACCATTTGCAAAAAATGAAAAGTGAGCTATTATGGCCATAATCCACGTACACTCTCCCATGCAAGGCTTCCAATTCACTTATGAGCAACCAAAGGCCAAGATTGAAGTGTTATCTTGCTTGTATCATAAGCCAAAAATGAATGGTGAAGATTCACTTTAATTTGAACATGTGTGCAATAATGAGCATACACACTTTTACCATGCATTGCAAAGCTCATTTTGAGATGTCTTGAACATGAGCAGTACTTTGCAAAAATAATGAACTAATTTGAAGCATTGTATCAAAAGTTATGCCATTTTGAATTTCCATGCACACCTTGTGATCAAATGAATATAACTTCTCAACCACTCATCATATGGACAAGAATTAGGACTTTTTGGAAAGGGGAGACAAAGATCTACAACTTTCATGTTCACCAAAAATCCATTTGAAACTTCTTTGATATTGAAAAGTCAAGTTGAAAGTGGACCAAAAACTTTCCAATTTTAGAAACTTTGAATTATAGGTCATTTTCCATTTTTAGTAACTTTTGCCATGACCTTTGAATCTTCAGGATGGATGTTTAGAATGACAAATAGACCTCATTTGAACATGATTGAGGTGTCTCAACTCATTTCCCCACCTCATAGCCCTCAATTGACTGCACAGTTGACTTTTTGGTCCTCAGATGACCTTGAAATGCCTTAATCCACTTGAACCTCTACCACTTGGTGAAATTGCTCCAAGATGAAACCCTAGCTCATGTAATCCCCTTACAATAATCATGTGATCCTCATCCCAAAAAAATATCTCATCTCTTTGAGAAACACTAGCTGGAAGAATTGCATTGATTAGGGTTGACCAGAGGTCACAACCCTAATCCAAAGGAACCTGAGAATGAACAATGAAACCCTTGATGATGATAGAACCATGATAATGGTAATATATCCTTGAAAACAAGATGATTCTCAAGACCTTTGAAGAATCAAGAAAACCCTAATGAGAGACAAACCCTCAGATGGTTGATGATTAATTCATAGAGACCCTCAGGCTTGGATCATGTAACTTCTCCATCTTTTGAAAAGACTTTGGAGGATGTCCTTCTTATTTTCATATGAGATGCAAAATGAAATGCCTAATGCTCTAAAATATGAAATGCAATTTCCCAAACTAGTCTCAAGAAGAGGAGGGCAAATTTTGAGGTGTTACAAAGAACATGTGGGAAGAGCGTCTCCATGCTTTGAGAAAGAAGCATGAAGAGTTGCAATTGGATCTAAGGACAAAGATGCACTTATTGAGCTACTTGAAGACCGAGTGACAAAGAGACAGAGAGAGCCTGAGGGTTCATCTTCTAGCATGCCTTAGCCTTCCGTTGCTTGGAAGAAGATTGTTGATCAGCTTGTCCTCGAGAAGACTCATATGAAAGCTTCTTTTGAGATCGAGATTCGTCGCATTCGAAGGAAGCACGCGCCTTCAGCCAGATCTTCTGACGTTGTTAGGGATCCTTAGGATGACTAGTCTCCTTTTCTCTCGTATTTTTCATTTGGTTTCTGAAATTGTACTCAGTGTAATCCTTCCAACTATATAAATGAAAAAGATATTTTTGGTCATATAAAAATTATTTCAATTGTTGATATATATGTTTGCAAATGATATAGTAAGTTCCTTGTAAACAAAAATAAATAAACAAGCATTGCATTTCATGCATTATTTGCATAAGCAGGTTTCTCTTTCGTCATATGTCTCATTGGTGTTTCTTATGTGCTTTAGCCACGGTGACTCATTGGTACAACACCCGCGCCAATCATCTCAGAATTATGGAGCATCTAGAGCAAGAGAACAGAGAACTGAAAGACAAGATCACCCGCCTGACTGCCATGATGGAGTCAGTTCTTGCTGCTCAGAGTCAATCTTCTCCAACGCCTGCAACTCCTCCTTCTGCGAGGAGTGTTATTTCAGAGATGGATACCTCTACCATGCCTGCTGCTACCGCTCATTTTGCACCCACTATGCCTGCCGGATTCCCATGGGGTATGCCGTCCAACTTTATGCCTGAAGGCTTTGCGCCTACTTTTGCTTCCATGCCGGCATCTAGCCCGGTCATGTCTGTGCCACCTCCCGTTGTGCACACCCTACCTCGTGTAGAGGACACCATTTATCACTCTGAGCCGTCTGAGGGTCCGGATGTCTACGAGAAAATGGATGAAATGAAATATCAGTTTCTTGAGCTGCACAAGGAATTGAAGACGCTAAGGGGTAAGGACTTGTTTGGAAAGAGTGTTGCTGAGTTGTGTTTAGTGCCCAACGGCAAAATCCCAGTGAAGTTCAAAGTGGCTGACTTTGAAAAGTATAAAGGGAACACTTGTCCGATCAGTCATCTAGTGATGTATGCTCGCAAGATGTCTACTCAGACCGACAATGATCAACTGTTGATTCATTATTTCCAGGACAGTCTGACCGGTGCTGCACTCCGTTGGTATATGGAGTTGGATAGTGCAAGCATTCGCACTTTCAATGACTTGGGAGAGGCTTTTATCAAGTAATATAAGTACAATGTGGACATGGCGCATGATAGAGACCAACTGAGGTCTATGTCTCAGAGGGATAAGGAGACATTCAAAGAGTATGCGCAAAGATTGAGGGAATTGACTGCTCAGGTCACTCCTCCTTTGGAGGAAAAAGAGATGACAAAGATCTTTCTGAAAAATCTGAGTTCATTTTACCATGAACGAATGATTGCTAGTGCCCCCAGTGACTTTACCGAAATGGTAAACATGGGGATGAGGCTTGAGGAAGGAGTGTGAGAAGGACGTTTGTCGAAAGATGAAACATCATCGAGTAAGAGGTATGGCAGCAATTTTGGGAAGAAAAAGGATAATGAAGCGAATGCAATAAGCAGTGGGAGGCAGAGGAGGCCTCAGATCAGAAGGAATCAACCATCCCGTCAACACCATCATCAAGTATCTTCAGTTATCCCTGTTTTTTCTAATCAACAATCAACACCAATTCAACAACCACAATGTCAACAACAACAACCGCAACAACGAACAAACACCTACAACAACAATACCAACAACAATCATCATCAACAAAACTTTGAGAGGAACAAGGTCTCTTTTAACCCGATTCCTATGTCTTATGCAAAATTATATTCGTATTTGGTTCTCAAGAACCTGATCCAACCAAGAAACCCGCCGCAAATTCCAGAACCACTCCCATGGTGGTATAATCCTGAGCTCCGTTGTGTTTTTCATCAAGGGATACCCGGAAATGATATCGAGAACTGTTATCTGCTCAAGTATGAGGTTCAAAAGCCGATGAAGAGTGGAATGGTGTCCTTCGAGGACTGTACGCCGAATGTGAAAGCAAATCCGTTACCCTCCCATGGGAACTCTTCTGTGAATATGGTGGATGGTTATCCTGGCGAGTTTAAAGTTTTTGATGTGCGTTTTATCAGGAGGTCTTTGGTGCATATGCATAAGGATGTCTGTTTGGTGAGTGATTGTGAACATGACCATGACAGTTGTGTTATTTGTAGTGTTAACCTGAGGGTTTATGAAGTTGTGAAAAAGGACATCCAACGACTGATGGATGAAGGCATGATTCAAATTGTTCAATCCCATCATATAGATGACGATGTAAATGTCATAGTGCCCATTTCAAGCAGCCAGAGAGATTGGTAATCCAGTACGACAGCCGCAACAGTAACAATGTCAGCAATAGATCAATATCGTTGTTGGTTATACGGTTAGAGGGCCCAGTCCCGTATTCATATGATAAAACTGTGCCATATCAGTATAATGCTACAATGATAGAAGATGGTCAAGAGGTCCCGTTACCTACGACTAGCTCTGCGGTGAGCATTGCTGATGTTACTAAGGTGACCCGCAGTGGTCGTGTGTTTGGGTCGGTGTTCCCAAAGGATAAGGAAGAATCAGTTGTGAGTAAGAAGGTGGAAGTTCCTGTTGAAGATCCAGTTGGTGTTTCAAAGGGTAAGTCCGGTGAATCCAGCGATTTAAAGGCTAACAATGATGATGAGGTACTTCGGTTAATCAAAAGGAGTGAGTTCAATGTGGTGGAGCAACTTCTCCAAACCCCCTCAAAAATCTCAGTGTTGTCTCTGCTCATGAATTCTGAAGCGCACAGAGAAGCACTACAGAGAGTTTTGGAACATGATTTTGTATAACATGATGTTACAGTGGACCAATTCGTTCATATCATGGCTAACATCACTTCTTGCAATAATCTTAGCTTCTGTGATGAAGAACTCCCTGAGGAGGGAAGGAATCATTATCTGGCTTTGCACATTTCCATGAACTGCAAAGATGATGCTTTGTCTAATGTGCTTGTTGACATCGGGTCGTCACTGAATATGTTGCCGAAGTCAACTCTGTCAAAGCTATCATACCAAGGAGGGCCTGTGAGGTATAGCAGTGTAATCGTCAAAACTTTTGACGGTTCGTACAAAACGGTTATTGGTGAAGTGGACCTTCCAGTAAAGATAGGTCCGAGTGATTTTCAAATTACTTTTTAAGTAATGGATATCCACCCGGCCTACAGTTGCTTGTTGGGAAGGCCATGGATCCATGAGGCAGGAGCTGTTACCTCCACGTTGCACCAGAAACTTAAATTTGTGAAGAATAGAAAGCTTGTGATTGTTGGAGGAGAGAAGGAGTTTTTGGTTAGCCATCTATCATCTTTCTCTTATGTGGAAGCTGAGGATGAGGTTAGAACTTTGTTCCAGGCCTTATCTATTGCTGCTTAAAAGAGAGTTGGAGCACCTATGTCCTCATTGAAAGATGCTAAGAAGATTGTGGAAGAAGGCAATGTTGATCAGTGAGGGCGCATGGTAGAGGTCTCTGACAATAAAAGCAGAACCGGTTTGGGGTTCCAGAAAGGTTCATCAACTGCAAGGTCTGAAGATATGCAACTTAGCTTCTGTAGCGGAGGGTTCATTCATGGCAATAAACAACACTTAGCTGTTGTGCTAGAGGATAACGAAGAGGAAGACTGCACCAATTTTGTGACGCATGGAAAGGCTTGCAACAATTGGACTACTGTTGATATTCCTGTTATTTTGCATCGATCTAAGTAATTGCTTTTATATGTTTTTAAAATCCTTCTCCTATGCCTAAGGGAGAAGTGAACATTGTTTGGGCATTTTCAAATTGATCATTAATAAAATTAATTCTATTCATCCACATCTATGATGTCTTGTTTTTACTTTTTGCTTTATTCTGAAAATGGTAATCACAAAAAACATAAATAAACAATATAATTGTCCATCTGCATAATATTTGGTCACAAATCCACTTCTCTAAAATCAAAATATCAAATTGTTATGCAGGTTGGTTCCTAACCCCATTGAATACAATGATCCTTCTCCTTCTCCAAAATTTGAATTCCCTGTGTTTGAAGCCGAAGAGGAAAGTGATGTAGAAGTGTGTGATGAGTTATCTCGTCTTCTTGAGCAAGATGAAAAGACCATTCAACCGTTTGAAGGGCAGATTGAGCTAGTCAACTTGGGTTTCGAGGATAATGTGAAGGAAGTCAAGATTGGGTCTCGCCTGTGTCCAGATGTCAAGAAGGGGTTTGTTGATCTTCTTCGAGAGTATTCAGATATGTTTGCTTGGTCCTATCAAGACATGCCTGGTTTAGATTCTGAGATTATGGAGCATAGATTGCCGTTGAAGCCAGAATGCCCGCCAGTCAAGTAGAAATTGAGAAGAACACATCCTGATATGGCTGTGAAGATCAAAGAGGAAGTGCAAAAGCAGATTGATGCCGGTTTCCTTGTGGCCGCTGAGTATCCGCAATGGGTGGCCAATATTGTGCCTGTGCCGAAGAAAGATGGAAAAGTCCGCATGTGTGTTGATTATAGAGATTTGAATAAAGCCATTCCGAAAGATGATTTCCCTCTGCCACACATTGATATGTTGGTAGACAATACTGCTAAATTCAAAGTCTTTTTGTTTCTGGATGGATTTTCCGGATATATTCAGATCAAGATGGCACCCGAAGATATGGAAAAGAACATATTCATTACAACTTGGGGAACATTCTGTTATAGAGTGATGCCTTTCGGTCTAAAGAATGCCGGTGCAACTTACCAAAGAGCATTTACTACTCTTTTCATGATATGATGCATAAAGAGATTGAAGTTTATGTCGATGACATGATTGCTAAATAAATTGATGAAGAGGAACATGTTGAGCATTTGTTGAAGTTATTCCAGCGTTTGAGGAAATATAAACCCCTCTTCAATCCCAATAAGTGTACTTTTGGTGTTCGTTCTGGTAAGTTGTTGGGCTTTACTGTCAGCAAGAAGGGTATTGAAGTCGATCCTGCCAAGGTCAAAGCAATACAAGAGATGCCTGCGCCCAAAACTGAGAAGCAAGTCCGAGGTTTCCTCGGCCGCTTGAATTATATTTCCAGATTCATTTCCCACATGACCGCCACATGTGCGCCTATAATCAAGCTTCTTCAGAAAAGATTAGTCTTGTGATTGGACCGAAGGCTGCCAGAAAGATTTTGAAAGTATCAAAGAATATCTGCTCGAGCCTCCAATTTTGTCTCCACTTGTTAAAGGAAGACCTTCGATAATGTATTTGACAGTGCTTGAAGAGAGTATGGGTTGTGTCCTTGGTCAACAAGATGAGACTGGAAAGAAAGAATGTAAGATCTACTACCTCAGTAAGAAGTTCCCCGACTGTGAGACTCGGTATTCTATGCTTGAGAAGACTTGTTGCACATTGGCTTGGGCTGCTAAGTGTCTGCGTCAATATATGTTGAATCATACCACTTGGTTGATATCCAAAATGGATTCGATCAAGTACATATTTGAGAAGCCTTCTTTAACTGGGAGAATTGCCCGTTGGCAGATGTTGTTATCAGAGTATGATATCGAATACCGATCTCGGAAAGAAATCAAAGGTAGTATCTTGGCTGACCATTTGTCTCACCAACCAATTGAAGATTACCAGTCAGTGTAGTATGACTTTCCGGATGAAGAGATTTTGTACTTGAAAATGAAAGATTGTAATGAACCATTGCTTGAAGAAGGGCTAGAACCTGGTTCCCGTTGGGGCACGGTATTTGATGGAGTTGTTAATCAGTATGGTAATGGCATTAAGCCAATGATTATTACCCCTCAAGGCACGCATCTACCATTTACATCTAGGTTGACTTTCAAGTGTACGAACAATATGGCAGAATATGAAGCTTACATTATGGGGCTTAAAGAGGCCATGAATCTCAGAATCATGTATTTAGACGTCTTTGGAGATTCAGATTTGGTTGTGAATCAGATCAAAGGTGAATGGGAGACAAATCAACCCGGTTTGATACCATATAGGGATAATGCGAGGAGGATTTCAACTTTCTTTACAAAAGTTGAGTTTCATCATATCCCTCGAGATGAGAACCGGATGACAGATGCTCTTGCAACGTTGGCATCAATGATTGTAGTAAAGTATTGGAATGAAGTTCCCAATTTGTCTGTGATGCGTCTTGATAGGCCAACTCATGTGTTTGTCGTGGAAGAAGTCAAAGACGAGAAGCCGTGGTATTTCGACATCAAATGTTTCTTCCAAAGTCAGGTTTATCCGCCTGGGGCATCTTTGAAAGATAAGAAGACTTTGAGAAGATTAGCCGATAATTTCTACTTGAATGGTGATATACCCCTCAAGGAATGCATCTACCATTTACAGCTAGGTTGACTTTCAAGTGTACGAACAATATGGCAGAATGTGAAGCTTGCATTATGGGGCTTGAAGAGGCCATGAATCTCAGAATCAAGTATTTAGACGTCTTTGGAGATTCAACTTTGGTTGTGAATCAGATCAAAGGCGAATGGGAGAAAAATCAACCCGGTTTGATACCATATAGGGATAATGCGAGGAGGATATCAACTTTCTTTACAAAAGTTGAGTTTCATCATATCCCTCGAGATGAGAACCGGATGGCAGATGCTCTTGCAATGTTGGCATCAATGATTATAGTAAAGTATTGGAATGAAGTTCCCAATTTATCTATGATGCGTCTTGATAGGCCAACTCATATGTTTGCCGTGGAAGAAGTCAAAGATGAGAAGCCGTGGTATTTCAACATCAAATGTTTCCTCCAAAGTCAGGTTTATCCGCCCGGGGAATCTTTGAAAGATAAGAAGACTTTGAGAAGATTAGCCGATAATTTCTACTTGAATGGTGATATACTATACAAGAGAAACTTCGACATGGTTTTGCTCAGATGCGTGGATAGACACGAAGCAGACTTATTGATGACCGAAGTGCATGAAGGTTCCTTTGGTACTCATTCCAATGAACATGCAATGGTGAAGAAGATGTTGCGAGCATGTTACCATTGGCTGACAATGGAATCTGACTGTTGCAAATTTGTGAAGAAGTGCCACAAGTGTCAAATCTATGCTGATAAGATTCATATTCCTCTGAAACTTTTGAATGTTATTTCTTCCCTATGGCCCTTCTCCATGTGGGGAATTGACATGATTGGGATGATTGAGCCCAAAGCTTCGAATGGACATCGTTTCATTTTGGTAGCTATTGACTATTTCACAAAATTGGTTGAAGCAACATCGTATGCGAATGTAACCAAGCAAGTTGTTGTAAGGTTTATCAAGAATCAGATCATATGACGTTATGGTGTGCCAAGTAAGACCATTACTGATAATGGATCGAACTTGAATAACAATATGGTGGAAGCTCTCTGCAATGATTTTAGGATTTCACATCATAAGTCTTCCCCCTAAAGACCTAATATGAATGGGGTTGTTGAAGTTGTGAACAAGAACATTAAGAAGATTATTCATAAGATGGTTGTAACATACAAGGATTGACATGAGATGCTCCCATTTTCTTTGCATGGGTATCGTACATCCGTCCACACTTCAATAGGGGCAACCCCTTTTTCTCTTGTATATGGTGTGGTAGTTGTGCTCCCCGTAGAGGTTGAGATCCCATCATTGTGTGTGCTCATGGAAGCCAAGTTGACTGAGGCTGAATGGTGTCAGGCCAGGTTTAACCAATTGACTTTTATCGAAGAGAAGAGATTGACTGCCATGTGTCATGGTCAGTTATATTAGCAGAGAATGAAGAAAGCTTTTGATAAGAAGGTCAAACCTCGTGTGTTTAGAGAAGGTGACCTTGTGCTTAAGAAAATCTTGTCGTTCAAACCAGATTCTAGGGGAAATTGGACTCCTAATTATGAAGGCCCATATGTTGTTAAGAGAGCCTTTTCAGGTGGTGCTCTGATTCTTACAACTATGGATGGTGAAGAGTTCACTCGTCCCGTGAATGCAGATGTAGTCAAGAAATACTTCGCCTAAAAAGAAAAGAACAGATCGCTAAGTTGAAAACCCGAAAGGGAGGCTTAGGAAAAAAAGAGTGTCTCGGTGGATTGAAAACCCGAAAGGGCGATCCGGGAAAAAATTAGAGACATAAAAATAGAAAGAATTTCCCGATAAGTTGAGTACCCCACCTTGGGGCAGCTTATGCAAAAATTAGGGATTATGGCAAGTAGCTGCATTTTGCTAATCTTCAAACTTTGGAGAACTTTGAGCATAAGGTTGACGTCGATTCATCATCCTGGCAGCGGTCAAGAGCACATTGGATATCAAAAGTTGGTAGACGGATTAAGGATCATTTGTATTCAATGTAACCCTTTTCCATGTAAATTACCATTTTCAACTTTGTAAAAATCTATGGAGTCTTGTCATTTACAGACTACCATCCCATTAAATAAAGTTGAGCTTTTGTCCAATTATTTCTACTCTTATTTACTCCAGCCAATAGTTTAAATTTTATTATGATCATTTTGGAAATTTAAAACTTTTAACCAAAATCTCTTTTTCTTAAAACATATAAAAACAAGAAATTTTCAAAGAAAATTACAAAGGAAGTATCAACAACACTTCAAAGATTAGCAAGTCCCTAAGTGCTAAGCATCAGAGGTTCCCCAAGCAGTTAACCCTTCGGGTGTTCCTAGTTATTTGTGTTGATCCGGTTCCCCTGTGAAGTGTTAGTTCCCTAATGGAGTTCCGATTCTTTTCCCCAACTAAGTTGGTTGATTCAGTACCTTGCAGTGTGTTAGTTCCCCGACAGTGTTTCTGTATCCCCCAACTATATTCGCGTTTATTCAGCAGGGTTAATCTTCAGTAGAGTAAGATGTTTTCCCCAGTAGATCGCGTTGGTTTCCCCACCAGTCGCCATCTGACTCGCTCCCAGTTAGAGTTTCTTCCTGATTTCTGAGTAGTTGTTTTGTGTTTATCTTCTGTATGATTGTCTCCCATTTAATATGGTGTTCACCTAAAATTCCGTGCAAACTCGATAACTTCGCCTCTCCTCAGCAGATCTCTTCCCTCGGCTAGATTTGAACCTTTGGTTTGTCGATTTCTCTGTTCTCCAGTAGTTGTCTCCCTCTTTTTTGTGGATTGACCGAGGATTGTAACGATGATTCAATTTATTTGCGACACCTTTGTATCCTTTGTGATCGTTTTGTCAGCATAATCATCATATACATATACATTCATATAATTTCATAATTGCATATTTGCATCGTCATATCTAATTAACTTGTTGGTTTGAGATTCTCATTCTCTATATGGAGGTACTTTTTCCCCATACAAATTTCGGTGTCTGTCCTCCCTCAATTGTAGAGCGTCAGCCCCTTAGGCAGAAAGGCTTTAACTTTTCTCCTCCTCCCCACTAAGTTGTTCCTCGTGGATGATTATTACTTCAGTTTCCTTTCTAGTTGTTTATCTGGATGGAATCACTCCCTTTGAGTTATATCCTCATTTGGTTGAGTCTTAATTGACTGTTATTGTCTATCTTTTACCTAGATAGATGCTTCGAGTCTCCTAAGAGTTTATTGCCTAATAACTGGTAATATTCTTCTTAGTTTGCAGTTTGTTACTTCTTGCCCAATACTCGGCAAAAGTACCCCTGTTTTTCTCCTCAGTAGAGTCCCCAGTGGATCTATTCCCCAGAAAGTATATCCATGACATGTTCATCCTAACCGATGATGGATATCTTTCTCTCCCCTGCCTGAGTTTATCCTTGATATGTTCATCCTACGATGACAAATATTCCCGCCTTTGGTATTCTACCTAGTAAAAAGATAGTTGTAATCCCTATTCTTGTTCCCTAGAGAGTTAATCCTTGATATGTGCATCCTAACCGATGACGGGTTTCCTTCTCTTTGCGGTTTTCTACCCAGTAATTGGTAGTTGTAAATCCTGCTTTTATCCCCTTCGCAGAGTTAATCCTTGATATGTTCATCTTAACCGGTGACGGATTGTCTCTTTGATGGTATTCTATCCAGTTACTGATAGATGTGATTCCTATTTTCTCCCCTCTCAGAGTCTATCCTTTATATGTTCATCTTAACCAATGACGGATTTTCTCTTTGATGGTTTTCTATCCAGTATTCGATAGATGGAATTCCTACTTTTGGTTCAGTTGGATTATCCTTGATATGTTCATCTTAACTGATGACGGGTATCCTCCTTGACAATCCCAGGAAAATCTATCCTTGATATGTTCATCTTAATCAATGACGAATTTTCTTCCATGTTGAGTTTATCCTTGATATGTTCATCTTAACCGATGACGGGTATCCTCCATGACAGTCCCAGGCAAATCTATCCTTGATATGTTCATCTTAACCGATGAAGGATTTTCTTCCCTGTTGAGTTTATCCTTGATATGTTCATCCTAACCGATGACGGATACTCTCACCTTTGGTCTTCTACCTAGTAACCGGTAGTTGTAAATCCTATTTTCTGCAGTTTTCCCCAGCACGGTTTTTCTTACACAGTAACCGATAATGAATACTCCCTTCTGTTGGTGCTCAGTGAGTCATCCTTGATATGTTCATCCTAACCAATGATGGATGTTCTCTCTTTCATATCTTTATTATCTCCTTACCCAGTAACAGGTAGTAGATAATAAATTTCTGTTCCTCCTTGTCGCAACCTGAAAAATACAGTGTGCGAAAAAAACAACGGGCGAAAGAAAAAGACAGAAGAGTCGCCACCGTGCGTTATTCATCCCAAAGGAGGGAAAGGAAACGCTCGAAGTAAACCTGAAAAAGGAAAGGACTAGACGGGGTCTCGCAACCAAATCTTGGGTTCGGGAGTCGGTTATGCGAAGGGAAGGTATTAGCACCCCCACGCATCCATAGTACTCTACGGGATCCACTTTTGTAGTTTTTGTCTAAAGGGTGTGGGTTTACTTAACGTGTTTATTTACTAAAAAGGTTAAGAGAAATGACTCGCGCGGATGTCGCATCCACTGCATATGTATCTCATCTGAATATGAGAATCAGAGTCTTCCTAGCTCGGCTGACCTATGAGTTGGGGGGATGTGTGCTCGCTAAGACATCGCGTCTTATGCCTACGTATCTCATCTGGAATGAGAATCAGAGCAAGCCGTAGTTCGGCTAACTACGGGGTTATGGATTGGGTTTTGGACGAACAACGTTACTACGCAATCTACCGGATGCTCGACCTTTAGAGACTTACTCGCCTGTAGTAGAAGGAGTAAACGTGTTGCTTTGGGTTTTAGGGTTTGGGATGCTCGAGGGCAAAAAGGCAGTCCTTGACGAAGGAACCGCGCTACCTGCAGGGATATGAATACAAAACACAAAACATGTATCTCAAAGTAAAATGCCACCAAGGGGCTCAAACATTGCCTCCTACCGAGGTCTTCCAGCTAAGAAAGCGATAAAGTATGAGAAAGGGAAAAAATTACCACACGGATAAAGATCCGAAGCTATAGCAGTTAAAGGGGCAAGAAACCCTGAAATGTCTCCAGCTGGACCGTCAAAGGAAATCAGTCAACACGAATAATCAGAATAAAACTCCAGGGGGTATCCCACAAATAAAGTGGGAAACCACGCGAGTGTCTCTGCGAAAGCCATGTGAGCCCTCACAAAACTCGACAAAGGGTTAGAGTAGTAGGATGAAATCAAGAGAAAACAATGCCATGGAAACACAAGACAGGTTAGAATAAACAAAATAGGGTAACCCAGAGTTGCCCCTAAATCAAAATGTAACCACATGAATAATTCCATCAAAATTCACAAAAGGCTCACAAAAAGGTATCAAATTCACCCATAATACCTCATACATTTAGAGCATTCAAATAAAAGGCATAAAGATGATGGATATAGGGCAAACCTGATTGGAGAGCTTGATTGAGTTGCGCCCGTGAGGTTTACAAGTTGAGTTCCTTTCAGGGTTTGGAGGCTGCTCTGAACTCTGTTGGCTTTTCTCTCACTATCTTTTCCTCAGGGTTTTGCTTCTCTTCCTTCTTTCTCCAGTGAATCTCCCAGTGTAACTCCAAGTGTGTTTTCCTCTACTGAAACTTCAGTATTTATAGACTGATTTTCGTGGGTAATGGGCTCAAATGAGGGAGACCCAAGTCCAAAATAATTTGTTATATTTTATTTATTTATTTTATTTATTTATTTAATTAATTAATTAATTAATTTTTTTTTTTTTCGTTTTTTTTCGTTTTTTTTTTTTTTTGTTTTTTTTTTTTTTTTTTTTTTTTTTTTTTTCAGGAAAAATGAAGGGTAAATTTTGGGGTATTACAGCTGCCCCTATTCAATCAACTGGAGACCCGGAAAGAAGATGGCGGTTGCTTTCGTACTTTCGAGGTATCAAGGGATTGAATACAATAAAAGCCCAAAAATTTGCACTGAAGTGAAGTGAAGTAACAATGTCTGTCAGAATCAGCAAAGAGGTGGTCTTGAAAGAAGAATTCGTCTGGTACGGTGAGAGTCAGTTTGAATATCGAAAAAGAATGTTAAACTGGATACCAAAATAAATGGTAACACAGAAATAACCATGGCTTGAATGTCGCTCATTAGTCTGAATACTGGAAAGGATTTCGATCTGAACATCGGAAAATGGGCCTGAATGCCACAAGTCGCATCGACCTGAACGTCGGAACCTTCTTCGATCTGAACATCGGAAAATTGGCCTGAATGCCACTTCGATCTGAATATCGGAAAATTGGCCTGAATGCCACTTCGATCTGAATACCGGAAAACTGGCCTGAATGCCACAAGTTGCATCGACCTGAAAGTCGGAAACTTCTTCGATCTGAACATCGGAAAATTGGCCTGAATGCCACTTCGATCTGAATATCGGAAAATTGGCCTGAATGCCACTTCGATCTGAATACCGGAAAACTGGCCTGAATGCCACTAGTTGCATCGACCTGAACGTCGGAAACTTCTTCGATCTGAACATCGGAACACTGGCCTGAATGCCACTTCGGTCTGGATACCGGAAAACTGGCCTAAATGCCACTTCGGTCTGGATACCGGAAAACTTCATGCCTGTCAGCATTGGCAGAAATAGGGAATGATAATAGAGGCGGCGCATGGGCCAATGACACTTGCTAGGGATAACAAAGGTAAGTCATGAACAATCTTCAGTCTGAGTACTGGAAACAACTTCTAGCTTATCACTTGGGATACCGAGAATGTTTTATGCTTACATGCGTATGTTTGAATTTTTCAATGGCGTAATGCTCCATGAAAATGGAAATGCTACGCGATTTGGAAGGATGCAATGCAATATGATTCTACATGCAGGGATGCGAAATGCTGGGTAGAATGCCAAGCTGAGGCAAGGGGATCTACTGGGGAAATGATCACCATCTTCTGGACCCTGGCAAGGTTGTTGGAGATGCACAGCGCAAAGAACTCTGTGGGGAGATGACTAGCCATGCGGTGTTCTGGCCATACCAAGACTCTGATCGGGGAAAGAATGGCATTGGAAGCCTGCTGCTGAGGAAAGCTACAATGGTTCTGGCAACCACGATTTGCGAGAGATGACTCAGCAGGGGGAGAAAACACTGATACGGTACCGAGGTTCTGCTTCAAGGAAAGAAACCATGGATCTGGCATTGGGATTATCGATCTGGCATCGAACTCTAAGGAGCAGCCACTTCTGCTGGGAAGATACAGTCTGGCACTGTCAACTCCGCTGGGGATATATAGTCTGACACTGTCAACTCTACTGGGGAGTGTATGTCTTGAAACAACCGCTTGGGGAAGTACGGTGGTGAGAAACTGCTGGGGATTGAAGAATCCAACACTCTGATCAGCTCTGCAGGGTCAAGACACTGAATTCGTCTGTTGGCGACTTCACTGGGGAAGATATTCACGACCATCTGCAGGAGATTTTAAGGAAATGCCCCGAGGGTATCTGTTCTGAATAGACGATCCAAAGCACTTAAAATTTACAGCAATTTTAAATGATTATTAAGCCTGTACCTGTAAAGCCCTTATGTGTCATGATGCAATGTTTATCAAAAATTCGAACGTCATTTTTGCAAACAAAACAGTAAAATGAAAATGAAAACAGAGATATACTGAATAACATGATTTTATTGATTGAATGGCCTCTGAATAGGCATTTACATTAGGAAGCAATCCCTGGAAAGAGGTAATCGCACAATAGATAAAAACAGAAATTAATCTAATGGCAATGTGAAATGGATTTCTATTGGGTTCCAATTCTGCTATGACTTGCTCGTCTTCAAGATCCTCCAGATAATCAGCCTTCTGAAAGAGGGATTGGACTGTTTCCTATCCTTCAAAAATTTCTAGTCATTGGCACGAGATGAGATTTAGAACTACTCAGAACGCAGTCATTCGCTTAATCCCTAACTTTTATCTGGATCGCCCTTTTCGGGTTTTCAATCCACCGGGATACCCATTTTTGCCTAAGTTGCCTTTTCAGGTTTTCAACTTACCGGGTGTACGATCTTTTCATTTTTAATCCCTAATTTTTGCCCGAACCTTTTCATTTTCTTGGTTCGTCGGGATGCCCATTTTTGCCTGGACTACTCTTTTTACTGTCCAGCGGGTCTATTTTATGCGAAGTATTTTTTAACTGCGTCTGAGTTCACAGGGGAAGTGAAGTTTTCACCATCCATAGTTGCAAGCATTAAAGCCCCACCATCAAAAACCTTGGTGACAATATACGGTCCATCATAGTTAGGAGTCCACTTGCCCCTGTGATCTGTCTGAGGAGGAAGGATCCTTTTCAACACTAAATCTCCGACTTGGAAACAACGAGGATGCACTTTCTGATCAAAGGCTCTCTTCATCCGACTCTGATACAACTGCCCATGACAAATGACTGCCATTCGCTTCTCTTCGATAAGACTCAACTCATTGAACCTTGTCCGAATCCATTCAGCTTCGTCTAGCTTGATATCCAACAAGACTCTTAGAGAAGGGATCTCCACTTCAACAGGTAGGACTGCTTCCATACCATACACAAGGGAGTAGGGGGTTGCCCCGGTCGATGTACGTACTGAAGTACGGTACCCATGCAAGGCGAAAGGTAGCATCTCATGCCAATCTCTGTACGTGACGACCATCTTCTGCACAATCTTCTTTATGTTCTTATTTGCCGCCTCAACAGCGCCGTTCATCTTAGGGCGGTAAGGGGAAGAGTTGTGATGCTGAATGTTGAAGTTCTGACACAACTCCTTCATCATTTTGTTGTTGAGATTAGAACCATTATCAATAATGATTCTTTCGGGAATCCCATAGCGACAAATGATTTCTTTCTTGATGAAACGGGCAACCACATGTCTGGTGACATTCGCGAACGACGCTGCCTCGACCCACTTGGTGAAATAGTCGATGGCAACAAGGATGAAGTGATGCCCATTGGAAGCAGTCGACTCAATCTTTCCAATCATGTCAATGCCCTACATGGCAAACGGCCACGGCGAAGACATCACATTCAGAGGATTCGGCGGTACATGCACCTTATCAGCATAAATCTGGCACTTATGACACTTCCGAGCATACTTGAAACAATCTGATTCCATGGTCATCCAATAATAACCCGCTCTCAACAATTTCTTAGCCATTGCATGTCCGCCGGCATGAGTACCGAAGGAACCTTCATGAACTTCCTGCATTAACATGTCCGCCTCGTGTCTGTCCACGCATCTGAGCAAAACCATGTCGAAGTTCCTCTTATACAGCACATCGTCTTTGTTCAAGAAGAAACTGCCTGCCAATCTTCTCAAAGTCTTTTTGTCATTGTTGGATGCCCCTGCAGGGTACTCTTGATTCTTCAGAAAGCACTTGATATCGTGATACCAGGGCTTATCATCGACTGCCAGTTCAGCAGCAAACACATACGCGGCCCTGTCAAGGCGCATCACATCGATCCTGGGAGCATGGTTCCAACGAATTACCTTGATCATGGAGGATAGAGTAGCAAGTGTGTCTGCCATCTGGTTCTCATCACGAGGTATATGATACAATTTTACCGTTGTGAAGAAAGTCAAAAGTCTTCTCGTGTAATCTCTGTAGGGGACCAGAGTGGGCTGAAGAGTATTCCAATCACCATTCACTTGATTGATCACCAGAGCTGAATCTCCGAAGATGTCCAAAGTCTTGATTCTCAGATCAATGGCTTGCTCAATACCCAAGATACAGGCCTCGTACTCAGCTTCATTATTTGTGCACTCAAAAGTCAAACGAGCGGTGAAAGGCATGTGGGCACCCTTCGGAGTTATAATGACAGCACCAATTCCACTTCCTCTAGCATTGACAGCCCCATCAAACAACAAAGTCCACTTTTCGTTTGGATCAGGTCCCTCCTCAACAACGTGGCTCTTCACAGTCTTTCATCTTCGAGGAACATGGTGTCTTCATCAGGGAATTCAAACTTCATTGGCTCATAATCATCAATCGGTTGCTCGGCAAGGTAATCTGACAGAATACTCCCTTTGATGGCCTTCTGTGACGTGTACTGAATATCATACTCTGTTAAAATCATTTGCCAACGAGCGACCCTTCCGGTGAGAGCTGGCTTCTCGAATATGTATTTCACTGGATCCATCTTAGAAATCAACAAGGTAGTATGGTTCAACATATACTGTCTCAGTCGGCGAGCAGCCCAGGCCAAAGTACAGCAAGTTTTCTCAGGCTGCGAATATTTGATTTCAGAGTCGGTAAACTTTTTGCTAAGGTAGTATATGGCATGCTCTTTTCGACCAGACTCGTCATGCTGTCCCAATACACACCCCATCGAGTTCTCGGTCACTGATAGGTACATTATCAGAGGTCTCCCAGGAACTGGAGGTATAAGGATCGGAGGTTTCTGTAGATACTCTTTTATCTTCTCGAAAGCCCTTTGACAATCTTCATTCCACCTGATAGCCTGATCCTTCCTCAGCAATTTGAAAATTGGCTCACACGTGGTTGTTAGGTGAGAGATGAACCTTGCAATGTAGTTCAACCTCCCTAAGAAACTACGGACTTGCTTCTCTGTTCTTGGCTCAGACATTTCCTGTATTGCTTTTACTTTGTCAGGATCCACCTCAATCCCTTTTCCGCTAACAATAAAACCCAGCAATTTTCCCGATCTCACCCCGAAAGTGCACTTATTCGGATTAAGTCTCAGTTTGAATTTCCTCAAACGCTCAAACAGTTTCTGCAAATTCAACAAATGTTCTTCTTCTGTCTGAGATTTGGCAATCATATCGTCCACATAAACCTCGATTTCATGATGAATCATATCATGGAACAGAGTCACCATTGCTCGCTGATATGTTGCTCCGGCATTTTTCAGACCAAACGGCATCACCTTGTAGCAGAAAGTGCCCCATGGGGTTATGAAAGTTGTCTTTTCCATGTCCTCTGGTGCCATCTTGATTTGGTTATAGCCAGAAAAGCCATCTATGAAGGAGAATACCGAGAACTGAGCTGTATTATCCACCAAAACGTCGATGTGAGGTAATGGGAAATCATCTTTAGGGCTAGCTCTGTTCAGATCCCGGTAGTCGACACACATCCGTACCTTTCTGTCCTTCTTAGGTACTGGGACGATGTTTGCAACCCATGGCGGATAATTGGTGACTGCTAGAAACCCTGCATCCAACTGCTTTTGCACTTCTTCCTTTATCTTGACAGCCATCTCTGGTCTTGTTCTTCTGAGCTTCTGCTTGACCGGAGGACAACCTTCTTTGAGAGGCAAGCGGTGTACCACGATGTCTGTGTCCAGCCCAGGCATGTCCTGATAAGACCAGGCGAAGATGTCAACGTATTCTTGCAGCAATTCAATCAGCCCTTTCTTCACATCATCTCCCAAAGCAGCCCCTATCTTGATTTCTCTCTTGGCGTCTTCGGTGCCGAGATTAATCACTTCAACAGACTCTCGATGCGGTTGAATAACCCTTTCCTCTTGTTTTAATAACCTGGTAAGTTCTTCAGGGAGTTCACAGTCTTCATCACCCTCTTCTTCAGCTTGAAAGATTGGATTTTCAAAGTCGAAACGAGCCATAGCAGAACCGTTATCAATAGGATCCGGTGTTGTGCATCTGCATGAATGATGGTATGTGCTTATGAGTGTGAACAAGAAGTGAAAACTAAACAAAACATTGCCATTTTTTTTATTTTGAAAAACTGCAAAAATAGAAAGACAGGGAACGAAATATTTGAATGCAAAAAGACGTCCTTTATTTATGATAAAAATGCCATTGTCACATAGATGGGCCCTACAATGAGTCATTACGCCCTGGGCGGAACGTAAGACTTGGATATGCATGAATAAACAACATCTGAAACATCGGAATCCATTTCAGTTACATCATGGATTACAGAATCAGTAGGAACAACATCTGCGAATTCATCAATAGCATCTTCAAACCCTTCTTCCTCAACCCCTTCCGCAGACTCTTGGACAGACAGACCCTCAACCTGGAGGGTACCTTTGTCGAGCAAGGCCTGAATACCCTGCTGTAGTTTTAAACAACCTCCACTCTGAGTGGCACAATCCAAACAACCCTTCCCACAACCGGGGAAGACATCGGCCTTCAGCAAGCATCCTTTGATATCCAACAATGGAGTCTTCAACTTCAACACATCCTTAATGGGCTTGGCTTTTCCCTCTATCATATTAACATTCGCACCACCATGCTGGGGCATGGGATTGTTAACGACATTCGGAGCCGGTGCAAGGTCGATGGCCTTTGAATCTATGAGGTCTTGAACTACGTGCTTAAAAGCTTTGCAGTTCTCAATATTGTGGCCAGGTGCCCCAGAGTGGAAGCTACACCTAGCGTTGGCGTCGTAACCCACCGGAAGTCTACCAACAGGAGGAGCCAGAGTGCGCAATTGCACAAGTTGTAGTTGTTGAAGACTAGAAAGCATCTGAGCGTACGACATTGGAAGGGTGTCGAAACGCCGGTCCATCATCCTTTGCCTCTGTTGATAAGTGGGTCTGTTACCCGGTTGTTGCTGCTGTTGATACTGAGCTGGTTGACGTTGTGATTGTTGTTGTTGTAGTGGCGCTGCAGCTGGAATGGTCACCAATGCGGCAGTACCTGTTATGCAAGACATGCTAATGAATATGCAAATGCAATGACATGTTTATCAATTCCAAAAGGTATTCTACCTCCTTGATTCCAGTCTCACATTTGATAAACAGCGTAAGAAGAAAACCCCGACTAGAATCAAGAAGAAGATTTAAACCCCCTTGAAAAGGATAAACATGTGTTAAGTGATGTGAATGCAAATGATGTGATGATGTGAATGCAATGCAGTGGCATGTCAATCAGGATTGCTGTATCTGCTTGAACATCTGTCAGGTTGCATTGTCTGGAGAGAAATTAAGAGCACACCAAACAAAGGTCATGGGATGGATCATGTTATCCTTAATATCAACCACCCATTTTGGCGGATTATGGTTTACACCTTATCAACACCCGAGTTTCATTGATATTAAGGATACCTGATCGGATCAACCATGAATCAAGGGTTTGTCGCAAGTCACGAGCATGGAGTTTAGGTTAAGAACCACCCAAAAGGAGTGTACTAAGGTTTAAACATGCCAAACATGTTCTACAAAAAGGTTCCCATAGTCATAATCCCATCTTTCGGATATTATTAGAGGAACGACTACTCGTATTCCAACAATATTCTCAAGAAAGACTCTTATGAGTGTAGTATCGCGTAACAATCGTATCAAATCTTACATTTGAATGACTTTCGCACTACGTCCTACGAATAGGCCAAGATGGGTTAGATAAACTAAGGTCCTTGGCTTCTTAGGTCTATATTGGAACAAGTAATGTCTAACCACAACTTACTTATGTGACATTATTGATCTCAACATGACCTCCACCAAGTGAATGGGCTTGCAAGTCAACTCGCTAAGGAATACTCCACACAAGTTGACAGGACTATGCCATTCTCCTATCTTAAGTGCACTCGAGTTCGGGTATAGAACTCGTCTCACAAAGATCACCAAGCAGCCAGCCAACAGAAACAGATACAACAATGATATGTACACAATGTAATAAGGTAAAGCAGGTAAATAAATAACTGTACAAAAGCATGAACACCCAATAAACAAACAAACTACAAAAGCTAGGAGGGAAGATGGACCAGCAAGAGGTCAACTTCTTAAAGTCCCCAGCAGAGTCGCCAGCTGTCGCAACCTGAAAAATACAGTGTGCGAAAGAAACAACGGGCGAAAGAAAAAGACAGAAGAGTCGCCACCGTGCGTTATTCATCCCAAAGGAGGGAAAGGAAACACTCGAAGTAAACCTGAAAAAGGAAAGGACAAGACGGGGTCTCGCAACCAAATCTTGGGTTCGGGAGTCGGTTATGCGAAGGGAAGGTATTAGCACCCCCACGCATCCATAGTACTCTACGGGATCCACTTTTGTAGTTTTTGTCTAAAGGGTGTGGGTTTACCTAACGTGTTTATTTACTAAAAAGGTTAAGAGAAATGACTCGCGCGGATGTCGCATCCACTGCATACGTATCTCATCTGAATATGAGAATCAGAGTCTTCGTAGCTCGGCTGACCTATGAGTTGGGGGGATGTGTGCTCGCTAAGACATCGCGTCTTATGCCTACGTATCTCATCTGGAATGAGAATCAGAGCAAGCCGTAGTTCGGCTAACTACGGGGTTATGGATTGGGTTTTGGACGAACAACGTTACTATGCAATCTACCGGATGCTCGACCTTTAGAGACTTACTCGCCTGTAGTAGAAGGAGTAAACGTGTTGCTTTGGGTTTTAGGGTTTGGGATGCTCGAGGGCAAAAAGGCAGTCCTTGACGAAGGAACCGCGCTACCTGCAGGGATATGAATACAAAACACAAAACATGTATCTCAAAGTAAAATGCCACCAAGGGGCTCAAACATTGCCTCCTATCGAGGTCTTCCAGCTAAGAAAGCGATAAAGTATGAGAAAGGGAAAAAATTACCACACGGATAAAGATCCGAAGCTATAGCAGTTAAAGGGGCAAGAAACCCTGAAATGTCTCCAGCTGGACCGTCAAAGGAAATCAGTCAACACGAATAATCAGAATAAAACTCCAGGGGGTATCCCACAAATAAAGTGGGAAACCACGCGAGTGTCTCTGCGAAAGCCATGTGAGCCCTCACAAAACTCGACAAAGGGTTAGAGTAGTAGGATGAAATCAAGAGAAAACAATGCCATGGAAACACAAGACAGGTTAGAATAAACAAAATAGGGTAACCCAGAGTTGCCCCTAAATCAAAATGTAACCACATGAATAATTCCATCAAAATTCACAAAAGGCTCACAAAAAGGTATCAAATTCACCCATAATACCTCATACATTTAGAGCATTCAAATAAAAGGCATAAAGATGATGGATATAGGGCAAACCTGATTGGAGAGCTTGATTGAGTTGCGCCCGTGAGGTTTACAAGTTGAGTTCCTTTCAGGGTTTGGAGGCTGCTCTGAACTCTGTTGGCTTTTCTCTCACTATCTTTTCCTCAGGGTTTTGCTTCTCTTCCTTCTTTCTCCAGTGAATCTCCCAGTGTAACTCCAAGTGTGTTTTCCTCTACTGAAACTTCAGTATTTATAGACTGATTTTCGTGGGTAATGGGCTCAAATGAGGGAGACCCAAGTCCAAAATAATTTGTTATATTTTATTTATTTATTTATTTTATTTATTTAATTAATTAATTAATTAAATTTTTTTTTTTTCGTTTTTTTTTTTCGTTTTTTTTCGTTTTTTCGTTTTTTTTTTGTTTTTTTTTTTTTTTTTTTTTTTCGTTTTTTTTTTTTTTTTTTTTTTTTTTTGTTTTTTTTTGTTTTTTTTGTTTTTTTTCAGGAAAAATGAAGGGTAAATTTTGGGGTATTACACTCCTGTGTTGAAGTTTATTTCTTCCCTAGTTGAGTTAAGTGCGCATTTCCTTAGTGAAATCGCTCTTCCTGCATGATTCATGTACTTCAGTTTTATCCTAACTTACTTGTATCCCTTGTAGATGTTGATTGTTTCCCTGACTGAGTCTTTCCATGTTTGTATGGAATTCCTCGAGTCCCCTAGTAGTTTTAAGTTGTAGCTTGGCCTACGCATAACTCCTTTTTCCCCCAGAGTCTTTGTCTCCCCAGTGAGTTTTCCTTACGGAATACATTATACTCCTGCGGACTTTCGGTCTCTCTGATTTCTTTTCCATTGTGGCAATATTTCCCCACAGAGCATTAAATTTTACATTCATATCATATGCATCATGATGTCTCTTAGGGACCAAAATTTGTTTCTATATGTTGTTATTTAAGCCCATTCTACTGAGTCAACATGAATATTTTAACCTTCGCCTCCTCAGTTAGAATGTCCTTAAATAGGGACAGTTGTAAGACCCCAATTTTGACCCTAATATTCCTCATGCAATTTCATCATAAGCATTAGCATTGGGATCATACCTTGGCATCCTCCTTACCCCTCTTTCGTTGGGTTTGTTTTGTGAGAGATCACCAAGCACTATGTGATTGTATCATACTTATATATTATCATTTTACTAACCAAAATACCAAAATATGTCTTTGTATTTGCCCAACTCTTTTGTAGGTAGAGCATGATCTCCATTGATCTATCAATTTCATATCTAGGGTTTAGGACCCTCATGACAAAGAGCACAACCATGAATTGATCCAAGAATAGTTATGAGCATCATATATGAGTTCCATTGATTCCTACATATGATATTGATTAAGTTTTCTTCAAGAGTTTGAGGGTGATTTGCCTTGGAAACCCTAGTTTGACTGGGTATCTTGAGTAACTTCTCCAACAAGCCATCTCACCAATTGATCAAATTTCTCAAGGGACAGTTCAAACTTCATCATCTTATGCATATATGATCTACCATGAGCCAAAAAGTCCAATGAATTGAAGGTTAGCAAGTTGGTTGATGGTGGTTGGCCAGATGAATTCATGTGATCAAAACTGGGTCTCCCTATCTCCTATCTCCTACAATGTTCACCATATGAAAATGATTCCAATAGCAAAGTTACTCTAAATGACATCCCAAACAAATTTCATGTTGATACCTAGAGCTAGTTTTGCTTGGAAAATCATTTTCTATATTGAAACATTATAAGTCATTTTGTCTAAACCCTAATTTGAAAGTATCTTCCCAAGGTCATAACTTGCTAATGTTTATGAGATGAAATATTTCCAAGTTGCACAATCAAATTAAAGATGCCTACTCAAAAGTTGATGTTTTAAGTGAGAGCTAATTCAACTTTTATGAGCATGTGATATGAGGTTACATTATAGGTCATTTTTGACCTATACCATTGAACAAGTGATTTTTCCAAACTTCAAAAATACATAACTCTATCATTCAAAATCCAAATTACATGAAATTTGTGACCATTTTGAAGGTATTTTAAATATCTACAACTTTGATGAAGACATTTTTCTCATTTGAAGCTCACATAAAAAGTTAAGCAAGGTGGAATATTGAGATATATGGCTTGACACTTAGATAAATTTTCAACATGTTGAAATTTCCAAACTTCCACCCCAAAATTCTCCATGTTCCAAGCTCCAAATGAAAAAGTGTTTAACATAAAACTTGTTCCCCTTGATCCAAGCTTTCGAAAGAACCCAAGTTCATGCATTTTGGATGAGGTTTGCTAGGTATGCTCATGGCTTTAACAGAGCTGCATCTTTGGCAAGAATCAAGCTTCAAAATTTCAGTTCCCTTTGCCTTGACAATCAAGCTTCCATTTAGACTTTATTTGGATTGATTTTGGACCTTTTTGCATTGCATCATGGGCCTGCACATGACCATGCACTCATGCCATCAACATTGCTAAAATTGGACAAAATTTAAGTGTGCAAATATCATTCATTCATGCTATAAATACATGCTCTCTGTGCTCATTTGAAACAAACCTTGCGCGCCAGCTTTGCCCCCCATTGAAACCCTCACATTCCAAAGGAAAACCTGATAAATTTCAACTTGAAATTTGAGTTTGAATCTCAACTGTTGGAGATTCAAGAACTCCAGGATCCAAAGCCTTGCAACCTCTCTAATCACTTCCTGCTAGCTTCTCAAGTGTGATCAGATCGTGTTTGGAGCAAGCAACATCAAGAACTGCATAACATTGAAGGTAATTTTCAGAAAACTTCATCTCTTCGATTCTCTCTTAATTCCACTCAATTCTCTTAGATCTTTGGTTGTCTGAAGTCCTACCAATGTTGGCAAGAAGATTGAGTTTCTTAGAGGTCAAATCGAAGCAACTCAGTTGACACACCTCAAAATTTAACTCCTCATATCTTTCTATATATGTGGAGTTAGTTAAAATTGAGGTCAGATTTGTGCTCTACGCCGAAAGTGTTCAGAGCCATTGATCTATTTAAAAACGTTTTAATCTCACGCGTCCATTGTGCATACCAGGCGTGTGGATGAGTTGACTAGCATGCATCATGGAACGCGCATTCTAGACCACTTGATCTGCCACTTCAATTAATGAGGGAGATCAAGTGGCTCTCGTTTTTTGCTATTTTCTGATTTTTATTTTAATCCTTTTATTTTCATTAATTCATATTAATTTTAATATTGATCCAAAAAATATGAGAGTTTCACCAAAATTTTTCAAATAACTTCCTCTTTCATATTTTGAATTAAAAATATTTTTTGGATCATTATTAATATTTTTCATGATTTAATTGATTTTTTGATTATTTTTGATTGTTTAAAAATACTTTTAAGTATTTAAAAATTATGAAATTTTTTCTCCAAGGTCCTTTGACATTGTTTAACCTATGATAAATCTCATGGCCATTTATTTGGTGTTTTGATGAGGTTTTAGGAATTTGAAAAATCATATTTAATTTAAATCCCTTATTTTAGTATTTTTAATTTGAATAAATGCCAAATAATTTTGTTGACCAATTGTGATGACTTGTTTGAGTTTGACTCTTGTTGTTGGGCCTTGGTCAAGGTTGATTTGACTTTGTCAAGTTAATATCATTGGATTTAGGGGATTGATGGAATGTACATTCCATCTCCCAAAATGAATGGATGATATTAATTTGGTAAAAGTCCTCCTTTGAACAATTTGAGTTTTGATCCATTCCCTTCCCTCTTCATCTCATTCCCCTTCTTTATGCATCCATCTCATTTTGCCCATGATATCTCAAAGTCCTAAGGCTAGTTGATTGAAAAATCAACATAAGTATGGATGGGATTAGGCCACCTCTTTTGCATATTATTTTTGTGTGTGGTATGTTTCATGAGCCTAGTCCATTATACTATGTCTCTAACATGAATTAACATCAAAATTCTATTGCCCGACCTCAAATAGTTGTGACTTTTACATAAGTCCAATTACGATTGCTTAACATAGCGCTAAATTTGTGACACAAAAGGCATAACATTCTAGTTAGTGAGATTGTAAGTCTCCCCTCTTTCATGGTATTGTGTGGAAACTTGGCCTTTTTTCCTTCCTTTGGAAGATGTCTTGGCTCAAGGATCCATGCTTGTGATAAGTGGGTTGAGTTTTCTCCAAAGAATGACTAAGAAATGAAAAGCAAAAGCAAAACAATACTAACTTCTAACTCATTAACAACTAACTTTTAATTTCAAGCCATTTACTTTAATGTCATTTAAATCTAGCCTTTATTCATTTTCCATCGTTCATATCATTCTAATTGTTTATGTTAATGCACTTCTCACTTTGTCCACTTGGACCATATTGTGTGATATATCTTGTTTGTGTATACTTTGCTTGTTTGTGTGGTCTTTGACTATTAATGTACATAATAACAACAAAAACGCTAAAAAACGTTTATGTGGACTGTTGGTTTGATCTTGGACAAATGGACTTAGAACTTAGGCAACATTCCTATGCTAAAGGATTTGGCCAATGCCAACTTATTGAGAAACCAATTGCTTGTAATTTGTAACTTCATCTGATGCATCATTCAAGATCTTTTTGAGTTCATCTGCAACATGATCATTGTGTAGCTGTTATTTTGAACATGTGGCTTGTGGAATTCATCTGTTACATGGGATAATTTTGAAGAAGATCGTTGAATGATTAAATCTTGGATGTGGATATCTTTATTTGATGCCTTTGCTCTTCAAGATAATATAATTATGCATTTGTGTGTTCCTTGATTCTAAATGTCCAACGGAATTCTGGGTTTCTATTGATATTCTTGTCTATTGGATTGCTACCCATTTGGTCAGATCTTTTCAACTCATAACTTTTAATTTTGTGCATAGGATTAGTCTCTTCATCTTCTCCCCATTTCTTTAATTTCAAAATCTCTCCCTCCCTTTTCAAAATCTTCTTTGATTGAACTTATTTTGTTCTAAACTTTGACAATTTTGTAAAAAGATAGAAACTTTGGCCTTATGCCATTGTATTTTCAAACTTCTTTTCTTAAATCAAATTTGTAAATAAACTTAACTATACTTGACTTAAACTTTCAGAAAAGCCAAAAAGAACTAACTCATTCAAACCATTTTCAGGCCTCTTGTGCCTTTCAAACTTAATTTTTGTTAAAAGCAATGCATCCACTTTGAAATTTGTATCACGAACTACGAGGTTTTGATCCCTCATTTTTATGTTGGTACATAGGCACGAGTCCGAAGGGCTTGTCAAACACAAAAAATATAATTAAGGAATTCTTTTCTTATCCCCCATTCTATTTGTTTGTAAACATCATTTTTGTACTAAATACATATGCACACAAAAAGGGCTCCCTAAGAGTACCTAGGACACTTTGGGTGCTAACACCTTCCCTCTGTGTAACCAACCCCCTTACCTGTAATCTCTGACATTTTATTAGTTTTAATTTGAAAACTTCTTACTTTTGGGTTTTGTTCGTACTTTTTCCCTTTTCCCTTGGAAACAATAAAAGCGCGGTGGCGACTCTTGTTATTTGATCTCTAGCTTATCCATAGTTTGACGATCATGAATTTACCGCTACACCCTTCACCATTGTTGTCCTCTTTTTCGGAGTCTCCATCATCATCACCATCACTTCCATCATGTCCAGCGTTGCGTGGGGTTTGGTTGCCTTTGTCATCCTCCCCCATTGTCGCATCTTCACCATCGTTACCCTCTTGGGTGGCATGGACTGTGCATTCGGCGTTAGACAAACCATCTTCAGGGTTATCTCCAACCCGAACCTCTTCATCCATCACCATAATATCCTTGTTCTCTCTAGCTTGGTCTTCTTCGCCTGAATTACATCGTGATCAGCACCGCTGGTATGTGAATGTTAGGTAGTGGTTTTTGGTGGCAAAGTCTCAAGCTCACCAGGAATGGGTTGATTAATTTCACTCATGGAGCTTTTCTCCAACGATGGTCGATAGGTAGGTTCTCCAGTGCTGTTTAGGACATCTGCTATGGAAATTGGCATGAAGGAAGTTGCAGTTGTTGTTCGCACGATAGTACTTGCACCATCCTGAAACCAACAATCGAAAGATAAGTGGTAGAAGACAATAAATCAACTAGTAAAGGAAAAGTAAGGTATGTTTTTACCTTGTTCCCTTCGACCCTAGGTCTGGAGTTATCACTTTCGCTCTTAGTCGCTGCTATCTTGGCCATAGCCTCAGGAGTAGGCTCTTGAATAGTTAGGGAAGTAGGCCTTTTCTTGGCAATTTTTGTTTGAGGCTGGCTCAAAGATTCAGTGATTTTTGTTTGTGGAAGTGAGGTCGAGAATAGGTGACAAGTCTTCTTCGTCGAAATCTATTACAATAGGAGCTTCTGTTGTTTAGGTTTGGATTTTTGATGGAGTAATACGAGGTTTTCGAGCAACCTGAATGAAAATACTGAAGTATTAATACCATTATACATAACAAAGAGTAATGGGTAAGACAAAGGTGTACCTTTATGGGCTTGCTTCCTCCCTTAGTCTTCGTTTCGATTGGCCGTTTAATTATTGACTTCTTGGGTGGAAACCTGGTGGCTAAGAGAAAAAAAAACACATAGTAGTTATTATAAGTTAAGGGTGAATATCCTAATAGAGAGGTATGATTCGAAAAACCTCCCATGTCACACCTTCATATATGTCTGATTCGACGTGAACATCTTCGATCCCTATATGAAGATACCCTTTGAAACTGTCTAGAGTATGCTTAGCCGCAATCACTCACTGGGTTTTTTCTGTGACTGTTGTCGAAGGATTTTAATGGAGTCCCCACAGATAAACCAGTCTGGAAATTGAGGGGCAATGGCCACTCCTAAGTCAGCATTTGGCAGTCGAGGAAATTTGGGAGGAAACAATTCGAAAGCCATTTCGCAGCATTTCTTAAGAGGAATGTAAGAAGGGATTTTTAAAGTTTCCATTTTCTTTGAAAAATTTTCCTTTAGTGTGACAGCTGCTTCGCGGATGGTTCGACTAAGGTCATCGGGCCTATAGGCAGTTTCAAAGTAATTTTGGAACAATTGAATTTCTTTTATGAGCGTGTGAGTAACTTTCTTGATTCTTTCCTACACATAAAGGAAAGCTTTATCAATGTTTTGGATAAAAGAGGGAACGTCATAAAATTCTTTAATATAATATTCATTCCACCATCTCCCAAATCCTCGAGTACAGAGAAAGCTAGGCTCGAAGTTGACAGGGGTAAGTTGTTTCCTGCTAGTATATCTAGCCGTCTGTTTTAGAGTTGTGGCTTCATTATGAATTACGTTGTAGAGGAGAAGACTGCCTTTTTTGTCATACAAGCACTTTGGGAGAGCCTAAATTAACCCAAACTGTTGAGCCACAAGATTGGGCTGATAGGCAATCAAAGTGATCTAGATCTTTGAAGGAATTAATCGAAGGGTTAAGATTTTGGGAGACAAAAATGCCTCCCAAATCAGAAGAGATTATGTCTCTTGTTTTTTGGAATGAGATGGAAAGGGCCTTGTGAACCATTCTAGACCATACTCCCTGGATGCGAAGAGGGCCATGCTCGACGTGAATACATGGCGCTTGGAGAACATCATGACATAGCGGATGAAGGTTGGTCGAAGAGCTTGCCCTATATCGTTGGGGGTTAATTGGGCCAATCGAATTTCTTCGACCCCTCTATTCTTTACTTCTTCAGCTTCTTCATCAACGAGGCATTTGTTGGGAAGGAGGTTTCCTTTTCCTCCCAAGTTCTTTAATTGAGTGACTCCGTCACTCAGTGATTCATAAAGACTTGCTAGGATCATTTTGCTTAAACAAACGTCACGTCCAACATGTAGTTGGTTCGCCAGAGTAAGGTACTTCTTGGCGACCTGTAGGGATTTCGAGTAGAAGAAAAAATGGGATAACCACAAAGCTAAGAAGCCAATGTGTTCCACATAAGAAATAGTATCGATATCCTTGTCATGGTAGTGTGCGATGTGGGTCGAATATGCTGCCCTGAAGGTGGAAAAGGCTATAGTGTCCTCAAAATCAATATTGGTGTCGTATGTGTTTCCAGTGGGTTTCAGCCCTGTGATAGCGACTAGGTGGAAGAGAGTTAGTGTGATCATACCACATGGAAGGTGGAAGGTGTAATGTGTGATATCCCAAAAGTACAATGAAGAGACTAACAGAGATGAGCTATACTCTAAGCCTACTTTTGACGACATTATCAGGTAATAAATCCCCATATCTTTCCAAGTTTGGGCTTTGACTTTCTCTATTTTGTTTAGCCATTCTATGTAATCGGTTGGGTCTTTAAATGAGGGAGTGACAAGAGAAACCCTAAAGCCGTTGTTCATAAATCTTAAATCTATGGTTTCGTCTGTTTTGGGTTCTTCAGTAGTGGTTGGTTCAACCCTAAGTTTCTTGGCTTTCCCTATGAGTTTACATTTGTGATAAGTAGGATAGCATTCCTTAAGCTTATTAAAATCAGTATCTAAATCAGGCAGGGGTCCAAATAACACATGGTTCTTACCATAAACAGAAATCACAATAAGCACCTGAGAGGCGTAAATCCTGTGTTGTTCTTCAGTTTATGGTTTTCGGATGTACTGTTGGTTTCTAACCGTTACTGGACCAGGTAATATAGCGATAGGAGTTAGTTCTGAAATCTTCTTGGGGTTTTTTGATTTGACAGACACTTTTGTGACCTTACTTATATCCTTGGAAGTTTTGCTTGAGGTTGTCATTGTTGTTAAGTTTTGAAGGAAAGGAGAAAATCTGGGTTTGCTTGAGGTTGTTGGAGAAGATAAAAAGTTAGAGTGTTTAGAGATTTTAGAAAGCGTAAAAAATGGTATTGATATGAGGTGTGTCTTTTATAAGCGTTTTGGAAGAAAAAAATGGTTCAAATCAACATTAATGGTTGGCAAGTTAGTGTGACACGTGTCTTCCATGGATGATGTGTTGAAGAGGTGGTAATTAATGCATAATCCCATGATCTCCCAGGGTCTAGGAAACATGATGATTAAAGAGATTTGGGTATGGACTGAAAAGACGTTGTTGGGAAAAGAGTAATGATGACTCTGATGTCACAAGACAACTGGGAGAAACTGAAAAGTTTTTTCGTAACATTGGGACATTAGTGGCATGCAAGAATTGTCCAAGGCGTCGAAGCATGTTCTCAAAAAATGTTTTTTTCTTCGATGTGTTGAAAATGACATTTTGGGGGGGCAATTTGTTAGCTCCTAATTTCGACGTCCATATTTGAATTAAGAAATGGAGTGCCCTATGAAGATATTTCGACTAAATAAGATATTGAGAGTTCTAGTCGAAGATGCCTTGATGAGAGGGTTAAGATGCTGCAAGGACTTAGAAATATTTTTAATGTTTGAAGACGTTTTCGATGAAGAATTCAAATTCAAATAAAGGTGGGAACTTTTGTTCTTATTTGAATTGTTGAAGATACACGTAGGGCATAGTGGATAGTTGCATCCATGCAAAGCGCCATTTGTCTCAATATGGTAGAAGGGCCGTTAGAAGCGGTTATTTCAATTAGTATAAATAAAAGGTCTTAGTGCTAGGATCGGGTGTGTTCAAAGTGTGTACAAAATCTGTAAACTTTATCAAGTATCCGTGTGTAGAGAAACAATAAATTGAGAAATGTACGTTTGATTTACACCATTGTCATTTACTTTGAAGTAATTCAATTTATCTTTTATTTTCAGAAATATCTCTTCATTTAAAGAATTTATCTTTGTTGCCATTTATCTTCGTTTCTACATTCTCTTTACTTTATGTTTCGTCTTTTTCTTGAGTATTTTACGAATTACTATTATTATAAACACTGTCGAAGTGTTTATGTTCATTAGAATTCACTTTAACAAATAATTAGCACATGTAGTAGGATCAATCTGATCGATTCTGTAAGTAACCAAATTTAGTAATTTGGAAGATCAGACATTGTTTACCAATTTTTACCGTAAACAGATATCAAATTAAAATCACACGAACTTTAAAAGATAAGTATTCTTGCATATTTTACTAACCAATTGCAATTGACCGACATCATCTGACAATCGGAATATATGTGATTTTCTTCTTATGCTGCTATTATCGCCATGAATATTACGAAGTTATGATTAATTTTGATGAATTACCGACATGTCCTGCATTATTAAGTGTAAAGTGATCTGTAAATCGAGAAAACAACATAGGCTTGTGATGTCAAAAGTCGTTATTTCATCAGTGGCGTTGTAGTATCAGGAATTTGGTTAAAAATGACAAAATGTATTTTAGACTTGCATCAAAACACGCCTTTATCTTGTGTGATTTATTGTCCTAGATGTTAGGCATACATCTAGAGGCGATTTCGTTCGATTATAATGTGGCTGATATGTTTAAAGTTTCTAGATAGTATCAACTGCATTATATTCACAAATATGTCCTAATGAGTGAGTTCTCAAAACATAGTGGCCGTGAATTTTGATATTGGACTACTCTAATTTGATAAAGATAACCGCTAATATATTGTGCCTGAGATCTGGTGGTTATATTGGAAGATCGTAGGTTACAGATCTGATCAAAATATAGTGGTTAATCCACTAGAAAATTGTCTAGAGATCTAATGTTAACCTATACATCCATGTATTATCCGTTTTAGATATTTTTTACCTACTGAAAAAATGTATTGTTTGCTTACAGAAATAACTAGTTGCGTCAAAGTAAACAACACGGCGATGTGGCGAAATAGGTAGGATCCTGCCGATAGTTAAGGCAGTTGAAGCAAACGGACACACGGTCTCAGCAGTGACTGGATGAATTTGCGGTAACTCCGATGTCATTACAATGCAGTTTCGTTTTAAACCAACTGCAAGTGATAATAGTTAACTTTATAATTCTGAACAAGGATTTTCAATATGACTGGTAGGTTTGAACTATAATGTATTATGTTCTGTTTATATTATGTTTCATCTTAAGTTGCTCTAAATAATCATTATGCTCATGCTTAGGGTTGAGCGTACAATCTGGTATGTTAAGGAGGTAGTTCTGGTTTTCATATTTATTGAAATGTTTGAAGGATCATTTTTTTTCTTCATATCCTCTAATATATAGTGAGTGACTTCGAAGGGGGTTCTATGTTAACATCATTTTTACGATATTCTTGCAATATTAGCAAAATTCGGTTTATCATTCTGTAAAAAAAAATTGATGCCCCCTTAAAATATTAAAATTTTGTGCCTTTTGTCCTATAAGTGCAAAATTTACTCCTTGTAATATATATTTTTTGGTTTACCCCAGATTCATTGTTCAAATTGTACGCATAGGTGGGAAAACAAAAAAATATAAGTTGTAGGGGGGATCCAAAAAAAAATATTACATGGGATAAAGTGAAACTCGTCTATATTGCAGAGGGGTGTCGTATATTTAATCCAAGATTCTAGATCGACCATGCTTTAGTGAAATTAAAGCCTACTATTTAAGTGGCTGATGTTTTCGTCAATGCTATGCGTGTTATTTGGTTTAAGGATCAATGTCTGGCCTTATAAATCTAATTGTTATGGTTCATTATGTTTATTGTTGTAAAATGTATTGATATCATAAGGGAATTGGTTGGTACTTTGCAATAAGGTAACTTGCAGAAAGTTCATGTGAGGTTATTGATATAGATAGGCAGTTGTGTGTCTTGAAAGTAAGACACATATTAAAATTGCACCCTCATCCTCATTGTGTTTGTTTGTACATACTCCGTCATACTTCAGGTGGATTTATAGCATGTTGTTTAGTGATGAGTTAAAAGCTTACTTAACTTGCATTTCTTTAAGAAAATACATGTTGTGACCTTGTGTAGAAATGTCAATCATACAAAATAAAAGTCTATGACCTCCATTTAACATCAACCCCCCATAGGGATCTGAACTTCAATCATGCAAAATAAAAGCCTCTGACCTCCATTTAACGTCAATCCCACCGTGGGGATCTGAACAATGGTCATGCAAAATAAAAGTCTATGACCTCCATTTAACGTCACCCCCCATGGGGCTCTGAACATCGGTCATGCAAAATAAAAGTCTCTGACCTCCATTTAACGTCAACCCCCCATGGGGCTTTGAACATCGTTCATGCAAAATAAAAGCCCCTGACCTCCATTTAACGCCAACCCCCCATGGGGCTCTGAACGTCGATCATGAAAAATAAAAGGCTTTACCCTCCATTTAATGTCAACCCCTATGGGTCTCTAAACGTCAGTCATACAAAATAAAATCCTCTGACCTCCATTTAATGTCAATCCCCACGGGGCTCTGAACATCGGTCATGCAAAGTTAACATACCTCTGACTTTAAGCGGTCTGGTTAACTTGTCACTGACCAAATATCCAACATGATTTACTCGGAGTTAGTTGGTCCGTGTTTGGGATTAATGAGACTCCTTAAGTCATTAAGGCCTAACGTTGGGGCTTCGAGTCTATATGGTAAAAACTCCAGCTAAAAAGACATGTTGACTCGTTCGGAGCCAACCATTTTATCTGATTTCCGTTCGAACAAATAAGTTTTTATCAAGGATATAAAAATGTATTAGGACAACATATCCACTTTATCTTAAACCATTGTCACTCACTCTGATTCTTACACGGTTGTCATTTTATTTTCTGGTTCTTACACCGTCGTCTTTTTATTTTTCGGTTCTTACACCATTGCATTTTTTTTATGAATCTTACATCGTCGTCTTTTTATTTTCTGTTTCGTACGCTATTTACCTTTTATTTCATAGTTCTTACATTGTTAGTCTTTTTATTTTCCGGTTCTTACATCATTTGTCTTTTTATTTCCAATTCTTACACCAACGTCTTTAATTTTCCGGTTCTTACACCGTCGTCTTTTTATTTTTCCGGTTCTTACATTGCTCGTCATTTCATTTTCTGGTTCTTATACCGTCGTCTTTTTATTTTCCGGTTCTTACACCGTTTTTATTTTTATTTTCTGGTTCTTACACTGCCCTCTTTTTATTTTTCGGTTTGTACACAATTTGTCATTTTATTTTCTTGTTTTTACACTGTCGTCTTTTTATTTTTCGGTTCTTAAACCATCATCTTTTTATTTTTTCGGTTCTTACACCGTCGTATTTTTATTTCACGGTTCTTACACCGTTTGTCTTTTATTTCACAATTCTTACTATTTTCTTTCACTTCGTTTCTCACACTGCTATTATTTCTTTATGTTCTGATATCCATATCACTACTTTGATTCTTATACCAATTTTATTTCTTTTGATTCTTATACCACTATCACTACTCATAGTGCTTACGCTGCTACCACTTAGCATTTGTTTTCTTGCCAATGATGATTTATTCAGCATCGGTCCTTATATCGATGGAGATTGAGTTTTTTTTATATCCCTAGCATGGTTCGTACTTCGTACAGGCCTGGAAACTCGCACAACTCTCTTAGCGGAAAACTTTTTGGGTTTTCTTATATTTAGTTATCTCCTACCACACTCACATGATAACTCAACATCAATCATGTTTTCGAGTTAAAGGTAATTAAATAGGGGCAACTGTCATACCCCAAATTTTGACAACTCTATTTTATCCATTTCACTCATTTGAAATAGTCTGCATTAGGGCAAGACTAGTGGTTGAGTATCTTAGGTCAGACTCAATCCACTTGAGTTAGGACATAAGGCCTTGTTCCATTAAAGTTCATCATACATGTCATCTGGTCAACTCCAGTGACCTAAAAAGTCAAAGGAGGACCAAGGTAAATTGATGTTTTTCTAATTGGTTTGGGGGTTTGATTTTGGTCTTAGTATGGGGTCGGTTTAAGGTTAATAGAAGAAGGTCTAAGTTTTAGGGTTTGAAATTGTTAGTTTGGTTTTCGTGTTTGAGATTTGGATTTGTGATAAGGGATGGATGGTCTATGTTTTGGTGAAGGTTTGGATTGTTTTGGGTTAGTTTTTGGTGGATTAGGGTTGTGGCCGAAGGTTGAGAATGAAGATTCATCTTCACCGTGATGAACACGATGAAGATTTGAAGGTTTGGGTTTTATTTAGGGTTAAGGTTATTGTGTTTGGGGGTTAGGATTCTTCATTTTGGGTTAGGGTTCATAAGTTTTGGGATAGGGTTTCTATGTTTCTAAGGTTAAACATGAAGATCATAGGATTTTGGGATGTTGTTCATCATTTAGATAAACATCGATTGAAGGTGGTGGTTCTAATAGGTGGTCGACATTGTTGGAATTAAGTTTTGGGGTGGTCAGAGAAGGGTATGGATGGATGAAAATAGGAGAGAGGTGTCGCATCCTGCGAAAAATCAACCGGCGAGCCTAAAAATAAAAACACACAGAGCCGCCACTAAACGTTATTTATCCCAAGATAGGGAAAGGAAACGCTCAGAGAAACCTGGAAAGACATGGTCTCGCGACCAGAGAGAAAAGGTTCGGGAGTCGGTTACGCAAGGGGAAGGTATTAGCACCCCTCACGTCCTAGGTACTCCTAGGGATCCACGTCCTAAAATAAAGAATAGGTTGCTAAACATCACACACACACACGGGGAACGCAGGTGGGGTTAAGAGAAACGAGCTCGATAAGGTATCGCACCTTATGCCTACATATCTTGTCTGGAACAAGAATCAGAGCCACTGTAGTTCGGCTTACACACGCCAAACAATACAAAACAATCAAACAAACAAAGGTGGCAAACATGGAGCCCGACAACCACTGGATGGAATTACGTCGGCATCCGAACCAAAGCACGCACAAAACGGCAAACGTGGAGCCCGACAGCCAATCCTGGACTTACGTCGGCATCCGAGCCAAACACACAGTCAGATAACAAGTAAACGCACGCAAAAAAGAAAAAGGTTGCCCGGAGTGGTCTCGCACGACCACCTGCCTACATACCTTGTCTGGAACAAGGATCAGGGCGATGTAGTTCCCCTGAAAGGGACTAAATTGCTAACCAGAAACCGGGGAAAAGACACACAACTAGGGAGCTGAGACTCGAGCCTAATGTTGTCATGCATCGCTTACCCTAAGTTCGGTTTTCTATCCTACTTGCATAAGCAAGCCTATCCTAACCAGGAAAGAAGCTAACACACAAGCATACAATCATATCAAATGAGAACAAGCATCTCAAACAAGCATGTCAATCATATATCCACATAGCACGCACTATAGCCAAACAAGGGGCTCACACAATAGGTTTGACTGCCGAAGCGAGTCGTCTGTACGGGCTGTGTTTGCTCTTAACCTTGCCATTACGAGGCTAAGGTGAAGCAGATGAGAGGTGAAGTGAGGATCAGACCTCACAGCTCTTATCCCTGACCAGGGAGAGCTTCTGACAAATGAGCATGGGTCCAGAATGGGGGGACCCTTCTATACTCAGAGACTCGGACACAATGTGCACTGCACAAGATCTTGGGCTTTTGATCTCAATGCTACAACCATGTAATGGGAGCAAGGAGAAGACTCACTGAATAGTGGGGGACAGACTGCTTGTCCCTAACTTCCACCAATTGCCTTACTTGAAGGGCTTTTCCTGCTTGGGCTTAAAAATAAACATACACAAGCATTGCCTCTTAAGGAGGACTTCAGACAATTTGCCCGGCCCGGTAACAGCCGGGTCTCCAGACTACATGAAGTAAGAAGGTTATACCTCTATGCAAGTTGCTTAAGCAAAGCAAAGCAAAGCAATAGTTCACAAGGAACTGAGCAACTAAAGTACCTGGAAACAATCAAACTCAGTCAGTACTCAAGCAGACAAACTGTAACAACAAACAATTAACCAGTCAAACTATACAAGCTATTGTACAACACAAGGCAAGCTCAAGGCTTAAGCCCAAGCTTCACCACCTACAAAACAATGTTATGTTAGTGTACAAACATCAACAACACCAATTAAAATGGATTTGGATCATTCTCCATGTGCATTATGCTTTTGATCCTGAAAAATCAAGCAAACATTAGCAACTAGACCACTAGGCCAAGCCTAGGGTCCAAAAGCAGGAAAAAATTTAAAACAGCAAGGTGTTCATCAACCAACATCAAATTAACATCAAACAAGAGCAAACATCATTGGTCTCATGTTTATATCATCCATCATGTTCAATTCATGCACAAAACAAAGCAAATGAGGTCAAATGAAGCACCAAACATGCAAACAGAATTATTGCATTCAAATCCATACCAAAACACATCCAAAAATTCTCAAATTAATTACACCTAAACAGGGGTCAATCAAGGTCTACCATGTCAAATTTGAGCTCAATTGGGCAAATGAAACCATGTCAATGAAAATCAACAAAAACAGACACAATCATAGGCTCCAATTCACACCATCAATGCATACATCCAATTCAAAATTCATATCTCATTGAAAACAAAAAGAAATGGATGAGACCAAAACAGGGAGGTCACACAATGTGTCTAGTTCATGCATATTAAATTTCATGATCATACAATACCATATGAGCATTTCCCAATCATTCTACTAACCTATGTCACATGAGCTTGCAAATTCAACCACCAGAAAGGAAAATTCACAATCAATTTGAAAATGTAGTGTAAAATTCCACAAAAATTCATATAACATCACAACATGCCAACAATTCACCATGCAAAATTTTATTCAATTCTAACATGTATAGGTCAATCAATTAAATTCCACAAGTTGACATCAAGAGGTGTGACACAAATTGTCACACCTATGTTCCAAAAATCATAACTCAAAGGCCAGGTATCAAAAATCCACAAAATTTACATATAAATGAACATCAACCAGTCAGGAATCATCACAAAAATTGGCACAAATTTATTTTATGATATGAGCATTTCATGGATCAATTACCAAAATGTATCAAAAATTGACATACATGAGAAAACCCTAGGTCAAATAACATTTTCACCAAGCACAACTTTGACCAATAGGTCAAAAAAATTCTACACTCATCAACAAAGTCATAGAAAAAATTTCCATATTTTTAGGAATTTTTTTACTATTTTTTATGAATTTTTTAAAGTGTTAAAATATTTTTTGGAAATTAAATGAATTAATTAATTAAACCAATGGCACTTTGTAATTGAAACAGGCGGGGGCGGTAAACCACAAATTTAAAAATTCAAATGCATTTTTGGATCAAACAACAACAGTTCATCGTCTTCTACACAGCTCTTGCCCAGAAATTGGAAAAAATGAAGAACAACAAAGTTGCACAGAAATGGACGAGCCTATACTCGTTGAACTCGTCTAAACATGTAGAACACGAATACCATCTCCATTCAACTCAACAATTCCTAAAACTCACGAATCACTCGATCTAGGGTTTGAGTTCATAATTTCATTTCCAGATTTCTCACACTACAGGCAATCATTTTCTAAACCACAAACAGCATCAAAACCTACATTTCATGATCTTTCTAACGCATATAATTATGAAGCATTTGGTGAGATTCGAATTTTGCTCAAACCTGGAATGGCAGTGCTCGAATCGTTGTTCTTGGCGCCAATAAGCTCGAAACAGATGTCGTGTAATGATGATGAACGTGAATGCTAGGCTCAGTTTCAATTGATACTGCTTCTAATGCTCAAAATTCAATTTCACCATGGATGATGCTTGAAGATGCAGCTGCGATTTCATACTCCTCTCCCTCCAAATCATCAAAACAGCTTGAGAGGATGATTATGTGGATTCAAACCAAAGGAATTTCGAACTTTGGTGTAGAATTGATGAAGAACTTTGAGATTGAAGATGTTGAGTTCTTGAGCAATCTTGAGAGAATGAAGAAATTTCAGATCCAATCTTGGTAATTGTGAGAGTCTGTTATGATTAGGAAGTGTTTTAGTTTATATATGGATGCTTAATTGTAGCTTAATCAAGTTTAATCATCCAAATGCAATGTTAAGTGAAAGTGGTAATTTCAAAGGAGGGGTAAAATTGTCAATTCCATAGCCAGCTCATTGACACCTGTTTTGACACCTCACACAACCCCTAAATATCATGTATGAGCTGTAGAAACTTGTCCCATTCCCATTGGTTGCTCCATTCTCAAATTCACCATATGTATGCAAAATGACCAATTTTCCCCATTTCACTTTTCAAGCCAAATCTCAATTTAAAAGGCCTAGGCATGAAATGAATATTCAAACACACTCCAAATGCCATTTCTGAGGTGTTGGAAAAAGTCCCATTCAAAAATTCCAATTATTTTGACATTTGGACAATTTTGCCCCTGGTCCAATTCAGCTGTCCAGTTGAAAAGTGACTTTTTGCCTTGGCCATTTTTGGGAAAATCCAATGATGCACCCTCAAAGTACATGTCAAATGGAGTTTGTGCATATAAAGAACTTGCAATTTGGACAAAGTATGTGGTAGTTATGGCCTCCTGATTACGGGTCTTTTCTGAAATTCACTGAGCCATATTTTGCAAACCACACATTGGATTTTCAAGTTCTTGGACTTTTTGGAAAGGTGAGAACAAGATCTACAACTTTCATGTTGAACAATTTTTCATTTGAAGCTTCCTTGGACATCTGTTTTTGAGGTCAAAAACTTTCCATTTTTGGAAACTTCAGTTACAGGTCAATTGCTATTTTTGGCAGTTTTTGTCCTGACCTGATTTTCTTCATTCTCAAGCTTTGAGATGTCATATAACACTTGTTCCAACATGAATGAAGTGTCTTCAACTCATTTTCACCTCCAAATCCATCAGATCATGTACAGTTGACCACAGTTGACTTTTCATCTGATAGATGAATTTATCAATGCATTGATCAAATTAAGCCCCAATCTCCAACTGAAATGGCTCAAGGGTGAAACCCTAGCCTCAATAAGCACAATATAATCAAAGAATGAACCCCATAATCATCAGAAACCTCATCTCCTGATCCAGCCCTGATTGGCCCAATGCAACTGATTAGGGTTGACCAGTGGTCAAAACCCTAATCTCAAGGAATCTTCTTCAATCTTCTGATGACAACCAATCATGATGATGATGACGTATCATTCAATCAATCATGAAGACCAATACCCTTGAAAATCATGAAACCCTAATTCACAGTCCAATCCTCAGATGGCCCATGATCAGTCATTAAACCCTAGCTTGCACCTTTGAACTTCCTCATCTCCTGATTAAGACTTGGGAAGATGGCTTGCACTATGTAACCACATGATATGCAATATGAAATGCCTAATGACCTAAAATGTATGTAATATGTTAAGGCTAGTCCCAAGAGAGGAGGGCAAATTTTGAGGTGTTACAGCTGCCCCTATTCAATCCACTGTGAACCTGTCGATACGAAATAGCCTCGGCTTTCGGATGATCAGGATGAAGAGTGATTGAATACCAAGAACAGACGAACAATTTGCACTCTGATGGGATGATAATTAACAACGCCTGTCGGCATCGGCGAAGAAAAACTCGAAAAACCGACGACCTGGATGCCAAAATAAATGGTAACGCAGGGATAACCATGGTCTGAACACCACATCCACTCGGGATTCTCATTCTTTTTTTGCTTTTCTGAACCCCGAAAATTTTCTCTTCTTCTACCTGGTCCGAAAACCACTTCGGTCTGAACTCCGAAAAACTGGCCTGAATACCATAAGTGCTTCAACCTGATAGTCGGAGACTTCACTAATCACCACTCTAAGGGCAACACGTCAGAGGGTACACCTTCAACCAGACACTGACTGATGACTGGGAAGAAACTCGACGTTTACTGAACATCGGACGATGATGTTTACTGACACCAAAAAAAGCTCGACCAGACATTAACCAATGACCGGGAGGAAACTCGATGTTTACAGGCACCGAACAATGATGTTGACATGACATCAAACAATGATGCGGACAGACATCAAACAATGATGCGGACAGACATCAAACAATGATGCGGACAGACATCCAACAATGATGCGGACAGACATCAAACAATGATGCGGACAGACATCAAACAATGATGCGGACAAACATCAATCAATGATGCGGACAGACATCAAACAATGATGCGGACAGACATCAAACAATGATGCGGACAGACATCAAACAATGATGCGGACAGACATCAAACAATGATGCGGACAGACATCAAACAATGATGCGGACAGACATCAAACAATGATGCGGACAGACATCAAACAATGATGCGGACAGACATCAAACAATGATGCGGACAGACATCAAACAATGATGCGGACAGACATCAAACAATGATGCGGACAGACATCAAACAATGATGCAGACAGACATCAAACAATGATCGACCAAACACTTACTGATGTCTGGGAAGAAACGGTGGTTCCAAACTCACAATGCTGAACTCCTCGGAGCATCGTCTTCGCTGTCAGACAAAACCAAACCTCAAGCGGTAATCACGGCTTGAATCGCGCTGATCGCGTAACGACTTCTGACTGTATCCCCATCTCTGTCCGACGGGAACATTTCCTCCAATATCGCACTACTGGGGAACATTGCTGATCTGACGTTGTGATACTAATCTCCTCAGAGTAACATCTTCACCTTTGGTGAACCCCAAATCTTCAAGTGGTAACCACAGTTTGGGTTGCGTTGAATACATCCCTTTTCCATCTCCGTCCGACAGAAGGAGTCTTCTCCAGTGTCGTACCACTGGGACAATACCTGTGATCCAATCATGAGGCTATACTACTCGGAGTAACACTTTCATTTTCGGGCAAAATACCTCTCAAACAGTAACCACGGCTTGAGACTAGCTGACGTTTGCAATGATGCATGCTTGATTTCTTCTGCGTAATGCTCCATAATTATGGAAATGCTACGCGATTATTTATTTTTCTATGCAATATGCAATGCTTATTCTACATGATGAATGCATAAAAATATCCCCCTCAAGGGAATTTTCTGGGGAATACGAGACTCTCTGCTGAGGAACTCGCCACTGCTCCGATTTCCACCCTGCCGGGGATAGCACTGCTGCTAGGAAATAGACAACCCTTGCCAGGGATACAGATCCTTTGCACCCAACCCTCTCGAGGACATGCTGGGGAATACCTCCTTCACTGCACTCTGTGGGAATACCACAGTCTTTGACTTGCTGGGGATATAGATCCCAACTCTGCTTTGGGAACCCTCACAGATACTCCCGCTGGGGAAATGAGCAATCTTCAACCTGCTGGGGGAATACCATCCGGACCCTGCTAGGGGAACGACAACTACTCCGCTGGGGAGGACCCAATCAATCCACATGTAGGATACCCTCGGCTGGGGATGCAGATATTCGTCTGCTACGGAAACTCGTTCAATCCACTGGTAGAATGAACACTGTTGGAGAGATATGTCATTGAAAAAACCCGCTCCACTCGGGGACTAGCTGGGGAGATGAGAAAAGTGGGTACAACACCCATCGACTCGTCGAACCATGCTATCCACCTCCTACTTTCGCATCAGCTTTCCACTTTTGAGAACCCCCAGACTCATCTGGACCTTTTCTGCTCCATCATTTTGTATTCCAAGTCGCTCCGCGCTCGACGAGAGACGTACTCCTGGGATATATACAAAGATTCTCAATTTTCCGACTTTGAAGAGTCTTCTTGATTATTTCAATTGTCGTCGGACGTCTCTCGTCGCCTCTCCATTCCTCCTTCATCCCTGATCGAACTCTGCGGGGAACCACAAACTTGCAAGTCTCTCGACTTTGAAGAGTCTTCTTGATTACCACCAAGGCTCGTCGTACGTCGCAACGTCACTCCGTCTTTTCTTCATACGTTCGTCCCTGACTGGACTCTCATGGGGATTTCTTTTCGTCAAAAGCTTCCACATCACAACCCGCAAGTGAGTGGAAAAAATCTAACAATTCCTGCAAAACAGATCGTTAAATAAAACCGTGCCCCAGGCGTGTCAAGATTTCAACACTTGGGTCACTCAACCTTCCAAATAAGATTTCAAGCTTTCAATCTCATAAACATGCATTGGAAGGAACCTATATGTATTAAAATGCAAAGATTCTTTATCAAAAATAATTGGATGTTCTTGCAATCAAAACAGTAATGAAAAACAAAAACAAAATTATTTGACTGAATGTGCATTTTATTGATTTGAAAAGCGTGGCTCAAGTGAGCAATACAAAAGGAAGCAATTCCTGAAAAGAGGTAATTGCGCTCAAAAGGAAAAATCTATCCTAATGGCAATGTGAAACCCGTGACCTTATCAAGTTCCAACTCGGTTACACCCCATATGTCCTCAGACTCTCCGTGCTTTTCTGCCTTCTGAACAAGACGCTTCTGACTGATCCCTACCGAGTATTATCCATGATGCTTTAACCAAAGCGCAAACGATCATGCTAGACGCAATTGTTCGTTTCAATCCCTCTTTTGCCTGGACCGCCCTTTCGGGTTTTCAGTCCACCGGGATACCCTTTTTTGCCCAAGTCGCCTTTTCAGGTTTTCGACTTGCCGGGTGTACATTTTTCATTTTATCCCTAATTTTTGCCCGAACCCTTTTCTGTTTTTGGTTCGCCGGGATGCCCATTTTTGCCTGGACTATTTTGTTCTTTTCGTCCAGCGGGTCTATTATACGAAGTATTTTTAACTGCGTCCGCATTCACAGGGGATGGAAAATCCTCGCCATCCATGGTCGTTAACAACAAGGCTCCACCAGAGAAAACCTTCTTGACCACGAACGGACCCTCATAATTCGGTGTCCACTCGCCCCTTCGATCGTTTTGAGTTTCAGCACCATATCACCTACGTGATACACCCGAGGTCGCACTTTCTTGTCAAAAGCACGCTTCATTCTCTGCTGGTACAGCTGCCCATGACAGATGGCTGCTAGCCTCTTCTCTTCAATCAAGCTCTCTGAGTGAGAAAGGCGTTTGCCCCAGTTGATGTACGTACCGCGGTACGGTACCCAGGATACCAGCTTCGTACTCTACCACCATCGTTGGTACATTCCATCGTGCCCCGGGAAGCACTAACTCGTTCACCTTATCCTCCCCATCAGACATCAGAACCCGTTCGGATTCAGGGTCAGGCCCCTCCTCCGGGATCGGCTACTCTCAATCTTTCGATTAGAGCACCTCGAGATGTCCTCATCAGGGAACTCAAACTTCCTTGGTTGATAATCCTCAAAGGGTTGCGGAGCGATGTAATCAGACAATACACCCCTTGATTGCTTTCTGAAAGTATCACAAATTAGTCAACATCATTTTACTCCTCTCACAACCCGTCCGGTCAATGTTGGATTCTCAAACCCATACTCGATCGGATCCATCTCGGAAATCCACAAAGTGGCATGAATCAGCATACACTGTCTCAGTCGGCGAGCAGCCTATGCCAAAGTACAGCCAGTTTTCTCGATCAGTGAATGTACTGTTTCACAGTCGATCAACTTTTTGCTAAGGTAAATTGCATGCTCTTTTCGACAAGACTCGCCATGCTGACCCAATACACCCCATAGACCCCTCGAAGGCCGTCAAGCACCGATTTGACAATTGCTCTTTCCCCAGAAGATATCAGAATCAGAGGTTCCTGCAATTTATTCTTTTATTTTTTCCAATGCCCCTTTGGCACACATTATTTCACCTGACCGTTTGATCTTTTTTTTTCAACAACTTTGAACATAGATTCACACGTGGCTGTTAGATGAGATGTGAACCATGACATGTAGTTCAATCCTTCTAAGAAACCACGAACCTCTCTTTTCTTTTTCTCGGCTCAGGCATTTTTTTTTATTGTTGTTTTTTTTTCCTTGTTTTTTTGTTTTTTTTTTTAGCAGGAGGAACCTCGATCCTTCCCTTACAATGAACCCCCAACGATTTACCGGATCGCACTCTGACAGTGCACTTCTTTGATTTCAACCTCAGTTTGAATTGTCTCAACCGGTCACACGGCTTGCCCCGGTCTGCCAGATGCCCCACTTCTGACTGGGACTTTGCTATCATGTCATAGCATCTGATTCCATGATGAATCATATCATGAAACAAAGTCACCCTGATACGCGGCATCGGCGCCCTGCTTCTCAAGAGGACAGTCTTCTCTCCGTGGTAGCTTGTGAGCAACGATATCGGTGTTCGACCCTGGCGTATCCTGACACGACCAAGCGAAAATATCCACATGCTCTTTTAACAGGGCTACCATTCTGCTCTTGACTTGCCTCTGAGGCGGCTCCAATTTCAATTCCTTCCTGACCTCGGCGGTGCGTGGAATAACAATCTCAATCTGCTCCACAGGCGGCTGAATCACCTTCTCCTCTTGTTTTCAGCAATCTGGCCAATCCCAACAGATCACAATCTTCTTCGTCTTCTTCTTCAGCAAGATAGATCGGTTTGTCGAAGTCATATGAGAGGTAACCCAATTGTTATCAACGAGATCCGGAGAATTATTTTTGAACTTTGGGACGAGACAAATCAAAAAGAAAAATGAAAAAAAACATCGCCATTTTTATTTGTTTTTAAACTGCAAAAATAAATGAAAAACAGAGAACACCGCTTTTTGACTGAAAAACATCCATTTATTAATGATGCAGAAATGCAAATTTAAACATGAGGTGGCCCTTACAATGGACCATTACGTGTCGGGCAACACATATGGCTTCCATGCATATAAACTGAAAACAAGAAATATTACTCTTCCGGACGAGTGTCAGTGACGATCTTGTTTAGGCCTTTCAGCTTCCTGGTACGCACGGCTTTATCCAACCACTGAACTTGCAGTCACTGTCAGTCTCTCCACCTACCGCACAGGCGCGATCTGAATTTTCAGCAATTGCACCCACCATCGCCTGTCCATGCGCCGGCATGGGATTGGCATCAGCATTCAATGACAATGTAAAATTGAGGGCCTTGGAATCCACCAGGTCTTGGACTACGTGCTTAAAAGCTTTGCAGTCCTCTACACTGTGCCCGGGAGCACCCGAATGGAATTCACATTTGACATTTTCATCAAAATTGGCTGGCCTTTGATCAGGTCCCATAGGTGCCAAAGTCCTCAACTGTACCAGCCCCATATCTTTCAGCTTTTTGAACAGAACCGCATATGTCACGGGTGGCTTGTCAAAATAGCGATCAATCCCTTTTCCTTTCACCTGATATCCGACTCTCTGTTGAGGTGGCTGACGTTGCTGTCGTACTGACTGATTACCAGCAGGAATGGTTACAGCAGCAACGTGCTGGTAGTAACGATCCCTACTGTGTCCTCTCTGGGCATACACAGCACTTGATTCACCCTCATTCTGACGCTGACCGTTCCCGAATGGCTTCTTCGATCCTGATGACGAAGCATTACCTTGTATCTTCCCCATTTTCAGCCAACTTTCAATTCGTTCACCAGCCATCACAATATCGGCAAAGTTGGTTACCGGACAACCCACCATCCTTTCAGCAAAAACCCCTTGCAGGGTACCCATGAAGAGATCAGACATCTCTCTGTCCACTAGAGGAGGTTGCACTCTGGCAGCCAACTCCCTCCATCTTTGGGCATACTCTTTAAACCCCTCATTATTTTTCTGAGACATACCCTGCAGCTGGGTACGACTCGGGGCCATATCAGCATTGAACTGATATTGTTTAAAGAATGCGTCACCAAGATCCTGCCAGCTCTTGATATCGGACGACTTAAGCTTGGTGTACCACTCCAAGGATCCTCCAGACAGACTGTCTTGGAAGAAGTACATCCACAGTTTTTGATCAGTCGTATACGCAGAGATCTTGCGGACGAAAGCTTGGAGGTGAGTCTCAGGGCAAGAACTCCCATTGTACTTGTCAAATGCGGGCGCCTTGAATTTCTGTGGGATCACAATCCCCTCAACCAGCCCCATGTTGGACATGTTGACAAACCCCGGAGTAGCATGGCTTTCCAGAGCCCTTACCTTCTCTGCCAGCAACTGAATTTCTTTGATCTGTGGCTGGACACCATATTGACCGAATGGCTCGTTGTGCATGGAGAACTGATCAGCCTCTCTGTCTTCCTCCCTATCTTCATCGAAGCCATAGAATGGAGGCACAAAATTATCCTTCAGATTCTGCCCCGGTTGGCCACCAGCACCAGCATTATTCACCACACCAATGGTTGCTCTTTTTTCACCGTCTCTGGATCCACCAAGCCCCTGGTTGGAGACACCATCCAGATTAACAACACTGTTAGCAGCTGAAGCCCGTTCGAGCTTTTCAACTTTGTCAGCCAAAGCTTTCTGACCAACCGCAAAGCCTTGCATGATGTTGATCAGCTCGTTCATTTTATCTTTCAGTTCGAGCATATCTGTGTTGGGAAGATCCATGAGTCTAGGAGTATTGCGCCTGGTGTAATATTTGTGAGGTCGGGTTGAGTGCAAAGGGATGACTCTACGAGCGCGAGCAATGATTCCTGCAAAACAGCAAACAGGTTAATATGCATGAATGCAACGTCTGTCCATATGAGGAAGATTCTGTCTTTTGATTCTGGTTTCATCGAGACAGATAACATTTTGCCAATAACATTCTGACATTCAGATGTCTCTCAGCCAGATTCTCAATCCATAATACTCCCCATATGGCTAGACGTAGGTTTGGTGCAGATGAATGCAAAATGTGGATGATGCTGATGAATGAATGCAATGCATTGGGCCATCCTCCAAGTCCTCTGAACAACTGTACTGAAGCCTGGTCTCTGAACTGATCACAACCATCTGAGGGAACATGTAACCATAAGTCCGACTCAAGGGTTCCGAAATAAACGGAAGACAGATACATCATCATCATCACTGGTCTCTGAGCAGACACTCACAACCACCTGAATCGGCCCGGGGAATCCTGAAATAAACGGATCCCCACTGATAAATATCTCGGCCCGGGGAATCCTGAAATAAACGGATCCCCACTGAGGAATAATTCGGACAGCACTCCGGCGTCTCAGAAATAAACGGCCATAAATCCGACTTATAAATAGGACTCTGATCAACTGAACCATTAGTCACCATCTGAGTCACCAACAGAACATGCATCTGTAAGAATCACCCTCCCCTCACAGGTAAATTCTAATCAGGTTATCCTAAGGCGGATAATAGTCTCGACAATCGGGCAGAGATACTCAATGGGTTTGCCCTTTCGGGTGTGCCATTGTAGCTCTCTTAAAATCGTCTAAACCAAAGATCCGGGAATGATCGGTCACCAGAGTCAACAACTCAGATGGAGTAACTCAAACAAAGCGGAATATCCACAGAGATGAGCACTACCAAATGAGCCTCGTCCGGCTTGTGGTACATCACGCCGCCAGGCACATGTTGACTTAACATGAAAGAGGCGACATGAGACCACACTAGTCCTAGGTGTATACTCGGGCCTGGGTTTTAGCCCCACTCAGAACACCCACCCCAAACAGAGGAACCACCTGCATAGAGGACGGCAACAACATGATAGTATGATGCATGCAGACATTAATGCAAATATAGATACACACTGGTTAGAATAATAAATGCAATAAATAACACACAATAAGCAACCCAAACCAATCCTAAAACGCTAGGAAGGACTCGCTTAGGGAAGAAGGACCAGCACAGGTCAACTTCTCTATGTCCCCAGCAGAGTCGCCAGCTGTCGCATCCTGCGAAAAATCAACCGGCGAGCCTAAAAATAAAAACACACAGAGCCGCCACTAAACGTTATTTATCCCAAGATAGGGAAAGGAAACGCTCAGAGAAACCTGGAAAGACATGGTCTCGCGACCAGAGAGAAAAGGTTCGGGAGTCGGTTACGCAAGGGGAAGGTATTAGCACCCCTCACGTCCTAGGTACTCCTAGGGATCCACGTCCTAAAATAAAGAATAGGTTGCTAAACATCACACACACACACGGGGAACGCAGGTGGGGTTAAGAGAAACGAGCTCGATAAGGTATCGCACCTTATGCCTACATATCTTGTCTGGAACAAGAATCAGAGCCACTGTAGTTCGGCTTACACACGCCAAACAATACAAAACAATCAAACAAACAAAGGTGGCAAACATGGAGCCCGACAACCACTGGATGGAATTACGTCGGCATCCGAACCAAAGCACGCACAAAACGGCAAACGTGGAGCCCGACAGCCAATCCTGGACTTACGTCGGCATCCGAGCCAAACACACAGTCAGATAACAAGTAAACGCACGCAAAAAAGAAAAAGGTTGCCCGGAGTGGTCTCGCACGACCACCTGCCTACATACCTTGTCTGGAACAAGGATCAGGGCGATGTAGTTCCCCTGAAAGGGACTAAATTGCTAACCAGAAACCGGGGAAAAGACACACAACTAGGGAGCTGAGACTCGAGCCTAATGTTGTCATGCATCGCTTACCCTAAGTTCGGTTTTCTATCCTACTTGCATAAGCAAGCCTATCCTAACCAGGAAAGAAGCTAACACACAAGCATACAATCATATCAAATGAGAACAAGCATCTCAAACAAGCATGTCAATCATATCTCCACATAGCACGCACTATAGCCAAACAAGGGGCTCACACAATAGGTTTGACTGCCGAAGCGAGTCGTCTGTACGGGCTGTGTTTGCTCTTAACCTTGCCATTACGAGGCTAAGGTGAAGCAGATGAGAGGTGAAGTGAGGATCAGACCTCACAGCTCTTATCCCTGACCAGGGAGAGCTTCTGACAAATGAGCATGGGTCCAGAATGGGGGGACCCTTCTATACTCAGAGACTCGGACACAATGTGCACTGCACAAGATCTTGGGCTTTTGATCTCAATGCTACAACCATGTAATGGGAGCAAGGAGAAGACTCACTGAATAGTGGGGGACAGACTGCTTGTCCCTAACTTCCACCAATTGCCTTACTTGAAGGGCTTTTCCTGCTTGGGCTTAAAAATAAACATACACAAGCATTGCCTCTTAAGGAGGACTTCAGACAATTTGCCCGGCCCGGTAACAGCCGGGTCTCCAGACTACATGAAGTAAGAAGGTTATACCTCTATGCAAGTTGCTTAAGCAAAGCAAAGCAAAGCAATAGTTCACAAGGAACTGAGCAACTAAAGTACCTGGAAACAATCAAACTCAGTCAGTACTCAAGCAGACAAACTGTAACAACAAACAATTAACCAGTCAAACTATACAAGCTATTGTACAACACAAGGCAAGCTCAAGGCTTAAGCCCAAGCTTCACCACCTACAAAACAATGTTATGTTAGTGTACAAACATCAACAACACCAATTAAAATGGATTTGGATCATTCTCCATGTGCATTATGCTTTTGATCCTGAAAAATCAAGCAAACATTAGCAACTAGACCACTAGGCCAAGCCTAGGGTCCAAAAGCAGGAAAAAATTTAAAACAGCAAGGTGTTCATCAACCAACATCAAATTAACATCAAACAAGAGCAAACATCATTGGTCTCATGTTTATATCATCCATCATGTTCAATTCATGCACAAAACAAAGCAAATGAGGTCAAATGAAGCACCAAACATGCAAACAGAATTATTGCATTCAAATCCATACCAAAACACATCCAAAAATTCTCAAATTAATTACACCTAAACAGGGGTCAATCAAGGTCTACCATGTCAAATTTGAGCTCAATTGGGCAAATGAAACCATGTCAATGAAAATCAACAAAAACAGACACAATCATAGGCTCCAATTCACACCATCAATGCATACATCCAATTCAAAAATTCATATCTCATTGAAAACAAAAAAGAAATGGATGAGACCAAAACAGGGAGGTCACACAATGTGTCTAGTTCATGCATATTAAATTTCATGATCATACAATACCATATGAGCATTTCCCAATCATTCTACTAACCTATGTCACATGAGCTTGCAAATTCAACCACCAGAAAGGAAAATTCACAATCAATTTGAAAATGTAGTGTAAAATTCCACAAAAATTCATATAACATCACAACATGCCAACAATTCACCATGCAAAATTTTATTCAATTCTAACATGTATAGGTCAATCAATTAAATTCCACAAGTTGACATCAAGAGGTGTGACACAAATTGTCACACCTATGTTCCAAAAATCATAACTCAAAGGCCAGGTATCAAAAATCCACAAAATTTACATATAAATGAACATCAACCAGTCAGGAATCATCACAAAAATTGGCACAAATTTATTTTATGATATGAGCATTTCATGGATCAATTACCAAAATGTATCAAAAATTGACATACATGAGAAAACCCTAGGTCAAATAACATTTTCACCAAGCACAACTTTGACCAATAGGTCAAAAAAATTCTACACTCATCAACAAAGTCATAGAAAAAATTTCCATATTTTTAGGAATTTTTTTACTATTTTTTATGAATTTTTTAAAGTGTTAAAATATTTTTTGGAAATTAAATGAATTAATTAATTAAACCAATGGCACTTTTGTAATTGAAACAGGCGGGGGCGGTAAACCACAAATTTAAAAATTCAAATGCATTTTTGGATCAAACAACAACAGTTCATCGTCTTCTACACAGCTCTTGCCCAGAAATTGGAAAAAATGAAGAACAACAAAGTTGCACAGAAATGGACGAGCCTATACTCGTTGAACTCGTCTAAACATGTAGAACACGAATACCATCTCCATTCAACTCAACAATTCCTAAAACTCACGAATCACTCGATCTAGGGTTTGAGTTCATAATTTCATTTCCAGATTTCTCACACTACAGGCAATCATTTTCTAAACCACAAACAGCATCAAAACCTACATTTCATGATCTTTCTAACGCATATAATTATGAAGCATTTGGTGAGATTCGAATTTTGCTCAAACCTGGAATGGCAGTGCTCGAATCGTTGTTCTTGGCGCCAATAAGCTCGAAACAGATGTCGTGTAATGATGATGAACGTGAATGCTAGGCTCAGTTTCAATTGATACTGCTTCTAATGCTCAAAATTCAATTTCACCATGGATGATGCTTGAAGATGCAGCTGCGATTTCATACTCCTCTCCCTCCAAATCATCAAAACAGCTTGAGAGGATGATTATGTGGATTCAAACCAAAAGGAATTTCGAACTTTGGTGTAGAATTGATGAAGAACTTTGAGATTGAAGATGTTGAGTTCTTGAGCAATCTTGAGAGAATGAAGAAATTTCAGATCCAATCTTGGTAATTGTGAGAGTCTGTTATGATTAGGAAGTGTTTTAGTTTATATATGGATGCTTAATTGTAGCTTAATCAAGTTTAATCATCCAAATGCAATGTTAAGTGAAAGTGGTAATTTCAAAGGAGGGGTAAAATTGTCAATTCCATAGCCAGCTCATTGACACCTGTTTTGACACCTCACACAACCCCTAAATATCATGTATGAGCTGTAGAAACTTGTCCCATTCCCATTGGTTGCTCCATTCTCAAATTCACCATATGTATGCAAAATGACCAATTTTCCCCATTTCACTTTTCAAGCCAAATCTCAATTTAAAAGGCCTAGGCATGAAATGAATATTCAAACACACTCCAAATGCCATTTCTGAGGTGTTGGAAAAAGTCCCATTCAAAAATTCCAATTATTTTGACATTTGGACAATTTTGCCCCTGGTCCAATTCAGCTGTCCAGTTGAAAAGTGACTTTTTGCCTTGGCCATTTTTGGGAAAATCCAATGATGCAACCTCAAAGTACATGTCAAATGGAGTTTGTGCATATAAAGAACTTGCAATTTGGACAAAGTATGTGGTAGTTATGGCCTCCTGATTACGGGTCTTTTCTGAAATTCACTGAGCCATATTTTGCAAACCACACATTGGATTTTCAAGTTCTTGGACTTTTTGGAAAGGTGAGAACAAGATCTACAACTTTCATGTTGAACAATTTTTCATTTGAAGCTTCCTTGGACATCTGTTTTTGAGGTCAAAAACTTTCCATTTTTGGAAACTTCAGTTACAGGTCAATTGCTATTTTTGGCAGTTTTTGTCCTGACCTGATTTTCTTCATTCTCAAGCTTTGAGATGTCATATAACACTTGTTCCAACATGAATGAAGTGTCTTCAACTCATTTTCACCTCCAAATCCATCAGATCATGTACAGTTGACCACAGTTGACTTTTCATCTGATAGATGAATTTATCAATGCATTGATCAAATTAAGCCCCAATCTCCAACTGAAATGGCTCAAGGGTGAAACCCTAGCCTCAATAAGCACAATATAATCAAAGAATGAACCCCATAATCATCAGAAACCTCATCTCCTGATCCAGCCCTGATTGGCCCAATGCAACTGATTAGGGTTGACCAGTGGTCAAAACCCTAATCTCAAGGAATCTTCTTCAATCTTCTGATGACAACCAATCATGATGATGATGACGTATCATTCAATCAATCATGAAGACCAATACCCTTGAAAATCATGAAACCCTAATTCACAGTCCAATCCTCAGATGGCCCATGATCAGTCATTAAACCCTAGCTTGCACCTTTGAACTTCCTCATCTCCTGATTAAGACTTGGGAAGATGGCTTGCACTATGTAACCACATGATATGCAATATGAAATGCCTAATGACCTAAAATGTATGTAATATGTTAAGGCTAGTCCCAAGAGAGGAGGGCAAATTTTGAGGTGTTACAAGAGGTAATAGGGAAAAGAGAAGAGAGAAGAAATAAATGAGCGATGAGAGACAAAGAAGAAAGGGAATTGAATTGGTTCTGAAAGGCTTCCACTTATATATGCTGGTTGTGTAGACTCTGATCAGATACACGTGGGGCTCTCTGGTCCCTTTGATGGTAATTCTTTGACTTGCTTGCATGAACACACGTCCATTACCTTTACCATTATCACTCAATCATCACCCTCTGATCAGTTGACCCCCTTATTATCAATTAATCCAACAGTCTGAGATGAATCTTCGTCTCCCTTAGTATTCACATCCAATGGCCCATGATTTTTTGCGCATTTTATTTTAATTTTTAATGATTATCTATTTTGATTTTATATTTTATTTTACTGATGGGATTTGAGACTTTTGGGCTCAGCCTTTTCCTTTACCGCATCTCCCATTTTCCCCATCACAAATAAACCTAACTAGTTTTGCTCCCCCTTCATTTATTTTTATTTTCTTTCATTTTATTTTTTTTGTTATTTATTTTGATTTGTTAATTACTTTTAATAACTCCTAATTAGATTTAAGTATGCACTAATTCATATAATTAACTTTGATCCACCTCTTAATTAAAATAATTTGTCTAATTAATTTAGTTATTTATTAATTAAAAAAATGAATAATAATTCTTTTCTTTGAATTAGTTTCTTTTCTATTTCAACTAAATTATTTTTTATATATATATAATATATATATATATATATATTATATATATTAAATATAATATATATATATTATGTATTATATATATATGTATATATATATATTTATATATATATATATATATATATATATATATATATTATAATATATATATATATATATATATATATATATATATATATATATATATAATATATATATATATATATCTATATATTATATGGATTTTTTTTCTCTACATTTAAAAAATAGGATGAGTCACAACAATTAATTGTTTTTCTCAAATTATAGGTATTTCTTATCTTTGTATCCATCATGTAAACTAATTTTTTTTTTGTAAATAAAGAAGTGGGTACGCATCCATTATACCTTCAAGTAATCAACTAATTAGTGCTTGGCGCGTCGATTGATTACTTAAAATAAAATCAATTTAAAAAACAACGCAACCCATCAAACTATTTTTTTTTTGCCGTTGTGCTCATTTCAAATATCTTTTCATAAAAGGATATTCCAAGTTACCTTCAACTGAAACAAAAACAAACGCTTAAGTCTCCATCTTGCGAGCAATACAAGCCAAATTTAAGCGCAAGAACATAAACCCTATCTTATAAAAGTAACCATCATACAAACCCTTTTTTAGACGAACTACGAAGCTCTGATTTTCTCACTGCACTATGAGAATATGTAGGCACAAGGTATTTGAACCTTGGCGAGCTCAATAATTAATTTTTTTTCTCTTTTCTTTTATAATTAATTTCTCTTCTTGTAAGTATATTTTCATAAATAAGATAAAAATAAAACAAACATACCCTTAGCAAACAATTAACCCTTAAAACTATAGGAGGTTCCCATTTAATACAACGAATGTGAGGGGTATTAATACCTTCCCCCCGTATAATCGACTCCCGAACCCTAAATTTGGTTGTGATGACCATCTGATCCCTTTTCTTTCTCCACTACTAGAAAATATACCTTCGGTGATACAATATTTCAACGACCATTTTTCTACCGTCGTCATATCACATTTTGTACGCGCATTTTTTTTATTAAGAAACTTTGCATCACGGTTCCTTAAAATAGCCGTGGTCATAGAGTTTGGATGACAAGCTTCGAGTCCTAGCTTAAACGTTTTTCCTTTTTTCAATAAAAATTAGCGTGTGTCCCTTCCCATTTATTATTATTTAAAAATTGAAAGTATAACAACTACGATTATTTAGTTCAACCGTGGTTATGTTCCATATTTCACTATGGTTGAAGCTATCAACCGTTGTGAAATGCTTTCCCTTAAAATTAAAACATAACAGATACTTCATTTTGTTCATAACACACGAGGGTGTCCTAGCAAACGAGACGACATCGATAGCGAAACCTTCACCATCTTCATTAATTTTTGGAAACAAATATCATTTATGGAGAGGAAATCTTCATCCTTTTCGAATTAAGAAGCGTTACCAATCTGTCTCTCTCACACTTTGGAATGTTTATGTTCTTCGTAAGGGTCATTTACCATTATCTCTCTATGACGCTTCTGAATGCTAATGGTATTCGCTAGGATGTTGTGTGTACTGACGTTGTCATGTCTATTATTCATGTTGCCATGTTCATGTTTTATTTTGAGTTTGTGAATATGCTTTAGGTTTTTATGTTGGATATGTTTATGTTTTATTTAGAAATTATGACGCTTCTGAATATGTTTATGTTACGGTGTTTCCATGTTCATGTTTTATTCAGACATTGTCATATGCATATAATTATATTAGGATGGTGGAGCATTAGGTTGCCATTCACATTATGCTTTTGATATAAATTTAGAATTTATTATGAATCGTAGTTGGATGAAAGAATATAAATGAGGGTTGGTGTATGAGAATAGAGTTCTTGAATTCCTTGAATTTGCCAGAAAAATGTTCCCGACAATAATGGTATCTTTTATTGTTCTTATGTTGTTTGTGGGAATATCAGAAACGGTCAAAGAAAGAATTATTACATCACCTATGTTGTGATGGAATATGTCAAAATTATACAACATGGTTGGAGAAGTGGATAATAATCAAAGTTTGACGTCACAAATGGATGAAGATGATGATGATCGACTAGAAGATATGATTCGTGATGTTGGAGAATCGTCTTATATGAAAGCACATGTTTATGATACTTTATGTATCGACAACGATGTCCCTTTGTATAAGGGGTGCACCAATTTTACACGATTGTCTATATTGTTAAAATTGTTTAATCTTAAGGTAAAAGGTGGGTGGTCGGATAAAAGTTTCATATATTTGCTTAATTTGATGAAATAAATGCTACCAGAAGATAAAAATTTGACGAATCGATGTTTTATGGCTAAAACAATGTTGTCTCCAATGGGTTTGACATATGTAAAAATACATGCATGCCCTAATGATTGCATATTATAAAAGAAAGAGTATGAAAATTTGGATCAATGTCCAGGATATGGTGAGTCGCATTACAAGTTGGAGAGCGAAAATGGTGATGACAATGACAATGTTACTTGCCAATAATTTCGAGGTTAAAAAGACTTTTTGCTAATGCGAATGACGCAAAGAATATTAGATGGAAAGAAGATGAAAGAAAATGTGATGGAAACATTCACCATTCGCCATTTAGATGATTATTTACAATGGAAGAAAATTGATTCATTGTTTCTAGATTTTGGCCTTGAGCCAAGAAACCTTAGGATTGGGCTTGCCACAGATGGTATGATCACAAATCATTCTTCGTGGCATGTTCTTCTCATGATTTAAAACCAATCTCCTTGGTTGTGCATGAAGCGTAAGCCTATGATGTTAAGTTTGATGATTAATGGACCAAGACAGCCTGGAAGCGACATAAATGATTATCTAAGTCCATTAGTTGAGGATTTAAATTTTTTTAGGATAAATATGTTGACGATGATGATGCGTATTCTAGTGAAACGTTTAAGATCCGTGCAATGTTATTTTGCACAATCAACGACTTTCCTGCATATGGTAATTTGGTTGGATATTGTCAAAGGACCTAAAGTTTGTCCTATATGTGAATGTGATACCTGTTTTCACCAGCTTGAGTTTGGGGAAAAAATAACGTTTACCTTGGGCATCAAAATTTTCTAAAATCCAAACATCCTTATCGTAGATTGCGGACGACTTTTAATGGAGAGAAAGAGTTTGAAAAATCTCCTAAACCGTTAACTGTCGTTGAAGTTTATCAACGACGAGAACACCTTAATGTTGTCTTTGGAAATAAATAAAAAATGTCCCCGTTGAGAGAAATATTTGGAAAAAGAGAACGGTGTTCTTTGATCTTCCATATTGGCTAGACTTGATGTAAGGCATTGTCTTGATATGATGCATGTGGAGAAAAAAATATGTGTGATAGTTTGATAGGAACACTTTTAAACATTCCAAGAAAGACTAAAGATAATAAGAATTCCCGTTTAGATATGGTGGAGATTGGTATACAACAACAGTTGGCTTTAAAAGATAGATGAAAAAGTTCTTATTTGCCCCCGACATGTCACACTATATCTAAAAAGGAAAATAAAAGTTTTTTTGAGTGTTTGCATGATATCAAAGTTCCCCAAGGTTACTCTTTAAACATCAAGAAACATGTATCAGTGAAAAATCTCAAGTTAATTGGCTTAAAATCCCATGATTTTTATGTCTTGATGCAACAACTTTTACCAGTGGCTATCTGTGGCATCCTTCCAAAAAATGTAAGAGTAATTATTACTAGATTGTGCTTATTCTTCAATTCCATATGTAATAAATTTCTTCATTTCAAAAAATTAGATGAATTAGAAGATGAAGCTAAAATAATATTGTGTCAATTGGAGATGTATTTTTCTCCATCATTTTTTGACATTATGGTTCTCTTACTTGTTCATCTAGTCAGACAAATCAGATATTATGGTCCAATTTATTTAAGATGGATGTATCCTATAGAGTGATACATGAAGATATTTAAAGGATATACGAAGAATCATCACCCACCTGAAGCTTCGATCGTTGAAAGGTATATCACAGAAGTAGCTCTTAAGTTTTATTCAAACTATTTTTCGAAAACAGGGTCTATTGGAATTCCAAAGTCTTTTCATGCTGATAGATTTTAAAGTAGAGGTACTCAAGATTTAAATGTTAAGTCAATGGATCGGGATGTAGTACTTCAAGCACATATCTATATATTGAATAATGTTAGTGTAGTTGAACCTTACATAGTTGATCACAAAGAAGTTATAAATAAAAAATATTCCTGAATGAATGACAAGTTGTTGTTGACACGTAATAACAAGGAATTCATAAGTTAGTTTAATATTAGAGTTTCTAATGATGATTGTGCATCCAAGAAAATTAAATGGTTATCGTACATGTCAAAATTTACTGTGATAACTTTGACGGCATACGACATTTCTAATTATTCCTTTTATACAAAAGCAAAAGATGACCTTAGTACAAAGCCAAATAGTGGGGGTTATGGTTGAGGCCAAATCCATGTATTTATATAGTTCGAAAGATAAGAATCCTATTTTTGCAACCACCGTATTCTATGGTTTCATTGAGGAGATTTTGGAGATTGATTATATTACTTTCAAAGTGCCTTTATTTAAATGCAAGGGGGTTCCTGATAGCAGTGATTCATTGCATATATTTAGTCAAAGAATCAGAGTAAAACAAGTGACAATCGAGCAAATTTGAGGAAGAATGAGCAAATAATGAAGGGAAAAAAGCTAAGTATGCAAATTATGGAATTAGTGAAAATTTGAGTGAAAAAGAGTAAAAAAGAGTGAAGCTTCAGAAATAATCACATCCACCATCACGCAGCGCCACGCACGCGATATGCATTAAAAAATGATACTATGCGTACGATGGTCACCTTTATAGCCCTCTTTCTAACGCATTCAAGTCCATTTTGACGCCCTTAAAAGAGGTTTTTCATAACTTTAATAAGGGTTATGATTTTGGGAGATTGAAGCATGAATTAGAGAGTATAAGTGGTGGTTTTTAGAACAGTCGAAGCCATTGGAGGCCATCTCTTCAAAGAACTTCTTATGTTATCATTGTTTATCAATTGTGGTATTTTTAATTACACTATGAGTAGTTAACTTCTTCTAGGTAAGGTTGTGTTATGATGAACATGTTTCTCAATTGTTGGATTCTATGTTGATTTGACCACTGTATGAACGTATTGATCTATAATCTTATTTATTTGCTTCTTGTTTGTAATGTTTTTTTTATGTAAAATACTCCTTTAACCTGATTTTGGGCACATAGGGAATACTGATCATTAGTCTGTGTGTTGGACCTATGACAATTGTTGTACTTACACTGGTTGAATAGAAATAGGAGAACCCGAGTAGTGGAATAGAGAATTGACGTTCTATACATTGCCTAACACTTCTTACATTGGCGAACTAGGAATAGAAAGCTCATGGTAGTGGTTAGTGAGTTATTTCGTGAGGGATCAACTATATCAGTTTTGTTAATTCATCATGAGGTTATAGTGATTAGATAATTCATACAGGGAATCAAACATCAACAAGAGAGGAATATGTAATTCTACAACACAACCTAGCCGCTTTCGTGACATTGTGTCATACCCTAATTTTTACCCCTAACATCCCACATATCATTTTAATTCTTGCATACAAAGAAGGTTAAATCTTTGGGTTTGCCTTTTGTAGGGATCATCAAGCACCTCTTTTTTAGTATTTTACCTTTGTGTTTATATGTTCATTGATTATTTAACCACTAATAAAAATATTAAAAATATGTCTTATTTTCGTTAAGGTAGGGCTTCAAGCATGGTTCCTCAGCTAGGGGTTTTTTATTCCTCAAGTCAAAATATGTTCAACCATTGATTATCAAGGGGATTATCTCTCAAAATATGATCTCTAAGGTTCTCAAGCATCTTTCAATCTCATTTTGAGAAATAGTATCTCAAAGTTTTGTTGTTTATTTCTCAAGAAAAAGTCAAAAGTTCATGTGTTTATTTCCATGTCTTCTTCAACAAGTTACCTCAAACTTTGAGAAGTTTAATCAAAATACATTACAGGACACCTTAGTTTGAGTTCATATGATCATCCATGTACCTTGAAATGCAAGAAAAGTTCAAGTACACAAGTTTATTCCAAGAGGTTTGACCAAAAAGTCAACATTGGAACTCAAAGTTCAAAGGATCACAACTCCTTCAATCCTCAACATTGTTGAATGCTTATTTTTACATATGACTCTTATAAATATCATCTAAAACTTCTCTTTACATGAAAAGAGTCAATTATGCTTTGAGGATCATCAAAAGTTAGACATTATAGGTCATTTGTGGACTTAGTGAAATTTGACCTATTTTCAAGTGACTTTTTCTCAACTTTCAAGGTTCATAACGTCCTCAACTTTCAACATTTGAGTCTGATTCTTTTTGCACAATATCATTTGTAATTCCCTCTACAAGTTTTATTTAAGTTCCAAAGTCAAATTGTGCTTGGAAGGCCATGTAATTCTTTGAGATATTATAGGTCATTTTTAGCAATTTGGGGCTTAGAATTTTCCAAGTTGCATTACCAGATTTTTGTGCCAACTTCACCATGACATAACTTTGTGCTCCAGAATCCAAATGCAACCTTTATTCACATATTGTAATCTTTTATATGATGTCAACAAATTGTAAGAAGAGTGGGATAAAAAAGCCTCTTAAACAAGATGCGCCATTGAGTTAAACATGGTGACTTGAAACTGATGAAATCATCATGATCAGAATTTTGAACTTCACTAATCCTTAATTAGAAGCCAATTTACCATGTGTTTTGGTCCTAAACATGTTTAATCAAGTCTCCAGAAGTTAAATCACTCATAAAATGCATGTTTGGCTGAGATTTAATGGTTTTGCATGTCACACTTTTCTAACGTCATGAGCAAATTTGTTTTGTACAAACTAAGCATCATTTGGCACGTATAAGATTATCAATCACTTCCCTGTAAATAGAGAAACATATTTTCTTCATTCCCAAGCTTTGGAGAGACATAAAAGCTTTGTCCCAGTCTCAAACTTTTCCAGAAAATTAAGCTATCGTGTTTTGATTTCTAGCTTGCTTCAATCCAATTTCTTGATTCTATTAGCACCTTCGGTCTCCTATGAAGCTTTTGCAATAATTCCTAAGCTCTAAGACTTTCTGAAGTGCCCTGACTAGATCAAGCTTCTTCAACCTCTGATCACCATTTAGACAAGGTCGTTCTTAGCATCATTTGAACTCAAACAAGTTACCACAATATAGTCCTTCACTCTCTAATGCTTTCCCCTAACTTATCTGGTGTTGATTGTTCATGTTCATCATTTAATTTTACTTTTTGTGGCTTGCTTGTTTCTGAAACTTCTCTGAAATTCTCCATGCACAATTTAGATAAATGAATTTTGAGCATGAGGTTGAATTCGTGATGAGGAGACTATCACATTGGTGGTAGTCTCATGTTCTTACTTGGCCAAACGATGAAGCTCCAATGAGGGATCACTGGAGAAGATGATCGGAGTTATTTCAGGTTATCTGAGGTGACTATCCACATTAGCATTTTGAACTGTTTTGATTGGTCCATTTTGAATGTGATTTCATGTTTTATTCTGGCTATTTTCCACCATGCACCCAAGCTTGATAGTTGTTGGATTTGTCACGTTAATTAATGAGGTAAGATCTAACGCCTCTTTTTTTTCTTCTTATTTTATTTTTTTTTTCTTATTTTTTTATATTTTAAATTGCATTTTCTTTAAAATTCATAGAAAATTCATTTTTTATCCCAAAAATTCCCAAAATAATTGCTAAAGTTTTCTTTTATTTTTCTTAATCTGATTTTTATTTTTCCATATTTTACTTTCTTGATTTTCTATTTTTTTTGAATTTTCTATTTTTGTCTTCTTTATTTTAATTGGTTTAAAAATACTTTTATGCATTTAAAAATTCTGAAAAAATTTATTTTATATTTGTTATTTTATCTTCAACCTTCCATAATTTCCTGGTCCTTTATTTGGTATTTTGAAGGGCTTTATGGATTTTCTCTTTTATTTCCCTTTTTAAATTCATTTTAAAAATATTTTTGATGCATTTTATTTTATTGTCCTGCATTTTATGTATGTTTGACCTTTGTTGACTTCTGTTAGCCTTGGATCTTGGCTATTTTTATCCTAGGTCTCATCAATGGATCTTGGGTGTTGATGGGGTGAAAACCCTAATCCATCAAGATGGATGATTGTATTTGATGATGACTTGATCAATCATTTGATCCAATTTGGGTTTGGTTTCTCTTGTCTTCTTATTCTTCATCTCTTTCTCTTCCCTTTTTTCTCTTGATCAATTGGATAGTTTGTGTCCATCTTATTCATGATGTGTGGATTGGTAGTTGATGAACTTTCATCATTTCAAATCTACCTGCTAATTGATCATTGATCACTTAAGGTACTTTCGATTGATGCATATGTTTATCCTAAGTATCATGAAACATTAATTGATGTAATGGACCATTCTCCCAGCCTTTGTGCTTGATCCATCCTCTTTTCTTTGTGGCATAACTTTAGGAGAATAATTTACATATCATTTCTCTAGCATGTATTAACACAAATTTTAATATTGATCAGCCTCAGATAGTTGTGACATCTACATAAGTCCAATTTAAAATTTCTTAACATATTGCTAAATTTGTCCCGAAAGTAAGTCATTTTCATAAGTAAGATTCTAAGTCTCCTATTCCCCATAGTATTGTGTGAAAAATATTGCTTCCTTTTCACCAAAGAGAGCTAGTGGCATACTTGTTGATTTTATCCAAGTTGGAGTCGTTCTCATGGTGATGTAGAGGTTAATATTGTCATACTTGTGGGTGAATAGTTAAGTGTTCTTCTAAAAATGACAAATTGTCTTTCTATTTTTGATTACTAACACAACTTACTAACATATTATTGTATTAACTTTACTTTAATGTCATTTATCTTATGCTCTTTATTCTTTTGTCATTTATTTCTTGCTATTTATTGTATTCTTTTAGTTTAGCATCTCATATCATATTGTTTGTGCTTATGCTATTTGCTCTTTGTCCACTTGGACCTTTGTTTATGTTTGTGTTTTTTTTCCTTTGTCCATCTGGACTTATTTTTCTTTTAAAGACATTAATAAGGAAAAAACCCTAAAAAATGGTTCTCTTAATTCATGGACTTGAGGTTACTAGCATTGGCATTGTTGTGGAGTTATTTACTTAGAACTAGGATCTTGACCCTTGCTTTGGGAGTTTGTAATTTGAGACCTTGGGGTTCATCTGCTACCTTTGAGTTTGGGCTTCTCTTAAATACTTGGCTGGGTTACTTTGGTTTCATCTAACACATGGATTATTCTTTGCTTATTTGGCTTGCTTGAGGCTTAATTCAAATGAGGGAATTCTTTCTTGACTCATGTCATAAAGCTTTATATCTCTTGGTTAGATCTTTCCTCCCTATGTTTATTTTATGTTCTAGGATAGCCTCTCCATCTCCTTCCCTTCTTTAATTTTCAAAATCTTCTCTCTTTTTTTTTTCAAAAAAACCTTCTTGTTTTCAAACTTGAACCACTTTCTCAATAAACCTTAACTTTTGTCAAGTTATTTTCAAAATCTTTTCTTAATAAATGCTAATACATATTAAGAATATTCAAACCAATTTCAAAAGACTTAAAAAAAATACATAACTCATTCAAACTATTTTGTGACCCTTTGTGCACTTTTTCTTTTAAAACTTTTTCTAAACGTTTAGATATGTGTCGTTTTCATAGTTGATATGTAATTCTCCTATCCCCATAGTATTGATGATAATTATTTTCCACGTAAGAGAGCTAGTGGTATACTTGTCGAATATTATCCAAGTTGGAGCCCTTCTTCGTGGTGATGCAAAGTTCTAATACTCGTGGGTGGCTAGTTGAGTGTTCTCCTTAAAATGACAAAATGTATTTTCATTAAAAAATGAATAAAAACAAAACCTTTGGTATCTTTACCATGAATTACGAGGTTTTGATCTTCCATTTCACTTTGTAGGTACATAGGCACGAGGCTCAGGAAGTCTTGGCAAACACAAAAATTATTAAAAAAAATATTTCTCTTCTCATCTCCCCAATCTTTTGCAAACAATACCATTTAAGCCAAAATACACATATTTTCAAAGAGGTTCCTATAGGATATGATAGATGTTTAGGGTGCTAGTACCTTCCCTTTGCATAGCCAACCCCCAAACCCTTATCTATATTTTTATTAGTTTTGTTTTAAAAGTTCTTTGTGTTTTGTTCATTCTTTTTCCCTATCCTTTGGAAATAATAAAAGCGCAATGTCGACTATTTTTTATGAGTTAAGTTAATCAATAGCGTAATCTCAAAACTTTTACCGCTACAGTAAAATGGAGACTCTACTGGGGAGTAGTCCTTAGTGGGTTCAACCTATATTTGTTTATATGTGTATATTATATTTGTTGTTGTTTGTTATTGTTTATTCTGTTTGGGTGCTTGGAGATCTCTATGTGGTGAGATAAGTCTTATACTCATACTTTAGTGCTCTTATGATAGGAGAGTGGTATAGTCTTGTTTGGCTTACGTGGAGTTAATCCTTAATGAGCTAACTTGATATCCTCCACTCAGTGGAGGCCCCTTTGGGGTTACTGGTGTCTTACGAGTAATCATAATTGGAATTACTTTTTCTGACCTGGGAGCCCGAGAAGCTGAGGACCTTAGAACCCTTAACCCATATTGGCCTTTTAGGATGTAGTGTGGTGGCTATTCAGGTGTAGACTTGAATTAGTTGTTACATGATACTACACTTGGACAAGTTTCTCTTGAGAATATTATTGGTTGGCGAGTAGTCGTTTAAGTCGGTAATATCCAAAAGATGGAATTATGACTCTGGGAGATTTTTAAGAACCTTGTTCTACAGGTGATTATACCCTTAGTACATACCTTGTGGGTTGGCTCTTACCCTTGGCTCCATGCCCGTGACGTTGAACCTTTGGACCTTGCTTGCGTGCGTTGTCTGATATTGTTTGTGGTTGTTGCATCATTCACTCACTTCATTCATGATCATTTTTCTCAGTTTTGAAGGAACTTAGATATTCTCTTTGCAAACATCACAAATATTTTGACCATGGATGTTGGAAGAAGGAATACTCGGAAATACAGTTTCAGATGTCCCGGTCTTAAGGAATTGAGAAAGCTAGCATCTTTTGTGGATGATCCTAAGGATTTCATAGACCATTTTGGAAGTCTTTTATTTCTTCTAGCTATAGATGTTGAAGACGGTCTTCTTTGTAATCTAGTTCAGTTTTACGATCCCGTCTACCGGTGCTTCACTTTCCCTAAGTATCAGTTGTTTCCTACCATGGAGGAGTATGCTTATCTTTTGGGTATACCAATTTCTGATAGGGTTCCTCTTTGTGGTTTAGAAGGGATTCTGGAGTCTCAAGTTATTGTTGGAGCTATTCACCTGAAGATATCTGACATAGATGCTAATCTCACTATCAAAGGAGGTGTCAGAGGGTTGACTTTAAAATTTCTTATTGAGAGAGCCTCTTCTTTTTATAATGTTGATAGCATGGTGGCCTTTGAATATATTCTTGCCTTACTCATCTATGGTTTGGTCTTGTTTCCCAACATTAGAAATTTTGTTGATGTTAATGCTATTAGGATCTTTTTGGTTGGGAATCCTATTCCAACTTTACTTAGTGACACCTATTTCTCCATTCATCATAGAACTTCTAAGGGAAACTGAACTATTTTCTGTTGTGCACCTTTATTGTACAAACGGTTTATTTCATACTTACCGCAATCTCTTATCTTCAAAGAAAAAAAGGGTTGGTTAAGGTGGTCTCAAAGACTTATGTCTCTCATCAATGATGATATCACTTGGTATTCTTCTGCTTATGACAATGTTAATATTATTTATAGGTGTAGGGATTTCTCTAATGTGCCTTTTCTTGGTACACAAGGAGGAAACAAATACAATCCGGCTTTGGCAAGACGCCAACTTGGGTTTTGTATGAAGGACAAACCTGATAACACTTTGTTATAAGGCTTATTTTTCCAAGAAAGGAAAGACACTCAAGGATTGAAGTCTATGGTGGTGCATTCTTGGAAGAATATTCATATGAAAGGAAAAAGTGAGCTTGAATTGACGAATTATGTAGCTTTGGAGCCTTACACTAGTTGGGTGAAGAGGAGAGCAAAAGAATTCAAGATACATTACGCTTATGAGAGGCCTATGTATCTAGTAGTGGCCAAACAATCCATTATTCATATTAAAGGCATAAAGGAGTTGCAATAAGTTTTGGATAGGATGAAGCAAGAGAAGGATGCTTGGGAAGACAAGTTTCATAGTTTAAACCTTGAGAATATAGAATTGCAGAAGCAACTGAAGGAAAAGGATGAATTGATAGAGTTTCTTGAGCAACGTTCTATGAAGAGGTCAAGGAACCAAAAAGGATTTATTTTCCTCCAACATTTCATCGTCTACTCATCTTCCTACTTCCGACATTTGGAAAGTGTAGCGGTAAATTCATGACCATCAAGCTATGGATAAACTTGATGTCAATAAAACCATAGTCGCCACCGCACTTTTATTGTTTCCAAAGGAAAATGGAAAAATTACGAAAAAAACCCATATAATACAAGTTTTCAAATCAAAACTAATAAAATGTCAGAGATTATAAGGGGGCTGGTTACACAGAGGGAAGGTGTTAGCGCCCAAAGTGTCCTAGGTACTCCTAGGGAGCCCTTTTTTGTGTGCAAGTGTTTTGGTCAAAATTATGTTTGGTAAAATATAGACTGGGGGATGAGAAAAGAATTCATTAATTACATTTTTGTGTTTGACAAGTCCTTCGGTCTTATACCTACGTACCAACATAAAAATGAGGGGTCAAAACCCCGTAGTTCATGGTAAAAAATTCAAAGAGGTTGGTGAATTGATTTTAACAAAAGTTTAGCAGAGAAATGCACAAATATTTGAATGGGGTTATTAATTCTTTTTGTCTTTTGAAATTAAAGTCAATATAGTTAAGTTCATTTACAAGTTTGGTTTAAGAAAATGTTTGAAACTTCAATGGCATAAGGCCAAAGTTTCTAATCATTAAAACATGTCTAAGTTGAAAACACAAACAAGGAAGGTTTTGAAAAGAGGGAGATATTTGAAATTAAAGAAGTGGGAGGAGATGAAGAGGCTACCCTAGACAAAATTTTAAAGTTAAGAGTTGAAAAGATCTGACCAATGGGATGCAATCCAATAGACAAAAATGTCATATAGAAACCCATTTTCCTTTGGACTATAGCAAGCAACAAGCATAAGCAATATCCAAGAAATCCATATGAAGTCCAAGGCATCAAATAAAGATAACCATAACATCCAAGCAAGAACTCCAATAGCTGGCAGTCTTCAATGTCTTCCAATGTATCAGATGAAAATATTCCTTGATCATCATACACAATCATAAAACATGAACACTAATAACATCATAACCAATTGAGCACAAAGATAAATAGGAAGATGAACCAGAAGCACTCAAGCTTGCATCAAATGGAAGGCACAATCATGGATAACTTAGTCTCAAAATAGTGGCATTGGCTAAGTCCTTGAAGCATAGGGTAGTTGCTTATCCTAAGTCTAAAAGCTCAGATCAAGTCCAACAGTCCACCAACATATTTTTTAGAGTTTTTGTTGTTATTGAGTATTTTAAAGTCCCAAGACCACAAACAGAACAAAATCACAAGCAAGCAATATACATAAATACAAATGATACGGCTCAAGTGAGCAAAGTGAAAATGACTTAAACATAAACTTCTCGCATGAAATGTAAATGGCAATGAATGATAAAGGTGCTCGAATTTAAATTTCATTAAGTAAATGACTTGAAAGTAAAGCAATGTTAATAAGAAGTTAGTCAATTGTTAGTGAAAAGTTTTAATTGTTTAATTCATTCTTTGAAGAACACTCAACCATTCATTCACAAGTATGAATCCATGAACCAAGACATCATCCATGAGAAGGGCTCCAACTTGGATAAATAAACAAGTATGCAACTAGCTCTCATGAAAGGAAAAAAGGTCAAGTTTTCACACAATGCCATGGAGAATGGGAGACTTATAATCTCCCTTACTAGAATACTATGTTAAGCAATCTTAATTGGACTTATATATAAGTCATAACTATCTGAGGCCGAGCAATAAAAATATAGGTGTTAATGCATGTTAGAGATTTGGTACAAAGAACCAAACTCCTAAAACATACCACACACTAAAAAAAGGGAGGGACCTATCTCAGTCAGGCTTATGTTGATTCATCTAACACAAGGTCATTGATGAATCAACTAGCATTAGACATGAAGAAAATTCATTGGTCAATGATGGATTGGGGAAGAATAGGCATGAAGATGAAGAGGGAAGGGGAAATAAAAACATAATTTGATCACAGAAGGAAATTCATCTGATCAATACTATCCATTCATTTTGGGGGATGAAATGTACATTTCATCAACCCCCTAAATTCAATAGTATTGCTCAAACAAAAGTCAAATCAACCATGATCACGTCCAAACAGAAAGTCAAACATCACAAGGTCAATTAATTGGCTCAGCAATATTTTTAAACAATTAAACAATTAAAAATCAAATTTAAAATGAACTAAAATGCATTTTTAAAAGGACAAAACCTCAAATCCCTTCAAATCACCAAATAAATGGCCAAGGGATTTATCCTAGGTCAAACAAGGTCAAAGTACCTTAGACAAAAAATTTCATAATTTTTGGAAAGTCATAAGTATTTTAAAATATTTAAGAACAAGTCAAAATCATTTAATTCACAAAAGTATCAAAATAATCCAAAAAAATGATTTTAATTCAGAATATGGAAGAGAAGAATATTTAAAGATTTTTGGTGAAAGTCCCATATTTTTTGGATTAAATGAATTAAACAAAATAAGAGGATTAAAAAGAAAATTAGAAAATAAAAAGAAAATAGGAAAAACACGGGCCATCAGATCTCCCTCATTAATTGAGGTGACATGGCCACAAGCACGCGCTCCATCATGCACCACAATCAACATGTGTATACATTTAATAATCAGAAGAAAGGGCTATGATTAAAACGTTTACATGAGATCAAATGGTTGGAAGGGCGCCAACGCACCACCGGAGCCCTAGCTCCGGTCTTCTTCTCAGGTAGACCTCACCGGACTGGTCCACCACCAACCTCCACTAAAATAAAAAGTGCATACACAAATTTAAAGGAAAAATGCTCAGGAGCTCGAATCTGGCCTCAATTTCTCCCAATTCCAAGAATATTGAAAGATACATGGATTTAAAGTTTGAGGTGCATGATCTGAGTTGCTTCGATTTGGCCTCAAAGCAACTCAATCTTGTTGCCTACATTGGTAGGACTTCAGCCAACCAAAAATTACTTGAAATGATAGGGAATTGAGAGAGAACTCATGAAGTATCCCTTGAAATATATCTGACCAATTATTGAAGAAACTTGTTGAGGAAGTCACACAAGATACCCAGATGAATTAGGGCTTCCAAGGCAAACAAGCTTCAAACTTTCGATGAGTTCTTGATCAAAATGATGAGTAAGGAACATGAGGATCCATATATGATAATTAGACCCATTGTGAAGCTTTCCCTTATTGATATCTTGCATTGAGGGTCTCAAACCGTATATATGAACTTGATGAGGCACAGGTGAACACACACACCACCTACAAAAGAAACAACATTGTACTAGACATATATTTGGTATTTTGGTTAGTAAACAAAAGGAAAAATAAATTATGATACAATAAAAAGTACTTGGTGTTCTCTCCCAATGCAAACCCAATGAATGATGGGTGGGAAGGATACCAAGGTGTGATCCCAAAGTCAATGCAAATGATGAGATAGCATGAGGGATATTAGGGTCAAAATTGGGGTCTTACAGCTGCCCCTATTTAAGGAAATTCCAGCTGAGGATGTGAATGTTAAAATCTTTGTATCAACTTTGTCACGATGAAGAATCATAGACCAATCTATTGATTAGACTTGACTCATGAATCAAAATATCACCACCGGACTTTAATTTATCCAAGGGAAGGGGAAATGATTCAAAAATAACCCAATATGTATATGCAAAGCTAGAAGGTTAAACTTAAGCTAAGCAAAAATGGGAGGGGGGATTCTAAGGTACGGAGATGTGTTATGAAATGGGAAGGTATTAGCACCCTAATCATTTGTAGTACTCTACAGGAACCTTTTAAATATATGTGTTTAGTTTAAAATTGTTTGCTATTTGGTTGGGGAGATGAGGAAAAGAACATCTTTTTATTATTTGATTATTTGGAAAGACATTGAGTCTTATGCCTACGTACATGTGAAGGATCAAAACCTCGTAATTCGGGTTCAAAAGTAAGAAGGGATTTGTTGGGGTTGATTTTATGAGAAAGAGACAAATTGTCATCTTAAGGATAAAACTCACTTTTAAACCACCACAAACATGTGGAAGATAGATCTTTGTATCAAATTGAAAGAATGGCTCTCACTTGGATATAAAATCAACAAGTATGCCACATACCCCTTCGAAATAGAAAAGAATCAATATCAATCTCAACAATGTTATGGGGAAGGAGATTTAAATATCAACTAGGGATGAATCATGTCTAATCCTTTTATGAAAAGGTTTTAAACATGGAAAAGCCAAAGTGGCAAAAGGGTTTGAATTAAGTATATATTTTTTAGGTCTTATGAAAAGATCTTTGAATATGCTTAAGTGTTTTGAATCATTTGATTAAGAAATAAAAGGGAAAATAATGACCTCAGTCAAAGTTTATTATGAAGGTGGTTATAAGAAGGAAGAGAGAGATAAAATCCTAAGGTTTACATTAAGGGGAACCTAAGATTGTATCTAGAAGTTTTGGGATTAAGGGGAAGCAAAGTTGTATAGAATGCAAATGAACACACGCATGCAAAATGACAAGAATGCCATGATTTATTTCCCTTGGATATAAACAATAACAAGGTTGAACATGCATTAACATTAAGGCACAAAATATGGCTAAATACAATGGCAATCACAAGGTGAGTGAGTTATGGATGACAATATTAATCAAGGTTTTTAGGCATTAAGATAAAAATAAATAAGACATAACGAAGTTTCACATATCATCACAAGACACAACACATTGATGGTGAAGACAAAATCATATTTGACATGGTAAAGGAATTCAATGGTACATGGTAAACATAACATGAATCAATTTAGTTCAAACATGCATCACATTATAATTCTTCACAAAATAAACATTAAACTTGAATCAAAGTTCATGATAAGACCAAGCTTAAATGGAAAACCTAATCACCTCCTAACCATTCATTCACACATGTTATCAAGGTGAATCAATTGATACATTGTATGAAGATAATCAAGTTCAAAAATGTTAAGGATAACAATCAACATTTAAAAGAGTGTGCTTTAATTATACAAGCTTTCAACTTTAAGAGCAAACAAGACATAAGCCAGAAAAATCAATTAGGAGCCTTAAAAACACACTTAAAGCACATGTTTTCCATCTAATCAAAAGTGGTGAAATAAATAACATTTTTGGGGATTTTTGGTTTCATCATAAAATAGACATTCTCATGAACACATGGCAAAAATAATGGGTAAAAAATGTTAAGGGGTCATGAAGTTATGGATATTTGAAGTTATGAAGAAAAATGAGCATTTAACAAGTGAGAAAAAATAAACATTACACTGGCCAGGTTGGAACCCACATCCTTGGGGTTCCATGCACTTTTTGGAAAAATAAAAACCAAAATCTGGGGCGAGGGGGATTCAAACCCCAAACCTTATGCATGCAAGAGACTTAACAAACCAGTGTTTTAGCACTAGAGCGTAATTCCAATTCGTGTATTAAGTTATATCAATTAAAATATATATTAAAGTTACTTTTAATATTTAAAAATGGCTTCAAACTTTATCTTCCTCATTCATCCCGTAATCCACCATTTTCACAACTTCTCAAAACTCTAACTCTCTCAATTCTTAACGAAATCAAAAGTTGTATAGACCAAAATTGCTTTGAATTTCGCAAGGAATCTAATGGTATTAACCAATTTCATTTATTTTTCATAAATCTCCATAAATAAAACAAAAGGCATATGAACCCTAAAAATTAAATTTAAAATTAAATTCCAAACATCACCGATTAAGACCAATGATCATAGGGGTTTTGTTCCTCACATATTGCAAAGTGAAATGGTAACAAGAATGATGCAAAATGGTGCCTTAATTCATAAATTGCAGAAATGATTAAATACCTCAAAAATGAAAATCGTGTTTTGAAATAGGTGTGTTCCATATGTGATTTTATGATTTGAACAACTTCCTTACACCTCCATGAAGGTGTTTGAATGCCTGACTTAAGCTGAGAGTGTTTGGTTCTTCCTTTACAAATCAAGTTGAAAGCTATGAAAATGTGATTTGGAAGATGATGGTATGGTTGTTATATAAGTTTTTCAAGTGTTTGGACAACTTCTAATGGATGTTTAAAAGTTTTTTAAAGTGTTGGGTTGGAGAAAACACAAGCACAATGGAATTTGGAAGTTTGAGGTTTGGAGAATTTGCTACTATGAATTTTTTATGTCAATTCCGGTGTGTTGAGTTATGAGGCTTAGCTCTCTATGGTTCATGTAACTTGCAGAAGTCGATCTTGGTTCAATTGGAATGCTAGTTTGGTGACTTGGTTTCATTTTTCACAAAAATGCATAATGGATAATGATGAAAAGGTGGAGTGAAAGGAGGAGTTTAAAGGTACTTTTCTTGAGGTTTAGGATGTTACTTTCTGGTTTAGAGGTTAAGTGTGATCATAAGAAACAAGTTGGAAGCTCAATGCAAGAGTGGTTGGAAAAGTTGGCCTTTATCAAAATGGATATCAAGCTTTTTGCAAAAACTTCTAAATGTGGCATCAAGACTTGTTCAATGGCTCAATCCCTTGTTTAATGTCCTAAGGGTTTGTGTAATCTTCTGATTAAGGTGAGATTTATAAGTAAGATAGCCTTCAAAGTAAGATTATGTAGCTTTGGCTCAAGGTTGCATGATGAACTTGCCATGAAAATGACCAAAAATTCAGATTTGGATAGCCAACTTCATCTCTTCGAAAACCTAGCTAAAATATGATAATTTCATGATCTTGTACGTTTTGTAAAGATAAGACCATCTTTTACAACTTTCATGTTGGGATTTTTCCTTGAATCAATACGGATCATGGTGAAAAAGGATGATCAAGTAAGCCACTTTTTGAAGGCAGATTTGGTTGAAATTTTTTCTAAAGTGTTTCAATTTTATGGTACCAACTTCATGCCTTCATAACATGAAATCCTTGCATTTTTTGGGAATCAATCATCAATTAAAAAGTTGAAGTATGAAGTGAGGCCTTTAATCTGATCATTAGAGCAAAGAAAATGGTGTCTTGGATCACAAGTTATGGCCTTGAAAAGATGGGTACACGAACATGTATTTTTTTCATAACTTAGAAAAATTTACAAAACCAAATCTTGCCCTTTTTGTAAGTAACCTCCAATTTCTTGTTTTCTCTTGATCAAATGCATCCATCAACCATATTTTCATGATCCTTGAGTTGAGAAGTCCTTGTTGACCAAAAATGCCAAAAATCAAACTTTGACTTTGCCTTAATTGACTTTGTATCAACTGAATCTAATTCTTACAATATTTAATGAATGAGATCTCTTGGTAATATTGGATGATATGAATGGATCACTTATGACGTATTTGGACTCTTTTAACCATACTTTAAGCTTTGGGATCATGCCTTGGCTAAAAAGTCAATCAGTTGACTTTGGGCTCAAAACCCTAGTTGAGGGCATCATATGAACTCTGACCTTGATGAATTTGAGATGAAATGATCTTGAACTTGATTCTTGTTGATGGAAGTCACTGGATCACTTGGGAAGGATGAGGAGTTTGAAATGTTTAAACTCATGCCAAGTCTTGATTGATCAATCTTTGAAAGCTCTTGGTGCAAAACCCTAACTTAAGACAAACAAAGTAGAAAATCTTTTTGTATTTTCAATAGGCTAGTAATGCAATGATGCTAGATGTCATGCAAATATTACAAATGATGGTGGCGTCTTAGGGTTGAAATTTAGGGTATGAAAGATGCCCCTATTTAGGTTTCTTCAATCCGAAGATATGAATATTGGAATTTTCATCTCGACCTGATTAGAGAGACTTAAATACAAACATGTAAATTTTTTCCCCTAAGAGGCCACCAAATGCTTATGATATGATATGCATGCAGGAATAAGGGATTCTATGAGGAACAATGTCACAGAAGAGTAATATTAGTTGAGAAAACACACAGGGATAAAGGAACACCACTGTGGCGATAGACAAAAGGAAATTCCATTGAGGAAAAGATTATAACTTCAGTTGAGGAAGAAGATTTGAAAAATTCCAATGGATCAGGGCTTCATGGGGAATAGATCATTCCAAAGGATCGTGACTTCAACTAAGGAAGGGGTGATGGCTCCAAGGGGATGAGATTATCAACCCTACTGGGGAATGAGACTACCGACTACCAACCACGGGGTAGTTTAAACAATAGGGTAACTCAAGTAGGGAGGTATATTACCTACTACCAAACATGTGGTAGCCTAAGTAAAGGTAATCATCTTGTTAGAAATATATTGGATCGAAATAGGTTTCTCAAAGGTAGAGATGACCGCCTGCTTAAATAAAGAGTTATGGCTTTTACAAGAGGTCTCTCAAAGGTAGAGATGACCGCCTATTTAAATAAAGATTTTTGGCTTTCGCAATAGGTTTCTCAAAGGTAGAGATGACCGTCTGTTCAAATAATAAGTCCAAATAAAAGTATGCTTCACTGAGGAAATATCTTCATAACAGGTTTCTCAAAGGTAGAGATGACCGCATGTTCAAATAACGAGATAGGCTTCACAATAAGTTTCTCAAAGGTAGAGATGATTGCATGTTCAAATAACGTGTACAAATAAGCTTACATGATAAAAACATGATTCAACTTCTTCTTTACTTAAGTATTCCACTTAGAAAAGGCAAAATAAACTTATCCACGATTCGGGTCATAAGCCAACGAATGAGCCTTGGTTTCTTCTTTAACCAAGTCTTTCTCTCGGAAAGGATCAATGAACAAGCTTCTAAGAAAGGTGACCACTTGTTGGGGAAAGAGAAGTAACTTCACCGGGTATCTTCGAAGGATGCGGGTCAGTTAATCTTATAAAAAATTGGAATTCTTGAATAAAGAGAAAATCACAGTAAGGATCTTCAACAGACTTCCACCATGATTTACTGGGGAAAGTACCATTGGTTGTGATTAACATCTCATTGGTGATATAAGTTCTTGTAACGGAACACCTCACCGAAGATATAAAGTCCTATGATGAAAGAAAGGTGCTTGAGTAGTTTTCAACAAACTTCTCTGACGAAATTTTCTTGGGAGATGGCCATTTGTTGGAAAGAATGCTTAATATGTTGATAACTTCGTTGGGGATAAAGAAACTTTTTAAAAAGAGACTGTCATCTGTTATCCAAAATGGGCGTCCAGAAATAGAATAAGCTTCTCAGGAAAAGACAGCTAATTACTAGGGATCAGAGATCATGAAACAAGCTTCACAAATAAAGAGACATCTATCTGTTAGAAGTCTTCATCAAACTTCTCTGGAGATAAAACCATGTGATGGAATAAAACTTCTATGTTAATAATTCCTTCGAGATAGACAAGCTTCTTAAAAGAGATAACCACTTGTGTCCATACTGGGGAAAAGGATATATCTTCATTGGCGATAATGAAGATACTTCTCCTGGGGAGAGAGTGAAAAATAAATACACTCTCGATCTAGGTTTAATAGCCTAGAGAGATTCACCATTAATTTCCAAATATTTGGCTCACTCCAGGAACACCTGGAGAAAAACAATCAAGCAAGACTCTACCAATGGGTAATGAAGCTCAATTTGAATTTTATCCTATCCAAAGATGGAAAAGGACAACTAAAGTAACCATCTTCCGCGAGGAATGAACTCAATGGGGAATTAAAAAGGATATAAACTCTCTGCTTAAGGTTGACGACTCCTATGGGGAAGGAAACATAACACCCAAGGATGAACATAGTCAAGTAAATTACGGTAAATGTCATTAAGGAATGCAAAATGGATGTGAATTTGGTTATTCAGGATATATATGCATGTATGTGTATATGCATGTATGCACATTATGTTTATGCTGACAAAAACGGATAAAACAGACACGCTGGGGACATAATATGTTTCATAGCTCAACATGAGATTGGCTAGTCTCATTAAGGTGGAAAACATCACTAGAGATGAGTTAAAGGTCATCAAAGAAGAAAAGTCTCATCACGAGGATCAATTCTATCTAGGGAGAGGAAGATGCTTTGTCTGGGGTGGAATGTGAACCTTTGATGAAACAAAGATCTTGCTGTAGGGTTCCCATTTCTCTGGAGAAGAAGACTTCACTTGGGAAAAAACATGTAGACTCTACCAAGGACGGGTGTAGATTGTTCAGGAAAACCTTCAAAATGATTCTTCCGGAGACATCATCAAAATTTGCATCTTCCATCGGGGATAATGAAGATCATTGAAAAAGCTAGACTGTTTATTTTAAAACTTAATAGAAAATCCAGGCTTAGCACTTTGCTGGGGAACATTGAGTTCCAACATCCAACACTTCACAACTTACTCGCCGCCTGGGGATTTAATTGTGGACGTTCTTTTTTGCATTCACAAATCAAAAGAAAACAAAATTTTATTTTGAAAAAACAATTTTTTTAAAATATTCGTTTCAAGAATCGTCATCAAAGTAAAAATGATATTTTTACGGAGCAGAAATAAAATAAGGATTTCCAATAAATGGATAAGTCTCGAATTTTATTGATAGAATGGTGATCAGAAAATGGCGTGATCCCATGGATATTTACAAAGTTAGAAAAATGGTAATATCGGAAAAGGCTACAATAAAATACAATGAAACTATTCTCCCTAACAAATTTGAATTCTAGATGTATTTGGGCTTTTGATAAGAGCCAGTTGAGAGCTTTGACAAGCAGGCGTTGCTTCAAGTGATCCAATCTGATCCAATACAGTTACTTGCCATAATCCTTTGTTTTTTCCTAGATTGTTGTAGCGGGGTATTCGTTACCATTAGAGATATTGGCTAAATCCAAGGTAAACCATACAAGTCGAGTCGCCACCGCACTTATACTTATCCAAAGGAATGGTTAGAAAGCGAACAAAAACCTAAAAGTTTTATCAAATCAAAAACTAGTAAAAATGTCAGAGATCTGGGTAAGGGGGTTGGTTATGCAATGGGAAGGTTTTAAGCACCCAAAACATCCTAGGTACTCCTAGGGAGCCCTTTTCATATTTGTTGTAAGGTTGGTATTTTGTGAAAAATTTGTTTGTGCAAACATGATTGAAGAGGTGAGAAAAGAACGTACAAGTTTATTTACATTTTGTGTTTGGATGGATAAATGCATTGCCTACGTACCATCTTAAAAAGATTAGGATCAAAACCTCGTAGTTCGGGGTAAAAATCTCAAAATGAGTGGGTGAATTGATTGGTCCAAAAGCCTTAAGGTCTTTTGTTATCCAAGGGAGAAAACTCAACCTAAAAAAACCATAAATCCACCATGTGAGGATAGCTTCAACATGCTAGTGAGGGGTTAACCTTATAATAAGCATGGAAGACTCATTGTCCATCACTAAGGATATAGGTGAGTATTACATCTACCACAAGTATAACTCAAACCTAATAGCTAAAGGTTATGAAAAGTTTGATTAAGGAAGTGGCCATTGAAACCACAAAAGACATTTGAATGGGTTATATTTACTAATGAGAAGTATTTACAAAAACATAGTCAAAGTGGATTAAAGATTCAATTCAAAATAAATGTTATGAAAAGAAAGTTTGAAAATCAAAAGCATAAGGCTTAGGTTTCTAATGTTGAAAACAAATGTTAAATGTTTGCACAATGGTTTTGGCTTGGGTTAGAGTGGAGAGAAGAAGAAGAATGGATAAAGTCCTAAACATACAAGGGGTAAGGGATAAGAGAACAAGACCACAAATGGAGTTCCTCTCTTGAGATCATATTGATGATCCAAGTAGCTCCCATCCTTTGGAATAAGCAATCACATAAGCATAAACTCAAGCAATCAACAATCAAATGAACTCTTGGAAAGCTCCTCAAGGTATTTTGGATCCCTCCCTCTTAGAAGCTCATGGTAATGGTTCCTTAATTTGAGCTCTCATAGGATTCCCTAGCACAAGAAAACACACATTAGAAGGTTCTATCAAACAAAAACAAGAATGAACAAGAAGGAGTTTAGAAGTTGGTCCTTTCATGGTCATTTCCAACATTAAGCATTCTAAAGGCCCAATGCCTAATTGCTCTTTGACTTTTATAGCATTCTAAAAGCCCAATACCTAGAGTCTCTTTGACTCCAAATTTTCATAGGGAAAGTCCTAAAGTCTAAGTCCATTTTGTCCAATTCTTTGCATTGTGGTCAACAACAATTAAAAAAAACACAAGCACAATGATATATACACAATTATGTGCTCAAGTGAGCAAAAGGCAAATTGCATTAACATAAACATGTGCTCAAATGAGCAAAGGAAAAAGCAAATGAATAATATGTACAAGAATAATAAATTGCATAAATGTAAAGTGTAAAAAGTAAATGTTAATGGTTAATGGTTAGTGTTAGTAGTTAGTGTGCCATAAGGAAAATTTAGCGCTATGTTAAGCAATCGTAATTGGACTTATGTAGAAGTCCCAACTATCTGAGGCCGGTCAATAATAATGTAGGCAACAACACAAGTTAGAAGTCTTGATTAGTGAAACAAGTTCCAACAACTTGCCATGCCGAAAGAAAAAGGAGAATTGATCTTGTATTGGTTTAAGTCCTTTGCATGATTTAGGAAGCAACCTATCCTTAATGCAAAGCCATTCATTTGATCAATTGACCAAGATGAATTATATTTGAATCAAGGAAGGTTAAGCCTCCCAAATCAATGCTAACTTATCAACCTTTAACTCATTGATAAAAAAGAAAGAAGAAGAAGAAGGAGATGAATAATGGAAATGGAAATGAAAAGAATAAAGAGCATTAAATGAAATAGAATGTACCAATCAACAAGTGTTGACCAATGGCATTGAGGATCATGGTCAAACAATCAAACAGAAGTGAGATGAAGATTGGAGGTCAAGAAATGAACAAAATCTTTTTGGCATTTTTAATATTAAAAATAAACTTGAATTTAAATATTAAAGAAAGGTCAAGCAAAGTTTGACAAAAAATTTCAGCATTTTTAAAAGTCAGAAACTATTTTTAATCAATTAAAAATGAATAAAAATAACCTAATTGAACTAAAATCTCAAATAAATCTCAAATCAATTAAAAAATTGATGAGAATATTTTTCATAGATCCATCATCATTCAAATAGGTTGAGAAAATAATTTTGTATTTTTTGAATATCAAAAACTATTTAAAATGAATTAAAAATAGCCAGAAAAGAGAAAATTCACAAAAATATCAAATGGTGAAATAAAAAATATTAAAAAATCATTTTTAGAAACTAGAATTAAAAAGAGAAATAATACAATTGGTCCCATATTTTTTGGATTAAAAATGAAAGAGTTATGAATTTTTGAAGTTAAATGAAATAAAAGAAATAAAATGGAAATTAAGAAAAATCAGAAAAAAGGAGAGGCGTCTGATCAAGCCTCATTAATTGACGTGGCTAATCAAATGCTCCACAAGTGCGCGCTTACTATGTACATGAGTCAAGCGCGTGGTACCATGCATTAAATGGAGTCAAACATAACAAGGGCCAGGATTAGATCGTGGGAAGCGCATCCAACGGTCCATATTTGATCTGGCAAAGAGACGGTGGCCAGCGCCACCGTCTTCTCCGATGAGCTCCGGCGAGGGCAAAAAAACACAGAGGTTCAAATGCTCACCAAAATGGACGATCTAGGCATCAATGAAAGAGGAAGTGATGTACATCACTCCTATACCACTCACTTCCACTCTAGATTCCTATTAAGAGAGAAATCAGAGATGGAAGCTTGATGGTGTTCATCATGAACTTGCTTGATTTTGAAAATTGAGCATACAACAATGATGCCTCTATAGAGAGGACTTCAGACAACACAATATCAAGGCCAATAGATCAAAGAATAAGGAGTTTCGAAGAAAAAACCAGTTGATGAACACCTTTGAATTGTGAAGCTTTGAGTCACTTTCCTTGCTTCCTTTTGCCAAACAGAACTTAAATAGACTAGATGATGAAGGTTTAGGAACTTTTGATCTGAAGATTCAACCAAATTCAATTGAATTTCAGATCTGAAATTTTGAAGAAAATATGAGCTTAGTTCCTTTGGTATGGGTGGGAATTGATTTCTGCAGAGCTTTAGGCGCCTTTAGGTTGGTTTAGAATGAATCTGAGCAGCTCTATTTATAGCACAAAGTGATGCAAGGCATGTAGAATTCGTGTGCATGAAGTGAGGGGGCCTCCATGCATGGGCCTGTACAGGCGCATGGGAGACCCAAATGCAATGGCAAATGAGTGTTCAGATGTAAGCAAGATGAAATGGACGTGTACATGTGGTTGAATTGGCTTGTGTAATGAGTTTCAACATGTTATGCATAAATGAGCCTAAAACTTCACCTCTTCGAAAATGCTAATTAGAAACTCCAAACATAAGCATATGGGTAATGGTTAGAAAGGTCTTGACCTAAGGAACAAATGTTATGTTGGACAAAAACTCATTTGAAGTATGGAAATTTATGAAAACAAACCATGAAGTTCATAGTGCAAAACATGCCTTTGAGTATTTTGTCAAATTGAAACAACTTCAAGCCCTTATGTTTTGATGATGCAGGCTTCAAATGGAAAAACCTCCAACATCAAAGTTGTATATATTTTCAAGATAATCAAAATGGACATAAATTTTGCATCATTTGGATTTTTGATGAAGAAGTTATGGGCACTTGAAGTTGGACTTTTTGTCTTTCAATGCATTTGATCCCAAGTGACCTATAATGTTTTGCAATATCACATGTATTTATTTTGAGATTTTGAAATTTTGTTCAACATAAAATTTGAAGTGGACCAATAAGCTTTCCAATGCATTTGATCCCACCTCAAAATCATAAAAAATGAATGAGTTATGTTCTTGGGAAGTTGACCCAAAATTAGGGTTTCAGTCAAAATGACCTATAATGTCTTGGAATGGGAGATGACCTTCCAAGCTTCAAATCAATTTTTGATGAACATGAAAGTTGTTAATATTGTCCTTAAGAACATTTTTTCTTTTGGGATAATCTCCATTTGACCAACACATAAAAGGTTAGGTCTCAGTGTATTTCAAAATAGTCAGATGAATTGACTGATCAACTTCTCAAGTCCACAACTCATATGTTGATGAATTGATGATTGAGGACACTCAAATAAGCTCAAATATGCATGAAATGATGAATTAAAGAACTTCCCTTGATTGTATTTGACCATGGGCTGAGGTTGCTTCATTAGCAAGGCACACTTGGTACACAGATGAATTAGGGCTCTTTGGGACACAAACTTCAAACCCTTTGATTTGCTTTGATCAAAATGATGAATTGAGATACTAGGGAGGCATTTTTGGTGGATGAGAGCTTTGGGAACCATTACCATGCTTGCTTTCATCTTCTCTTGGCCATATCTTTGTACAAAGGATCACCTAGAAGCTTTTTGACCTTGTGATTGCTCAAGCTACAAGCAAGAAATGTTAGTGACATATTTTTGTGCTTTTGGTTGACAAATAAAAAATGAGAAAAGCAATTATATACAATTCAAGCATGCTTGGTGATCTTAAACCACTCACAAGAGGTCCCATCCCAAGGCAAAGGGAACCAAGATGCTTATGATCCTTGAGGCTTTGCAAATGCAATGTTATGATGCCATGAGGGATCTTAGGGCCAAAATTGGGTTCTTACAGATGCCCCTATTTAAGGTCATTCTAGCCGGAGTGAAGGTTAAAATCTTCGTCTCGACGAGGTAGAATGGGCTTAAATAATAAGAAAGAGACAAATTTTGGTCCCTAAGAGGCCTCATGATGCAGATGTATGTATGCAAATGGTAACACTCTGTGGGGATATGTGTCCACAAAGAAAGAAATCAGGAATAACCGAAAAATACCCTGGAGTAACACAATCATAAATGGGATAGAAACTCTAGGGACTTTACTGTGGAGCAAAGGGATAAAAATGCGTGAGTAGGTTATGACTTCAAACTTGCTGAGAGACACGAAGGAAATCCATGAAATAAATCAATGGAAGAACTCGAGCTGACTCAAAGATGCATGTATTGGGGAATATGCCAATACAACAAAAACTTATCCGTAACGGATACTTCGGATAAAAATCCGGTCTCAGGCTGGGAGAATCCACTAAGGGACTTCGCTGGGGAAACACCCAAACAAAATTCCTCTGGGGAAGCAACGGGATGAGGTATTACCGGTTACTGGGTAATAAGCTCAAAGAGACATGTGATCCGAACACCGGTATAAGGGTGAGAGAACGACATGCTCGGGAAGAATGAATATCTAAGACCGGTATAAAGGTGAGAGATATCAATCATCCGAAAACATCTGAGGAAGACCTAAAAAGGTAACCTTCAGCTTAGGAAAATCTGACTCCGTAAGGGGACAAAAAGTCGTAATAGGGAGAAGAAGGAAGGAACACCAGGGATACCGGTTACTGGGCATATAATAGGTGACCAACCAAAGCGTGAATTGGGGAATATTACCAAGACACTCATCATCCAAAATAGGGCTTAAAAGCAAACTCGATTATAGGATGGACATTCGATTCCAATAAAGGGATACGAATCTTACTCAACTGGGGAAAAGCAAAGGACTTTGACCAGAGAGTGCATGAGATATATTATCTATTACCGTCAAAACATAGATAATATACTCACATGGAAGATTATCCATAACCCGTTACTGGGTTAATAAAAGATAAAACGACCGAAGAGAGAGGACACCGGGATACCGAATACTAGGTATACAGTGATGACCAATCCATGGGAGAAACAATCATTATCAACAAAGGGTAAATGAGAGATGACTCGCTGGGGATAAACTGCTTTATCAGAGCAATTATCCAAGAGATATATCAACGGTTATTGAGAGATATGCTCGAAAAGGAAAGGGGTGAAGGAATATCAATACCGAATATTGGAGAAAGATAACCGTCAAGGAAGGGATTACATCTACCGGATACTGGGTAGAAAACCACGGGAAAGTAACCGTCATCGATTAGGATGAATAAAAGGTTAACTCTGCAAGGGGATGAAAATAGGGTTTACAACTACCGGTATAAAGGGCAGAAAACCACAGACTCCATCGGGGAAAAGATGGATAATTACTGGCTACTGAGCAACTTATTCATCTATACCACAGGGGAGTGCAGGAAACAGTCATAAGAGGCCAGTCTAGGATCAAACTAGATAGGCACGATGAAATAAAGCTTGTCTCTATGAGGATATAACTCAATGGGGAATTCCATCCCAATATATGTGTTGGGAGGAAGCAGAAACAACCATCATCCACGAGGATATAACTCGGTAGGGAATATTGAAGGAAGGATAGACACTTTCTCCTTAAGGAGCTGACTCTATATTGAGGGATCAGACACAAACATCTGCTTGGGGAAACGTATTACCAACTAGCAGGGGATATAAATCAAAGGTATATGGCAAAGAATGCAACATGAATATTTGAACGTTTTAGAATTATATGCACACATGCGTGGTTTATGTATGATGAATGCTGACAAACAGATATTTCTAACACAAACAGGTCCAAAGAATAAGTATACAAACATCCGGTACTACATCTCAAGAGAGAAAGCCAGGCCCAGTGGAAAGACATCCAATCTGATGAGGGGCAAGAGATACCAGGAAACAAAGATTTCTGCAGGGGAATGAGCATCCGTCATTCCAACTGGGGCAAAGGTCGTTGCATAGATGAATTCTGACATAGAAGCAACTCTACCGGGAAAGTTATCAAAAGAGAGGATGGATCTCTGAAAGGGGACAGCCATAAACCAGAAGCTTCCAAAGATCATCAGATACTGTCCTACCAATGAGGTCATATCTGCTGAGGAGGGAGAGATGAATCATCTTACCCAACACTCTACTTGAGAGAAAGAACCACAAGAGGCTCCGGAGGAAGAGGACACAAGCATGCCAGGCATATGAACAAACGCCCTGCCCTGTCGAGAATCTTACCATCCTTGGGAGAGCACTGCAGGCATTCCCAGTATCCCTATGTCATTGTGAATGTTCAATTTGTTTAAAAACAAATTATGAAAAATTTGATTATTTAAAACAATGATATTTTTTTCAATCAAAACATGCAAAACATTTGTTTTATAGAAACAAATAAGAGTGCAAATAATTGGATAAGTGCTCAAATTTATTTGATGGAATGGTTGTAACACCCTTCTAAAATACCCCAATAATTAATTAAAACAACAAAATATGAATCAGAGTAGATATGCAATTTTAGGGTGTCACACTTGACACTTCACACCATTCATCAAAATAACTTGTCATGCTCGTTTATTAATCAAAATAAAACATTGCACAATTCGCAGCGGATAGAAATCTAACAACATGCAAACCATGTAACACATTACATGTAAAATTGTTCAACAACCAACAATAAAAACAAAGTAAAACATCCCGTCCCGATGTTACAAATACCAGAGCATGACTCACTAAGGAACTACACTAGACTCCAAGCACTAGCTTCTACTCAATCACTGCTCGTTACCTGAGACATAGTTGTAAGGGTGAGTTCCTCAATCGATATAATAAGCATTATAAAATATCATGTAATGCTAAGTAAATTAACACATTCATCACCCTAATCATATCACACATTCAGCAACAGCAACATCACTCATAATCATACTCAACACAAACACAAAACACACGTATAATATTGGAATACATCCATTCATATTATACGCCATACATACATTATGAAATGAGATTCCATGCATGCGGTACCGACTATTCGTGAACACATAGTTCAACCTCACCGATCAAACCTAGATACGGCTACCAAGCTCACTAGTCCCACTCATTTGAGACCTAGTGACTCACTCACTAATTCCTCACCATGGGAATTAGCTACCACCATAAAGACTATGCTATGCACGCTAAATCACCTAGCATGCAAACATCAACGACAATCCACAATGGACATATGCTCACACTCTAAGCCATAAACAGTCCATCCACAATTGCATACATAATAGATATATTCATAGCATTATGCATACCATCATACATCATCAACATATTTATCACAGAATCATATCATGTCATGCCAAATAATAAATCACAGTATTAGCACACTCTACTAATACCTATACTGCTCAAAACCACGGGAAATGATCCCTACTATATCATACATGCAATATATCATTCACCAATATAGGCCAATCATCAAATATGTACACATAATTCCATTCCAAAACGTACACAATATTCAAATATCAATTTTTCACTTTTCCAACAGCGTTAACCCGTTAACGCCCTGGGTTAACCCGTTAACGCAAAACAGAAATTATTTTTTTTTAATTATCATAACAGTGTTAACCGGTTAACGCCCTGGGTTAACCCGTTAACGCAAGACATAATACAAATTTAACAGTTTTTCAACAGCGTTAACCGGTTAACGCCCTGGGTTAACCTGTTAACGCAAGACAGAATGCAATTCTAACAGGATTTTAACAGTGTTAACCGGTTAACGCCCTGGGTTAACCTGTTAACGCAAGACAGAATGCAATTCTAACAGGATTTCAACAGCGTTAACCTGTTAACGCATTTGGTTAACCCGTTAACGCAAGACAGAATACGTTTTTGGCAAATTATAACAGTGTTAACCTGTTAACGCCCTGGGTTAACCTGTTAACGCAAGACAGAAAATTTATTTTTTAATTATCATAACAGTGTTAACCGGTTAACGCTCTGGGTTAACCGGTTAACGCAAGACAGAAAGCTGTCCCTGCGCTAACAACGAACAGAATGCAGAATTGCCCGCATTTTTCGCCGTTGGAGGACTTCCGGACCTCCGATTTCGATTCCGTAAAAAGCTACACGTCCAGAAAATTTCGACTCATCCAAATATAGATTCATTCACGATTTTAACGTAATTTATTCATCACCATTTTCAGCATTCATCATCCTGATTAGGGTCAATTCAATGGCTTATTACTACCCATTACATGTTAACCCATAATACCCATTAAACGACGATAAACCCCCCTTACCTGAGTTAATCCGACAATTGATTCTTTGACCTTCAACAATCGTGAATTCTCCTCCTGAGCCCTAGCCTCTTCTTCTCCCTTTCTCCACTTTCCAGTCGCTTCTCTGTTTTCACGTGAAAAACCCTTTTCTAATTAGGACTCTTTACTGATTCCAACTTATAATTCCAATAATAATAATCCAATAATATTCCAATTATTTAATTAAATTAATAAATATACTAATAATAATATATATGAATGGTTTATCTAAATAATACCCTCTCATTCATATTATCATCATAATATACTATTAAACTTAAATTAAATAATTATCATATTTTATCGGGGTGTTACAACTCTCCCCCACTAAAAGAGTTTTCGTCCTTGAAAACATACCTCAAGCGAATAACTCTGGATAAGACTCCTTCATCTGACTCTCAAGTTCCCAAGTCACATTGCCACCTGCTGGTCCTCCCCAAGCTACCTTTACCAAAGCAATCTCTTTACCCCGCAACTGCTTCAACTCTCGATCCTCGATCCTCATAGGTGATGTTTCAACAGTCAGGTTATCTCTCACCTGTACATCATCTACTTGGACTACATGTGACGGATCAGGAATGTACCTCCTCAACTGAGACACATGAAAAACCTCATGCAAATTCGCAAGTGACGGCGGTAAAGCGATACGATAGGCTACCTCCCCTATCCTCTCCAAAATCTGATAAGGACCAATAAATCGAGGTGTCAACTTCTTCGACTTCAAAGCTCGACCAACCCCAGTTATCGGAGTAACACGAAGAAACACATGATCTCTCTCTTGAAACTCAAGTGACTTTCTCCTCTTGTCGTGATAACTCTTCTGACGACTCTGAGCAATCCTCATCTTCTCCTGAATCATCTTAATCTTTTCCGTAGTTTGTTGAACAATCTCCGGTCCAACCACAACACTCTCACCGGACTCATACCAACATAAAGGTGTCTGACATCTCCTACCATACAAAGCTTCAAATGGTGCCATACCAATGCTCGAATGAAAACTATTGTTGTAGGTAAACTCAATCAAAGGTAAATAACAATCCCAAGCACCTCCCTTTTCCAAAACACAAGCCCTCAAAAGATCCTCCAGTGACTGAATCGTCCTCTCAGTCTGACCATCAGTCTGTGGATGATATGCAGAACTCAATCTCAACTTAGTTCCCAAAGCCCTCTGCAAACCTTCCCAGAACTTCGATGTAAATCTAGGATCTCTGTCCGAAACAATACTCGACGGAATACCATGCAAACTTACAATTTTCTCAATATACAACTCAGCTAATCTCTCTAACGGATAATCCATTCTGATCGGAATGAAATGAGCCGATTTTGTCAATCTGTCAACAATCACCCAAATAGCTTCAAAATTCTTAATTGTCCTCGGTAAACCAGAAACAAAGTCCATACTGATACTATCCCACTTCCACTCTGGAATAGCCAACGGTTGCATTAGCCCAGACGGCTTCTGATGCTCAATCTTTGACTTCTGACAAGTCAAACAAGAATAAACAAAACTCGCAATTTCTCTTTTCATTCACGGCCACCAAAATAACTTTTTCAAATCATGATACATCTTCGTAGCCCCAGGATGAATACTCAGGCCACTACGATGTCCTTCCTCAAGAATACTCTTCTTAAGTTCGGTAACATCCGGTATACACACCCGATTACCAAATTTCAAAACACCATTCTCATCAACTCTGAATTCACCAGCTTGACCTTGATTCACTAGAGTCAACTTATCAACCAAAAGTACATCGGATTTCTGACCCTCTCTAATCTCATCCAGAATACCACTCGTTAACTTCAACATTCCCAATTTAACACTATTGTGAGTACTCTCACACACAAAACTCAAGTCTCTAAACTGCTAAATTAAATCCAATTCCTTAACCATTAACATAGACATATGCAATGATTTCCGACTCAATGCATCAGCCACTACGTTTGCTTTACCCGGATGGTAATTCAAACCAAAGTCATAATCCTTCAGAAACTCTAACCATCTCCTCTGTCTCATATTCAGCTCTTTCTGATCAAACAAATACTTTAAACTTTTATGGTCACTGAAAACCTCAAATCTTGACCCGTACAAGTAATGCCTCCATAACTTCAGAACAAATACCACAGCTGCCAACTCTAAATCGTGTGTCGGATAGTTCCTCTCATGAACCTTCAGTTGTCTCGAAGCATAAGCTACAACCTGCTTATTCTGCATCAAAACACCACCCAAACCCAACAATGAAGCATCACAGTAAACCTCAAATGGTTCCGACGGACTTGGTAATATCAGAATAGGAGCAGTAGTTAACCTTCTCTTTAACTCTTGGAAACCTTCTTCACATTTTGAGTCCCAAACAAACGCTTGCCCCTTTCTAGTCAACATCGTCAACGGTAACGCCAACTTAGAAAATCCCTCAATGAATTTCCTATAATAGCCTGCAAGTCCAAGAAAACTCCTTATCTCAGAAACTGACGTCGGAGCTTCCCACTTAGATACCGCTTCTATCTTAGAAGGATCAACAACAACACCCCCTCTTGAAACCACATGACCAAGAAAACTAACCTCTTCTAACCAAAATTCACACTTGGACAGTTTAGCAAATAACTTCTTTTCTCGTAGAACCCCTAAAACCACTCTCAAATGTTCAGCATGCTCTTCTTCAGATTCCGAATACACCAAAATATCGTCAATAAACACCACAACAAACTTGTCTAGGTACGGATGGAAAATTCTATTCATATACTCCATAAATACCCCAGGCACATTAGTCACACCAAAAGGCATTACAGAATACTCATAATGTCCATACCTTGTTCTGAAAGCAGTCTTCTGAATATCCTCAGTTTTCACACGTATCTGATGATACCCCGATCTCAAATCTATTTTGCTGAACACACTCGCACCAACCAACTGATCCATCAAATCATCAATCCTCGGCAAAGGATACCGATTCTTGATCGTCACTTTATTCAGTTGCCTGTAGTCCACACACAACCTCATAGTACCTTCTTTCTTCTTAACCAATAACACTGGTGCGCCCCACGGTGACACACTCGGACGAATGAATTTCTTATCCAACAGATCTTCCAGCTGACTCTTCAATTCAGTTAACTCAACAGCAGACATACGGTACGGAGCCATCGATATCGGCCTAATACCAGGTACCAAATCAATCGAGAACTCAACGTCACGCTCTGGCGGTAATTCATTCACTTCTTCAGGAAACACATCAGGAAAATCACACACCACGGCTAGATCGCAAATCGCCAGTTTATCTTTAGCCTCCAAAGTTGCTAACAGCATAAACAACTCTGCCCCATCTGCTACTGCCTCATTCACCTGCCTTGCTGATAGAAACAAACTCTTTCCTTCCTCAATCTCAGGAAAGATCACAGTCTTATCAAAACAGTTGATAGAAACTCGATTAAACACCAACCAGTTCATACCCAGGATAACATCAATCTGCACTAGTGGAAGACACACGAGGTCCATCCCAAAGTCTCTACCAAAAATACTCAAAGGGCAATTTAAACAAACTGAAGTAGTAGTCACTGAACCCTTCGCAGGAGTATCAATCACCATACTCCCATGCATCTCAGATATCTCTAATTTAAGTTTCACAGCATAATCCAAAGATATAAAGGAATGAGTCGCACCTGTGTCAATAATAGCTACAAGAGGAAAGCCATTAATATAACACGTACCTCGGATCAAACGATCATCTGCAGAAGTCTCAGAACCCGATAAAGCAAAGACCTTGCCTCCCGACTGGTTCTCTTTCTTCGGCTTAGGACACTGTGGGCTAATATGACCCACCTCTCCATAGTTGAAGCAAGTCATAGTCTTCAACCGGCACTCTGCAGCCAAGTGACCACCTTTGCCACACTTGAAACACTTCTTCTCAGTACTGGTACACTCATGGATACGATGTCCAGCCTGACCACATCTGTTACACTTAGCAGGGGCACTGGAGTCTCCCCCACTAGGTCTCTTCATCCCACTCTGTCTCTGGAAACCTTTGCCAGCTGCATACGGCTTCCCACGATCATTCTGATTCTTGCCTTTCCTATCAACCCTCTGCTGATAGCTCTCCGCTCTGGCCTTGGTATCCTGTTCAAAAATCCTGCAACAGTCAACCAAGTCAGAAAACACTCTAATCCGCTGATACCCAATAGCCTGCTTGATCTCGGGACGTAACCCGTTCTCAAACTTCACACATTTTGAAAATTCCCCAGTAGCCTCATCATAGGGAGTGTAATACTTCGACAGCTCTGTGAACTTAGCAGCATACTCAGTAACAGACCGGTTGCCCTGCTTCAATTCTAAGAACTCTATCTCTTTCTTTCCTCTGACATCCTCTGGAAAGTACTTCCTCAGGAATCTCTCTCTGAACACCGCCCAAGTGATCTCAGCACTCCCAGCAGCTTCCAACTCAGTGCGGGCAGCAACCCACCAATCATCTGCTTCCTCTGACAACATATGCGTACCGAACCTGACCTTCTGGTTATCGGCACACTCAGTCACTCAGAAGATCCTCTCGATCTCCTTCAACCATTTCTGAGCACCATCTGGATCGTATGCTCCCTTGAACATTGGAGGATTGTTCTTCTGGAACTCACTCAGTTGACGAGCAGTTCCCAATCCCACAACATTCGGATTCCCTCCAAGTACTCCAGCTAGCATACCCAGAGCCTCAGCAATCGCAGCATCGTCTCTACCTCTTCCAGCCATCTCTATTGTGAAAACCCAACAAGCTAAAACAATAAGTACTGATAGGGTTACACAACACCTATCACATACAGGGAAACAGAATATATACGACTCGACTCGACCGACTATGCTCTGATACCACTAATGTAACACCCTTCTAAAATACCCCAATAATTAATTAAAACAACAAAATATGAATCAGAGTAGATATGCAATTTTAGGGTGTCACACTTGACACTTCACACCATTCATCAAAATAACTTGTCATGCTCGTTTATTAATCAAAATAAAACATTGCACAATTCGCAGCGGATAGAAATCTAACAACACGCAAACCATGTAACACATTACATGTAAAATTGTTCAACAACCAACAATAAAAACAAAGTAAAACATCCCGTCCCGATGTTACAAATACCAGAGCATGACTCACTAAGGAACTACACTAGACTCCAAGCACTAGCTTCTACTCAATCACTGCTCGTTACCTGAAACATAGTTGTAAGGGTGAGTTCCTCAATCGATATAATAAGCATTATAAAATATCATGTAATGCTAAGTAAATTAACACATTCATCACCCTAATCATATCACACATTCAGCAACAGCAACATCACTCATAATCATACTCAACACAAACACAAAACACACGTATAATATTGGAATACATCCATTCATATTATACGCCATACATACATTATGAAATGAGACTCCATGCATGCGGTACCGACTATTCGTGAACACATAGTTCAACCTCACCGATCAAACCCAGATACGGCTACCAAGCTCACTAGTCCCACTCATTTGAGACCTAGTGACTCACTCACTAATTCCTCACCATGGGAATTAGCTACCACCATAAAGGCTATGCTATGCACGCTAAATCACCTAGCATGCAAACATCAACGACAATCTACAATGGACATATGCTCACACTCTAAGCCATAAACAGTCCATCCACAATTGCATACATAATAGATATATTCACAGCATTATGCATACCATCATACATCATCAGCATATTTATCACAGAATCCTATCATGTCAAGCCAAATAATAAATCACAGTATTAACACACTCTACTAATACCTATACTGCTCAAAACCACGGGAAATGATCCCTACTATATCATACATGCAATATATCATTCACCAATATAGGCCAATCATCAAATATGTACACATAAATTCCATTCCAAAACGTACACAATATTCAAATATCAATTTTTCACTTTTCCAACAGCGTTAACCCGTTAACGCCCTGGGTTAACCCGTTAACGCAAGACAAAATACAAATTTAACAGTTTTTCAACAGCGTTAACCGGTTAACGCCCTGGGTTAACCTGTTAACGCAAGACAGAATGCAATTCTAACAGGATTTTAACAGTGTTAATCGGTTAACGCCCTGGGTTAACCTGTTAACGCAAGACAGAATGCAATTCTAACAGGATTTCAACAGCGTTAACCTGTTAACGCATTTGGCTAACCCGTTAACGCAAGACAGAATACGTTTTTGGCAAATTATAACAGTGTTAACCTGTTAACGCCCTGGGTTAACCTGTTAACGCAAGACAGAAAATTTATTTTTTTAATTATCATAACAGTGTTAACCGGTTAATGCCCTGGGTTAACCGGTTAACGCAAGACAGAAAGCTGTCCCTGCGCTAACAACGAACAGAATGCAGAATTGCCCGCATTTTTCGCCGTTGGAGGACTTCCGGACCTCCGATTTCGATTCCGTAAAAAGCTACACGTCCAGAAAATTTTGACTCATCCAAATATAGATTCATTCACGGTTTTAACGTAATTTATTCATCACCATTTTCAGCATTCATCATCCTGATTAGGGTCAATTCAATGGCTTATTACTACCCATTACATGTTAACCCATAATACCCATTAAACGACGATAAACCCCCCTTACCTGAGTTAATCCGACAATTGATTCTTTGACCTTCAACAATCGTGAATTCTCCTCCTGAGCCCTAGCCTCTTCTTCTCCCTTTCTCCACTTTCCAGTCGCTTCTCTGTTTTCACGTGAAAAACCCTTTTCTAATTAGGACTCTTTACTGATTCCAACTTATAATTCCAATAATAATAATCCAATAATATTCCAATTATTTAATTAAATTAAAAAATATACTAATAATAATATATATGAATGGTTTATCTAAATAATACCCTCTCATTCATATTATCATCATAATATACTATTAAACTTAAATTAAATAATTATCATATTTTATCGGGGTGTTACAATGGTAGTCTGCAAATGGCAAGACTCCACAGATCTTTACAAATTTGAAATTGGTGATATATATTGGAAAAGGGATACATTGAACATAATGACCATTTCTCCACCAATTCTGAATTCGATGTATTTGAAGCTTTGGTTGATGATGAATGAGTGAGAATCTCTGAAGGATGACAGTTGTAGAACAAAGTCTTGTCAGGATGCAGTTACTTGCCAAATCCCTATTTTTTTTGCCTAGATTTCCCCAGGGTGAGGTACTCAATCTAGCGGGTTACATATATTCATATTTTTTATGTCTCTAATTTTTGCCTGGATCGCCCTTTCGGGTTTTCAAACCACCGAGACACTCATTTTTGCCTAAGTCGCCCTTTCGGGTTTTCAACTTAGCGAGCTATTCTGTTTTTATTTTAGGCGAAGTATTTCTTGACTGCATCTGCATTCACAGGACAAGTGAAATCCTCCCCATCCATAGTTGTAAGTATCAAAGCACCGCCTGAAAAGGCTCTCTTAACAACATATAGACCTTCGTAGTTTGGAGTCCACTTGCCCCTGGAATCGGGCGCGAAAGACAAGACTTTCTTGAACACAAGGTCACCCTCTCGGAACACACGAGGCTTGACCTTCTTATCAAAGGCTTTCTTCATCCTTAGCTGATATAACTGACCATGGCACATGGCAGTCAATCTCTTTTCTTCTATCAAATTCAACTGGTCGTAACGACTCTGAACCCATTCAACATCAGTCAACTTGGCTTCCATCAAGACTCTCATTGATGGGATCTCCAACTCTACTGGGAGCACAACCTCCATTCCATAAATAAGAGAGAACGGGGTTGCCCCTGTTGAAGTGCAGACGGACGTACGATATCCATGCAAGGCAAATGGCAGCATCTCGTGCCAATCTTTATACGTGACAACCATCTTCTGTATAATTTTCTTGATATTCTTATTAGCAGCTTCAGCAGCCCCATTCATCTTGGGTCTGTAACGAGAGGAATTATGATGTGCAATCTTGAACTCACTACACAGCTCTTTCATCATCTTGTTGTTCAAGTTAGACCCATTATCGGTAATGATCTTATCTGGCACACCATAACGGCATATGAGTTGATTCTTGATAAACTTCACAACCACCTGCCTGGTCACATTTGCATATGATGCCGCTTCAACCAACTTAGTGAAGTAATCAATTGCTACGAGAATAAATCTGTGACCGTTGGACGCTTTCGGCTCTATCATGCCAATCATGTCGATTCCCCACATGGAGAAGGTCCATGGTGACGAAATCACATTCAGAAGTGTCGGAGGAATATGAATCTTATCCGCATAAATTTGACACTTATGGCATTTCTTCACATGTTTGCAGCAGTCAGACTCCATCGTCGGCCAATAGTAGCCTGCTCTCAACATCTTTCTAGCCATGACATGTCCATTGGAATGTGTACCAAATGAACCCTCATGGACCTCAGTCATTAACAGGTTTGCTTCGTTTCTATCCACGCATCTGAGCAGCACCATGTCAAAATTTCTCTTATAAAGCACATCACCATTGAGGTAGAAACTGCCTGACAACCTCCTCAAAGTCTTCCTATCTTTCACAGATGCCCCAGGCGGGTAAACCTGGCCCTGAAGGAAACACTTGATGTCATTATACCATGGTTTATCATCTTTCACTTCCTCTACTGCAAATACATGAGCTGGTCTGTCCAAGCGCATCACAGTGATATTGGGAACTTCATTCCAAAGTCTTACCACAATCATTGAAGCGAGTGTAAAGAGCATCTACCATCCGATTCTCATCTCGAGGAATATGATGGAAGTCAACCTCATTAAAGAATTTTGAAATCCTCCTCGCATAATCCCTATATGGAATGAGGCCAGGCTGATTCGTTTTCCATTCACCCTTAATCTGATTAACAACGAGGGTCGAATCTCCATAAAAATCAAGATGCTTGATTCTAAGATCAATGCACCCTTCCAATCCCATAATACAGGCCTCACACTCAGCCATATTATTCGTGCATTTGAAAGTTAGCCTTGCTATAAAAGGAAAATGTGTGCCCTGAGGAGTAATAATCACTGCCCCAATACCATTTCCATATTGATTTATAGCGCCATCAAACACCATACTCCATCTAGAACCAGGTTCTGGCCCTTCATCGAGTGTAGGCTCATCACAATCTTTCATTTTCAAATACAGAATCTCCTTGTTAACGGGAAATCCTCCTTGTCAACAACATCTGTCAACGGGAAATCCTCCTTGTTAAAGCAGGCTTCTGAAATATATACTTGATTGGATCCATTTTTGATATCAACAAAGTCGCATGATTCAACATATACTGGCATAAGCGCTTAGCAGCCCAAGCCAAAGCACAACATGTCTTCTCAAGCATTGAGTATCGAGACTCACAATCGGTAAACTTCTTACTCAAGTAGTAGATGACATACTCTTTCTTCCCTGATGCATCTTGTTGACCAAGGACACAACCCATTGAGTCTTCAAGAACTGTCAGATACATAATCAATGGTCTCCCTTCAACAGGCGGAGACAGAATCGGAGGTTCAGAAAAATACTCTTTAATGCGATCAAAAGCTTTCTGGCAATCCTCGGTCCACTCATGGGACTGATCTTTCTGGAGGAGCTTGAATATCGGCGCACATGTGGCAGTCATGTGTGATATAAATCTAGAAATGTAATTCAAGCGGCCAAGAAAACCTTGAACTTGCTTTTCGGTTTTGGGCGCTGGCATCTCTTGTATTGCTTTGACCTTTGCAGGATCAACCTCAATACCTCTTTCACTAACGATAAAGCCCAATAACTTGCCAGAACAGACTCCAAATGTACACTTGTTGGGATTCAGACGAAGCTTGTACTTCCTCAAACGCTGAAAAAGCTTCAACAGGTGTTCTACATGTTCAACTTCCGTTCTTGACTTAGCAATCATATCATCAACATATACCTCAATCTCCTTATGCATCATATCATGAAACAAGGTAGTCATAGCTCGTTGATACGTGGCTCCGGCGTTCTTCAAACCGAAGGGCATCACTCGATAACAGAATGTTCCCTAAGGTGTGATGAATGTTGTCTTCTCCATATCCTCGGGTGCCATTTTAATCTGATTATATCTGGAAAATCCGTCCATAAACGAGAAGACCTTGAATTTAGTTGTATTATCTACCAACATATCAATGTGTGATAGAGGGAAATCATCTTTCGGATTAGCTTTATTCAAGTCTCTATAGTCCACACACATCCAGACTTTTCCATCTTTCCTAGGCACGGGCACAATATTGGCCACCCATTGAGGATATATAGAAGTCACCAGAAACCCCGCATCAATTTGCTTCTGAACTTCCTCCTTGATCTTCACTGCCATATCGGGATGAGTTCTTCTGAGCTTCTGCTTCACAGGCACGCACTCAGGCTTCAAAGGTAGGAAATTTTGCACAATATCTGTATCTAGACCAGGCATGTCTTCATATGACCAGGGAAAGACATCAACATATTCTCGTAGCAACTCAATCAACCCCTTCTTAACATATTCTTCCAGGAGTGCCCCAATCTTCACTTCTCACACACAATCCTCACACCTCAAATTGACTATTTCCAGATTCTCAAGATGCGGCTGAATGATCTTCTCTTCAGGCTCAAGTAGATGGGTAATCTCGTCAAGAATCTATTCAACATTATCTTCTTCCGCCTCAAATATAGGGAATTCAAAGTTGGGAGATGGTGTTGGATCATTATGTTCAATGGGTTTGATCAACCTGCATAATGTTTTTGGATATAAAGAGCTTTTAGAATTCAAGCAAGGCAAATCATTATGCAGATGAAAAGATTGATTTTATTTTATCTTTAAGGGTCTTATGTGATCACCAATTTCATGCAAAAAGCGAAAAGGGAAAATAATTGGAAAAACAAACATTTAACATGAATTTATTGAATGAAAATATCATTGTATTTATGCGCCAACAATGTCATCACTTCTCCTTTTGGCATGGGAGAAGGGTTTTCAAACACGACGAACATTACTTTGACTTATGGATAACTGTTGGAATATCCACAGCGACCCAATTATTGCAGATCCCTCCAGGGATGATGAAATTGCCAGAATCCTCTTCGTCATCTTCCAAAATGGCAGCAGCCTCTTCGCCTTGACCGGTGTGGATGAATCCTCCACTCTTGAACAAACCTTGCTTGTTGAAGACCCCAGAAGAATAGCCTATGCCAGCCCAGGACTTGTTGTCTTCCAATTTGATCATTTGCCCCAGTCCAGCAGTTGCACCATGCTCAATGGCCAACTTTGCGTCATTGTAGGAAGCAAATGAAGGAATTCTCTTCTCAACAGGTTCAGCAATAGATAAAGCTTGGAAGGGAGTTCCAACTTCATCCTCAACATTTATATAAAAGAAGGAAGACAAATGGCTTACCAGGAGAGCCTTTTCTCCCCCTACCACCACCAGCTTCTTATTCTTTACAAACTTCAGTTTCTGGTGTAGGGTGGATGTCACGGTGCCAGCCTCGTGAATCCATGGTCTGCCTAGGAGACAGCTATACGATGGGTGAATGTCCATAACCTGGAAGGTGATCTGGAAATCACTTGGTCCGATTTTGACTGGGAGATCAACCTCACCAATCACAGTCTTGCGAGACCCATCGAAAGCCTTCACAACTATCCCACTCTGCCTCATGGGAGGCCCTTGATATGATAAATTTGCGAGAGTGGTCTTTGGCAATACATTCAACGATGACCCAGTATCCACCAGTACATTAGACATGGCGTCATCTGTGCAGCTCATGGATATATGTAATGCCAAGTTGTGGTCCCTTCCCTCCTCGGGGAGATCAGCGTCACAAAAACTCAAGTTGTTACAAGTGGTGATGTTTGCAACAATACTGTGAAATTGTTCTATCGTGACGTCGTGATCCACGTACGCCACATCCAACACCTTTTGCAGAGCCTCTCGGTGTGGTTCTGAATTCAATAGTAGTGATAACATAGATATTTTGGATGGCGTTTGCAGAAGCTGGTCTACAACGTTATACTCGCTCCTTTTGATGAGTCTCAGCATCTCATCACAATCTTCTTTCGTATTGCCACTCGGGTCAGCAGAAGTAGGAGTTCTCAACATAGAGGAGGGCTTTGCAACAAGTGCCGGATTCGGAGTGCTTTCAGCAATCCCAATCGGGCGTTCAACAAAACCAGTATCAACACTTCCTTGAACATCAGCTCGAGGCTTTGACGGAGCCGAAAATACACGACCGCTACGGGTCAAACTTCTAACATCAACAATGTTAACGACAGATGAAGAGGGCAGGGACACCTCTTTCCCATTCTCCACTGCTACAACATTGTAGCGATAAGGAACCGCCTTCTCGGAGGAGTACGGTACAGGTCCGGCTGGCTTGATAGTCAGGGCAGGAGCAGCCTTCTGCTTGCTACCATCATACTTGATGACAACAAGCTCAGGTATCCGGAATACCAGAGAAATTACGTTGACTTCGAGAGCATCTTCGTCAACATTTCTATTCTGAAGGATCTCAATGACTCCTTCGTCCAACATCTCTTGAACATCTCTGCGCACCTGGCGACATCCTCTCTGATTAACAGAGCATACTCGACATCTATCGTGGTCATGCTCATAATGGCTATAGTCACACAGCAAGCGATACATCTCAACCAGCGATTGTCGAATATGACTGACATATTTAACTTTGTATTTGCCAGGACAACCCTAGACCATATTGACAGATTTCCCATGCTCGGGCAGTGGGTTCTTTTTCACATTCGGACCTACGTCCTCGAAAAACAAAATCCCGCTTCTTACAAGGTCTTGCACCTTGGTCTTCATAGGATAACAATTCTCCACGTCATGTCCGGGAGCACTAGAATGATACACGTAATGAAGCTCAGGCTTGTACCACCACTGGGGGTTAGCAGGTACAACGGGAGGGTCTCGCAGAGTGATTAACTTTCTATCAATCAGAGATGGATAGAGTTCAACATAAGTCATCGGAATTGGATCAAAGGTGACCCTCTTCCTCTTATAGCTGGAACTGGCACTGTTGTTGTTATTTCGAGGCTGGTAGGCCTGCTGTTGTGGACGCTGTTATTGTTGCTGATATTGCTGAGTTGGCGGTTGTTGATAATGTTGAGCTTCCCTGAAAATAAGTGCTATATGAGCCACCTGATGTTGATTATTGACTGGGCGAACAATCTTCCTCTTTAAAGAGGGTCTTCTCTTGATATGGGAAGACACAACATGTGCCTCTCCCTCCTTCTTCTTCGCAAATCTCCCATATCTCTTCGCTGAAGAGCCTTCATCTCTAGTTAACCGTCCTTCACGGACCCCCTCTTCCAGTCTCATCCCCATATTCACCATCTCGATGAAGTCTGAGGGAGCACTGGCTATCATTCTTCCATATTATATTTATATTGCTTGATGAAGGCCTCGCCAAGATCGTTGAAAGAGCGGATGTTCGAACTTTCCATACCCATGTACCACCGGAGAGCGGCACCAGACAGACTGTCTTGGAAATAGTGGATGAGCAGTTGATCATTATCAGTTTGCGTCGACATCTTGCGAGCATACATCACAAGATGACTGAGAGGGCATGTGTTTCCTTTATACTTCTCAAAGTTAGGCACTTTGAATTTAATAGGGATCTTCACATTGGGCACAAGGCACAACTCAACAGCACTCTTACCAAAGAGGTCCTTCCCCCTCAAAGTCTTCAGTTCCTTGCGAAGCTCAAGGAATTGGTCTTTCATGTCGTCCATCTTCTCATAAACGTCTGGGCCCTCAGATGGCTCAGAATGATAGATGGTATCTTCAACCCTTGGCAACGTGTGCACGATGGGAGATGGCACTGAAAGGACCAGGCTAGATGCCGACAGAGAAGCAAGAGTTGGAGCAAAACCCTCTGGCATGAAATTGGCAGGCATTCCCCAAGGGAACCCGGTTGGCATAGATGGCGCAAAGTGAGCTGTTGCAGCAGGCACAATAGAAGTTACGATCTTAGAAATGACCGTCCTCTGGGGAGGAGTGGCATGTGTTGGAGAAGACTGGTTCTGAGCGGCCAAGAATGACTCCATCAGGGCAGTCAATCTGGCTACCTCCTCCTTCAGTTCGCGGTTCTCTTATTCCAAAGGATCCATCAATCTTGAGGAGTTGGCTCTAGTGTAGTACCGGTGAGTCAGCTTGTCTTTGAAATAAATGAAGAACATAGAGTTAGACCATAGGACAAGAAGCCGGGAACATGTAGCGGTGTATTCGTCACTTTATGATTTATGGATTAAATCAAAAGCAAAGCATACAAGAAATCGAGTCGCCACCGCACTTTTATTTATCCAAAGGAATGGCTAAAAAGCGAACAAAAGCCTAAGAAGTTTTACACATAGAAAACTAATGAAAAGATCAGAGATCGGGGTAAGGGGTAAATTACGCAATGGGAAGGTGTTAGGCACCCAAAACATCCTAGGTACTCCTAGGGAGCCCTTTTCACACTTGTTGTACGAAATGTTATTTGTTTATGAAATATTTATTGTGCAAACATGGTTGAAGGGATGAGAAAAGAATATACAATTTATTATTTTTGTGTTTGAACGGATGAACCCGTTGCCTACGTACATTTCCATGGAAGGTAAGGATCAAAACGCCGTAGTTCAGCTAAAAGATTTCCAAAATATGAGTGGGTTCATTTTAAACAAAAGCCCTAAGGTCTTTCGTTATCCACGGGAGAAAACTCAACCTTATACAAACAACAAGTCCACCATGTGAGAATAGCTTCAACTTGCTAGTGAGGGGTTAACCCTATAATAAGCAAGGAAGTCTTACAATTCAATCACTAAGGACAAAAGGTGAGATTAACATCAACCAACTAGGATAAATCAAACCTATGGCTAATGTATGAAAACTTATCAAGAATGGACAAAGCCACAAAACAATTGAATGAGTTGGATTAACCAATTAGAATTTATTCACAAAAGATGGTCAAAGTATGATTAGAATTCAATTCACAAAGAAGTATTATGAAAATGAAGTTTGAAAAGTCAAAGGCTTAAGGCCTAGGTTTCTAGTTTGAAAAGAAATGAATATGTTTGCACAATAGTTTTCAAGTTTGGGTTAACATGCAAATGGAGGTTTAAAGAAACAAAAGGATGAAAGGTGAGGGAGTGTAAAACTTCTTAGATGTTCACCTCTTGAAATCATATGGAAGATGATTCAAGTGATTCCTTTGGAGTAAGCAATGAGCAATAACGAATAGGCAAAACAAATGGATACCGGATGCCAATCACTGGACTTACACCAATCTCACTGAAGCACAAACAAATGGATACCGGATGCCAATCACTGGACTTACACCAATCTCACTGAAACAAAACAATGATACCAGATGCCAATCACTGGACTTATACTAGTCTCACAAAGGAAAGAAAGAAAAGCGGATACCGGATGCCAATCACTGGACTTACACCAATATCCTAAAACAAAAACAATGATACCAGATGCCAATCACTGGACTTATACTAGTCTCACAAATATGATCATAAGAAACAACTGCCAATAAATGGACATACAATTGACTCCTCACATACAACAAACAAAACAAACGCAATAAGCAAATGGAAATAAGTGGCCAATAAATGGTCTTACACTCGACTCCTTCCAGATCATGGGAACAATGGCCAATATATGGACTTACAATTGATTCCTCAATGGACAAACAAAAGTGTCACAAAGATATGAGCAATGATTATGAAGTAATGTACCATTAATGATGATAAATGCACAAAGGCACACATAAGCAAATATGCACAGATGAATCAAGCAATCAGACAAACAAGTCAATTAGCACACACTATATACAAGCAATTAGGCTCAAACAAGGTTAGACTTTACAGTCAACTGGAATGGGGTGATATTGTGCTCTTAACCTTAACATTGAGAGTTAAGGTGAAGCAGATGAAATGGAGATGAGGGGTGTGCCTCATAGCTTCTATCCCTGGCCTGGGAGAGCTTTGAATAATAGAAAGTGTGGGAGTTCAGAAAGTAGGAACTCTTCTCCACAAGTGATTGACTCTGAAGATCTTGGGTTAATATCCAAATGCATCAACATGTAATGTGAGCAAAGGGATGACACACTGAATAGCAGGAGATGGATTACACATCTCTTTTATCTGCCAATTTCCTTATCAAAGGACTTTTCCTGCTTGGCACAAAAAGTAAACAATCACAAGCATTGCCTCTTAAGGAGGACTTCAGACAGGTGCCTGCCCACGTAACAGGACAGGTCTTCCAGACTACATGAAGATTAGAGGTTATACCTAAGTGGTTAAGCAACCAAGCAAAAGCAAGTTCAAAGTGAACTTAAGCAACTTATGTACCTGTGGAAACATCAAACAAATCAGTTCAACTGTACAGACAAACAAACAACAGTTAATATCAACAGTCAAACCCAATAAGCAAAGGCATAAGCCACAAGTCAAGCTCAAATGAGTTAACAACCCTACAAAACACACAATGTTAGTAGTCAAAGGCAAACATCAAATACTCAAGTGATGGAGCATCATGAACCATATAACTTGGATGTTCAACCTTAAATCAAAGCTCAAAGATGAGAAGCAAACCACTAGGTCAAAGCCTAGGGTCAAAGATGGAGAAAAAAATTCAAAACAGAAGCTGAAAATTAACATGAATCATCTTCAAACACATCTTGAAACAATCCAAAACATCTCACATTCATATCAACTACCAAATTCATTTCATGATCAATTGAAGTTCAAGACTATTTTAAAGCTCAAATGTGACCAACCAGAACGAAAAATCTCAATTAAATCAGAAATCAATCAAATAATTCCAAGAAAATTCATACTCATTCACAATATCCATATCAAGCATCAAGCAAAAAATTAGAGCAATTGGAGATCAATAGGCAAGGCAAACACATCACATAAGATGAACAAACAAAGGTGTGACACAAATTGTCACACCTACATTCACATGATCATAAAACAGAAAAGATAAATGGTAAAAATACCAAATCAACACCAAAATGTCAAGAAAAGAGTCTAGTTTCATCATGTAAAATTTAAGAAGCATTGGATAAAAGCTCAGCATTTCACAAATGGATAAGCAAGGCAATGTACAAAAAGCATACATGTTCACAAACCCTAGGGCAAAACATTTTCCAGCCAAGCACAATTTATGGAAAAATGATGAAAAAATAATAGACACAATATGGATCATGATGCAACAAACCACATATTTTTTGGAGCATTATTCAATTTGATATGATTTTTGGAAGATGATGAAAAAATAAAAAAAAAAGTCATATGAAGCATGTATATGAAATAGGAGGGAAAGGAGAAAATCAACATGGCATTTGAATTATTCCCTTCGCTGGGAATCGAACCACAAGCGCATTCAAATAGTGAAGCGCGCCAAGCAATGAAACACGGTCGTTTCATTAATCTACATGGCAAGTCAAAGGTGATGTGTGCAAGTCAAACGCGTGTGAACCATTCATTCTGCCAAACAAGCGAGGACGTGGACCAATGCATGACTTAACCTAGCTAACGCATGCAAAGCAACAGAAATTCGCAGGAAACATGAAGGTTGCAAGAAAATTCGCAAGTAACTGGAAAAACTGAAGAACATATAAAGAACACGATGAAGATCATGAAGATCTTCATCCAATTTTTTCCAGAAAATTCCAAAAGTTCTAGAAATCATAAATGAGCATATCATTGTAAAGATCTTTCATCATACAACAAGAATCCATAAACAATTCATCAAGAAAACATCACACGTGCATGGATCGAAGTGAAGAATATTCATCATCAAAAATTCAAACATCCATATCTCACTAAAAACAGCATGGATTCACACGATTCAAGGCTCAAACTACTCAGCATCACAAGATCTATCATAATAGCATAAGGATTTTAAGAAAATAAGAGATCGAATTGGAACCTCTTTGGAGAGCAGAACTGGATTTTGGATGAATTCAGGTCTTGTGATGCTTCAATGTTCTTCTACACTACTTGTGTGAGTGATTGGAAGAAGAATTGCAGCTCAATTGCACACGAACTTGCAAGAATTTGGATCTGCCATTGTTGCTTCAAGCTTCACAAATGCTCCAACCTTGCACGATTTCTACTGATTCTATGGATGATCCTGCTCAAGATCAACTCAACAACAAGAAGTAAGCAAGAGAATGGATTGAATATGAAGAAATTGGAAGAAAATTTTGAGAGAAAAAATTTGGTATTCTAGATCTAGATATGAAATTATGAATGTTGTTAGTTGAAAACAGTTAGGTTTAGGCTTATATATGCAATGCTAATCCAGTTCTTAATCATGTTTAAGCCAATGCAAATGTAATTAACAAAAAAGAGGTGTTTGTGCAATTTAGCATTTTCACCTTATGCATGGTGTGCATGTGAATAGTGCACGAAAATGTCATTCAAATTCACTCAAAAATCTGATTTGGAGCCAATGGAAGTGGTGAAATATTCAAATAATGCATCCATTTTAAATTTCATCAATTCCCTCCAAAAATCAAGTGAATTTCCAAATGATCATATGATGATAATTGATGAAATGCAATGCATGATTTGGAAAGTAGAAGTTAAGAGAAGAATGTACAAAAAAGAGCCATCCAATTTGGAGCTTTGGTTGAGAAGTTATGCACATTTGAAGCTTTCTTGATGATGTAATTTGCAAGAGAAAGATCTACAACTTTCATGTTCAACAAAATTTTATTTGAAGCTTTCTTGATGATGTAATTTGAAGTTGAAGTTAGGTTAAAACCTTTCCATTTTTGGCAAATTTGAATTACAAGTCACTTTCTATTTTTGGAAAGTTTTCACCTGACTTTATTTTCTTCAATGTTGATGTTTGAAATGTCAAATGAGACTTGTTTGAACATGAATGAAGTATTTCTAATCACTTCCCACCTCCAAATCCACAGTTGACTTTCTAGGTCTTCAGATGACCTGGCAATGTTCTGATGAAATTCAAGCTTCTACCACTTGAGATTTTGATTCAAAATAACATCATAGCTCATATGAACTCTTGTGAATGATTATGGGGTCCAAATTCTCAAGAATGGCCACCATCTATGGCTCAATGAATGCCTTTGACTGCTTTGACCTGTGGTTGCTTCATCTGCAAGACAAAGATTAGATGACATATTTTTGTACTTTTGGTTAGTGAACAAATGAAAAGCAATGATATACAAATGCAAAACATGCTTGGTGATCAAGAACCACTCTCAAAAGATAGCCCACCCATAGGGAAGGAGGCAAGGTGCACAATGATCCTTGAGGCAATGAAATGATATGATATGATGCCATGAGGGATCTTAGGGACAAAATTGGGGTCTTACAGAACAAAACCTGCTTATGCACATGATGCATGGAATGCTTGTGCATATGATTTGTTTTTTTATTTCAGGGGAACTTTAGAGTTCTACTTGCAAATTTTGGAAAATAATACATTTTTATCACATACGGAAACATCTTATCAATAATATCTTGAAAATATTTTTTTTTACACCAAAGAAGTACAACATTGGTAACCAAGATGCAATACAAAAGGAAAGGAAAATGATCATCCTATGGTTCCCTAGAAACAATCATCTAAAGCTCGGGACACAGGAAGATAAGATGCAAGAAGCCTCTTCACCTCCTCCTTATAGGCTGCCTCCATATCTGCCTTCTCCTTGGCGAGTCGATCGTACTTCCTCTTCCAAAACCTGGAAGACTGAGGAAGTAGAGAAGTCCATGCATCATTAGGATCATCAATGACCCGATGCTCGAGAAATTCAATCAACACATCCTTCTTCTTGATCTGCTGAAGCAACTCTTCTCGTTCACGGATCCAAGCACGTGAACGGTCTTCATCTCTCAACTCCTCTACTCTTTGGTCAGAGAGGGTTGAAGGCCCATCCATAACCAAAGGTGTAGGTCTCGGATACCCGTACGGCATGAGATACTCAGAGGCTCTCCTCCTAACCCAAGCAGTGTAAGGCTTCAAAGCGACACAATTCTTCGGACCTAGATCCTTCCTTCCTTTCCTATGAATCTTGCGCCAAGCACGGACCATCCTAGCCTTCAAGCCTTAGGGATCTTTACCCTCCTGGAAGAACACTCCCTCTAACAGAATGTTATTGGGTTTATCCTTTGGGGGGAACCCAAGTTGACGACGTGCCAAAACGGGGTTGTAGCTAATCCCACCACATGTACCAAGAAGAGGTACATTGGAGAATTCACCACAAGAGCCGATAGTCTGCACACCATCGTATCCACGGTTATACCAAGAGATATCATCATTAGTGAGAGACATAAGTCTCGTGGACCACCGTAGACATCCCTTGTTCTCCTTGAAGGCGACCGTCTGCGGTAAGTGAGAAATAAACCACTTATACAACAGAGGCAAACAGCACACAATGGCACCACCACCCTTTGCATTCCTCATATGCAAAGAAAAATAAGTGTCACCCAACAGAGTCGGAACGAGATTAAGAGTAGAGAAAATCCTAATAGCATTCACATCCACAAACTTATCGATGTTGGGGAATAACACTAACCCATAGATGAGAAGTACAAATATGGCCTCAAAGGCGTCCTCACTCATGGCCTTCCCATACACAGTAGCTTGAGCAATGAGGAGCTCAGAAGGGAGACCTTGAATTCCACCTTTGGTAGTCATATGAGCACCAACCAGAGATTCATCTATATGCAACACATCAGCTATCTCTCGAGAAGTAGGGATACTCTCCAAGCCACTGAACGACAACTGGTCTAGGATAGGTATGCCTACAAGGTAGGCATATTCCTCAAGCGTGGGTAAAAGCTGAAAATCCGGGAATGTGAAGCAATGGTACAAAGGATCATAAAACTGCACCAATACACTCATCAACCCTTTATCCACCTGAGTAGTCAGAAGAGGAAGAAGCTTCCTAAAACGAGCCTTGAAACCCAAGGGATCTAATACATAGGATGTCAAATTCCTTAGCTCTTTCAAGTCTGGTTGTCTGAAACTGTACTTCTTTGTATTCCTTCTTTGTCTTTCCATGTCTGAAAATTTGCAAATAGACCTCTCAAGTTCCTTGAAGATTTTCTTATTATCTTGATGATATGGATGCAAATGGGTGCACGAATGCATGAATGCAACAATCACACTCAAGGATCAAGCAAAGCACACCAAACAAAGGTCATGGGATGGATCATATTATCCTTAATATCAATCATCCATTTTGGTGGATTATGGTTTACGCCTTATCAACACCCAAGTTCCATTGATATTAAGGATACATGAACGAATCAACCATGAATCAAGGGTTTATTGCAAGTCACGAGCATGGAGTCTCGGTTTAGAACCACCCAAAGGGAGTGTACTAGGGTTTAACCTACCAAACATGTTCTACAAGAGGTTCCCATAGTCATCATCCCATCTTTCGGATATTATCGGAGGAACGACTACTCGTATTCCAAAAATATTCTCAAGAGAGACTCTTATGAGTGTAGTATCGCGTAACAATCGTATCAAATCTTGCACTTGAACGACTTTCGCACTACATCCTAGGAATAGGCCAAGATGGGCTTGGTAAACTAAGGTCCTTGGCTTCTAAGGTCTATATTTGAAAGAGTAATGTCTAACCACAACTACTTGTGTGACATTATTGATCCCAACATGGCCTCAACCAAGTGAATGGGCTTGCAAGTCAACTTGCTAAGGAATAACTCCACACAAGTCAACAAGACTATGCCATTCTCCTATCCTAAGTGCACTCGAGTTCGGGTATAGAACTCATCTCACAAAGATCACCAAGTATACAAGGAGTTAATATTCAAGCAATTCAATCATTACATATAATACAGTAATCCCAAATTGCACAAAAATATGTCACAAAACAATATACAACACAACACTACAAAATATGAAAAGTAGGCACAACCCACTCGGCAAATGTATCCCCAGCAGAGTCGCTATTTTTCTGTAGCGGGGTATTCGTTACCATTAGAGATATTGGCTAAATCAAAGGTAAACCATACAAGTCGAGTCGCCACCGCACTTCTACTTATCCAAAGGAATGGTTAGAAAGCGAACAAAAACCTAAAAGTTTTATCAAATCAAAAAGTAGTAAAAATGTCAGAGATTTGGGTAAGGGGGTTGGTTATGCAATGGGAAGGTTTTAAGCACCCAAAACATCCTAGGTACTCCTAGGGAGCCCTTTTTCATATTTGTTGTAAGGTTGGTATTTTGTGAAAAATTTGTTTGTGCAAACATGATTGAAGAGGTGAGAAAAGAATGTACAAGTTTATTTACATTTTGTGTTTGGATGGATAAATGCATTGCCTACGTACCATCTTAAAAAGATTAGGATCAAAACCTCGTAGTTCGGGGTAAAAATCTCAAAATGAGTGGGTGAATTGATTGGTCCAAAAGCCTTAAGGTCTTTTGTTATCCAAGGGAGAAAACTCAACCTAAAAAAACCACAAATCCACCATGTGAGGATAGCTTCAACATGCTAGTGAGGGGTTAACCTTATAATAAGCATGGAAGACTCATTGTCCAACACTAAGGATGTAGGTGAGTATTACATCTACCACAAGTATAACTCAAACCTAATAGCTAAAGGTTATGAAAAGTTTGATTAAGGAAGTGGCCATTGAAACCACAAAAGACATTTGAATGGGTTATATTTACCAATGAGAAGTATTTACAAAAACATAGTCAAAGTGGATTAAAGATTCAATTCAAAATAAATGTTATGAAAAGAAAGTTTGAAAATCAAAAGCATAAGGCTTAGGTTTCTAATGTTGAAAACAAGTGTTAAATGTTTGCACAAAGGTTTTGGCTTGGGTTAGAGTGGAGAGATAAAGAAGAATGGCTAAAGTCCTAAACATACAAGGGGTAAGGGATAAGAGAACAAGACCACAAATGGAGTTCCTCTCTTGAGATCATATTGATGATCCAAGTAGCTCCCATCCTTTGGAATAAGCAATCACATAAGCATAAACTCAAGCAATCAACAATCAAATGAACTCTTGGAAAGCTCCTCAAGGTATTTTGGATCCCTCCCTCTTAGAAGCTCATGGTAATGGTTCCTTAATTTGAGCTCTCATAGGATTCCCTAGCACAAGAAAGCACACATTAGAAGGCTCTATCAAACAAAAACAAGAATGAACAAGAAGGAGTTTAGAAGTTGGTCCTTTCATGGTCATCTTCCAACATTAAGCATTCTAAAGGCCCAATGCCTAGTTGCTCTTTGACTTTTATAACATTCTAAAGGCCCAATGCCTAGTTGTTCTTTGACTCCAAATTTGCATAGGGAAAGTCCTAAAGTCTAAGTCCATTTTGTCCAATTCTTTGCATTATGGTCAACAACAATCAAAACAAAACACAAGCACAATGATATATACACAATTATGTGCTCAAGTGAGCAAAAGGCAAATTGCATTAACATAAACATGTGCTCAAATGAGCAAAGGAAAAAGCAAATGAATAATATGTACAAGAATAATAAATTGCATAAATGTAAAGTGCAAAAAGTAAATGTTAATGGTTAATGGTTAGTGTTAGTAGTTAGTGTGCCATAAGGCAAATTTAGCGCTATGTTAAGCAATCATAATTGGACTTATGTAGAAGTCACAACTATCTGAGGCCGGTCAATAATAATGTAGGCAACAACACAAGTTAGAAGTCTTGATTAGTGAACCAAGTTCCAACAACTTGCCATGCCGAAAGAAAAAGGAGAATTGATCTTGTATTGGTTTAAGTCCTTTGCATGATTTAGGAAGCAACCTATCCTTAATGAAAAGCCATTCATTTGATCAATTGACCAAGATGAATTAGATTTGAATCAAGGAAGGTTAAGCCTCCCTAATCAATGCTAACTTATCAACCTTTAAATCATTGATCAAAAAGAAAGAAGAAGAAGAAGGAAATGAATAATGGAAATGGAAATGAAAAGAATAAAGAGCATTAAATGAAATAGAATGTACCAGTCAACAAGTGTTGACCAATGACATTGAGGATCATGGTCAAACAATCAAAAACAGAAGTGAGATGAAGATTGGAGGTCAAGAAATGAACAAAATCTTTTTGGCATTTTTAATATTAAAAATAAACTTGAATTAAAATATTAAAGAAAGGTCAAACTTCAAAATCACTTAAAATCAACTTTGAAAAGTCCAAGTGATTTATCCCAAGTTGAACAAGGTCAAACAAAGTTTGACAAAAAATTTCAGCATTTTTAAAAGTCAGAAACTATTTTTAATCAATTAAAAATGAATAAAAATAACCTAATTGAACTAAAATCTCAAATAAATCTCAAATCAATTAAAAAATTGATGAGAATATTTTTCATAGACCTATCATCATTCAAATAGGTTGAGAAAATATTTTTGTATTTTTTGAATATCAAAAACTATTTAAAATGAATTAAAAATAGCCAGAAAAGAGAAAATTCACAAAAACATCAAATGGTGAAATAAAAAATATTAAAAATCATTTTTAGAAACTAGAATTAAAAAGAGAAATAATGCAATTGGTCCCATATTTTTTGGATTAAAAATGAAAGAGTTATGAATTTTTGAAGTTAAATGAAATAAAAGAAATAAACTGGAAATTAAGAAAAATCAGATAAAAGGAGAGGCGTCTGATCAAGCCTCATTAATTGACGTGGCTGATCAAACGCTCCACAAGTGCGCGCTTACTATGTACATGAGTCAAGCTTGTGGTACCATGCATTAAATGGAGTCAAACATAACAAGGGCCAGGATTAGATCGTGGGAAGCGCATCCAATGGTCCAGATTTGATCTAGCAAAGAGACGGTGGCCAGCGCCACAGTCTTCTCCGATGAGCTCCGGCGAGGGCAAAAAAACACAGAGGTTCAAATGCTCACCAAAATGGACGATCTAAGCATCAATGAAAGAGGAAGTGATGTACATCACTCCTATACCACTCACTTCCACTCTAGATTCCTATTAAGAGAGAAATCAGAGATGGAAGCTTGATGGTGTTCATCATGAACTTGCTTGATTTTGAAAATTTAGCATACAACAATGATGCCTTTATAGAGAGGACTTCAGACAACACAATATCAAGGCCAATAGATCAAAGAATAAGGAGTTTCGAAGAAAAAAGAAGTTGATGAACACCTTTGAATTGTGAAGCTTTGAGTCACTTTCCTTTCTTCCTTTTGCCAAACAGAACTTAAATGGACTAGATGATGAAGGTTTAGGAACTTTTGATCTGAATATTCAACCAAATTCAATTGAATTTCAGATCTGAAATTTTGAAGAAAATATGAGCTTAGTTCCTTTGGTATGGGTGGGAATTGATTTCTGCAGAGCTTTAGGCGCCTTTAGGTTGGTTTAGAATGAATCTGAGCAACTCTATTTATAGCACAAAGTGATGCAAGGCATGTAGAATTCGTGTGCATGAAGTGAGGGGGCCTCCATGCATGGGCCTGTACAGGCGTATGGGAAGCCCAAATGCAATGGCAAATGAGGGTTCAGATGTAAGCAGGATGAAATGGACGTGTACATGTGGTTGAATTGGCTTGTGTAATGAGTTTCAACATGTTATGCATAAATGAGCCTAAAACTTCACCTCTTCGAAAATGCCAATTAGAAAATCCAAACATAAGCATATGGGTAATGGTCATAAAGGTCTTGACATAAGGAACAAATGTTATGTTGGACAAAAACTCATTTGAAGTGTGGAAATTTATGAAAATAGGCCATGAAGTTCATAGTGCAAAACATGCCTTTGAGAATTTTGTCAAATTGAAACAACTTCAAGCCCTTCTATTTTGATGATTCAGGCCTCAAATGGAAACACCTCCAACATAAAAGTTGTATATCTCTTCAAGACAATCAAAATGGACTTAAATTTTGCATCATTTGGATTTTTGATGAAGAAGTTATGGGCACTTGAAGTTGGACTTTTTTGTCTTTCATTGCATTTGGTCCAAAGTGACCTATAATGTTTTGTATTATCACATGTATTTCTTTTGAGATTTTGAAATTTTGTTCAACATAACATTTGAAGTAGACACAATACGATTTCCAATGCATTTGATCCCACCTCAAAATCATAAAAAATGAATGAGTTATGTTCTTGGGAAGTTGACCCAAAATTAGGGTTTCAGTCAAAATGACCTATAATGTCTTTGAATGGGAGATGACCTTCCAAGTTTCAAATCAATTTTTGATGAACATTAAATTTGTTCATATTGTCCTTAATAACATTTTTTCTTTCGGGATCATCTCCATTTGACCAACAAATAAAAGGTTTGGTCTCAGTGTATTTCAAAATAGTCAGATGAATTGACTAATCAACTTCTCAAGTCCACAACTCATATCTTGATGAATTGATGATTGAGGACACTCAAATAAGCGCAAATATGCATGAAATGATGAATTAAAGAACTTCCCTTGATTTTATTTGACCATGGGTTGAGGTTGCTTCATTAGTAAGGCACACTTGGTACACAGATGAATTAGGGCTCTTTGGGACACAAACTTCAAACCCTTTGATTTGCTTTGATCAAAATCATGAATTGAGATACTAGGGAGGCATATTTGGTGGATGAGATCTTTGGGAACCATTACCATGCTTGCTTTCATCTTCTCTTGGCCATATCTTTGTACAAAGGATCACCTAGAAGCTTTTTGACCTTGTGATTGCTCAAGCTACAAGCAAGAAATGTTAGTGACATATTTTTGTACTTTTGGTTGACAAATAAAAAATGAGAAAAGCAATGATATACAATTCAAGCATGCTTGGTGATCTCAAACCACTCACAAGAGGTCCCAACCCAAGGCAAAGGGAACCAAGAGGCTTATGATCCTTGAGGCTTTGCAAATGCAATGTTATGATGCCATGAGGGATCTTAGGGCCAAAATTGGGGTCTTACAATTGCCTTTTCAGGTTTTCAATCTACCAGGATATTCATTTTCTGTTTATGTCTCTAAGTTTTGCCTGGACCGCCCTTTTGGGTTTTCAGTTCACCGAGATGCTCATTTTTTCCTAAGCCGCCTTTTCGGGTTTTCGACTTAGCGAGTTATTCTTTTAATTTACTAGGTGAAATATTTGTTGACTACGTCAGTATTCACAGAATGTAGGAGCTCTTCGCCATCCATATTTTTAAGAATCATGGCCCCACCGGAGAAGGATTTCTTGACAACATATGGGCCATCATAATTAGGAGTCCACTTGCCCCTAGAATCAGATATGAAAGATTGAATATTTTTAAGCACCGGGTCACCTTCAATGAACACGCGAGGTCGAACCTCCTTGTCGAATGCTTTCTTAATTCTTTGCTGATATAACTAACCATGGCATAAAGTCATCATCCTCTTTTCTTCAATCAAATTCAGTTGGTCATACCTACTTTGACACCATTCAACTTAGGATAACTTAGCTTCCATCAAGACACATATTGATGGGATATCTACTTCTATTGGGAGTATTGCTTCCATGCTATAGACACGAGAAAAGGGTGTTGCCCCTATTGAAGTGCGGACGAATATACGATATTCATGCAGAGCAAAAGGGAGAATCTCATGTCAGTCCTTATAAGTCACTACCATCTTATGAATGATCTTCTTGATGTTCTTGTTAGCAACTTCAACAAAAATTTTCATCTTAGGTTTGTAGGGAGAGGAATTATGATGTTCAATCTTGAACTCTTCACACATTTCCTTCATTATTTTACTGTTCAGGTTTGAAACATTATCAGTGATGATTCTGCTTGGCACACCATAACAACAAATAAGTTGGTTCTTGACAAATCTAACTACCACATGCTTGGTCACATTGGCGTATGAGGCCACTTTGACCCACTTTGTGAAATAATCAATAGCCACAAGAATGAAACGATGTCCGTTGGAATCTTTGGGCTCAATCGTATCGATCATGTCGATGCCTCTCATAGAGAAAAGACCATGGAGAGGAGAGAACATTGAGAAGAGTCAGAGGTACATGTATCTTGTCAGCATAAATCTGGCATTTGTGACACTTCTTCACATACTTGCAATAGTCAGCCAATAGTAGCCTGCTCTTAACATTTTTTTAGCCATTGCATGTCTGTTGGAATGAGTACCAAAAGAACCTTCGTGAACTTCTTGCATCAACAGGCCTGTTTTGTGTCTATCCACGCATCTGAGCAGAACCATGTCAAAGTTTCTCTTGTATAACACGTCTTCATACATAAAGAAGTTACTAGCCAGTCTTCTCAAAGTCTTCTTATCTTTCTTGGATGCCCCAGGTGGGTATTCTTGACTCTGGAGATAACACTTGATGTCGTGGTACCATGGCTTATCATTAGAGACTTCTTCCTTGCAAATATATGAGTGGGTCTATCAAGACGCCTAACATCGATCTTAGGCACATCATTCCAACGATTCATAATGATCAATGAAGCTAAAGTTGTCAAGGCATCTGCCATTTGATTTTCCTCACGAGGGATGTGATGAAATTCAATCTTGTTGAAGAAAGTAGATAACCTCCTTGCATAGTCTTTGTATGGGATTATGTCGGGTTGACGAGTTTCCCATTCTCCTTTAATTTGATTGACAACTAGAGCTGAGTCTCCATAAACATCGAGATTTTTTATTCTAAGATCAATGGCTTCTTCTAGACCCATGAGGCAGGCTTCGTATTCTGCCATGTTGTTTGCGCACTTGAATGTTAATCTTGCAGTAAAAGGGATATGTGAGCTATGAGGAGTGATGAATACTACCCCAATACCATTACCATAAGCATTAACTGCTCCATCAAATATTAAACCCCAATGAGAACCTGTCTCTGGCCCTTCATTTGGTAGTGGTTCATTGAAAACTTTGGATTTTAAGTACATCACATCTTCATCTGGGAATTTAAAATTTATAGACTCATAATCGTCGATTGGCTGATGAGCTAAATGATCGGGCAAGAGACTTTCTTTGATAGCTTTCAGGGTGTGATACTCAATGTCATATTCGTACTAGAACATCTGCCAATGAGAAATTCTTCTGTTCAATGAATGCTTTTCAAAGATATACTTAATCAGATGCATCTTGGATATCAACTAAGTTGTTTGATTCATCATATATTGACGGAGACGCTTGGCAGCACAAGTTAGAGCACAACAAGTTTTCTCTAGCATGGAATATTGGGACTCGCAGTCAGTGGGTTTTTTGCTCAAATAATACATGGCATACTATTTTCTTCCTGTTTCATCATGTTGACCCAAGACATAACCCATAGATTCTTCTAGCACAGCCAAATACATAATCAATGGTCTTTCCTCAACTGGCGGGGACAAGATAGGAGGTTCTAGCAAATACTCTTTGATACCGTCGAAGGATTTTTGACATCATTCGTCCAAACATAACCCTGATCCTTTCGAAGGAGCTTAAAAATGGGAGCGCAAGTAGCAGTCATATGAGATATGAACCTTGAAATGTAGTTCAAACGTCCAAGTAATCCCCTCACCTGCTTTTCTGTTTGAGGTGCTGGCATTTCCAGAATGGCTTTAACCTTGTCGGGATCAACTTTAATACCCTTTTAACTGATGATGAAACATAAGAGCTTTCCTGATCAAACCCTAAAGGTGCATTTGTTTGGGTTCAAGTGGAGTTTGTATTTTCTCAAACGCTAAAACAATTTTGAAAGATACTCAACATGACCTTCCTCACTCTTTGATTTTGCTATCATGTCATCTACATAGACTTCAATCTATTTATGCATCATGTCATGAAAAAGAGTAATAATAGCTCGTTGATAGGTGGCACCAACATTCCTCAAGCCGAAAGGCATTACTTTGTAGAAAAATATGCCACAAGGTGTAATAAAAACTATTGTCTCCATATCTTCGGGCGCCATTTTCATTTGATTGTAACTGGAAAATCCATCCCTGAAAGAGAAGACCTTGAACTTGGCGGTGTTGTCGACTAACATGTCAATGTGTGGCAGAGGAAAGTCATCCTTAGGACCGGCTTTCTTTAGATCTCTGTAGTCAACGCATATGCCAACCTTCCTGTCCTTCTTAGGAACTGGCACAATGTTGGCCAACCATTACGGATACTCTGATGTGACAAGGAAACCTGCATCGATATGCTTTTGCACTCCCTCTTTGATTTTGATCGCCATGTCCGGACAAGTTCTTCTTAACTTTTGCTTGATTGGTGGGCACTCTGGCCTCAACGGTAAATGATGCTCCACAATTTCAGTATCCAACCCTAGCATGTCTTGGCATGACCAAGAAAACACATCGGTATATTCTCAGAGAAGCTCTATCATCCTCTCTTTGACCTCTGACGCGAGTAGTGCTCCAATTTTGACTTCTTTTCTATCCTCTTTAGACCCCAAATTGATTACTTCCATAGGCTCTTTGAATGATGAATGGTTTTTTCTTCATTTTCGATCAGTCTAGAGATTTCATCAAGAATGTCTTCCTCATCTTCTCCTTCCGCTTCATACACAGGGAATTCAAATTCGCAAGAGGGTATAAGGTCATTGGTTTTAATGGATATGTCATGAATTAATCTGCACATGTGATTTGATGCTTGTTTTAGAAACAGATAAAAGTGTGTAGTTATGTGAAGCTATCTGGAAGTGTTTATTTATTCAATTAGATTACCGTTTTCCATAAGAAAAAAAAACAAAACAATAAAAACAACAATATGGAAACAAAATAACATTTTCATTGATTTAATTCTTGAAACACAAGCCCAAACATTGTCACTTTCGCCTTAGGCACAACGAAAGGATCTTTTTGAAAAGAAAAAAAAAACCACAAAATATTACTTTGAAATGTGAACAACATCAGGAACATCAATAGAGATCCAGTTTTGGCGAATCACTCCGCGAGCTATGAAGTTGGTCGGAACATCTTTAGGATTGTCTTCCACAATGGAATTAGCTTCAATTGCTTCGTCTTCTAACCCCCGAGATATATTCAAGTTCTCTATGATGAGGAAAGTAGAAAGGAACATATGCATATTCTGCCTCATATCATATTCAGGATCGTCGCAGTAGGGTTCCCATGCTGAATCATCATCCTCAGTGATGGCACTAACTTTTGGCAAAGTTGGATTTATGAACCCGCCACTATGGAGAGTTTCTTTGATTAAACGAATAGATCTACTTCCTTCTGCAATCTTCTTGGAAGTAGGAGAAAATCCTAAACCCTCTCGGTGTTTGTTTTCTGGGAGATCCAAAATTGTTCCCCAACCATCGGTTATACCATCATTTACTAGCCGTTGTGCATCCTTGAATGAAGAGATGTATACTCCTCTATTGACATCTTTTTCAATCAAATAAAGGGCATGAAATTGAGTTCCAACAGCTTCTTCAGGTTCAAGATAAGAGAAAGATGATAACTGACTCACAACCAGTGTTTTCTCCCCCACAGTCTGTCACTAGCTTCCCGTTCTTCACAAATTTAAGCTTCTGATTCAGAGTGGAAGTGACTGCCCCAGCTTCATGGATCCAAGGACGACTCAATAAACAATTATCCGCAACTTCTATGTCTATCACCTAGAATGTTATCTGGAAAGTATGAGGTCTGATGGTCATAGGAAGGTCGACTTCTCCAATGACTATTTTTTTGGAACCATAAAAAGCTTTGACAAGAATCCCACTACACTTCATAGGAGCACCTTGAAAAGAAAGTATGGAAAGTGTCGACTTCGGAATTACATTGAGAGACGGGCCTGTATCCACTAACACACTTGACAATGAGTCATTCATACAGTTGATTGAGATATTTAATGCCATGTTATGATTTCTTCCTTCATCGAGGAGCGCTTCATTACTGAAACTCAAGTTGTTGTAGGCCGTGATGTTAACGACGATACCATCAAAATGTCCGACCGTCACATCGTGGTCTACATAGGCTTGTTCTATGACTTTCTGCAAAGCTTCACGGTGAGCCTCAAAGTTCATCAACAAACATACCACAGATATCTTGGAAGTTGTATGCAGTAATTGTTCCACCATATTATATTCACTTTTCCTGATGATCTTCAACACCTCACCGTCATCACTTTTCGGATTCATGTTGTCAGATTGGCCAACCGGTTCAAAAGGGATCTCAACATGAGCCTGCTTTCCTGTTGCGACATCCTCAATCATTTTTGCAAATATACGCTCACTCCTTGTGACTCTGCTTACATCAGCGATGTTAAAACTGGAGGGTAGAGGAATATCCTTTCCATTCTCAGTTATTACAGCATTGTACTTGTAAGACACGACTTTATCAGATTGGTAGGGAACTGGGCCCGGTAAGTTAATGACCAAAGGAGTCATAGAAGTCTTCCGACTGTCATAAGTAATCTGTATAGGCTCAAAGTCATTGAACTGAGGAACTATGACATTCACTTTGTTGTCACTATTGACCATATTGACCTGATTATAATCTCTGGCTTGGTAGGATACAATGTTACCTTGGTCCATTTGATCCTGAAGATCTGTTACAATAGTTAGGCATCCTTGAGAGTTCCTAGAACAAACCCTGCAAGAGGCGTAGTTATGTGGAGGCACAAAACCATTCTTTCTATATTTGGTGTGTTTCTTTACTAAGTTCTCGCCTAATAACCGTACATCATAGATCCGGAAACTGCCCGAGCAACCATATACCATGTTAACTGAGGCTGAACCATGTTACGGTAGAGGATTAACTTGAACATTGGGGTTTATGTTCTTAAATGAAAGGATACCACTCTTGATGAGCCTCTGAACATCTGACTTTAGACCAAAATAGTTTTTAATGCTATGTCCTAGTTCCCCTTGATGGTAAGCATAAAATTGATCTGCCTTGTACCAATAGGAAAGGTCCTTTGGCACGGGTGGTGGAGACCTTGTCTGGATATAATTTTCAGCTAGCAGTGTAGGAAATAATTCTACATAGGACATTGGGATAGGATCAAACTGTGGCCTTTTTTGAATACGATTTTGATTGTTGAATTGAGAATGAGCCTGTTGTGGAGGTTGTTGATTTTGTTGATTTGATGGTTGTTGTAAAACATGTTATTGTTGTTGATGTTGTTGAGGATATTGTTGTTGATGTTGATGTGAGAACTGTGGATGATAAATTGGTGCTACCATTGGTGGACTAATGATTGGTGAAACGGCTGCAACATATTGATACTTTCTTCTTTGTTTGCCATATGAAATGACACTAACATCTGATTCTTTCTTCTTGGAAAAATTATTGGCAAATTTCTTAACATGACTAGAAGCACTGGCTTCCTTAGTCAAACGTCTCTCTCGGACTACTTCCTCAAGTCGCATGCCCATGTTTACCATCTCGGTGAAATCACAAGGTGCACTGGAAATCATACGGTTATAGTAGAATGAACTCAGAGTTTTCAAAAATATTTTAGTCATCTCTTTCTCTTCAAGTGGAGGGAAAATCTATGCAACAATTTCATGCCACCTTTGAGCATGTTCCTTGAAACTCTCTTTATCTTTCTGAGACATGGTCTGAAGTTGATCTCTGTCTGGAGCCATATCTATATTATATTTATATTGATGAACAAAAGCTTCACCAAGGTCGTTGAAATTACGGACCTTCACGCTGTCCAAGCCCATGTACCAGTTAAGAGCGGTACCAATTAAACTGTCTTGAAAGTAGTGGATCAGAAGCTGATGGTTGTCAGTCCGAGTGGACATCTTCCTAGAATACATCACCAAATGACTTTGAGGACATGAATTTCCTTTGTATTTCTCGAAGTTTGGTACTTTGAATTTGGGTGGAATTTGAACATTAGGAACCAAGCAGAGTTCGGAAGCAGTCTTGCCAAAAAGATCCTTACCTCGAAGAGCGTTGATTTCCCTTTGCATTTCTAAGAACCGATCTTGAAATCCCTCTAACCTTTCATATACTCCCACAACTTCACTTGGAGAAGCGTGATAAATGTTTTCTTCATTATAAGGAGTCGTATGCACCACAAGAGGAGGTACAAACATCATAACAGTCACTACTAGAGCTTCAACGTTTAGAGGGAGGTACCCAGTTGGCATATAACCGTGAGGCATTCCCTAAGGGAAACCGGATGGCATGTGATATTGTTGATCATTGAAGGGCGCCACTGGAATGGGTGTCGAGACGTTCTCAGAGATTGTTGTTCGTTGCAATGGACCTTGAGAATTGTTCGATGACTGACTCTGAGCATCCACCAAAGTCTCCATAATAGCAGTAAGACTTTCCAAAATGTCTTTCAAGGTGATTACTTTCTCCCTGAGCTCTTTATTTTCTTGTTCAAGCTTACTCATCCTTCTCCGGTGTCTGGCTCTAGTATTGTATTGGTGATTCAATTTGACCATTGGAGGGAGAAGACACGTGTAAGTTTCTTGAAATGCAAGAACTTGTTCTTGAATGATGCATGATATGCATATGCAAAAGATGAGTTTTAATTTTTAAGAAACTCAATAATTTATTGCAAATATTATAGAGATAAAATTTAGGATAAGCTGAACAAAAAAACCTCTTTTCATCAAACAATTGAGGGATTACAAAGGTTGAAATACAATTTCAACGATCCTAAACAATACAAGAGGAAAACAGCTAAGTTTATGAGTCCTAAGGAATCTCATATGTAGAAGGTCCTACTGCTGGCTGATGCTTCCTCTTCTGCCTCTTTAGCTGAGCGCTCTCGATTATAAGCTTGTCGATGATTCCCTTCCAACCACATGAGGTAGGAGTTATGCTGGAGTACTCAAGAAATGGCTGGACTTTAGAGAGAAGTAAACCTTCTTGGTCCTCCCGTTTCTTCATAACTTGTTGTTCCAGAATCTCAATCAAATCATCCTTCTCCTTTAGTTGCTTTTCCATCTTCATCTTCTTCCCATTCAAGACATGGTACTTGCCTTCCCAAGTGTCTCTTTCCAATTTCAACCTAGCCAAAATTTCTTGAAACTCTTCCCTATTCTCAATAGGAATGATGGATGATGATGTTATAGCATAAGGGAATGATGGCTTCTCAGGAGCATAAGGCATCTTAAGTTCACATGCATCTCTACTATCTGCTTCTGCAAAGATAAAGGCTTTCTCCATCAGGAATCTAGAGGTTAGACCTAGAATCCCTCCTTTTTTAATGAAGTTGTCCTTCACAACAGACGTTTCTAGGTGAAGTGCTTCTGCAATCGCTGCGGGTGTAGGGGTCTTCTTTGAACCACTGAATGGTAATTTGTTAGAGACTGGCAAACCAAACCAATAAGAGTATTCTTCTAGAGAAGGCATAAGCCGGTAGTCTGGTAGTGTGAAGAAATGGTAGAGTGGATCATAAAACTGTACCAGGGTGTTGAGAACTCCATCTTCAACCTTGGTCTTCAAGATACCCGCAAGTCTTTCATACTGAGCTCTGAAATCCACTGGACTAACTATCATAGAACCAAGCTTCTTCAACTTTGTTAAGTAAGGACTTTTGAAATTGTATTTCTTTGTATTCGTCCTTCCAAGTTCCATTTTACCTATCGATATTTGCAAAATAAAACTATTGAGTTTCTTGGTTTTTATGCAAAAAGGATTTTATGGATGCATGAATGCATGTTTCACAAATACGTGTTTAGGGTTTTGACATTAAGCATGGAGCCAAGGGTCTAACCATTCCATAATGTATGAACTAATGAGTTTAGTTTGTACCTGTAGAATAAGTTTCTAAAGTGGTCCCCGGAGTCATAGATCCATCTTTCAGATATTATCGGTTTAACGACTTGCTCGCAGACCAATAATATTCTCAAGAGAAACTCGTATGAGTGTAACATCGCATAATAATTACCTCAGATCTTACACTTGGATAATCTCCACACGACATCCTAAAAAGGCTTAGAGGGGTTGAAAGGGTTCTAAAGCTCCTCAGTTTCTTGGACTCCCAGATCAAAGATAATAATGCCACTATGATTTACTCACAACAAAAAATATTACCATCAAAGGGGTCTCCATTGAGCGGGGTTATATCATATGTTAATCATGCTTATGATTACTCCAGACATGTAACTTTAATTATACCACCATCCTATCTTATTTGTATTCTCTAATCCAAGTTAGGATTTCGTCACCACTTATAGATTTCCATAATGAAATCCAAGCAAACATAGCAAAAAATAATAATAATAAACATATAAACAACTTAGGTATCACCCACTTAATATTATATCCCGAGTGAAGTCGCCATTTCTGTCGTGGTGTAGAATCGGAGACCAAGCTATTGATTAGACTTGACTCATGAATCAAAATATCACCACCGAACTTTAATTTATCCAAGGGAAGGGGAAAAGATTAAAAAATAACCCAATATGTATATGCAAAGCTAGAATATTAAACTTAAGTTCAGCAAAAAGGTGGGGGGGATTCTAAGGTACGAGGGTGTATTATGAAAAGGGAAGGTATTAGCACCCAATCATTTGTAGTACTCTACAAAAACCTTTTAAATATATGTGTTTGGTTTAAAATTGTTTTCTATTTTATTGGGGTGATGAGAAAAATAACATATTTTTATTGTTTGATAATTTGGAAAGACATTGAGTCTTATGCCTACGTACACGTGAACGATCAAAACCTTGTAGTTCGGGTTCAAAAGTAAGAAGGGATTTTTTGGGTTGATTTTATGAGAAAGATACCAATTGTCATCTTAAGGAGAAAAATCACTTTTAAACCACCACAAACATGTGGAAGATAGGTCTTTGCATCAAATTGATAGAAGGGCTCTCACTTGGATATAAAATTAACAAGTATGCCACATATCTCTTCCAAATGGAAAATAATCAATATCAATCTCCCAAAAGTTATGGGGTAGGAGATTTAAATCTCAACTAGGGATGACTCATGTTTAATCATTTTATGAAAAGGTTTTAAACATGGAAAAACCAAAGTGGCAAAAGGTTTTGAATTAAGTTTATGTTTTTTAGGTCTTATGAAAAGATCTTTGAATATGCTTAAGTTTTTTGAATCATTTGATTAAGAAATAAAAGGGAAAATAATAGCCTAAGTCAAAGTTTATAATGAAGGTGGTTATAAGAAGGAAAGAGAGAGAGATAGAATCCTATGTTTTACATTGAGGGGAACCTAAGATTGTATCTAGAAGTTTTTGGATTAAGGGGAAACAAAGTTGTATAGAATGCAGATGAACACACACATGCAAAATGACAAAAATGTCATGATTCCTTTCCCTTGGATATAAACAATAACAAGGTTCAACATGCATTAACATTAAGGCACAAAATATGGCTAAATACAATGGCAATCATAAGGTGAGTGAGGTATGAATGACAATATTAATCATGGTTTTTAGGCATTGAGATAAACATAAACAAGACATGACGAAGTTTCACATAACATCACAAGACACAACACATTGACGGTGAAGACAAAATCATATTTGACATGGTAAAGGAATTCACTAGTACATGGTAAACACAACATGAATCGATTTAGGTCAAACATGCATCATATTATAAGTCTTCACAAAATAAACATTAAACTTGAATCAAAGTTCATGATAAGACCGAGCTTAAGTGGAAAACCAAATCATCTCCTAACCATTCATTTAAACATGTTTTCAAGGTGAATCAATTGATACATTATATGAAGATAATCAAGTTCAAACATATTAAGGATTAGAATCAACATTTAAAAGAGTATGCTTTAATCATACAAGCTTTCAAAATCAAGAACAAACAAGACATAAGCCAAAAGAATCAATTATGAGCCTTAAAAAAGCACTTAAAGCACATGTTTTCCATCTAATCAAAAGTGGTGAAATAAATAACAATTTTTGGATTTTTTGGTGTCATCATAAAATAGACATTCTCATGAACACATGGCAAAAAGAATAAGTCAAAAATGTTAAGGGATCATGAAGTTATGAATATTTGAAGTTATGAAGAAAAATGAACATTTAACAAGTGAGAAAACATAAACATTAGACTGGGGATCGAACCCATGTCCTTGGGGTTCCATGCACTGTTTGGAAAAAGAAAAACCAAAATCTGGGGCGTGGGGGATTTTAGTATAATGTTTGCGTCTGCCATGCCTGCTGGGTTCCCTTAGGGAATGTCTCCCAACTTTGTGCCTGAGGGGTACGCTTCAACCTTTGCTTCTATGTCGGCATCTAACCCGGTCCTGTCTGTTCCTCCTCCTATTGTGCATACTCTGCCTCGTGTCGAGGAAACCATCTATAATTTTGAGCCTTCTGAGGGCCCCGATGTTTATGAGAAGATGGACGAGATGAAGGATCAGTTTCTTGAGTTGCGCAAGGAATTGAAGACCCTAAGAGGGAAGGATTTGTTCGGTAAGAGTGCTTCTGAGCTATGCTTGGTGCCTAATGTCAAGATTTTGGTGAAGTTCAAGGTCTCAGTCTTTGAAAAGTATAAAGGGAATACATGTCCTCTGAGTCATTTTATCATGTATGCTCGAAAGATGTCTACTCATATCGATAATGATCAGCTACTCATTTATTACTTTCAGGACAATCTTACTTGTTCTACACTCAGATGGTACATGGGCTTGGATAATGCTAGTGTTCGTACATTTAATGACTTGGGTGAAGCCTTTGTCAAACAATACAAGTACAATGTTAATATGGCTGCCGATCAGGATCAGTTGAGATCAATGTCCCATAAGGACAAGGAGACATTCAAAGAGTATGACCAGAGATGGAGGGAATTGGCTTCTCAAATTAGTCCACCTCTAGAGGAGAAAGAAATGACTAAGATATTTTTGAAGATGCTGAGTTCATTTTACTATGAACGTATGATTTTTAGTGCCCCTAATGACTTCAAATAAATGGTGAACATGGGGATGAGATTGGAAGAAGGCGTCCGAGAGGGACGGTTATCCAAAGATGAAGCATCGGTGAGCAAGAAATACGGTGGTAGTTTCTCCAAGAGGAAGGAAGGGGAAGCTAATGCAGTATCAGTAGGAAGGAAGAGAAGATCCCTTGTGAAGAAGAATCCTCAGTAATTTCGGTTTATTTGAGATTTTAGTTCAATTAGGTTATTTTTATGCATTTTTAATTGATTTAAAATAGTTTCTGACTTTTAAAAATGCTGAAATTTTTTGTCAAACTTTGTTTGACGTTGTTGAACTTGGGATAATTCACTTGGACTTTTCAAAGTTGATTTGAAGTGAATTTGAAGTTTGACCTTTCTTTATTATTTTAATTCAAGTTTTATTTTAAATGTTAAAAATGCCAAAAATATTTTATTTGTTTCTTGACTTCTAGTCTTCATTTTGCTCCTGTTTTCTATTGATTGACCTTGATCTTCTCTATCTTTGGTCAACACTTGTTGATTGTTACATACCATTTCCATTAATGCACTTTAATTCTTCTTCTCCATCTTCTTTTTTTTCTTTTTGATCAATGAGTTAAAGATTGGTGGTTAGCATTGATACATGGAGGTTTAATCTTCCTTGATTCAAATCTAATTCATTTTGATCATGGATCAAGTGAATGACTTTGCATTAAGGATAAATTGCTTCCTAAATCATGCGAAGAACCTAAATCAATACAAGATCATTTCTTATCTTCTTTTGGCATGGCAAGTTGTTGGAGTTTGATTCACTAATAAAGACCTCTAACATGTGTTGTTGCCTACATTATTATTGACCGGCCTCAGATAGTTGTGACTTCTACATAAGTCAAATTACGATTGCTTAACATAGCGCTAAATTTGCCTTATGGCACACTAACTATTAACACTAACCATTAACTATTAACATTTAATTCATGCTCTTTACATTTATGCAATTTACTATTCTTGTACATATTATTCATTTGCTTTTTCCTTTGCTCACTTGAGCACATGTTTATGTTAATGCAATTTTCCTTTTGCTCACTTGAGCACATAATTGTGTATATATTATTGTGCTTGTGTTTTGTTTTGATTTTTGTAGACCAAATGCAAAGAAATGGACAAATGGACTTAGTTTCTAGGACTTTCCCTATGCAAATTGGAGTAAAAGGACCTTAATGTTGAAGATGGATTAGAAGAACCAAATCTTTAAACTCACTCTTGTCCATTATTGATTTACTTCATAGAACTTTTTGATGTGTGTGTGCTTGTGTGCTAGGGGATCCTATGAGAACTCAACTTGAAGAATCATTTCCATGTTCATCCAAAGTGAAAGATACAAGAGGCATTGGGGATCTTCTAAGAAGCTTGTTTGATTGTGTTGATTGCTTGAACTTATACTTATTTTGCTTGCATATTTCAAAGGATGAGAGCTAATTGGATCATCAATATGATATCAAGAGAGGAACTCCATTTGTGGTCTTGTTTCTTATCCCTTGCCTCTTGTATGATTAGGACTTTAGCCATTCTTCTTCTTCCCTCACCTCTAACCCAAGCCAAAACTTTTGTGCAAACATATAACACTTGTTTTCAAACATTAGAAACCTAAGCCTTATTCTTTTGATTTTCAAACTTTCTTTTCATAACACTTATTTTGAATTGAATTTTTAAATCAACTTTGACCATATTTTGTAAATACTTTTCATTGGTAAGTACAACTCATTCAAATACCTTTTTGTGGTTTCAATGGCCACTCTCTTAATCAAAACTTTTTCATAACCTTTAGCTATTAGGTTTGAGTTATCCTTGAGGTAGATGTAATACTCACCTATATCCTTAGTGATGGACAATGAGTCTTCCATGCTTATTATAGCGTTAACCCCTCACTAGCATGTCGAAGCTATCCTCACATGGTGGATTTGTGGTTTTAGGTTGAGTTTTCTCCCTTGGATAACAAAAGACCTTAAGGCTTTTGGACCAATCAATTCACCAACTTATTTTGAGATTTCTACCCCGAACTACGAGGTTTTGATCCTAATCTTTTTAAAGATGGTACGTAGGCAATGGGTTCATCCATCCAAACACAAAATGTAAATAACTTGTATATTCTCTTCTCATCTCTTCAATCATGTTTGCACAAACAAATTTTCACAAAATACCAACCTTACAACAAATGTGAAAAGGGCTCCCTAGGAGTACCTAGGATGTTTTGGGTGCTTAAAACCTTCCCATTGCATAACCAACCCCCTTACCCCGATCTCTGTCATTTTTACTAGTTTTTTATTCGATAAAACTCTTAGGTTTTTGTTCGCTTTCTAACCATTCCTTTGGATAAATAGAAGTGCAGTGGCGACTCGACTTGTATGGTTTACCTTAGATTTAGTCAATATCTCTAATGGTAACGAATACCCCACTACAAATACAAACAAAAGGGAAAACAAGTGGTTTGGGTTCAGAGTTAATGTCATTATTCTTTTCACTGTGATAGTTCTACATCTCATTTTCAATTCTTTCCTTTTTCCAGTTTGTATTGCTCAATTTTCTTCTTTCTTCTTTGATCTTCTCCTTTTTTTTTTCAAGTGACTGTTTCTCATTCGGTGAGTGCTTTCCTTGTACCATCGAAAAGAAATTTTTATTTTATTTTTTATTTAATTTTTTATGGTCATTTTTCTTTATTTTTTTTCGCACTCACCTTACTTTCAGATACTTATGGGGTTACCCCAAACTTAGAATTTACACAGCTTAAAGACATAACATTGACTCTGAACATGGTAAGGAAGTGTTTGGGTTGTGATTTACATTTATGTGGTTATATAAACAAACAAAGGGTACAGACTCAACGGGGTTAACAAGAGATAATATTAAAGGGATGTCTAGAAAGGCTCAGGGCGATTATTCAAACAACGTGCCTAAGTGTGTGTATACATGCAGTGATATTCCCAGAGAACCTATGCAAAGTCAGAGTGATAAAGACATACATGAATATCGCTCATGATGACAATTTTTTTTGGCTTTTTATGCACTCATCATGTTAGGTAAAGCTTGACAACATCCACAATACCTATAGTATGGTGCGGCTTCTTACTCAATTCGGAGTGCACAGGGAACCTACGTTAGTCGAGCTTGAGAAGTTGCGTTCGATCTTTTCTTCAGCAGTATCAAGTTTTCGGGAAGATCCTTCACAACAAGCAACTGTAAATGGAGTGATCCTTTCCTCCACTACCACTAATGGTTATCACCTAATCCAACAATACACCAAGAACCTAAAATACATGCAGCAAATGATACCCAACAGTAGAAATAAACCAAATGTAAAACAGTAAAACTTGGGAAATAACCAAATAAAACATAAAAAAATGAAAAATAAAAGCAAAAAGCATAGTAAAACCTCCCCACACTTGAACCAGACATTGGCCCCAATGTTTTAGAACAAGATAGAAGGAGGATGACTCATAGTGCCCTATAGAGGGGGTTGGGGTGGAAAATGCAACATCAACTGTTGCATCATCGGGTTCATCTCATCCAACACTGCCCCTTGCCGAGCCTTCTCGATGCCTTATCTTTATTTCTCGGTTCTAAGGTCACCGAGCTAGGTTTATACCCATGCCCACTAGTCGTGACACATGAATGATGACTCGGCGCCATGATGGAATGGATCTTAGGGAGGGGGTACAAACATCTCTTGATGCTCCTCATCTTCATTCTTCTGTTCACTTGCAACATGTTCACCTGCAACCAGATTATCAGCGTCGTAGCCTTCCTCTATATCAGGGTCAACACTCACATATAACCAATTTGCACAATCAGCAATGCTTACTCTGTCAAGATTAGGCAGTGCAATGATAAATATTTTATGAATCAAAATAAAGTAGTAATCATGTGCAACAGAAATCATACATTGCTGGATGAGAGTTGCCATACCTATTTTTGTCTTACCTACCATTGGGGTTTCTTCAAGCAAAACCGCATGACACCTGAAATGTTCAGCAATCTAGGTAATCATGCCCCCAACAAAAATTCCTCCGAAATCTTCCCGGCCAACTCTCCCCAAGTAATCAGATGGAAAGACAGCATTATTGATGGCCTGATTTTGTGCCATCGAGTACATGAAGAACAACTCCCGCTGAGTTGCCACGCCTGTGCTATCACCCCGTCCAAACAGGGTGTACTCCAGACCTTTTAGGGCATAGAGGAAGCACGAGTTCTAGATGTTAGAGGCTTTTGCACCTTTTGAGGTGTAATCAATCCTCCTAGTAATGGCAGTCCATAAATCTTTCGGAGAAAATCCATCAGGGACCGCACCCAGTCCGTACAGTGGGAGTCGGAGAATACCCGCCAACTCCTCAACAGAAAGCTCATTATAGTTGTTAAAAAGGCGAAATCGGAGAGTACCATAGTAGTACCTTGTCGTGTTAATCCATCACTTCTCCAGTTGGAATTTGAGTGTGCTCAAGAATTTGAGTGTGATGTGCTCATAGGTCGGCGCTCCGAGGCCATCACTTGCTCATGAATTCCAACACATCCCTAGAACATGAAACATCCTGTCAACTTCAATTTTTAAGCCTAAATTATGAAGTGTCTGTTCGCACATATACCTGGTGGGGATGAGCTTCCTCTTTCTATGAATTAAATATCATTGCTCCTGCTCCAGATTGTCGAAGACTATGTTGTTTAGGTTTGGATTCTGGGTGCTCCTTTTTTGTGGCCTCAAAGTCTCGGCCATTTGTTGCTTCCCTTGGATAATCCTTCTTGGGAGCATTTTCGTACCTGCCAAAAATGAAGAGAAATTCGAAAATGGAGTTAGAGAAAATAGGCACCATGGGTGTGATGAGGGTGAAAACGGAGAAGGATTCGTGAAGGGAGGTTGTGATTTGGGTTTGTTGTGGTGGTAAAGAAGGAAGCTTTTTGGTGGATTTTTAATGGAGGATGAAGGTTTTTTTTAGAGAGAGAGAGAGAGAGAGAGAGAGAGAGAGAGAGAGAGAGAGAAGGCAGAGAAGATGAAATTTTGAAAGATAATGAGTGAAGATTAATGAAATTAGAATTTTGGGAAGTATAAAGTGGGTGTAATGAGTGGTTAGTGGGTATTAATAAGGGGTGGGACCCACATGAAATTCAAATTTTCCAAATAAATTTCAAATTTGCAGGCCTGACACGGGCGGCCGTGTCAGACCACTGTCTCTTCTCTTGGTTGGGAGTGGCCTTCAGTATTCCTGACACTGGCCGTGTCAACTGACACGGGAGGCCGTGACATGCCTCTACCAAGATGAAATCTCTCTATTTCTTTAGTGCTCTTGACACGGGTCATGTCAGCTGATACGGGCGGGCGTGTCAGGCCTCTGCCAAGGTGCATTTTACCATGTCTTCAATGCTCTTGACACGGGCCGTGTCAGCTGACACGGATGGCCATGGCAACTCTCTGCCTTGATGTTTCCTTCCTGATATGCCCCAGGTGACCTGACACGGGTGGCCGTGTCAGGCCCCTGTCTTGGATATTGCTTGTTCTTTCTTTGCCTTCCTTCTAACACAGGTGGTCATATCAGGCCTTCTAAACTGGAAAATATTCTTTCCTCAAACGTCGGGACTTTCCACCTTCTCGCATTGAGTCTGTTGGTTCTTCTACTTGGACCCGGAGGGCATAAACATAGGCAATCAAAGCATAAAATCCTGAAAACACAAAATAAACGCAAAATTGATAAAATGCTTAAATAACTTACGAAAATGAAAATTAACTTCAAAGGTACCATAATACGCACAACGTGTTCCAGAATCCTTGGTTTCTTATCGGATAAGTAATGAAAACATAGTGAAAATGGTGATCGATCACATGGGTTCTGAGGATGATGTCAAGGAAGTCAAGATTGGGTCTCAACTGTGTCCATAAGTTAAGAAGGGGCTGGTTGATCTTCTCCGAGAATATTCTGATGTGCTTGCTTGGTCCTATCAAGATATGCCTGGTTTGGATTTTGAGATTGTGGAGCACAAATTTCCTTTGAAGCCAGAATGCCCGTCGGTCAATTAGAAATTGAGAAAAAACCATCATGATATGGCAGCGAAGATTAAGGAGGAAGTGCAGAAGCAAATTGATGTTGGTTTCCTTGTTACCTTAGAGTATCCACATTGGGTGGCCAATATTGTTCTTGTTCCTATGAAAAATGGAAAAGTCCATATGTGTGTTAATTATAGAGATTTGAATAAAGCCAGTCTGAAAGATGATTTCCCTCTACCACACATTGATATGTTGGTAGATAATACAGCTAAATTCAAAGTCTTTTCTTTTATGGACGGATTACCGGTTATAATCAAATCAAGATGGCACCCGAAGATATGGAGAAGACCACATTCATTACACCTTGGGGAATGTTCTGTTATCGAGTGATGCCTTTCAGTTTAAAGAATGCTAGTGCAACATACCAGAGACCTATGACCACTCTTTTTCATGATATGATGCATACGGAGATTGAGGTTTATGGTGATGATATGATTGCTAAGTCAAAAGATGAAGAAGAACATGTTGAACATTTCTTGAAGTGATTCTAACGTTTGAGGAAATATAAACTCCACTTGAATCCTAATAAGTGTACTTTTGGTGTTTGCTCTGGTAAGTTGGTGGGCTTTATTTTCAGTTAGAGGGTTATTGAGGTTGATCCTGCCAAGGTCAAAGCGATATAAGAGATGCCTGTGCACAAAACTGAGAAGCAAGTCAGAGGTTCTCTCGGCAGCTTGAATTATATCTCGAGATTTATATCGTATATGACTGCCACATGTGTACCAATATTTAAGCTCCTTCGGAAAGATCAATCTTGTGATTGGACCGAGGATTACTAGAAAACTTTTGACAGTATCAAAGAATATTTGCTTAAGCCTCTGATTCTGTCTCCTCCTTGTAGCGGTAAATTCATGATCATCAAGCTATGGATAAGCTAGAGATCAAATAACAAGAGTCGCCACCGCGCTTTTATTATTTCCAAGTGAAAGGGGAAAAAGTACGAACTAAACCCAAAAGTAAGAAGTTTTCAAATCAAAACTAATAAAATGTCAGAGATTATAGGTAAGGGGGTTGGTTACACAGAGGGAAGGTGTTAGCACCCAAAGTGTCCTAGGTACTCCAAGGGAGCCCTTTTTGTGTGCATATATATTTGGTATAAAGTGATGTTTACAAACAAATAGAATGGGGGGGATGAGAAAAAATTCATTAATTATATTTTTGTGTTTGGCAAGACCTTTGGTCTTGTGCCTACGTACCAACATATAAATGAGGGATCAAAACCTCGTAGTTCGTGATACAAATTTCAAAGTGGATGCATTGCTTTTAACAAAAATTAAGTTTGAAAGGCACAAAGGCCTAAAAATGGTTTGCATGAGTTAGTTCTTTTTGGCTTTTTTGAAATATTAAGTCAAGTATAGTGAAGTTTATTTACAAGTTTGATTTAAGAAAAGAAGTTTGAAAATGCAATGGCATAAGGCCAAAGTTTCTATCTTTTTTGCAAAGTGGTCAAAGTTTAGAACCAAATAAGTTCAATCAAAGAAGATTTAAAAAAAAAAAGAGGGAGATATTTTGAAATTAAAGAAATGGGGAGAAGATGAAGAGACTAATCCTATGTACAAAATTAAAAGTTTAGAGTTGAAAGGATCTGACCAAGTGGGTAGCAATCCAATAGATAAGAATGTCAATGGAAGCCCAGAATTCCCTTGGACTTTTAGAATCAAGCAACACACAAATGCACAATTATATTATCTTGAAGAGCAAAGCATCAAATAAAGATGTCCACATCCAAGTTTGTCCATTCCATGATCTTATTAAAGGTAGCCCATGTAGCAGATGAATTCCACAAGTCACAGGTTCAAAATAACAGCTTCACAATGATCATGTTGCAGATGAACTAAGAGAGATCTTGAATGATGTATCACATGAAGTTTTAAATTGAAAGCACTTGGTTTCTCAATAAGTTGGCATTGGCCAAGTCCTTTAGAATTAAAATTTTGCCTAAATTCTAAGTCCATTTGTACAAGATCAAGTCGACAGTCCACACAAAAGTTTTTTTAGGGTTTTTGTTGTTATTATGTACATTAATGGTCAAAGATCACACAAACAAACAAAGTATAGACAAACAAAATATATCACACAATATGGTCCAAATGGACAAAGTGAAAATTGTATTAACATAAACAATTAGAATGATATGAACAATGGCAAATGTATAAAAGCTAGAATTAAATGACATTAAAGTAAAAGGGCTTGAAATTAAAAGTCAGTAGTTAATAGGTTAGAAGTTACTATTGTTTTGTTTTTGCTTTTCATTCTTAGACATTCTTTGGAGAACGCTCAACCCACTTATCACAATCATGGATCCTTGAACCAAGACATCTTCCAAAGGAAGGAAAAAGGCCAAGTTTCCACACAATACCATGAGAGAGGGGAGACTAACAATCTCACTAACTAGAATGCTATGTCTTTTATGTCACAAATTCAGCGTTATGTTAAGCAATCGTAATTGGACTTATGTAGAAGTCATAACTATTTGAGGTCGGGCAATAGAATTTTGGTGTTAATGCATGTTAGAGACATAGTATTATGAACTATGCTCATGAAATATACCACACACAAAAAGAATATGCAAAGGGTGTGACCTAATCTCATCCATACTCATGTTAATTTTTCAATCAACTAGCTTTAGGACTTTGAGATATCATAGGCCAAATGAGATGAATGCATAAAGAAGGGGAATGAGATGATGAGGGAGGGGAATAGATGAAATCTCAAATTGATCAAAGGAGGACTTTTACCAAATTAATATCATTCATTCATTTTGGGAGATGGAATGTACATTCCATCAATCCTCTAAATCCAATGATATTAATTTGACAAAGTCAAATAAACCTTGACCAAGGCCCAACAACAAGAGTCAAACACCTACAAGTCATCACAATTGGTCAACAAAATTATTTGGCATTTATTAAAAATACTAAAACAATACATTTAAATTAAATATGGTTTGTCAAATTCCTAAAACCTCATCAAAACACCGGATAAATGGCCATGAGATTTATCATAGGTCAAACAAGGTCAAAGGATGTTGGAGAAAAAATTTCAGAATTTTTAAGGACTTAAAATTATTTTTAAACAATTAAAAACAAATGAAAAATCAATTAAATCATGAAAAATATTAATAATGATCCAAAAAATAATTTTAATTCAGAATATGAAAGAGGAAAATATTTGAATTTTTTTGGATTAATATTAAAATTAATATGAATTAATGAAAATCAAAGGAATAAAAATTAAAATCAGAAAATCAAAAAAATGTGGACCACTTGATCTGCCTCATTAATTGAGGTGGCAGATTAAGTGGTGAGAAACGTGCGTTCCATGGTACACGCAAGTCAGCGCGCCACACACTTGGTCATTACAAGCAACATCCCTAATTAAAACATTTTGAATCAATCCAATGGCTCTGGACTGTGCCACATCATTGCCGGAGCAAACCGCCGATCGTCTTCTCAGGCGACCTTGGCCGGACTGGTCCATTCATCACCACATCATAAATGAAAAATAAGGACATGATCTGAAAGGAAAAATGGTGTAGATCACGAATATCACCTCAATTTTAACTAACTCCTCACATATAGAAAGATATGAGGAGTTGAATTTTTAGGTATGTCAACTGAGTTGCTTCGATTTGACCTCTAAGCAACTCAATCTTCTTGCCTACATTGGTAGGACTTCAGACAACCAAAGAATCAAGAGAATTGAGCAAGACTGAGAGAGAATCGAAGAGATGAAATTTTCTGGAAAATACCTTCAATGTAGGTCTGGATTCAACTGCTCTTGCCTTGGCTCGTGCTTGATCTCACTCAGAATGCTTGCAGAAGTAAAATGAAATGCACAAAAAGTCTTGCATCCCTGGAGTTTTGAATCTCAAAACAGTGAGATTCAAACTCAATTACAAGATGAAATTCTCAGGATTATCCTCTCAAATGGAATGGATAGGGGTTTAGGATCAAAGCTGGCGCGAATGTCTGTTGAATTCTGATGCTAGAGGTCTCTATTTATAGTTGTAGCTCATGATATTTGCACCTGCCAAATCACTTTCCAAAATTGGAAATTGATGATGCATGGGTGCATCGGCGTGTACAGGCCCATGACATCATTCCTTTAGATCCATAAATGAGTTTAAGAGAATCTGAAATCAACTTGGATTGCAAGGAAAGTGTGTGTGAAGATTTGAAGTTTGATCTTTGCCAAATGATGATACGATGTTCATGCCATGCGCAACCCTAGCAATTTTTGTCCAAAATGGATGAACTTGGACTTTTTGGAAAGGTTAGATCAAGAGGAACAACTATCATTTTCAACACTTTTCTAATTAAACCTTGTATAATTATGAATTTTGAGGTGGAAGTTTGGAAATTTCAACATGATGAAATTTTTTCTAAGTGTCAAGTCATATATCTCAATATTCCACCATGCTTAACTTTTTATGTGAGCTTCAAATGAGAAAAATGTCTTTATCAAAGTTGTATATCTTTCAATTACCTTCAAAATGGTCACCAATTTCATGTCATTTGGATTTGAAATGATAGAGTTATGCATTTTTGAAGTTTGGAAAAAGCACTTGTTCAATGGTATAGGTCAAAAGTGACCTATAATGTAGCCTTATATCACATGCTCATAAAAGTTTAATCAGCTCTCACTTTAAACATAAAAGTTGAAGTAGACATCTTGAATTTTATTGTTTAATCAGCTCTCACTCTAAACATAAAAGTTGAAGTAGACATCTTGAGCAAGTTATGTCCTTGGGAAGTTGACTTTCAAATTAGGGTTTAGACAAAATGACCTATAATGTTTCAACATCGAAAATGATTTTCCAAGAAAAACTAGCATTAGGTATCAAAATGAAAGTTGTTTGGAATTTCATTTAGAGTAACGTTTCTCTTGGAATCATTTTAATATGGTAAAAATTATAGGAGATAGGGTCTAGGGAGACCTAGTTTTGATCAGATGAATTCATCTGGCCAACCACCATCAACCAATTTATTAATCTTCATTTATCTTGAATTTATAGGCTCATGGTATATCATATATGCATAAGATGATGAATTTTGAAGCGTCCCTTTAGAAATTTGATCAATTAGTGAGATAGCTTGTTGGAGAAGTTACTCAAGATACCCAGTCAAACTAAGGTTTCCAAGGCAAATCACCCTCAAACTCTTGAAGAAAACTTGATGAATATAACATGTAGAAATCATTGGGACTCATATATGATGCTTGTGACCATTCTTGTATCAATCCATGGTTGTGTTCTTTGTTCATGAGGGTCTCAAACCCTAAATGTGAACTTGATAGATCAATGGGATCATGCCCTACCTACAAAAGAGTTCGGCAAATACAAAGACATACTTTTGGTATTTTGGTTAGTAAAATGATAAAATACAAGTATGATACAATCACAAAGTGCTTGGTGATCTCTTCCAAAACAAACCCAATGAAAGAGGGGTAAGGAGGATGCCAAGGTATGATCTCAATGCTAATGCCCCGTGAAGGTTGAGATCCCATCATTATGTCTGTTGATTGAAGCCAAGTTGATATAAGTTGAATGGTGTCAGACCAGGTTTAACCAACTCAATTTGATTGAAGAGAAGAGATTGATTGCCATGTGTCATGGTCAATTATATCAGCAGAGAATGAAGAAAGATTTTGATAAGAAGTTCAAGCCTCGTGTGTTCAGAGAAGGTGACCTAATGCTCAAGAAGATTCTATCTTTCAAATATGATGATATGGGAAAATGGACTCCTAATTATGAAGGCCCATATGTTGTTAACAGAGCCTTTTTAGACGGTGTTTTGATTCTTACAACTATGGATGGTGAAGAGTTCACGCATCCTTTTAACACCGATGTAGTAAAGAAATACTTCACCTAAAAAAGAAAAAGAACAACTTGCTAAGTTGAAAACCCAAAAGGGAGGCTTAGGCAAAAAAGAGTGTCTCGGTGGATTAAAAACCCGAAAGGGCGATCCAGGAAAATGTTAGAGACATAAAAAATAAGATTATCCCGGTAGATTGAGTACCCCCATCTTAGGGAAATCTAGGCAAAAATTAGGGATTATGGCAAGTAACTGCATCTGGTTGGTCCTGATCGTTAAAGCAGCAGTTTTGAGCAGTCATTTGGTTTAGATTCATCATTCTTATCCAAAGACAAGAGCATAGTGGATTTCAAAGTTGGTAGGGAGAGTAGTGGTCATTGTAATCAATGTATCCCTTTTCCATGTAAATTACCATTTTCAAAATTTGTCAAGATCCATGGAGTCCTGCCATTTACGGACTACCATTCTATTAAATAAAGTTGAGCTTTTATCCAATTATTTCTATTCTTATTTATTTCTATTTAATAAATTGAATTTTTATGATGATAATTTTGAAATAAATAAATCAATGAATACATATTTTTCTGAAATAATAAGGCATTTACTTTAAGAACATCGATTTCAAAAAGGAATGTCAACAGCAATTTAAGAACGGTAAAGTCTTAATGTGTGAAGCATTGTTGTCTTCCCCAAGCAGTTGGTAGGTGATTTTACCTCCCCGAAAGTTCGTTGTTCATCCTTGGCATTTGGTTGACGAGTTGCTCTCCAAGGAATTTATCATCCATGGTAGCATTAATTGGGTTGCTCCCTAAGCAGTTCATCGTCTATCTCCAGTATAGTTGATGTGTTGATCTAGTTGTATTTCATCATATGTCCCCATCTGAAGATTTATGATCTTCATCTGCATTTGTGTTTGTGATTGGGCCTTGGTTCCTTGTGAAACCTTTATTTGGTTTTCATATCCCCAACATATTTATTTAGTTACATACCCATACCATTTTTCCCCCTGCGTGGGTCTGTAGACCTATTTTATTTCTTTTGTACCTTGGAATTGGTTTATTTCTCAATTTCCAATAAGAGTCTGATGAATGTAGATTTCCTTTTGAGGAATGTGTTACTGATTTGTATCCTCATGTGACCTTCGTTTAGCCCTGACAGATTGTTGAATCCCCAACGGAGGCTCTACAGAGTTTGATTTTTGACGAAATCACCAACAGTTTTCCTGATCCCCACTCAGAGTTTTGCCTCTTGTTGTGACTTGGATCCTCGACGGAGTTTCATCTTATGGTAGAGCTTATCTTCATTCAGACAATATTTTGATTCTGAGCAGTATTGGAGTTGTCCCCTGCAGGGTTGTCTCCCATTTGATATGGTGTTTACCTAAAATTCCCTGCAGTGTTGACTTATTGTTTTGATATATATATAATATATTATATAATATATATATATATATATATATATAATATATAATATATATATATATATATATATATATATATATATATACCTCAGCTTGAGATGTGGATCTTCAGCAAATCTCCTTTATCCTCGCATGTTTGGTTGGTAATTTCAGTAGTGCTTTCTTCCCCCGCGAAGTTTGCCAGTATGTATTTGTCTCCTCTCCCAGAGAGTTTTGATTTTAAGCAAGATTTTTATTAATCTTGGCTTATCCCCTAGCTTTATCTCCTCCTCTTTTGAGAGTTGAGTTTGAGTCAGATTTGTTCGCTATCTATCTATATATCTATATGTATATTATATATATATAGATATATATATATATTATATATATATATATATATATATATATATATATTATATATATATGTGTGTGGTGTGTGTGTGTGTCTATATATATATATATATATATATATATATATATATATTATATATTATATATATATATATATATATATATAATATATTATATATATATATATTATATATATATATATATATATATATTATATATATATATATATATATATATATATATATTTCATTCCCTTAGAGCGTTGAGTTTGCAGTAGTGTTTGGTTGGATGCATGTTCTCCTTGTCTTTCCCCAGCCAAAGTTGAATATATTTTGAGCTAGATGATTTATTTTCATCCCTAGTAGGTTCTCTAGTTGGTGTTCCAATCTTGTTGAGATTAGTCACGTATCTAGTTGTGATGATTCAGATTTTCATGTTTGTATCGTTTGTGCTTGTTTGTCAGCATAATCATATATATACTCATGCATATTCATGCATAAAACATAGCATTAAATATTTCATTGTGCATTTTTGTATCATTGATCTTTTTTATGTTCCCTTGCTTTGGTGATATTATTTCCCCATGCAGATTTGGTGTCTGTCATCCCTCAATTATAGAGTGTCATCCCCTTATGCAGAAAGAGTTTATCTTTTCTTCTTCCCCACTGAGTTATTTCCTCGTGGATGATTATTATTTCAGTTTCCTCCCTAGTTCATTATCTGGATGGAACCACTCCCATTGAGTTATATCCTCATTGGGGTTTAGTCTTGTTTGACCATTTCTTTCTAGTTCTTACCTAGATAGATCTTTTGGTCCCCAAGAGTTTATTACCCAGTAACTGATAATATCCTTCTTGATGTTGAGTACTTTACCTGCGTAATCCCCAACAGATTCGTTTTTACATTTCCCAATTAAGTCTATCCTTGATATGTTCATCATAACTGGTGACAGATATTCTTCCTATCTGGTATCCTACCCAGAAAAAGGTAGTTGTAATTCCTATTATTTCCAGAGAGTCTATCTTTGATATATTCACTTTAACTGGTGACAAATCCTCTCTTCTTTCTGGTATTCTACCCAGTAAAAAGGTAGTTGTAATTCCTATTTGCGGTATTCTATCCAGTAATAGCATATATAAATCTTATTCTCCCCTTTTAGTATATCCTTAATATGTTCATCTTAACCGGTGACAGATACTCTCTCTTTGGTATTCTACCCAGTAACTGGTAGTTTAAATCCCTTCTTTCCTATCAAAGTTTATCCTTGATATGTTCATCCTAACCAATGACTGATATTCTTTCTCTGAGTTTATCCTTGATATATTCACTTTAACCAGTGACGGATACTCTCTCTTTGGTCTTCTGCCCAGTAACCGATAGTTGTAAATCCTATTTCTGTTGGTGGTCTATCCTTGATATGTTCATATTAACCAGTGACGGATATTCTTCCTCTTTCCCCAGGTGGTCTATTCTTGATATGCCATGCTAATCGATGACGAATATTCTTCCTTTGAGTTTATCCTTGATATGTTCACTTTAACCAGTGACGGGTACTCTCTCTTTGATCTTCTATACAGTCAAAAGGTAGTTATAATTCCTATTTGGTTCCTTTTCTCCAGTAGGTTATTCTTACCCAGTAACCGGTAATGAATATTCCTTATTTTCTCAACGAGTCATCCTTGATATGTTTACCCTAATCGGTAATGGATGTCCCTCTGTCCGAGTATATTATCTTCTTACCTAGTAACCAGTAGTAGATAGGATATCTCTTTTACTCATGTGCTGAAGTTTTTCTTCCCCATTTGAGTTTGGGTTCATATTTCTTTGTGAAATCGAATTTCCTTTGTCTTGAGTATTTAAGCTTAGTGTCGATTTACTCTCGTCCCCTGAAGGTATCTTTGTCCCCAGTCCGAGTCTTTCAATTGATTTATTTTCATGGAAATCCCCCCGTGTCTCCAACAGTTTTTAAGTCGTAGCATGGCCTATGCGTAGCTTTTATCCCCAGAGTCTTTGTCTCCCTAATGAGCTTTCCTTATGGAATGCATTGTGCTCCTGTAGATTTTCAATCTCTTTGGATTCTTTTCGTTTGTGGCAATATATTCCCTATAAAGATTACTTTAACCTTCATATCATATGCATCATGAGGTCTCTTAGGGACCAAAATTTGTTTCTTGATGTTGTTATTTAAGTCCATTCTACTGAGTTGATACGAATATTTTAACCTTCATATCCTCAGCTAGAATGTCCTTAAATAAGGGGAGTTGTAAGACCCCAATTTTGACCCTAAGATCCCTCATGCTATCTCATCATTTGCATTCGCTTTGGGATCAAACCTTGGTATCCTCCTCACTCCTCATTCATTGGGATTGCATTGGGAGTGATCACCAAGCACATTTGATTGTATCATACTTTATTTTCTTTGTTTACTAACTAAAATACCAAAAATATGTCTAGTGTAGTTTCATTTCTTTTGTAGGTAGTGTGTGCATCCATTTGTTCCCCCACCAAGTTCACATCTAGGGATAGAGACCCTCAATGCAAGAGATCAATCAATGAAATGTTCACAATGATTATAAGAATCATATATGGATCCCCATGTTCTTTATTTGTTAATTTGATCATGAATCCATCAAGAGTTTGAAGCTTGTTTGCCTTGGAAGCCCTAATTCATCTCGGTATCTTGTGTGACTTCCTCAACACGTTTCTTCAACAATTGGTCAAATATTTCCATGGATACTTCATGATACATTATCTTATTCATATATGATCCTCCATGAGCCCCAAAGAGTAAGAGAACTTCAAGTTTGCAAGTTGGTTCAAGAAGTTTGACCAGAGAAAGTCAACTAGTCAAATATAGGGTATCCTAGATCTTATCTCCTGCAATTTTTGTCATATTAAAATGATTACAAGTTCAAAGTTACTCTTTATGGAATTCCAAACAACTTCCGTGTTGACATCAAGTGCTAACTTTTCTTGGAAAGTCATTTTATATGGTGAAATATTATAGGTGATTTTGTTTGTGTCCTAGTTAGGAGGTCAACTTCCAAGGACCATACCTTGCTCACATTTTATGATATGAAGACCATCCAAGTTTCATGATCAAATTCAATATGTCTCCTCCAACGTTTCTTCTTTGAGAAATGGCAAATTCAACTTGCAAGGTCATATGCTAAAAGGAAACATTATAGGTCATTTTGGGCCATCATCATTGAACAAGCAATTTTCCTCAAATTCTAAAATCCATAACTCCCTCATGAAAGATCCAAATGGTATCAAATTTGTGACCAAATTTAATAGGATTGAAAGAGCTATAAATTTAATGCAGGAACCATTTTGATTTGAAGCTCATAGCAAAAGTTATTCAAGGTGGAAAAACTGGTCATTTGACTTTATACTTAGAAATTTTTCAACTATGTTTGATTTCACCAACTTCCACCTTAAAATGCATCATGATCCAAGAACTAAATAGAAAAGTCTTCAACAAAAACGTTATTCCCCTCCATGTTACCTTTCCAAAGCATCCAAGATCATGGCATTTGGAGCATTTTTGAAGGACTTGTGCATGGGTGTAATGTAAGGCCCCATTTGGATGTTTTTCACGACCAATCTTCAAATAAATTTGCATGGTCTGATGTTAAGCTTTTAGCATCACTCTAGCGGTAAATTCATGATCATCAAGCTATTGACAAGCTAGAGATCAAATAACAAGAGTCACCATCGCACTTTTATTGTTTCCAAAGGAAAAGGGGAAAAAGTACGAACAAAACCCAAAAAGTAAGAAGTTTTCAAATCAAAACTAATAAAATGTCAGAGATTACAGATAAGGGGGTTGGTTACACGGAGGGAAGGTTTTAGCACCCAAAGTGTCCTAGGTACTCCTAGGGAGCCCTTTTTGTGTGCATATGTATTTGGTATAAAGTGATGTTTACAAACAAATAAAATGGGGGTATGAGAAAATAATTTATTAATTATATTTTTTATGTTTGACAAGACCTCCGGACTTGTGCCTACGTACCAACATAAAAATGAGGAATCAAAACCTCATAGTTCGTGATACAAATTTCAAAGTGGATGCATTGTTTTTAACAAAAATAAAGTTTGAAAGGCACAAAGGCCTAAAGATTGTTTGAATGAGTTATTTCTTTTTTGGATTTTTTGAAAGTTTAAGTCAAGTATAGTTAAGTTTATTTACAAATTTTATTTAAGAAAAGAAGTTTGAAAATGCAATGGCATAAGGCCAAAGTTTCTATCTTTTTGCAAATTGGTCAAAGTTTAGAACAAAATAAGTTCAATTAAAGAAGATTTTAAAAAGGGAGGGAGAGATTTTGAAATTAAAGAAATGGGGAGAAGATGAAGATACTACCCTATATACAAAAAATTAAAAGTTTAGAGTTGAAAAGATCTGACCAAGTGGGTAGCAATCCAATAGACAAGGATGTCAATAGAAACACAGAATTCCCGTGGACTTTTAGAATATAGCAACCCACAAATGCACAATTATATTATCTTGAAAAGGAAGGCATCAAATAAAGATGGCCACATCCAAGCTTATCCATTCCACGATCTTCTCCGAAATAGCCCATGTAACAGATGAATTCTGTAAGTCATAGGTTCAAAATAACGGCTTCACAATGATCATGTTGCAGATGAACTCAAAAGGATCTTGAATGATGTATCAGATGAAGTTTCAAATTGCAAGCACTTGGTTTCTCAATAAGTTGGCATTGGCCAATTCCTTTAGCATAGGAAGATTGCCTAGATTCTAAGTCCATTTGTCCAAGATCAAGCCAACAGTCCACGCCAATGTTTTTTAGGGTTCTTGTTGTTGTTATGTACATTAATGGTCAAAGGCCACACAAGCAAACAAGGTATACACAAACAAAATATATCACACAATATGGTCCAAGTGGACAAAGTGAAAATTGCATTAACATAAACAATTATAATGATATGAACAATGGCAGATGAAATAGAGTTCTAAAAGTAAATTGCATTAAAGTAAAAGCTTGGAATTAAAAGTTAGTAGCTAGTATTGCTTGGCTTTTTCTTTTTAATTGAAGTCATTCTTTGGAGAACACTCAACCCACTTATCACAAACATGGATCCTTGAGCCAAGACATCTTCCAAAGGAAGGAAAAAAGGCCAAGTTTTCACATAATACCATGAAAGAGGGGAGACTTACAATCTCACTAACTAGTATTATATGCCTTTTATGTCACAGATTTAGCGCTATGTTAAGCAATCGTAATTGGACTTATGTAGAAGTCACAACTATTTGAGGTCGGGCAATAGAATTTTGGTGTTAATGCATGTTAGAGACATAGTATAATGGACTATGCTCATGAAACATACCACACACAGAAAGAATATGCAAAAGAGATGGCCTAATCTCATCCATACTCATGTCAACTTTTCAATCAACTAGCTTTAGGACTTTGAGATATCATAGGCCAAATGAGATGGATGCATAAAGAATGGGAATGAGATGAAGAGGGAGGGGAATGGATCAAAACTAAAATTGATCAAAGGAGGACTTTTATCAAATTAATATCATCCATTCATTTTGGGAGATGGAATATGAATTCCACCAATCCCCTAAATCCAATGATATTAATTTGACAAAGTCAAATCAACCTTGACCAAGGCCCAACAATAAGATTCAAACAAAAACAAGTCATCAGAATTGGTCAACAAATTTATTTGGCATTTATTCAAATTAAAAATACTAAAATAATGCATTTAAATTAAATATGGTTTGTCCAATTCCTAAAATCTCATCAAAACATCAAAGAAATGGCCATGAAATTTATCATAGGTCAAACAAGGTTAAAGGATCTTAAAGAAAAAATTTCACAATTTTTGGACATTTAAAAATATTTTTAAAGAATTAAAAACAAATGCAAAATCAATTAATTCATGAAAATATAAATAATGATCCAAAAAATAATTTTAATCCAGAATATGAAAGAAAAAAATATTTGAAATTTTTTGGTGAAAGTCTCCCATATTTTTTGGATCAATATTAAATTTAATATGAATTATTGAAAATAATGCAATTAAAATGAAAATTAAAATATCAGAAAAAAACGTGGACCACTTGATCTCCCTCATTAATTGAGGTGGCAGATCAAGTGGATCAAAACATGTGTTCCACCGTGCATTCAAGTCAGTGCGCAACAGGAATGGTATTCAAAAGGAACGCGCGAGATTATATCGAATTAGATGGATCCTATGGCTCAGAACCATCCAACACACCACTGACGGCCAAGGACCGGTTGTCTTCTCCGGCGAACCTCGCCGGACTGGTTCAGTCATAACCATCACCAAAATTAAAAACAAGGACATGATTTCAAAGTAAAAATGGCACTAAGTTCGAATCTAGCCTCAATTCAGTCTAACTCCAAGTATATTTAGAGATACATGGAGTTGAAATTTGAGGTACATGAACTGAGTTGCTTCGATTTGGCCTCAAATCAACTCAATCTTCTTGCCTACATTGGTAGGACTTTAGACAACCAAAGAATTAATAGAATTGAGCAAGAATTAGAGAGAATCGAAGAGATCAAGATTTCTGGAAAGTACCTTTAATGGAGTTCTGGATTCAACTAATCTTGCTCTTGCTCGTGCTTAATCTCACTCCAAATGCTTGCAGAAGAAGGATTGAATCCTAAAAAGGTTGTGGATCCCTGGGGTTTTGAATTTCAAAACAGTGGAAATTGAAACTCAAATTCAAGTGAATTTCTCACGATTATCCTTTGCAATGTGAGTGTTAGAGGTAGGGGATCAAAGCTGGCGCGAATGTGTGTGAAATGCTGAACATATAAGGCTCTATTTATAGCTGAATCCATTGCTTTTTGCACACTTGAAATCCACTTTCCAAATTTGGTCATTAATGATGCATGGGTGCATGGGCGCGCATAGGCCCATAAAATCATTGTCATAAGTCCACAAATTAGTGTGAGATAGTCTGAATTCAGCTTGGGTTGCAAGGCAAGTGTACATGAAGATTTGAAATTTGATCATTGCCAAGTGATGACAACATGTTCATGCCATGTGTAGCCTATGCATTCCTTGTCCAACATGTGATGACAACACTTTTCCATTTAAAGTTTGTAACTTGAAGAAATTTGAGGTGGAAGTTTGGAAATTTTTGACATATCAAAATTTTTCTAAGTGTCAAGCCATATGTCTCAATGTTCCACCTTGCTTAACTTTTTATATGAGCTTCAAATGAGAAAAGTGTCTTCATAAAAGTTATATCTCTTTCAAAGACCTTAAAAATGGTCAAAAATTTCGTGTCATTTGGAATTGAAATGATAGAGTTATGCATTTTTGAAGTTTGGAAAAATCACTTGATCAATGGTATAGGTCAAAAGTGACCTATAATGTAACCTCATATCACATGCTCAAAAAAGTTGAATTAGCTCTCACTCCAAACATCAAAGTTGAATTAGACACATTGAATTTTAAACTTGGAAATATTTCATCTCATACAAATTGAACAACTTATGTCCTTGGGAAGTTGACTTTCAAATTAGGGTTTAGACAAAAGGAACTATAATGTTTCAACATAGAAAATGATTTTCCCAGAAAAACTAGATCTATGTCTCAACATGAAATTTGTTTGGAACTTAATTTAGAGTAAGTTTTCTCTTAGAATCATTTTCATATGGTGAAAATTGTAGGAGATAGGGTCTAGGGAGACCCAGTTTTGATCAGATGAATTCATCTGGCCAACCAACTTGCTAACTTCCTATTATCTTGACTTTCTTGGCTCATAGTAGATCATATATGCATAATATGATGAATTTTGAAGTGTACCTTGATAAATTTGATCAATTGGTGAGATAGCTTGTTAAAGAAGTTACTCAAGATACCTAGTCAAACTAGGGTTTCCAAGGCAAATCACCCTCAAACTCTTGAAGAAAACTTGATCAAAATAACATGTAGAGATCATTGGGACTCATATATGATGTTCATAACCATTCTTGGATCAATTCTTGGTTGTTATCTTTGTTCATGAGGGTCTCAAACCCTAGATGTGAACTTGATGAATCAATGGGATCATGCATTTCCTACAAAAGAGTTAGGAAAATACAAAGACATATATTTGGGTATTTTGGTTAGTAAAATGATAAAATACAAGTATGATACAATCACAAAGTGCTTGGTGATCTCTCCCAAAACAAACCCAATGAACTAGGGGTAAGGAGGATGCCAAGGTATTATCTCAATGTTAATGCTTATGATGAAATTTCATGAGGGATCTTAAGGTCAAAATTGGGGTCTTACAATCACATGTACACAACTTTGGACCATTTTCAATCATTTCATGGGCCTATCACCCTCCCCTGCAAGCATCAACACTTGAATTTCTATTTTTGGCATTTGAATAGAAGTGTGTGGAAATCAATTTCAAGCCTATAAATGCAACTCATTCTGCTTAGAATCAAGGAAATCTTGTTCAAGCCTTGCTCCTACAACTTTCCCACCCTTCATTGATAGGATAAGCTTGAAGATTTAATTTGAAATTGAGTTTCAATTTCACTTCTTTTTTGAGATTGAAACTCTAAGAGTCCAAACCATTTGAGTATCCATTTCATCTCCTACAAGCTAGTGGAAGTAAGCCCAAGAAAATTGAGATCCAGGTCAAGCTTCATTACTGTAAAGAGAAGGTGAATTTTGTGAAACTTTCCTTCCTTGATTCTCCCTCAATTCTCCATAATTTCACTTTATTTTTGGTTGGATTAAGTCCTACCAATGTAGACAACAAGATTGAGTTGCTTTGAGGTCAAATCGAAGCAACTCAGATCATACTCCTCAAATTTCAAATCCATGTATCTTTTAATATACTTGGAATTGGAAGAAATTAAGGTCAGATTCGGACTCCTGAGGATTTTTCCTTCAAATTATTGTAATCACTATTCATTTTCATGGAGGTTGATGGTGGACCAGTCCAGTGAGGTCCACCGGAGAAGAAGACCGGAGCTAGGGCTCCGGTGGTGTGTTGGTACCCTTCTAACCATTTGATCATGTTTGAACGTTTTAAGCATGATCATTAGTTTTAATTACCCACTTTGCTTTGCGTTTGACTCAGGTCCTTGGTGCACCTCTGCCACCTCAATTAATGAGGGAGATCTGATGGCCCTTGTCTTTTCCAATTTTATTTTAATTTCTGATTTTTCTTTTAATCCACTTATTTTGATTAATTCATAATAAATTCGTTTTTAATCCAAAAAATATGGGACTTTCACCAAAAATCTTTAAATACTTTCCTCTTCCATATTTTGAGTTAAAATCATTTTTTGGATTAACTTATATATTTATTGTGAATTAATTTATTTTCGACTTGTTTTTAAATATTTTAAAATACTTCTGACTTTTCAAAAATTCTAATTTTTTTTCTAAGGTCCTTTGACCTTGTTTGACCTAAGATAAATCCCTTGGCCATTTATTTGGTGATTTGAAGGGATTTGAGGTTTTGTCCATTTAAAAATGCATTTTAATTAATTTTAAAATTGATTTTTAATTGTTTAATTGTTTGAAAATATTGCTGAGTCATTTGATTTGACCTTGTGATGTTTGACTTTATGTTTGGCCTTGATCATGGTTGACTTGAAACTTCATTTGATCAATACTATTGGATTTAGGGGGTTGATGAAATGTACATTTCATCCCTCAAGATGAATGGATAGTATTGATCAGATGAATTTCCTCATGTGGTCAATTTGGGTTTCTATTTCCCCTCCCCTCTTCATCTTCATCCTTATTCTTTCCCAATACATCATTGACCAATGATTTCTCTAATATCCAAATGCTAGTTAATTCATCAAAACACCTTGTGTCAGATGACTCAACATGAGCTGGATTGAGATAGGTCCATCCCGTCTTTATTTTAGTGTGTGGTATGTTTTAGGAGCTTGATTCTTTGTACTAAGTTTTTAAAATGCATTAACACCAATATTTTTATTTCCCGACCTCAGATAGTTGTGACTTCTATATAAGTCCAATTATGATTGCTTAACATAGACTTAAACATGTCCCAAAAGGTATAGAATTCTTGTTAGTAACATTATAAGTCTCCCATTCATTATGGTATTGTGTGAAGACTTGACCTTTTTCCATTCATGAGAGCTAGTGACATACTTGTTGATTTATCCAAGTTGGAGCCTTTCTCATGGATGATGTCTTGGTTCATGTCTTCATACTTGTGAATGGATGGTTGAGTGTTCTCCAAAGAATGACTTAAACAATTAAAATCTTCACTAACATTTGACTAACATTTCATCAATATTGCTTTACTTTCAAGTCATTTACTTAATGCAATTTAAATTTCAGCATCGTTATCATTCATTGTCATTTACATTTCATGCAAGATGTTTATGTTTCAGTCATTTTTACTTTGCTCATTTGAGGCATATCTTGTGATTGTATATATTGTGTGCTTGTGATTTTGTTTGTGGTCTTAGGACCTTAAAATACCTAATAAAAACAAAAAACCCTAAAAAATACCTTGGTGGACTGTTGGACTTGATCTGAGCTTTTGGACTTAGAATATGCAACATTCCCTATGCTTTAAAGACACGGACAATGCCACTATCTGAGACTGAGTTATCCTTGATAGTGCCTTTCATCAGATGCAAGCCTTGATTTCCACTTGGGTTGATTTGTCACTTTGTCTCTATGCTTAAATGGTTATATTATTATTATTGTTTTTATTTGATAATTGTTTCTAAGAATTTGCCAAGGAATATTTCATATGATACATTTGAAGAAACTAAAGACTTCTTGCTATTGGAGTGCTTTCTTGGATATTATGGCTATCTTTATTTGATTCCTTGGTCTTCATATGGGTTTCTTGGATATTGCTTATGCTTATTGCTTGCTCAAAAGTCCAAAGGAAAATGGTTTCTATCTGACATTCTTGTCTTGTGGATTGCATCCCATTGGTCAGATCTTTTCAACTCTAACCTTTTAATTTTTGTCTAGGGTAGTCCCTTCATCTCCTCCCACTTATTTAATTTTAAAACCTCTCCCTCTTTTCAAAACTTTCTTTGTTTGTGTTTTTCAACTTAGACATGTTTTAATGATTAGAAACTTTTGCCTTATACCATTGAATTTTTAAACTTTTTTCTTAAATCAAACTTGTGAATGAACTTAACCATATTGATTTGAATTTAAAAAAAAAAGAGAAAAAGAACTAACAACCCCATTCAAATCTTTGGCCATCTATGTGCCTTTCTCTGCTAAGCTTTTGTTAAAATCGATTAACTAACTTCTTTGAAATTTTTACCATGAACTACGGGGTTTTGATCCCTCATTTTTATGTTGGTACGTAGGCATAAGACCAAAGGTATTGTCAAACACAAAAATATAATTAATGAATTCTTTTCTCATCCCCCATTCCATTTTTATCAAACACATTTTCAATAAAAACACTTGCACACAAAAGAGGGCTCCCTAGAAGTACCTATGACACTTTGGATGCTAATACCTTCCCTCTGTGTAACCAACCCCCTTACTTGTAATATTTTCCATTTTATTAGTTTTGATTTGAAAACTTCTTATCTTTGGGTTTTGTTCATACTTTTCCCTTTTCCTTTGGAAACAAATAAGGCGTGGTGGCGACTCTGATTTTTCAATTAACACCAGGTTTACCCATAGCTCGATGGTCACAAATGCACCGCTATAGTACCATGGACTCTTCTTCTTGCGCAAATTTCAGGTCACGAATTTCATGCCATTTTCAATCTAGGACCACTGCACATGTGCAACTCATTTGGGGACCTAAAATGCATTTGAACAAACACAAATCGAAAGGTGTTAAGTGCCAATTCATGCATTTCAGCCTCACTCTCACACGCTTGGAAAATCATCAAAATTCTAACCTAACTCACACAAACTTATCTCCATTTCACATGTACCATGACCTTACTTCATTTCATATAAAAGAGGAAGCTTATAGCTTCATTTCTAGTCTTGGATAGCCAAAGAAACCCTGAAACCATTTCAACCCGGTACCTCAAAAAATCAGTTAACCATTCCCTTGATTCAAGCTCTTTTAGCTTCGAAACTTTTCCTATAATCACTCATCGACACTATCTGAAGCTGACTTGAGCATTTTCGTGGCTTGAAACTCCTTGGAACCAGACTTCCAAATCTACCATTGTTGACCTCTGAAGCTTCAACTGAAAAGGTAGATATGAGTAACATTTCTGAGCAAATAAGTTACTAGTGTGTTAGGCATGATTCATTTATCAAAATCCCTAAACTACCTTGAATTTATTCTATGTATTCATCATATAATTTTACTTTGAAGAACTAGGGTTTTTCGTGATCTTGCACAAATTCTCTTTGCTCATAGCCAATCAATGGATCTGATGCAAAGAGATATGAATAATGATGTGTTGCAAAGATAACTCCATGCTTGAGTGTTTCTAAGAACACGAGTTCAGGAATTTTCCAAATCGAGCTGAAGGTTGAAGACGAAGTTGAACTGCACACATTTTGGTGCCAAGATTCAAACTCAACCAATCAGAAGCTCCCACGCGCTTATTTTCAAATCATTTGACTGTTGGCGCCCTAATTCTGTGTTCATTTTTATTTTATTTTATTTCAATTCTTTTCCATTTGATTCATCTCTAATTTTTAATTCATTTTCATCAATTTTTTTTACAGAAAATCCATAAAAATATTTTTCATCACATATATTTTTTGCATATTTTTAAAAATCAGCTTTGCATTTAATTGATATTTTCCTTTATTTTTCATTTAATTTTGAATTTCAATTTTATTTTTGATCATTTCAAATATTTTTGCATCCAACTTTAAGGTCTTTTTCAAGGAAAATTGCGATCCAAAATGCAGCAGAAATTAAAAATTCTCCTTTAGTGATCCTTACCAATGGGCATGATTAGTGTAGAAATCGTTACCTCTTGTGGCGATTGAAACCTTTGATGCAGATCTAAGGAGTGATCACGAACGATAAATGGTGACATCACCTATACTTAGTCCACATGAACAGATTCCTTCAGTGAAGACTTTGAGTGTGTGTGTGTGTGTGTGAGAGAGAGAGAGAGAGAGAGAGAGAGAGAGAGAGAGAGAGAGAGCGAGAGAGAGAGAGAGAGAGAGAGAGAGAGAGAGAGAGAGAGAGAAATAAAATTTCATCTAGTGAAATGCTTCTTCACAAGGGTTCTATTTATAGAACCACTTCTGTGGGCTGTAAGCTAAAAATCCCACTAAGTGTATGTGGCCCATATCTTATGGTATACCAAAATTCACTTAAGCGCGTGGTACCTTACCATATTTCGTATTCTACTTAAGTGCGTCGTACCTTACAATATTCTACAATTCACTTAAGTGCACTGTACCTTACGGTGTTCCTTATTTACTCTATCTCTCATTAATCCGTCCTTTTGTGTGTGACCCTGTAGGTTTTCACGATATTGGCAATTATATTAAATCATGTATTTAACATAATAAACAGTGAGCAGCATCTAGCAACACATCACTGCTACCCAAGGCCCAAAAATATCATGTGATATGACAAATCCCTTTTTGTGATAATACTTATGTGTGCAATTACCCTTTTTCCCTTATGTCTATATTGAACATAAGGCATAAACCATGTCATCCTTGTCCAGTTCAATATTGGGCCCTTAGACATTTATCCTGTTATGCAGGATGGGCAAATTCCATCTAGGTCACTTATGTCCTTCATCATGCTTCGTGGAGTACCCATCAACTGTCTTTATGGTCATCTAGTTACGGACAATGTTTGATCAGCAATAAATCACTGGACTCTACATCTATGATCCATAGTGGTTTCAGGTCGAAGGGTGGTATACACCAATATCACCATAAGAATAACTTATGACACTTTGCATAACATTTTATATAGTATTCTCATAGCAGGTCAATCAAGTTGATCGTTCATCATTTTTAATATGTTTTCTCTGCTTATCCGTCAAGAAACTAAGGATTTTGGAACGCTTTGTGCGTATTATGGTACCTTTGAAGTTAATTTCCATTTCCATAAGTTATTTAAGCATTTTATAAAATTCTAGTTTATTTTGTGTTTTCGTTATTTTATGCTTGGGTTGTCTGTGTTTAGGCCCTCCAGGTCCACGTAGATTATCCAACAGACTCAATGCGAGAACGTGGAGAGTTTCTGCGTTCGAGAGAAGAATAGTTTCCAGTTCATGAGGTATGACACGGCCACCCGTATCACCTGGCACGGGCCGTTTCAGGAGAGGAAGGCCAAGAAAGTACAAGCAATGTCTAAGACAGGGGCCTGACACGGCCGCTCGTGTCAGCTGACATGGCCCGTGTCAGGTCACCTGGGGCGTGTCAGTAAGGAAACAACAAGGTTGAGAGGTGACATGGCCGTATCAGTCCAAACGCTAATTTTCCAATTTTTGGGCTTTTTCATCGGGCTTGAGCTGCAGGGATGATTTGGATATTTCCACCTTCTTCCATGGGATTTTTACTAAATTAGGAGAGTTTTACAAGAGAAAAGGGAGCTTGGAAGGAGGCGAACACATAATTGTCAAACGATCAAGTATTACAGAGATCAAGGAATTCAGAGAGCGGAAGGTTTTCATGAGCGGAAGCGATTGAAGATCCAAGTCATGCAATTACTTGTAATATGTTTTTTTATCTTGAATTTTTTTTGAACAATATGAGTAGTTAAACCCCCCAATGCTAGGGGGTGTCCCTGATTTAGAGTTGTAATGACTATGAGTTTACAATTGCATTTATAATATTGTTTTTACGGTAATCTTTTGATGTGTTTAATGCTTTCTCTTTCGAACCAATCGAGATTGTTGTATGGTTATCAATCAGGATGGACCGCCATTGATAAGGTTTTCATAAGATTACTCTGCAGTATATATCACATAGGACTAGGGATACCTTGTATGAATCAGCGCATTCTTGATATAATAAAGCTTAACTTTACCCTAATTGCCTATGGACATAGAAATTATGGTAGAATGATTAAAAGTTTTCTCACCAAGGACTTGAGAGAAAATACCCTTGAGAACTGTTAGTAATTGATATTTGTTGATGTAATAGTGACTCAGAGTTGTTACATGGATAATTCATACACCTTCCCTGACATTGTTCCTCTTACCTTGCAAATCCTTATTTTTCATTATTATTTTCCTTTGCCTTTATTTTTATAATTTTGAATTTAAAAATTCCAATTATAATTTTTGTTTAATTGAACGATGAATTGAACTCAATATTAACTTGCAGTCCTTGAGATCGACAAACAGGGAATTTCCCCTTTATTACTATAACAAGCAAAATAATACACTTCCTATTTTTTCGATCATGTGTTTGGCGTCGTTGCCGGGGATTGTCAAAATATAGAGTTTACTCTTAGTTCAATTAAAATTTTGTTGCTCTGCAATAATATTTTTTTTGTCATTTATATAATTTAATTCACTAATATGTATATGCGAGGAGAGCCCTCAACTGAATTTCTTTTTAACATAGAAATCGAGAGAACCCTTCACCGGAGACACATAAACGCTAGATTAAATTCCAAAGAAGAAGTTCCCTCTGATCACTCAGATTCAGAAAGAGAAACCATGGATCAAATTCCTCCACTTCCACCTCCTCCACCTCTAGAAAGACTCCTAGGTGACTATGGAGGTGCAAATGCGCCAGGTGGTAAATTCACCATTGTCAACCAACTAATGAATGTGACTAATTTTCAACTGTATCCTAGAATAATCAATCAACTTGAAAGAAAATCTTTCACTGGAAAGGTTAATGAAGATGCAAACAAGCATCTACAGAGATTCCTAACCATGAGTACTACTTTGAAAATTGATGTCATACTGAGGAAGCAAAGAAGTTAAGAATGTTCTCGTTCACTTTAGCTGAAGAGGCGGTAAAGTGGTTCTACTCTCTGCCAGCAGACATTCTTACATCACGGGAAGAGATGGAAACAACTTTCTTAAATGAGTATTTTCTAGCATCAGTATTTCTGAGAAAAAGGTATGACATCTTAAACATCAAACATAAGGATGGTGAGTCTTTGGGAGATACCTATAAAAGATTCAAAAGTGTCTTGGTAGCTTGACCAAGTCATAATATGGATCATACTGAATAGATGTAGATGTTTGTTAGCAGGCTGAAAATAAAGACAAAATAGTTGATTGATACAACAGTCGATGGCTAAAAAAAAATCAACAGACACCGGTATTAAAAGGATTATTGAAGTGATAGCTGCCAATGAGCATCTGGAATTATATGACAAGTGTACAAGCAAGCCTGAAGGAGTCATTGATCTAAAATTGGAAGCGAATAAAATCCGCCTGGAAGACACAATCGCTGCCTAAGAGGAAAATAAATTAAAGGCTATGAATATAGGTACTCAACAGATAGCTCATGTTCAACCGGCTCAAGCCATCACTTGTGAAATCTGTAATGGACCTCACCACACAGTGTATTTCTTTGCAACTCTTCAAAAAATTGAAGAGATAAAGTTCTTGAAGCATAATAATCCCTACTCCAATACTTACAACCCAGGTTGGAAGAATCATCTAAACTTCTCATGGAAAGATCATAGAGGGGATGTTCACCAACATGGTCAAGGACAATATCAGACCCAGTATCAACAACAACAACAATAACAAGCTCCTAAAATGGTAGGTTGGGAGATTTCCATATAAAAATTAGCCGCTCATAATATTCAGTTCCAAGAGGAGACTAGAAACAATCAAAAGAACACCATTGCCTTAATAAAAAATCTTGAAGTTCAGCTGGGTCAGATAGCGCAACAACTAGCAAGTTCTCGAACACCAGGTTCCTTACCAAGTGAAACAGTTCAAAATCCAAGAAATCGGGAAAATATTAATATTGTCACGACAAAAAGGGAGAGGGCCACAAAATATGAAAAAGTAATACCACCTAGCGAGCCAACTGAAGAGAAAAATAAAAAGAATACTAAATCGGTGATTAAGTTACCCTACCCTCAAAGAGTGAAAAAGAAGGATCCAAGCGAGACGGACTTTGAGAAACTCGTGACAATGTTCAAAAAGATAGAGAGTCAGATGTCTTTGTTTAAATCGAGAGAATGCCCATGTACAAAAAGTTCATGGAAGAGGTCATGGCTGAAAAGAAACCAACAACAGAAGAACAGGTACCCTTGAAAGAAAAGTGTGGTGCAAGTTCACTGGAGCATAAAATTCCAAACAAACAGAAGGATCTTGGAACAGCAACATCATCATACACAATTAAAGAAAGAACTTTCAAAAAGGTACTAATTGATTCTGGATCTAGTGTGAGCCTGATGCCATTATCAATCTATCACAAGTTGGGTCTTAAAAGTGTCAGTGATACAAAGATAAATCTAAAGTTTGCGGATCATTAGAGAGAGGAGGCATATGGTGTAGAAGAAGACGTACTGGTGAAAATAGAGACCCTGAGTTTCCTTGTTGATTTCTTGATCCTAGACATACCTGAAGATGAAGATACATCTATCCTTCTTGGTCGACCTTTCATGCAGACAAGTTGATGCAATCTCGACATGGACCAAGGGACAATAACCTTAAAATTTTATGATAAGGTAATATCATTGAATAATGTTAAAATCAGGGAGCTAGAGGTGGAAAATTAACATCGTTATCAAGTAAGCTTGATTAGGACAGAGGTGAGAAGGCAAAGTAACAGGCCAACATCAGAGAAAGATCCAAGAAAACCTTATCAAGTCTCACCACTTCCTATAGCAACCCCGAATGGAAAGAATCCTATTTCCATTCCAAAAGCCAAGAGAAAGAAAATAAAATGAAAACAAGGTAAGGATATGGAGGTTAGAAAGGACTAGTTTTGGAAAAGAAGTGCAACAAGGTGTGGAGGCTGAACTACCTCCATAATAAGGCGAATGAGTCATCGAGCCATGCGACGTTAAACGAAGCGCTTCGTGGGAGCAGCCCATGCGCTTTTATTTCTAATTATTGTTTGTGTTTGTTTGTTATTTTAGGTTTGCACGGTGCCTTTCCTAAAAGGGAGAAGGTACTCACATGGAAAAATTTGGAAAAATGAGCATAATAGCAACCTGACACGGTCTCCCGTGTCAGCTAACACGGCCCGTGACAGGCCTGTAGATTTGAAATTTGTTTGGAAAATTTGGATTTGGTATGGGCATGTTGCACTTTCCGCCCAAGCCCCCTTAGTAGGGCACTGCGAGCCACCCTCCTTCTATCTTGTTCTAAAACATTTAGGCCAATGTTTTATTCAAGTATGAGGGAGGTTTTACTATGCTTTTTGCTTTTATTTTACGTTTTGTTTTATGTTTTATTTTTACTGTCGGGTATCATGTGTTGCATGTATTTTATGTTCTTGGTGTACTGGTGGATTAAGTGATGACCATCAGTGGTAGTGGATGAAAGGATCACTCCATTCACGGTTGCTTATTGTGAAGGATCTTCCCAAAAAATGATACTGCTAAAGAAAAGATCGGACACAAATTCTCAAGCTTGACTAACGTAGGCTCCCTGTGCATTCCGAATCGAGTAAGAAGCCGCACCATACTAGAGGTACTGTGGATGTTGTCAAGCCTTACCTAACATGGTGAGTGCATAAAAAGCCTAACACATTTGTCATCATGAGTGATATTCAGGTATATCTTTATCATTCTGACTTTTCGTAGGTTCTCTGGGAATATCAATACATATATAAACACATTGAGGCACATTATTTGAATAATAGCCCTGAGCCTTCCTAGTCATCCCTTTAATATTTTCCATTGTTAACCCCGTTGAGCCTGTACCCTTTGTTTGTTTATATAACCACATAAATGTAAACCACGGTCCAAACATTTCCTTACCCTATTCAGAGTCAATATTATATCTTTAAGCTGTGTTAAATTCTAAGTTTGGGATAACCCTATAAATATCTAAAAGAAAGGTGAGTGCGAAAAAAATTAAGAAAAACGCCCATCGAAAAAAAAAAGAAAAAGATTCGATTATACGAAAAGCAATCACCGAATGAGAAACACTCAGTTGAAAAAATGAGCAATACAAACTGGAAAAGAATATAATAGAAAATGAGATGTAGAACCAGCACAGTGAAAAGAAAAATGACATTGGCATTGAACCCAAACCATTTATTTTCCCTTTTGTTGGTCTTTACCACTCCGTAACCCAAGCCCCGTTACAATCCAAAAGACCTCAAAAAGTGTGTGTTGTGTGTAGTTTATACGACAGAAGAAACTATTCAAACTTATGAGTTGATATTGCATATTCTAAACTATTAGTGTAAACACTTTAACCCGGAGAGACTTGGTGAGAATGTGATATAAGCTGACAGGTGAAGCGGTACGTCAATGTGGAAGTGTGGCGGAAAACTCATTAGGAAAAGAAAGGACTATGAAAGGAAGAGTGAAGGCGTTGGTGAAAGATCTCAGCAGTATTATGGTAAGAATGCAATTTTTGGAAGTGACACACCATGTCGTGTAGGACATTACTTGAGGACAAGCAATGATATAAGTTTAGGGATGTGATCGATCACCATTTTCACTATGTTTTTGTTACTTATCCGACAAGAAAGGAAGGATTTTGGAAGGCTTTATGCGCATTATGGTACCTTTGAAGTTAATTTTTCATTTCCATAAGTTATTTCATCATTTTATCAAATTCTAGTTTATTTTGTGTTTTTGTGATTTTATGCTTTGGTTGTTTGTGTTTATGCCCTCCAGGTCCATGTAGAAGATCCAATAGACTCAATGTGAGAACATGGAAAGTTTCGGCGTTCGAGAAAAGAAGAGTTTCTAGTTCAAGAAGCCTGACACGGCCACCCGTGTCACCTGACACGGGTCGTGTCAGGAGGAAGACCAAGAAAGAAGAAGCAATGTTTAAGACAGGGGCCTATCACGGCCCGTGTCAGGTCACTTGAGGCATGTCAGCAAGGAAACAACAAGGCTGAGAGCTGACACAGCAGCCCGTGTCAGCCTAAACGCTAATTTTCTAGTTTTCACGCTTTTTCATTGGGCTTGAGCTGCAGGGACGTTTTGGAGATTTCCAACTTCTTCCAAGGTATTTTCACTATATTAGGATATTTTCTACAATATAAAAGGGAGCTTGGAAGGAGGCGAACACAAAATTGTCAGATGATCAAGGATTACAGAGATCAAGGAATTCGAAGAGCGGAAGGTTTTCATGAGCGGAAGCGATTGAAGATCCAAGTTATCAAATTACTTGTAATGTATTTTTTTATCTTGAATTTGTTTTTAACAATATGAGTAGCTAAACCCCTCAATTCTATGGGGTGTCCCTAATTTAGAGTTGTAATGAGTATGAGTTTACGATTGCATTTATAATATCGTTTTTACAGTAATCTTTTGATGTGTTTAATGCTTTATCTTTCGGACCAATCAAGATTGTTGTATGGTTATCAATAAGGTTGGACTGCCATTGATAAGGTTTTCATAAGATTACTCTGCAGTATATATCACATAGGACTAGGGATACCCTGTATGAATCAGATCATTCTTGATATAATAAAGCTTAACTTCACCCTAATTGCTTATGGACATAGAAATTAGGGTAGAATGATTAAAGGTTTTCTTACCAAGGACTTGGGAGAAAATACCCTTGAGAACTGGTAGTAATTGATATTTGTTGATGCAATAGTGACTCAGAGTTGTTACAGGGATAAATCATACACATCCCCTGGCATTGTTCCTCTTACCTTGAAAACCCTTATTTTTCATTATTATTTTCCTTTGCCTTTATTTTTATAATTTTGAATTTAAAAACTCCAATTATAATTTTTGTTTAATTGAACGATGAATTGAACTCAATATTAATTTGCAATCCTTGAGATCGACATTAAGGGAATTTCCCCTTTCTTACTATAATAGGAAAAATGATACACTTGCTATTTTTCCGATCACCAGTATAAATATTACTCCTAATATCCATACCTATGTTTAAGACTTGATAGCTACTTATCCATGATCCATGAGATGTGATTATTAGTATATATACATAATAGTCTTAATGCTTTAATGTTATCCCATTTCATAACAAAGGTCGACTACGAATACTTTAAGAATAATGTCCTTATGTTTAATGGGATCTCATGATTAAGTTACACTTGATACATTGAACGAACTAGATATTCGAGGGACTTTATTAGACAAACATAAAAAATAAAAAGGCCTTTTATTTTTAATAAATAATTCGATACAAGTACCAAAAGTATTGGCCTCTAGGGCTTACACCAAAAATCTCCCAATAGCACTAGAGCCAATATGGTATACCCCTAATACCCATAGATCTAGTATAGCTATCATGCTTCTGCTACGCAAGAGGCTTTGCCAGTGGGTCGATAATATTGTCAAGTGTAGGTACTCTGCATATTTCCACATCTCGTCTATCTATTATCTCTCGAGTGAGGTGATAGTGCCAAAGTATGTGTTTAGATCGTTGGTGAGATCTAGGCTCCTTAGCTTTTATGATAGCACCATTGTTATCACAATAGAGATCAATGGGATCCATAATGCTAGGAACTATGCCAATTTCACTAATGAACTTTTTGATCCAAACAACTTCCTTTTTTGCACTTGAGGCAGCAATATACTCAGCCTCGGTTGAAGAATCAACAACTGTATCTTGCTTTGAACTTTTCCAACTCACACGCCACCTTTTAAGCAGAACATATAACCAGATTGCGATATCAAGTCATCCTTATCTGTCTTGAAGCTAGCATCGGTGTATCCAATTACAGTAAGCTCTTCCTTACCTCCATATATCAAGAATGAGTCCTTAGTCCTTCTCAAATACTTAAGGATATTCTTGACCGCTACCCAATGAGCATCACTGGGATTCTTAACAGCTACACAAGCCATGTTGCATAGGTATGAATTGTTTCTTGGAATCATGCATATCAAAGCATCTCAACACTTTGTCTATGTATGTACTTTGACTTGGGCCAAGAAGTTTTTGTGATCTATCTGTATAGATCCTGATTCCTAATATATAAGCTGTTTCACCTAGGTCCTTCATAGAAAAGCCTTTCCCCAACCAAGTCTTTACTTGTTGCAGGGTAGGGAGATCATTTCCAATGAGTAATATGTCATCTACATATAATACCAGGAAGACGATCATGCTCCCACTAACCTTCTTGTAGATACAAGGCTCTTCTTTATTCTTGATGAATCCATATTGATTTATTGTTTCATCAAAAAGAAGATTCCAACTTCTGGAAGCTTTCTTCAATCCATAGATTGATCTATGTAACTTGCATATCTTTTGGGCTTCTTCCGGTATGTTAAATCCTTTAGGTTGTGTCAACTACACATCATCAAGAAGATTCCCATTAAGGAAAGCAGTTTTGACATCCATCTGCCATATTTCATAATCATGATATGCAGCGATAGTAAGTAAAATCTGAACAGATTTAAGCATTGCAATTGGTGAAAAGGTTTCATCATAGTCAACCCCATGAATTTGTTTATATCCTTTTGCAACAAGTCTTTCCTTATAGGTATGTATCTTACCATCTATGTCAGTCTTCATTTTGAAGATTGTAGCAGTAAATTAATGATCATCAAGCTATGGATAAGCTAGAGATCAAATAACAAGAGTCGCCACCGCACTTTTATTGTTTCCAAGGGAAAAGGGAAAAATGTATGAACAAAACCCAAAAGTAAGAAGTTTTCAAATCAAAACTAATAAAATGTCAGAGATTACAGGTAAGGGGGTCGGTTACACAAAGGGAAGGTGTTAGCACCCAAAGTGTCCTAGGTACTCCTAGGGAGCCCTTTTTGTGTGCATATGTACTTTGGTATAAAGTGATGTTTACAAACAAATAGAATGGAGGGATGAGAAAAGAATTCATTAATTATATTTTTGTGTTTGACAAGACCTTCGGTCTTGTGCCTACGTACCAACATAAAAATGAGGGATCAAAACCTCGTAGTTCGTGATACAAATTTCAAGGTGGATGCATTTCTTTTAACAAAAATTAAATTTGAAAGACACAAAGGCCTAAAAATGGTTTGAATTAGTTAGTTATTTTTTGGCTTTTTGAAAGTTTAAGTCAAGTATAGTTAAGTTTATTTACAAGTTTGATTTAGAAAAGAAGTTTGAAAATGCAATGGCAAAAGGCCAAAGTTTCTATCTTTATGCAAAAGTGGTCAAAGCTTAGAACAAAATAAGTTCAATCAAAGAAGGTTTTGTAAAAGAGGGGGGAGATATTTTGAAATTAAAAAAAGTGGGGAGGAGATGAAGAGAGTATCCTATGTACAAAATTAAAAGTTTAGAGTTGAAAAGATCTGACCAAATGGGTAGCAATCCAATAGACAAGAATGTCAATAGAAACCCAGAATTCCCTTTGGACTTTTAAAATCAAGCAACATACAAAAGCACAATTATATTAATCTTGAAGAGAAAAGGCATCAAATAAAGATGGCCACATCAAAGCTTATCCATTACATGATATTCCTCAAAGTAGCTCATATAACAGATGAATTTCACAAGTCACAAGTTCAAAATAATAGCTTCACAATGATCATGTTGCAAATGAACTCAGAAAGATCTTGAATGATGTATCAGATGAAGTTTCAAATTGAAAGCACTTGGTTTCTCAATAAGTTGGCATTGGCCAAGTCCTTTAGCATAGGAAGGTTACCTAGATTCTAAGTCCATTTGTCCAAGATCAAGCCAACGGTCCACACAAAAGTATTTTAGGGTTTTTTGTTGTTATTGTGTACATTAAAGGGCTTGAAATTAAAAGTTAGTAGTTAATAGGTTAGAAGTTAGTATTGTTTTGCTTTTGCTTTTCATTTTAAGACTTTCTTTGGAGAACACTCAACCCACTTATCACAAGCATGGATCCTTGAACCAAGACATCTTCTAAAGGAAGGAAAAAAGGCCAAGTTTCCACACAATACCATGAAAGAGGGGAAACTTACAATCTCACAAACTAGAATGCTTATTCCTTTTATGTCACAAATTTAGCGTTATGTTAAGCAATCGTAATCGGACTTATGTAGAAGTCACAACTAATTGGACTCATGAAACATACCACACACAAAAAGAATATGCCAAAGGTGTAGCCTAATCTCATCCATACTCATGTTAATTTTTCAATTAACTAGTCTTAGGATTTTGAGATATCATAGGCCAAATGTAATGCATGAATGAAGAAAGGGAATGAGATGAAATGGGAGGGAAATGGATCAAACACAAATTGGTCAAAGGAGGACGTTTACCAAATTAATATCACCCATTCATTTTTGGATATGGAATGTATATTCCATCAATCCCCTAAATCCAATGATATTAACTCAACAAAGTCAAATCAACCTTGACCAAGGCCCAACAACAATAGTCAAACATCAACAAGTCATCAGATTTGGTCAACAAAATTATTTGGCATTTATTCAAATTAAAAATACTAAAATAAGGCATTTAAATTAAATATGGTTTGTCCAATTCCTAAAACCTCATCAAAACACCAAAGAGATGGCCATGAGATTTATCATAGGTCAAACAAGGTCAAAGGACCTTGGAGAAAAAAATTCATAATTTTTGGACATTTAAAATTATTTTTAAATAATTAAAAACAAATGAAAAATCAATTAAATCATAAAAAATAGTAATAATGATCGAAAAAATAATTTTAATTCAGAATATGAAAGTGGAAATTTTTTGAATATTTTTGGTGAAACTCCCATTTTTTTGGATCAATATTAAAATTAATATGAATTAATGAAAATCAAAGGAATTAAAATAAAAAACAGAAAATCAAAAAAGCGTGGACCACTTGATCTGCCTCATTAATTGAGGTGGCAGATCAAGTGGTTGAGCGCGCACGGTTCACCATACACTTGAGTAAATTGTCCACACACGTGGTAATCAACATGTACGCTCGTGATTAAAACATTTCAGCTAGATCCTATGGTTGTGAGAGATGCCAATATATCGCCGGAGCTGTTGCTCCGGTCTTCTTCTCCGGTGGACCTCACCGGGCTGGTCCACCTTCAACCATCAGCAGAATTAAAAAGAAGGACATGATTTCAAAGTAAAAATGACACTGAGCACGAATCTGACCTCAATTTATCCTAACTCCAAGTATATTGAGAGATACATGGAGTTGAAATTTGAGGTACATAAATTGAGTTGCTTCGATTTGGCCTCAAAGCAACTCAATCTTCTTGCCTACATTGGTAGGACTTCAGACTACCAAGGAATCAAGAGAATTGAGAAAGATTTAGAGAGAATCGAAGAGATTAAAATTTCTGGAAAATACCTTCAATGTAGGTCTGGATTCGGCTGTTCTTGCCTTGGCTCGTGCTTGATCTCACTCCAAATGCTTGTAGAAGAAGAATTGAATGCTCAAAATGTCTTGGATCCTTGGAGTTCTGAATCTCAAAATAGTGAGAATTCAAACTCAATTTCAAGTGAAATTCTCAGGATTATCCTTTGGAATGAGAGGGTTAGAGGTTTGGGATCAAAATTGGCGCGAATGTGTGTGAAATTCTGAGCATAAGGAGCTTTATTTATAGCCAATTCAATTGATATTTGCACACTTGAAATGAACTTCCAAAATTAGCAATGTGTGATGTATGAGTGCATGGGCGTGTGCAGGCCCATGAAATCACTCTATCTGATCCATAATTGAGTGTAAGCAAGGCTGAAGTCATGTTGGAATTCTAGGCAATTGTGCATGGATGTTTCAAGTTTAATCTTGCCAAATGATGATACCATGTTCAAGCCATGCGCAGCCTATTCATTTCTTGTCCAAAATGGATGAACTTGGAATTTTTGGAAAGGTTAGATCAAGAGGAACAACTTTCATTTCAACACTTTTCCATTTGGAGCTTAGAACTTGAAGCATTTTGAGGTGGAAGTTTGGAAATTTCAACATATTAATTTTTTTTCTAATTGTCAAGCCATATGTCTCAATATTCCATGTTGCTTAACTTTTTATGTGAGCTTCAAATGAGAAACGTGTATTCATCAAAGTTATATCTCTTTCAAAGACCTTCAAAATGGTCACCAATTTCATACCATTTGGATTTGAAATGATAGAGTTATGCATTTTTTAAGTTTGGAAAAATCACTTGATCAATGGTATAGGTCAAAAGTGACCTATAATGTAGCCTCATATCACATGCTCATAAAAGGTGAATAAGCTCTCACTCCAAACATAAAAGTTGAAGTAGACATATTGAGTTTGGTTGTACAACTTGGAAATATTTCATCTCATAAAAATTGAGCAAGTTATGGCCTTGGGAAGTTGACTTTCAAGTTAGGGTTTAGACAAAATGACCTATAATGTTTCAACATAGAAAATGACTTTCCAAGCAAAATTAGCTCTAGACCTAAACATGAAAGTTGTTTGGAATGTCGTTTAGAGTGACGTTTCTCTTGGAATAATTTTCATATCATGAAAATTGTGGGAGATAGAGTCTAGGGAGACCCAGTTTTGATCAGATGAATTCATCTGGCCAACCACCACCAACCAACTTACTAACCTTCAATTCTCTTGAATTTATAGGCTCATGGTAGATCATATATGCATAAGATGATGAATTTTTAAGTATCCCTTAAGAAATTTGATCAATTGGTGAGATAGCTTGTTGGAGAAGTTACTCAAGATACCCAGTCAAACTAGGGTTTCCTGTAACACCCCGATAAAAATAAGATAATTATTTAATTTAAGTTAATATTATATTTATTAATTTAATTAAATAATTGGAATTTTTGGATTATTATTATTATTATTATTGGAATAATAATTATTGGAAAGTATATAAGTTGGAAATAAGGAAAAAGAGTTCCATTTTGGTAAAAAAAGAGTTTTCACGTGAAAACAGAGAAGCGACTCAAAAAGAGGAAAAGGGCAAAGAGGCAGAGCAAGAGGAAGAAGGTTGGAGAAGAGAAGAGCTTGAGGCTAAAGGATTTCCGGATTAACTCAGGTAAGGGGGGTTTATCGTCGTTTAATGGGTATTATGGGTTAACATGTAATGGGTAGTGATAAACCGTTGAATTGACCCTAATTGGGATGTTGAATGCTGAAAAATTGTGTTGGATAAGTTGTGTTAAAGCTGTAATTGAATCTGTATTTGTGTGAGTTGTGATTTCCCGAACGTATAGCTTTTTACGGAATCGGAAGCGGAGGTCCGGAAGTCCTCCAACGGCAGAAAATGCGGAGAATTCTGCATTCTGCTTCGTGTTAGCGCAGGAACAGCTTTCTGTCTTGCGTTAACCGGTTAACCCAGGGTGTTAACCGGTTAACACTGTTAGGAATTGTGAGGTATTGTTGTTTTGCTTGCGTTAACCGGTTAACCCAGGGCGTTAACCGGTTAACACTGTTGTGAGTTGTGAAAATATTGCTGTTCTGTCTGCGTTAACCGGTTAACCCAGGGCGTTAACCGGTTAACACTGTTGAGTTTTGCCAGAAAGCGTGTTCTGTGTTGCGTTAACCGGTTAACCCAGGGCGTTAACCGGTTAACACTGTTGGAAATTGGAAAAATTAATATTTGAATAATGTGTGCATAATTGGTGTTTGGCCTATATTGGCGTATGATGTAATAGGGATTAATTCCCGCTGTTTTGAGCAGTATAGGTATTAGTAGAGTGTGTTAATACTGTGATTGAATTATTTGGCATGACATGATATGATTATGTGATAAATATGCTGATGATGTGTGAAAATATGCATAATGTTGTGAATGTATATATTATGCATGTGTTGGTGAATGGACTGTTTTATGGCTTAGAGTGTGAGCATATGTCCATTGTGGATCGTTGTTAATGATGTTGCATTGCTAGGTGAATTAGCATGCATATTGTGGCCTTTATGGTGGTAGCTAATTCCCATGGTGAGGAATTAGTGAGTAAATCATTGTGGATAATTGTTGAGGATTTTGCATTGCTAGGTGATTTAGCATGCATATTGTAGTCTTTATGGTGGTAGCTAATTCCCATAGTGAGGAATTAGTGAGTTGGTGGTAGCTAATTCCCGTGGTGAGGAATTAGTGAGTGAGTCACTAGGTCTCAAATGAGTGGGACTAGTGGGCTTGGTAGCCGTATCTGGATTTGATCGGTGAGGTGAACTATATGTTCACGAATAGTCGGTACCGCATGCATGGAGTCTCATTGCATAATGTATGTATGGCGTATAATATGAATGGATGTATTCCAATATTATACGTGTGTTTGTGTTGGCATTGAGTATGAGTATGAATTGTGTTGGCATTGAGTATGATAATTGAGTTGATGTGCCGTTACTGAATGTGTGATATGATTAGGGTGATTAATGTGTTATTTACTTAGCATTACATGATATTTTATAATGCTTATTATATCGATTGAGGAACTCACCCTTACAACTATGTTTTCAGGTAACGAGCAGTGATTGAGTAGAAGCTAGTGCTTGGAGTCTAGTGTAGTCTCCTTAGTGGGTCATGCTCTGATAGATGTAACATCGGGACGGGATGTTTTACCTTGTTGAATAATTTTACATGTAATGTGTTACATGTTTTGCATGATTGATTTGATTTCTATCCGCTGCGTATTGTGCAAAGGCTTAATGTTTTGAATTAATAAAAGAGCATGACAGTTATTTGGTGAATGGTGTGAAATGATTGTGTGACACCCTTAATTGCATAATTACTCTGATTGATATATTGCTATTTTAATTAAATATTTGGGATATTTTAGAAGGGTGTTACATTTCCAAGGCAAATCACCCTCAAACTCTTGAAGAAAACTTGATCAATATAACATGTAGTAATCATTCGTACTCATATATGATGCTCATAACCAAACTTGGATCAATTCAATGGTTGTGCTCTTTGCCATGAGGGTCTCAAACCCTAGATATGGACTCGATAGATCAATGGAGATCACGCCCTACCTACAAAAGAGTTAAGCAAAGGCAAAGTCATATTTTTGGTATTTTGGTTAGTGAAATGATAAAATACAAGTATGATACAATCGGATAGTGCTTGGTGATCTCTCCCAAAACAAACCCAATGAAAGAGGGGTAAGGAGGATGCCAAGGTATGATCCCAATGCTAATGCTTATGATGAAATTGCACGAGGGATCTTAGGGTCAAAAATGGGGTCTTACAGCTGCCCCTATTTAAGGACATTCTAACTGAGGAGGTGAAGATTAAAATCTTCATGTCGACTCAGTAGAATGGACTTAAATAACAACATATAGAAACAAATTATGGTCCCTAAGAGACCTCATGATGCCTATGATATGAATGTAAAAGTTAATGCTTTGTGGGGAAATACTGCCACAAAGGAAAAGAAATCAGAGGGACCGAAAATCTGCATGAGTCTAATGCATTCCTTAAGGAAAATTCACTGGGGAGACAGAGACTCTGATGGGATATTGGGCAAGAAGTAACGAACTAGAAATAAACGGTCAATCAAGACTCAACCCAATGAGGACATAACTCAAGGAGAGTAATTCTATCTAGATAATCAACTGGGGAGGAAACTGAAATAATAATCATCCACGAGGAAACAAACTCGGGGGGGGGGGGGGGGGGGAAGGAGAAAGGTTAAAGTCTTTCTGCTTAAGGGGATGACACTCTACAATTGAAGGAGGATAGACACCAGATTTGTATGGGGAAAGAGTACCGCCATAGAAAAGAGTAAAAATCTTGAATGAATCATGCAAACCATGAAATTATATGAATGTGTATGTATATGTATATATGATGATTATGCTGACAACACGATCACAAAGGATACAAAGGCGTCGGAAAGAATTTGAATCACTGGTACAATCCTCGGTCAATCCACAAAATATGGAGACAACTGCTGAAGAAAAGAGAGATCAATATCCCAAAGGCTCAAACCTAGCTGGGGAAGGAAGAGATCTACTGAGGAAAGAACATCAAATTTGTGGGGAATTTTAGGTCAACACCATAAAAATAGGAGACAACCCTACATAGAATAATCAAAAGCTGCTCAGGAACCAGGAGAAAAATCTGACTAGGAGCAAGTTGAATGGCGATTGGAGAGGAAACCAATGCAATCTACTGGGGAAAATCACCCATCTCTACTGAAGCTCCACCTTGCTGAGGAAATACGAACTCCGTTGGGGAAGACCGAAACTCCGTCGGGGAAAATAACACACCGCGGGGTATCTGAATCAACCAACTCAGACGAGGACAAGGAACAAAGCTCCACTGGGGATTAAACACTCCGCCTAGGAACTGAATCAACACAAATGTCTAGGACTTGCTATCCATCAAAATGATGTTGATATTCTTTTTAATTGCTTTGAAAAATTCTTGCTTTTATATATTTATGAAAAACTGATTTTGATTAAAAAATTAATTTTCGAAATGATCATAATAAAATTTAAAACTATTGGCTGAAGTAAATAAGAGTTGAAACAATTGGATAAAAGCTCAACTTTATTTAATGGAATGGTAGTCTGTAAATGACAAGACTCCATAGATTTTTACAAAGTTGAAAATGGTAATTTACATGGAAAAGGGTTACATTGAATATAAATGATCCTTAATCCTTCTACCAACTCTTGATATCCACTGCACTCTTGACCGTTGTTGGGGTGATGAATCGATGTCAATCCTTATGCTCAATCAAATCTTCAAAACCTTGAAGATCAGCAAAATGCAGTTACTTGCCATAATCCCTAATTTTTGCATAAGTTGCCCCAAGCTGGGGTACTCAACCTATCAGGAAATTCTTTCTGTTTTATGTCTCTATTTTTTGCCTGGACCGCCCTTTCGAGTTTTCAATCCACCGAGACGCTCATTTTTTCCTAAGCCGCCCTTTCGGGTTTTCAACTTAGCGAGTTGTTCTTTTATTTTTAGGCGAAGTATTTCTTGATTGCATATGCATTCACAAGACGAGTGAACTCTTCATCATCCATAGTTGTAAGAATCAAAGCACAGCCTAAAAAGGCTCTCTTAACAACATATGGGCCTTCATAATTAGGATTCCATTTTCCTCTAGAATCTAGATTAAACGTCAAAATCTTCTTGAGCACAAGGTCACCTTCTCTGAACACACTAGGTCTGACCTTCTTATCAAAAGCTTTCTTCATCCTTTGCTGATACAACTGGCCATGACACATGGCAGTTAATCTCTTCTCTTCTATCAAATTCAGCTGATCAAACCTAGTCTGACATCATTCAGCCTCATTAAACTTGGTTCCATGAGCACACATAATGAAGGAATCTCAACTTTTACGGGGAGCACTGCTTCCATACCATATACAAGAGAGAAAGGGGTTGCCCCTGTTGAAGTGCGAATGGATGTACGATACTCGTGCAAAGCCAATAGGAGCATCTCTTTCCAATCTTTGTATGTGACAACCATCTTCTAAATAATCTTCTTGATGTTCTTGTTTGCAGCTTCAACATCCCCATTCATCTTAGGTCTGTAGGGAGAAGAATTATGATGTGCAATTTTGAAGTTGTAAGACCCCAATTTTGACCCTAAGATCCCTCATGCAATTTCATCATAAGTATTAGCATTGGGATCATGTCTTGGAATCCTCCTTACCCCTCCTTCATTGGGTTTGTTTTGGGAGAGATCACCAAACACTTTGTGATATACCACATTTGTATTTTATCATTTCACTAACCAAAATACCAAAAATATGTCTTTGTGTTTGTCTAACTCTTTTGTAGGTAGGGCATGATCTCATTGATTCATCAAATTCACATCAAGGGTTTGAGACCTTCATGAACAAAGAGCACAACCAAGAATTGATTCAAGAATGGTTATTAACATCATATATGAGTTCCATTGATTCCTACATGTTATATTGATCAAGTTTTATTCAAGAGTTTGAGGGTGATTTGCCTTGGAAATCCTAGTTTGATTGGGTATCTTGAGTAACTTCTCCAACAAGCTATCTCACCAACTGATCAAATTTCTCAAAGGACACTTCAAATTTCATCATCTTATGCATATATGATCTACTATGAGCCAATAAAGTCAAAATAATTGAAGGTTAGCAAGTTGGTTGATGGTGGTTGGCCAGATGAATTCATCTGATCAAAACTGGGCCTGCCTAGACCCTATCTCCTATAACTTTCACCATATGAAAATTACTCCAATAGAAAACTTACTCTAGATGACATTACAAACAACTTTCACATTTATACCTAGATCTAGTTTTGTTTGGAAAATCACTTTATATGTTGAAACATTATAGGTCATTTTGTCTAAACCCTAATTTTAAAGTCAACTTCCCAAGGCCATAACTTGCTCAATCTTTATGATATGAAAAATATCCAAGTTTCATAATCAAATTCAATATGTCTACTTCAACTTTTATGTTTGGAGTGGGATCTAATTCAACTTTTTTGAGCATGTGATATGAGGCTACATTATAGGTCATTTTTGGCCTATACCATTGATCAAGTGATTTTTCCAAACTTCAAAAATGCATAACTCTAACATTTCAAATCCAAATGACATAAAATTGGTGACCATTTTAAAGGTGTTTGATAGAGGTACAACTTTTATTAAGACACTTTTCTCATTTGAAGCTCATATAAAAAGTTAAGCAAGGTGGAATATTGAGACATGTGGCTTGACACTTAGAAAAAATTTGATATGTCAACTATTTCCAAACTTCCACCTCAAATTTCTCCAAGTTCCAATCGCCAAATTAAAAAGTGTTGAACATGAAAGTTGTTCCCCTTGATCTCACCTCTCCAAAGAGCTCAAATTAATTCATTTTGGATGAGAAATGCATCGGTTGCGCATGGCTTCAACAGAGTGACATCACTTGGCATGGATCAAACTTCAAACATCAATGTACATTTGCCTTGCAATCCAAGCTTACTTCAGAGCATCTGATCTTCAAATTTGGACCTCTAGCAATCATTTCATGGGCCTATGCACGCCCATGCCCCATTGCATCACCATTTGCCAAAATTGGAAAGTGAAAGTGAGTCTGCAATTATCAACCATTCCAGCTATAAATAGAGCTTCAATTGCTTAGAAATGAACACATAATCGCGCCAGCTTTGATCCCCCATTTCAAACCCTCGGTTCTCAAAGGATAAGCCTGAAAAATTCTCTTAAATTTGAGCTTCAATCTCCACTGTTTTGGAATTCAATTCTCCAGGAATCCATTGCTTCTAAACCATTGAATCCTTCTTCGGCAAGCAAGTGGAATGAGTCCAAACACAAGCAAGATCAAGATCCATCGAATTTAGACCTCCATTGAAGGTATTTTTCAGAAATTTTAAACTATTCGATTCTCTCAAATTCTTGTTCAATTCTATTGATTCTTTGGTTGTCTGAAGTCCTACCAATGTAGGCAAGAAGATTGAGTTGCTTTGAGGTCAAATCGAAGTAACTCAGTTCATGCACCTCAAATTTTAATTCCATGTATCTCTTAATATATTTGGAATTGGAGTGAATAGAGGTCAGATTCGAGCTCAGTGCCATTTTTTCTTCAAGAACATGTCCTTGTTTTTCATTATGGTGATGGTTCATGGTGGACCAGTTCGGTGAGGTCCACTGGAGAAGATGGTTGGAGCTCTGGCACCGGCGATGACTTGGCAAGGTTTTGAACCACATGATCCATCTCTCACGTTTTAATCCTGAGCGTTGCTTTTGATTACCATATTTGCCACGCGCTGACTAAGGTCCATGGTGGATAGCACGCTAGGGACCATCTGATCTGCCACCTCAATTAATGAGGGAGATCTGATGGTCCCCGTAATTTAGATTTTCTGAATTTTTATTTTAATTGCATTTTCTTCAATAATTCATATTAAATTCAATATTGATCCAAAATATATGGGACTTTCACCAAAAAAATTCAAATATTTTTCTCTTTCATATTCTGAATTAAAATTATTTTTTGGATCATTATTAATATTTTTCATGAATTAATTGATTTTGCATTTGTTTTTAATTGTTTAAAAATATTTTTAAATGTCCAAAAATTATGAAATTTTTTCTCCAAGGTCCTTTGACCTTGTTTGACCTATGATAAATCTCATGGCTATTTCTTTGGTGTTTTGATGAGATTTTAGGAATTGGACAAACCACATTTAATTTAAATGCATTATTTTAGTATTTTTAATTTGAATAAATGCCAAATAAATTTGTTGACCAATTGTAATGACTTGTTTATGTTTGACTCTTGTTGTTGGGCCTTGGTCAAGGTTGATTTGACTTTGTCAAATTAATATCATTGGATTTAGGGGATTGATGGAATGCACATTCCATCTCCCAAAATGAATGGATGATATTAATTTGATAAATGTCCTCCTTTGATCAATTTGAGTTTTGATCCATTCCCCTCCCTCTTCATCTTATTCCCCTTCTTTATGCATCCATCTCATTTGGCCTATGATATCTCAAGGTCCTAAAGCTAGTTGATTGAAAAATTGACATGAGTATGGATGAGATTAAGCCATCTCTTTTGCATATTATTTTTGTGTGTGGTATGTTTCATGAGCATAGTCCATTATACTATGTGGACATGGCGCCGGATAGAGACCAGTTGAGGTCTATGTCTCAAAAAGACAAAGACACATTCAAAGAATATGCGCAGAGATTGAGGGAGTTGGCTCCCCAGATCACTCCTCCTTTGGAGGAGAAAGAGATGCAAAGATCTTTTTGAAAACCCTGAGTTCATTTTATTATGAACGAATGATCGCCAGTGCCCCCAGTGATATTACCGAAATGGTAAATATGGGGATGAGACTTGAAGAAGGGGTCGATGAAGGACGTTTGTCAAGAGATGAGGCGTCAACAAGTAAGAGGTATGGCAGTAGTTTCAGCAAGAAGAAGGACAATGAAGCAAATGCAATTTCCAGTGGGAGGCAGAGGAGGCCTCAAATCAGAAGAAATCCACAACCCCGTCAACATCATCATCATCAAGTATCTTCCGTTATTCCAATATTTTCTAATCAACCAGCAACACCAATTCAACAATAACAACAACAACATCAACGTCAACAACAACAACCGCAACAAAGAACGAACACCTACAACAACAACAATACCAGTCATCATCAGCAGAACTTTGAGAGGAAGAAGGTCTCTTTTGACCCGATTCCAATATCGTATGCAGAGCTGTATTCATCCTTGGTTCTCAAGAACTTGATTCAACCGAGGAATCCACCGCAGATCCCAGAACCACTTCCTTGATTGTATAAACCTGAGCTTCGTTGTGCTTTTCATCAGGGTGCACCTGGCCATGACATTGAAAACTGTTATCCATTAAAGTATGAGGTTCAAAAGCTTATGAAGAGTGGTATGGTGTCCTTTGAAGAACGTGCGCCAAATGTGAAAGCTAACCCTTTGCCCGCTCATGGGAACTCTTCAGTGAATATGGTGGACGGTTGTCCTGGTGAATTCAAAGTTTTTTATGTCCAGTTTATCCGAAGATCTTTGGTGCAGATGCACAAAGATATATGTTTGGTGAGTGAATGTGAACATGACCATGATGGTTGTGTTGTTTGTAGCGTGAACCTAAGAGGGTGTGTTATAGTGAAAAGGGACATCCAGCGTCTGATGGATGAAGGCATGATTTAGATTGTTTAACCCTGTCATATAGATGACGATGTCAATGTCATAGTTCCCGTTTTCAATCAACAAGAGAGGTTGGTAATCCAGTATGATAACAACAATAAGAAGAATGTCAGTCAAAGATCAGTATCGCAGTTGGTAATACGATTAGCGGGCCTAGTCCCGTATTCATCTGATAAGGTTGTGCCGTACTAGTACAATGCTACAATGATGAAGAATGGTCAAGAGGTCCTGTTACCTACGACTAGTTCAGTAGTGAGCATTTCCGATGTTACGAAGGTGACCCTCAGTGGTCGAGTGTTTGGGCCAGTCGCCCCAGAAAGTAAAGAGGAAATGATTGTTGGTAAGAAGGCGAAGGAACCTAATGTAGATCCGGTTGGTTGTTCAAAGGATAAGTCTGGTGAATCCAGCAACTTGAAAGCCAATGATGATGATGAGGTACTCCGATTGATTAAAAGGAGTGAATTTAATGTGGTTGAGAAACTTCTCCAGACTCCCTCGAAGATCTTAGTGTTGTCTCTGCTTTTGAATTCCGAAGCACACAGAGAAGCACTGCAAAGAGTTCTTGAACAAGCATATGTAGAGCAAGATGTTACTGTGGAACAGTTTGATCACATCATGGCTAACATCACTTCATGCAATAATTTGAGCTTCTGCGATGAAGAACTCCCTGAGGAGGGAAGAAATCATAACTTGGCTTTGCATATTTCAATGAACTGTAAGGAAGATGCTTTGTCAAACGTGCTTGTTGACACCGGTTCGTCACTCAATGTGCTTCCGAAGTCAACTTTGTCGAAGTTATCTTACCAAGGAGCTCCTATGAGGTATAATGGGGTGATATTCAAAGCCTTTGATGGCTCATGCAAAACGGTTATTGGTGAAGTGGACCTTCTAGTTAAGATAGGTCTGAGTGATTTTCAAATTACTTTTCAAGTAATGGATATCCACCCAGCCTACAGCTGTTTATTGGGAAGGCCATGGATTCCTGAGGCTGGAGTTGTTACCTCCACTCTGCACCAGAAGCTCAAATTTGTCAAGAATGGCAATTAGTGATTTTGGGAGGAGAGAAGGCGTTGTTCGTTAGCCATCTGTCATCCTTCTCGTATGTAGAAGCTGAGGATGAGGTTGGATCTTCGTTCCAAGCCTTATCTATTGCTGCTGAGAAGAGAGTTCGGGCACATATGTCCTTGTTGAAAGAAGCTCAGAATATTGTAGAAGAAGGTCTTGTTGATAAGTGGGGGCTCATGGTAGAGGTCTCCGACAACAAAGGAAGAACTAGTTTGGGGTTCCAGAAAGGCTCATCAACTGTTAGATCTGAAGATATGCAACTTAGCTTCCGCAGCAGAGGGTTCATCCATGGCAATGAACAACACTTAGCTGTTGTGCTAGAGGATATTGAAGAGGAAGACTACACCAACTTTGTGACGAATGGAAGGATATGCAACAATTTGACTGCCATTGATATTCATATTGTTTTGCATCGATCTAAGTAATTGCTTTTATATTTTAAAATCCTTCTTCTATGCATAAGGGAGAAGTGAACATTGTTTGGGCATTTTAAATTGATCATCAATAAAATTAATTCTATTCATCCACATCTTTGATGTTTATTTTTACTTTTTGCTTTATTCTGAAAATGGTAATCACAAAAAACATAAATAAACAATATAATTGTCTATCTGCATAATATTTGGTCACAAATTCACTTCTCTAAAATCAAAATATCAAATCATTATGCAGGTTGGTTCCTAACCCCATTGAATACAATGATCCTTCTCCTTCTCCAAATTTTGAATTCCCTGTGTTTGAGGCCGGGGAGGAAAGTGATGTAGAAGTGAGTGATGAACTGTCTCGTCTTCTTGAGCAAGCTGAAAAGATTATTCAGCCGTTTGAAGAGCAGATTGAGCTAGTCAACTTGGGTTTCGAGGATGATGTGAAGGAAGTCAAGATTGGGTCTCGATTGCGTCCAGATGCTAAGAAGGGGTTTATTGATCTTCTTCGAGAGTATTCAGATATGTTTGCTTAGTCCTATCAAGACATGCCTGGTTTTGATTCTGAGATTGTGGAGCATAGATTTCCGTTGAAGCCAGAATGCCCTCCAGTCAAGCAGAAGTTGAGAAGAACGCATCCTAATATGGCTGTGAAGATCAAAGAGGAAGTGCAGAAGAAGATTGATGATGGTTTCCTTGTAACTGCTGAGTATCCACAATGGGTGGCCAATATTGTACCTGAACCGAAGAAAGATGGAAAAGTCTACATGTGTGTCGATTATAGAGATTTGAATAAAGCCAGTCCAAAAGATGATTTCCCTCTACCACACATTGATATGTTGGTAGATAATATGGCTAAATTCAAAGTCTTTTCGTTTATGGATGGATTTTCCGGATATAATCAAATCAAGATGGCACCCGAGGATATGGAGAAGACCACATTCATTACAACCTGGGTAACATTCTGTTATAGAGTGATACCTTTCGGTCTAAAGAATGCTGGTGCAACTTACCAGAGAGAAATGACTACTCTGATGAAGATCCATGATGCATAAAGAGATCTGCTGAGGAAAGAACAACCAATCTGTGGGGAATTTTAAGTCAACACCATAAAAATGGGAGACAACCTTACAGAGAAAAGAACAAAAGCTTCTCAGAAACCAGGAGGAAACTCTGACTGGGAGCAAAGATACATGGAGATTGGTGGGGACACCAATGCGATCCACTGGGGAAAATCAAGCATCTCTGAAGAAGATCCACCTGTTGACGAAATACGAACTCCGCTGGGGAAGGCCGAAACTTTGTTGGGGACAAGGACACACCGCAGGGTATCTGAATCAACCAACTCAGCTGGGGATAAAGAAAGAAGCTCCACTGGGGGTCAAACACCCCGCCTAGGAATTGAATCAACACAAACGTCTAGGGATACCCGAAGAGTTAACTTCTTGGGGAACCTCTAATGCTTCACACTTAAGGACTTGCTTCTTACTGAAATGCGGTTGATATTCCTTTTACTTGCTTTGGAAAAATTCTTGCTTTTATATATTAAAGAAAACTTCATTTTGATTTAAAATTTTAATTTCAAAATGATTATAATAAAATTTAAAACTATTGGCTGAAGTAAATAAGAGTAGAAACAATTCGGATAAAAGCTCAACTTTATTTAATAGAATGGTAGTCTGTAAATGACAAGACTCCATAGATTTTACAAAGTTGAAAATGGTAATTTACATGGAAAAGGTTACATTGAATACAAATGATCCTTAATCCCTCTACCAACTCTTGATATCCACTGTGCTCTTGACCGCTGCTGGGATGATGAATCGATGTCAACCCTTGTACTCAAACAAGTCTTCGAAATCACTGAAGAATAGCAGAATGCAGTTACTTGCCATAATCCCTAATTTTTGCATATGTTACCCCAAGCTGGGGTACTCAACTTATCGGGAAATTTCTTTCTGTTTTTATGTCTCTAATTTTTGCCTGGATCGCACTTTCGGGTTTTCAATCCACCGAGACGCTCATTTTTGCCTAAGCCGCCCTTTCGGGTTTTCAACTTAGCGAGTTGTTCTTCTATTTTTTAGGCGAAGTATTTCTTGATTGCATCTGCATTCACAGGACGAGTGAAATCTTCACCATCCATACTTGTAAGAATCAATGCACCGCCTGAAAAGGCTTTCTTGACAACATATGGGCCTTCATAATTGGGAGTCTATTTTCCTATGGAATCTGGCTTAACGATAAAATATTCTTGAGCACAAGGTCACCTTCTCTAAACACTCGAGGTTTGACCTTTTTATCAAAAGCTTTCTTCATTCTCTGCTGATATAATTGACCATGACACATGGCAGTCAATCTCTTCTCTTCAATCAAATTCAACTGGTCAAACCTGGTTTGACATGATTCAGCTTCAGTCAATTTGGCTTCCATGAGCACACGCAATGCAGGAATCTCAACCTCCACACGGAGTACTGCTTCCATACCAGACACGAGAGTAAAAGGGGTTGCCCCTGTTGAAGTGCGGATGGATGTACGTGTAACACCCCAAAATTTGCCCTCCTCATTCATTCATTTAGCATTTCATATTGCATTTCATCATGTCAATCAGAATTAGATCCAAGAAACTTTAAAAAAAAAAAAATCGAAAATAGAAAATAATAATAATAATAATAATAATTTTTTACAAAAAAAAAATGAATAAAAATAATAATAAAAAAATAAATAAAATAATAGAAATTTTTTTGGACTTGGGTCTCTCTCATTTGAGCCCACAAAGCCATGAAATTCAGTCTATAAATACCAAGGCTTCACTTGAGAAAAAGGAAGAGAAGCAAAATACTCTGAGGTTTCCTCGGAACAAAACCCTGAGGAAAAAGATAGTGAGAGAAGAGCTAACAAAGTTCAGAGCAGCCTTCAAACCCTGAAGGGAATTTGAATGTATGAGGTATGATGGATGAATTTCATTATGTTTTTGCCCACGGGTTTAATTATGCATGAATGGGTGAAACCTATGCCTTGAATGTTTAATCACATGATTTTTGAAATGTATGCCACAGGGTTTGAGGTTTCTGAAACCATACTGTTATCCATGAAAAAAATGCTTATCGTGTTTCACTAACCCTTTTGTTGAGTTTTTGTGAGGGCTCACAGACTCTTGCAGAGATGGTTTGCGTGGTTTTCCCACTTTATTTGTGGGATACCCCCTGGAGGTTCATTCTGATTACCTGTACTGACTCACCTTTCTTTGATGGCATTAGCTTGGGAGATCCCTGGGTTTCTTACTCCTTTAATTGCTGTTACTTCAGATCTTTATCCGTGTGGTACTTTTACCTCTTTTTCCGCATTATATCGCTTTCTTAGCTGGAAGACCTCGATAGGAGGCATTTGTTTTCTTTTGTTTATTTACTTCTGAACCCCTTGTTGGCACATTTACTTTATACATGTTTGTTTTGTATGTGTTCGTATCCCTGCAGGTAGCGCGGTTCCTTCGTCAAGGACTGCCTTTTTGCCCTTGAGCATTCCAAACCCTAAAACCCAAAGCAACACGTTAACTCCTCCTACTACAGGCGAGTAAGTCTCCAAAGGTCGAGCATCCGGTAGATTGCATAGTGACGTCGTTCGTCCAAAACCCAATCCATAACCCCATAGTTAGCCGAACTACGTTTTGCTCTGATTCTCAAGCCAGATGAGATACGTAGGCATAAGACGCGATGTCTTAGCGAGCACAATTACCCTTAACCCCTAGGTAGCCAAGCTACGAAGACTCTGATTCTCATATTCATATGAGATACGTATGCAGTGGATGCGACATCCGCGCGAGTCATTTTCATTTAACCCCCTTTTTTTAGTAAATAACACATTAGATAAACCCACACCCTTTAGACAAGAACTACAAAAGTGGATCCCGTAGAGTACTACGGATGCGTAGGGGTGCTAATACCTTCCCTTCGCATAACCGACTCCCGAACCCAAGATTTGGTTACAAGACCCCGTCTTGTCCTTTTCTTTTTCAGGTTTACTTCGAGCGTTTCCTTTCCCTCCTTTGGGATGAATAAGGCACGATGGCGACTCTTCTGTCATTTTCTTTCGCCGGTTGTTTTTTTGCGCACTGTATTTTTCAGGTTGCGACAGTACGATACCCATGCAAAGCAAATGGGAGCATCTCATGCCAATCCTTATATGTGACAACCATCTTCTGGATAATCTTCTTAATGTTCTTATTCGCAGCTTCAACAACCCCATTCATGTTAGGTCTGTAGGGAGAAGAATTATGATGTGCAATCCTGAAGTCTTTGCAAAGAGCTTCCACCATATTGTTATTCAAGTTTGATCCATTATCTGTAATGATCTTACTTGGCACACCATAACGGCATATGATTTGGTTCTTGATATACCTTACAACAACTTGCTTGGTTACATTTGCATATGATGCCGCTTCAACCCATTTTGTGAAGTAATCAATTGCCACTAGAATGAAACGATGTGCATTCGAAGCTTTGGGCTCAATCATATCAATTTACCACATGGATAAAGGCAATGGGGAAGAGATAACATTCAAAAGTGTCGGAGGAATATGAATCTTATCAGCATAAATTTGACACTTGTGGCATTTCTTCACAAATTTGCAATAGTCAGATTCCATTGTCAGCCAATAGTAACCTGCTCGCAACATCTTCTTCGCCATTGCATGTCCATTGGAATGAGTACCAAAGGAACCTTCATGCACTTCAGTTATCAACAAGTCTGCTTCGTGTATATCCACACATCTGAGCAAAACCATGTCGAAGTTTCTCTTGTACAGTATATCACCATTCAAGTAGAAATTACCGGCTAATCTTCTCAAAGTCTTCTTATCTTTCAAAGATGCCCCAGGCGGGTAAAACTGACTTTGGAGGAAGCATTTGATGTCGTAATACCACGGCTTTTCGTCTTTGATCTCCTCAACGGCGAACACATGAGCTGGCCTATCAAGACACATCACAGATAAATTGGGAACTTCATTCCAATATTTCACTATAATCATTGATGTCAATGTTACAAGAGCATCTGCCATCCGGTTTTCATCTCGAGGGATATGATGAAACTCAACCTTTGTAAAGAAAGTTGAAATCCTCCTCGCATAATCTCTATACGATATTAAACCGGGTTGATTCGTCTCCCATTCTCCTTTGATCTAATTCACAACCAAAGCCGAATCACCGAAGACATCCAAATAGTTGATTATGAGATTCATGGCCTCTTCAAGCCCCATAATGCAAGCTTCATATTCTGCCATGTTGTTTGTACATTTGAAAGTCAATCTAGTTGTAAATGGTAGATGTGTGGCTTGAGGAGTAATAATCAATGCCTCGATTCCATTTCCATATTTATTAACAGCTCCATCAAATACCATGCCCCAACGGGAACCATGCTCTGGCCCCTCTTCAAGAAATGGTTCATCACAATCTTTCATTTTTAAGTACAAAATCTCTTCATCAGGAAAATCATACTGCACTGACTAGTAATCTTCAATTGGTTGGTGAGCCAAATGGCCAGTCAAGATACTAATTTTGATCGCTTTCTGAGATCGGTATTCGATATCATACTCTGACAACAACATCTCCCAACGGGAAATCCTCCCGGTTAAAGCAGGCTTCTCAAATATATACTTGATTGGATCCATTTTGGATATCAACCAAGTGGTATGATTCAACATATACTGACGTAGACGCTTAGCAGCCCAAGCCAATGCACGATAAGTCTTCTCAAGCATTGAATACCGAGTCTCACAGTCGGTGAACTTCTTTCTGAGGTAGTAAATTGCAAATTCTTTCTTTCCAGTCTCATCTTACTGACCAAGAACACAACCCATACTATCTTCTAACACATTCAAATACATGATCAATGGTCTTCCTTCAACTGGTGGAGACAAAATCGGAGGTTCAAGCAGATATTCTTTGATACTGTCAAAATCTTTCTGGCAGTCTTCGGTCCAATCACAAGACTGATCTTTCCGAAGAAGCTTGAATATAGGCGCACATGTGGCAGTCATGTGGGAAATGAATCTAGAAATATAATTCAAGTGGCTGAGAAAACCTCTGACTTGCTTCTCAGTTTTGGCCACAGACATCTCTTGTATTGCTATGACCTTGGCAGGATCAACTCCAATACCCTTCTCACTGACAATAAAGCCCAACAACTTACCAGAACGAACACCAAAAGTACACTTATTGGGATTCAAGCGGTGTTTATACTTCCTCAAATGCTGGAATAGCATCAACAAATGCTCAACATGTTCCTCTTCATCAATCGATTTAGCAATCATGTCATCGACATAATCTTCAATCTCTTTATGTATCATATCATGAAAAAGAGTAGTCATTGCTCTCTGGTAAGTTGCACCAACATTCTTTAGATCGAAAGGCATCACTCTATAACAGAATGTTAGCCAAGTTGTAATGAATGTGGTCTTATCCATATCCTCGGGTGCCATCTTGATCTGATTATATCCGGAAAATCCATACATAAATGAAAAGACTTTGAATTTAGCAGTATTGTCTACCAACATATCAATGTGTGGTAGAGGGAAATCATCTTTTGGACTGACTTTATTCAAATCTCTATAATCGACACACATGCGGACTTTTCCATCTTTCTTCGGTACAAGCATAATATTGACCATCCATTACGGATACTCAGCAGTTACAAGGAAACCGGCATCAATATGCTTATACACTTCCTCTTTGATCTTCACAACCATATCAGCGCGCGTTCTTCTCAACTTCTGCTGGACTGACGAGCATTCTGGCTTCAACGGCAATCTATGCTCCACAATCTCAGAATCGAAACCAGGCATGTCTTGATAGGACCAAGCAAACACATCTGAATACTCTCGAAGAAGATCAATCAACCCCTTCTTAGCATCTGGACGCAATCGAGACTTAATCTTGACTTCCTTCACATCATCCTCGGAACCCAAGTTGACTAGCTCAATCTGTTCTTCAAACTGCTGAATAATCCTTTCATCTTGTTCAAGAAGACAAGACAATTCATCACTCATTTCCACCGTGAATTCAAAATTTGGAGAAGGAGAAGGATCATTGTATTCAATGGGGTTAGGAACCAACCTGCATAATGATTTGATATTTTGATTTTAGAGAAGTGAATCTGTGACCAAATATCAAGAAGATGGACAATTATATTATTTATTTATGTTTTTTGTGATTACCAATTTCAGAATAAAGAAAAAAGTAAAAACAAAACATCATAGATGTGGATGAATAGAATTAATTTTATTGATGATCAATTTGAAAATTCCCAAACAATATTCACTTCTCCCTTAGGCATAGGAGTTGGATTTTAAAAACATATAAAAGCAATTACTTAGATCGATACAAAATAACAGGAATATCAACAACAGTCCAATTGTCGCAAGCCTTTCCATGCATCACAAAATTGGTATAGTCTTCCTCTTCGTCATCCTCTAGCATGGCAGCTAAGTGTTGTTCATTGCCATTAATGAACCCTCCGCTATGGAAGCTGAGTTGCATATCTTCAGATCTTGCAATTGATGATCCTTTCTGGAACCTCAAACTAGTTTTTCCCTTGTTGACTTCGGAAGCAAATTTAGTGACGACCCGGTGTCAACAAGCATGTTTGACAAAGCATCTTCCTTGCAATTCATCGAAATATGCAAAGCCAAATTACAGTTTCTGCCCTCCTCAGGGAGTTCTTTGTCGCAAAAGCTGACTTTATTGCAAGAAGTGATGTTGGCCACAATGTGATTGAACTGATCCACAGTAACATCATGTTCTACAAACGCTTGTTCTAGAACTCTCTGCAGTGCTTTTCTATGCGCTTCAGAATTCATCAGCAGAGACAACACTGAAAGTTTTGAGGGGGTATGGAGCAGCTGCTCAACCACATTGAACTCACTCCTTTTGATTAGTCGAAGTACCTCATCATCATCATTGGTTTTCAAATTGCTGGATTCACCAGACTTATCTTTTGAACAACCAACTGGGTCTATACTAGGCAACTCCACTTTCTTACCAATAATTGTTTCCTCTTTATCCTTTGGGAACACCGGCTCAAACACTCGACCACTACGGGTCACCTTTGTAACATCAGCAATGCTCACCACTGAACAAGTCGTAGGTAATGGGACCTCTTGACCATTCTTCATCATTGTAGCGTTATACTGATATGGCACAACTTTATCAGATGAATATGGGACTGGGCCCGCTGACCGTATTACCAACGACGATACTAATCTTTGATTGTTGTTGTTACTGGAGTCATACTGGATTACCAACTGCTCTTGTTGCTTGAAACAGACACTATGACATTTACGTCGTCACCTACATGACGGGATTGAACAATGTGGATCATGCCTTCATCCATCAGGCGTTGGATGTCCTTTTTCACAACTTCACAACCCCTCAAGTTAACACTACAAACAGCACAACCATCATGGTCGTCCTCGCACTCACTTACTAAACAAACGTCCTTATGCATCTGCACTAAGGACCTCCTGATAAAACGCACATAAAACACTTTGAATTCTCCAGGAAAACCGTCCACCATATTCACAGAAGAGTTCCCATGGGCGGGCAAAGGGTTTGCTTTTACATTTGGCGCACGGTCCTCGAAGGACACCATACCACTCTTCATAAGCTTCTGAACCTCATACTTTAATGGATAGCAGTTTTCAATATCATGTCCGAGTGCTCCTTGATGAAAAGCACAACGGAGTTCATGTTTATACCACCAAGGAAGTGGTTCTAGAATCTACGGTGAGTTCCTCGGTTGAATTAAGTTCTTGAGAACTAACGATTGATACAACTCTGCATATGACATAGAAATCGGATCGAAAGAGACCTTATTCCTCTCAAAGTTTTGTTGATGATGATTGTTGTTGGTATTGTTCTCGTTGTAGGTGTTGGTTCGTTGTTGCAGCTGTTGTTGTTGATGTTGTTGTTGTTGAACTGGTGTTGCTTGATGATTAGAAAAGACCTGAATTACCGAGGATACTTGATAATGATGATGTTGACGGGATGTTGGATTCCTTCTGATCTGAGGCCTCCTCTGCCTCCGACTGATTACTGCATTCGTCTCACTATCCTTCTTCTTACCGAAATTACTACCATACCTCTTGCTTGTTGTCGCCTCATCTCTTGACAAATGTCCCTCACGGACTCCTTCCTCCAGCCTCATCCCCATGTTTACCATTTTGGTAAAGTTACTGGGGGCACTAGCAATCATTCATTCATAGTAAAATGAACTCAGAGTTTTCAAGAAGATCTTTGTCATTTCTTTTTCCTCCAAAGGAGGAGTGATCTGGGCAGCCAACTCCCTCCATCGCTGTGCATACTCTTTGAATGTCTCTTTATCCTTCTGAGACATAGACCTTAGCTGGTCTCTATCTAGCGTCATGTCCATATTATACTTATACTGTTTGACGAAAGCCTCCCCCAAGTTGTTGAAAGTACGATTGCTAGCACTGCCCAATCCCATGTACTAACGAAGCACAACGCTAGTCAGGCTATCTTGGAAGTAGTGAATAAGCAATTGATCATTATCGGTCTGAGTAGACATCTTGCAGGCATACATCACAAGATGACTGAGCGGACAAGAGTTCCCCTTATACTTTTCAAAGTCAGGCACTTTGAACTTCACCAGGATCTTGACGTTCGGCACTAAGCACAACTCAATAACACTCTTCCCGAACAGGTCTTTACCTCTCAGCGTCTTCAATTCCTTGCGCAACTCAAGAAACTGATCTTTCATCTCATCCATCTTCTCATACACATCCAGACCCTTAGACGGCTTGGAATGATAGATGGTGTCCTCTACGTGAGGCAAAGTGTGCATAATGGGAGGTGGCACGGACATGACCGGGCTAGATACCGGCATGGAAGCAAAGGTAGACGTAAAGCCTTCAGGCACAAAGTTGGACGTCATTCAACATGGGAATCCGGAAGGAATATTTGGCGTGAAATGGGCAGTAGAAGCATGCACGGTAGAGGTAACCACTTCTGAAATAATAGTCCTCGCGGGAGGAGTTGCAGGCGTTGGAGAAGCTTGACTCTGAGCTGCAAGAACTGACTCCATCATGGCAGTCAGGCGGGCGATTTCATCCTTCAGCTCTCTGTTCTCTTTCTCTAGGTGCTCCATAATTCTTAGATGATTGGCTCAGGTATTGTACCGGTGAGTCAGCTTGGCTAAAGCACAGAAGAAACACCAATCAGACATCTGGTGAAAACTTGCTTATGCAAATGATGCATGAAATGCAATGCTTGATTATTTTTATTTTCAAGGAACTTACTATATCATTTGCAAATATATATTTGAATAGCAATTGCAACAATTTGATATGACCAAAAATCTATTTTTATTTATATAAATTGGAAGGATTACACTGAGTACAATTTCAGAAACCAAATGAAAAATACAAGAGAAAAGGAGACTAGTCATCCTAAGGATACCTAACAACAATGTCAGAAGATCTGGCTGTAGGTGCGTACTTCCTTCGAATGCAACATATCTCAGTCTCAAAAGAAGCCTTCATATGAGTTTTCTCGAGGACAAGCTGATCAACAATCTTCTTCCAAGCAACGGAAGGCTGAGGCATGCTAGAAGATGAAACCTCTGGCTTTCTCTGTCTCTTCGTCCCTCGGTCTTCAAGTAGCTCAATAAGTGCATCTTTGTCCTTAGACTCCAACTGCAACTCTTCATGCTTCTTGCTCAAAGCACGGAAACGCTCTTCCCACATATCCTTCTCTTGCTTCCTCTTGACGAGCACGTCTTCCAACTCCTCTACATCTTGGTTAGGGAGAGTTAATGGCTCAACCACAACCATATACATAGGTATCTCACAAGGATAAGGCATCTTCAACTCCAAAGCTCTCTTCTTCCCCTAAAGAGTGTAAGCTTCCCAAGCTACACAATTGCACGGACCAAGCTCGGATCTTTCTTTCCTATGCACATTATGCCAAGCATGCACAATATTCTGCTTCAAATGTTGGGGATCTTTACCCTCTTGATAGAAAAGACCTTCTAACAAAATGTTATTAGGTTTGTCTCTCAAGGGGAACCCAAGTTGACGACGAGCCAAAAGCAGGGTTGTAGTTAATTCCTCCTTGTGTACCAATGAGGGGAACATTAGAGAATTCACCACAACTATCAATAATATCCAAACTGCTCAATGACGGATGATACCAAACTATATCATCATTAGTGAGAGACATAAGTCTCTGAGACCACCGTAGACATTGTTTATTCTCCACAAAAGCAGGTGTCTGAGGCAAGTGCGAAATAAACCACTTGTACAGAAGAGGGATACAACAGACAATTGTTCCACCACCCTTAGAATTTCTTAGATGCAAAGAGAAATACATATCACCCAACAAAGTAGGCACAAGATTCCCAATCAAGAAAAGTATAATGGCGTTAACATCAACAAAACCGTCAATGTTAGGGAACAAACCTAATCCATAAATGAGCAACACAAAGATAGCTTCAAAAGCATCCATACTACCGGCTTGAGCAAAAGTAGTAGCTTCCTTGATGAGGAAATCACATGGCAACCCAAATAATCCTCCTTTCTTCACCCAATGAGTCTCTATCTCAGACTTCTTCAAGTGAAGAGCTTCAGCAATAATACTAGATCGGGGAATCTCCTCCAATCCACTAAAAGGCACTCTACTAGAAACAGGTATCCCCAAAAGATGAGAATACTCCTCCAAGGTAGGCACAAGCTGATAATCTGGGAAAGTGAAACAATGGTAGAGAGGATCATAGAACTGCATTAGCACACTCAAAAGTCCTTCAAGCACATCAGCAGACAAGATAGACAGAAGCTTCCCATGATGTTGTTTGAAGTCCAAGGGGTCTAATATAAAATATGCTAGCTTCCTTAACTCTTTCAAGTTGGGACATCTGAAACTTTACTTCTTAGTGTTCCTTCATCCACAATCCATGGTCTGAAAATATTTGCAAATGATACCTTAGTTCCTTGAAATTTCCGTGTGATGAATGTTATGATGCGCATGAATGCATGAATGCAACAATCACAAATAAGGGATCACACACAACGCAAAAAAAACAAAGGTCAAGCGATGAATCAAGTCTTTGTCAAGATCAATCATCCATTTTGGTGGATTATGGTTTACACCTTATCAACACCCAAGTTCCATTGATATTGACAAGACTTGATTGGATCAACCAAGAATCAAGGGTTTGTTGTGAGTCAGGAGCATGGAGTATGGGTAAGAACCATCCCAAAGGAGTGAACTAAGGATAAAATCCATTAGATCATATTCTAAAAAGTTCCCAGAGTCTTAATTCCATCTATCGGATATTACAGGTTAAGATGACTGACTCATCGACCCATAATATTCTCAAGAGAAACTCGTCTGAGTGTAGTATCGCGTAACAACTGTTCTACGATCCTCAGCTTCTCGGACCCAATTAGAGATAGCAATGCCTAACCACAAATACTTGTGTGACATTTCCAAATCCAAAAGAGTCTCCACTGAGCAGATGGGTCTCAAGCCAAATTGTTAAGGACTACTCCACACAAGTCGAACATGACTATACCATCCTCATATCTTAATTGCACTCAAGTTCGGGTTAGAACTTATCTCACCACTCAGAGATCACCAAGCACAACAAGCAAATTATATCACACATACATATATACAAACATCACATATATACAAATATATTCACACAAAAAGTAGGCTAAACCCACTGGAGACTACTCCCTAGTAGAGTCGCCACTTAATTTCTGTAGCGGTAAATTCATGATCATCAAGTTATGGATAAGCTAGAGATCAAATAACAAGAGTCGCCATCGCGCTTTTATTGTTTCCAAGGGAAAAGGGAAAAAAGTACGAACAAAACCCAAAAGTAAGAAGTTTTCAAATCAAAACTAATAAAATGTCAGAGATTACAGGTAAGGGGATTGGTTACACAGAGGGAAGGTGTTAGCACCCAAAGTATCCTAGGTACTCCTAGGGAGCCCTTTTTGTATGCATATGTACTTTGGTATAAAGTGATGTTTACAAAAAAATAGAATGGGGGATGAGAAAAGAATTCATTAATTATATTTTTGTGTTTGACAAGACCTTCGGTCTTGTGCCTACGTACCGACATAAAAATGAGGGATCAAAACCTCGTAGTTTGTGATACAAATTTCAAGGTGGATGCATTTCTTTTAACAAAAATTAAGTTTGAAAGACACAAAGACCTAAAAATGGTTTGAATTAGTTAGTTCTTTTTTGGCTTTTTGAAAGTTTAAGTCAAGTATAGTTAAGTTTATTTTCAAGTTTGATTTAGAAAAGAAGTTTGAAAATGCAATGGCATAAGGCCAAAGTTTCTATCTTTTTGCAAAAGTGGTCAAAGTTTAGAACGAAATAAGTTCAATCAAAGAAGGTTTTGAAAAAGAGGGGGAGAGATTTTGAAATTAAAGAAGTGGGGAGGAGATGAAGAGACTATCCTATGTATAAAATTATAAGTTTAGAGTTGAAAAGATCTGACCAAATGTGTAGCAATCCAATAGACAAGAATGTCAATAGAAACCCATAATTCCCTTTGGACTTTTAGAATCAAGCAACACACAAATGCATAATTATATTAATCTTGAAGAGCAAAGGCATCAAATAAAGATGGCCACATCCAAGCTTATCCATTCCATGATCTTCCTCAAAGTAGCCCATGTAATAGATGAATTTCACAAGTCACAGGTTCAAAATAACAGCTTCACAATGATCATGTTACAGATGAACTCAGAAAGATCTTGAATGATGTATCAGATGAAGTTTCAAATTGCAAGCACTTGGTTTCTCAATAAGTTGGAATTGGCCAAGTCCTTTAGCATAAGAAGGTTGCCTAGATTCTAAGTCCATTTGTCTAAGATCAAGCCAACAGTCTACACAAATGTTTTTTTAGGGTTTTTGTTGTTATTATTTACATTAATGGTCAAATACCACACAAACAAACAAAGCACAAAATATATCACAGAATATGGTCCAAGAGGACAAAGTGAAAATTGCATTAACATAAACAATTAGAATGATATGAACAATGGAAAATGTATAAAAGCTAGAATTAAATGACATTAAAGTAAAGGGCTTGAAATTAAAAGTTAGTAGTTAATAGGTTAGAAGTTAGTATTGTTTTGCTTTTGCTTTTCATTTTAAGACATTCTTTGGAGAACACTCAACCCACTTATCACAAGCATGGATCCTTGAACCAAGACATCTTCCAAAGGAAGGAAAAAAGGCCAAGTTTCCACACAATACCATGAAAGAGGGGAGACTTACAATCTCACTAACTAGAATGCTTATGCCTTTTATGTCACAAATTTAGCGCTATGTTAAGCAATCGTAATTGGACTTATGTAGAAGTCATTACTATTTCAGGTCGGGCAATAGAATTTTGGTGTTAATGCATGTTAGAGACATAGTATAATGGACTATGCTCATGAAACATACCACACACAAAAAGAATATGCAAAAGGTGTGGCCACTACGCCAAAAATGACTTTTAACAGTGCATCTTAGACAGCGCTTTTAAAAGAAAGCGCTGTCTAAGGTTAAAATTAAAATAAAACACGGAAAATGTTCCAAAAAAATAATGAAAGCGCTGTCTAAGGGGGGGTCTTAGACAGCGCTTTCTAAAAGCGCTGTCTAAGACCCCCCCTTAGACAGCGCTTTTAGAAAGCGCTTTTAAATATAGACCTTAGTCAGCGCTTTTGATAAAGCGCTATCTAAAGTCTTTTAAATATGTTCTTCAATATTTCTTCATTTCACACACACACTCTTAAAACTCTCCAATGGCGACCCAATTGGTTGCACCAACCTCATCACAAACCGAAAAGGTTCATCAATTCTTCAACGAATTAGAATCTCACAAAAACACGCTCACCAAATGCACCGACCTATTCACCACACTCTCTAACCATTTCTCCACCGTACAAGACTCAATCTCCCAGAAACTCCAAACCCTAGATTCGAAATTTCAATCCCTTGAATCCCGCTCCAAGGAAACCCTAGAATCCCTCGACAACCAAGAGAATTCCATCCCCGAGCGTGAATCCTCCGCCGCTGCACGCATTGATGAGCAGAAGGAAGCCGCACTTGCTGACCTTTGTAACTCCGTTCCTATGTCGACGCTCAATATCTCCGACGCGCTTAAATCGTTGTCGAGGAAAATGGACGCGTCCGCGTTGCTTCGGTTTGTGGTTTCGAAGAGGAAGGAGTCGATAATGCTGAGGCCGGAGATTGTGGTGGCGATAAAGGAGGCTGTGGACCCGCCGAGATTGGTTCTGGATGCGGTGGAGGAGTATTTGAAGAGTAAAACTGAGGCGAAGTCTGGTGTTACTGATAAGAGATGGGCTTGTGGGCTTTTGATTCAGGGATTGATTGCGGAATCGAGTGTGTATTCTAGAAGGATTGTGGAGAGAGCTGCGGGGCTTGTGGATTTGTGGAAGGAGCAGCTGGATGGGGAGCACGAGAAGGGTGCTGCTGAAATGGTGATGTTTTTGCAGATTGTGGCGTGCTTTGGGTTAAGGTCGAAATTCGATGATGAGTATTTGAGGAAATCTGTGATGGAGTTTGCTTCAAGGAGGGATATGGCCAAGGTGGCTGCTTCCTTAGAATTTGGTGACAAGATGATAGGTTTGTTTCTTTTCTTTAACCTTTGCATATGCTTAGTGTTTTTTGATTATATTATCTATGTTGGTAGAAGATTCTGTTAATTATCTATGTTATTAGAATGGTGTTAAAAAGGCTCCATTCTTAATCAATTATATGAACTGGTTTATCATTTTGAGATGTTGCCCGTGTATGACTTATGTCTGCTCTTATTGTAAGAAGTTTGTATGCTGTGCTTCAAAACTTTGAACCTGCAGTGAAACTAGCTAAGGCCAATATATTAGAATCTTAGAACCTTAGAGAAGGAACAACCTCCCTCTATCCACACTGGTTTCTTCATTTAAGTAAAACGAGAATTGAAGAAAGTCTCGATCATTGTATTTTTCTAATATAGGGTCAATTTGGTGCATTTTGCAACATATCGGAATTATGAAATTTTATTCCTTTACCTAACTGCTATAGAAGCTGCAAGTTTGCTGCAGAATTTGTCCCTGGATTCACAGCCCAAGACTATTAGTGGAGATGCTGAGCCTGTGAAGAAGGTAATTCGCATCTGATTGCTGCGTTGCATATTTTTTTATTGAAAGTTGAAATGTTAAAAATATTCATGTCAATTAATATTAGAATATAAGATTGTTTGTTGTTGTGTTGTGTTCACTGATGTTTGTTATCATTTGTATGCAGAATGGACCTAGTTTTGCTGGTAGTAAAGCTAAAGGGACGGGCAAGCCATTCAATCCGAATCTGAATTTTGCTCCAAATGGATACCCTTCTACTGCATATTATTATGGAGGTAAGGTAAGCTGTTTAAGATTGTAAGGATATACACCCACACTCATCCATATGATGATGACCCAAAGACATGGAAAGATTGTTGATTTAATATTTGATCTACTTGTATTAACTTCTGGAAAAATGACGTGGCCATGTGATTTTTTTTCCAGGTTATGATGGTCAAGGAGATTGGAGTGGCTATTCTAATTATGCGAACCTTGACGGAGGGATGGCTCAAGTAAGTACCATGTTCTCTGATTTCGCGACTTGTGATGGATGTATGTCTTCTTGTATTTTGCCACATGTTCTTTTGGTGGCTGTTTTTGTTATATGTTAGCTACAACGTTGAAGGATCGTAGACTGGTGCTTGCTGCATCCTAAACTGTTTTGAATTTTTTTTGAGACATATAAACTGTTTTATCCATTTACGTTGGTGAACCGGTGTGGCTGTTTGAATTTAAAATGATCATGAAGTATTTTGCAAATGCTTCTGTTCATCTATAATCTTGAAGTGGTAGTGAATCTAGTTATAGTTTGATTCTCTAATCTTGAATTTTCAGTTCTTTTTTTTTTGTTTTTGGGGTTTTCTGTTCTACTAGGTTATGATTGTTTCTAATTGTTTTTGTTCATTGAAATATCATTTTTTTTATTGAGATGTCGTTAACCACTTAATAATTGTTTTTCTTGCTGGATCTATTTACAGGGGGTTTATGGGGATAACTGCTCTTATATGTATCAAGGTTATGGATATACACCATATGGAGCGTATGCTTCACCCAATTCCTCCTCTCCAATGGTTCAACATGATGGTCAGCTGTATGGGCTGCAACAGTATCAGTATCCTTGTTCTTATTACAACTCTCCAACTTCTGCTGATGTGTTTGCTCCAAATAAAACCAGTGTTGCGCAACGGGAAATGTCAACTGCAGCTAATGCGGACCGTGTTCCTTCTAATGTTATGAATAATGGAAACTCTGTTGGCATAGTCAATGGTGATTGTACAAACCAAAGTGGGTTAAAGTCGTTTATTACCAGTTCCCAGCACACATCTTTGAATACAAGGGATTCTTATCAAGGTTCTAGTTTGCCAGCTTGTGCCCCATTGTCTAAGGTCTACTTTGTTTTATTAATTAAACAACTTATGTTAATGATGTTTACTTTATGTTAATCCGGTTTACTTTATGTTTCAAAAGAGGTGTTAATGATGTTTTTATATTAGGTTTTTGTATGACAAATTGATGCGCCCCAATGGTTTGGACGTGTCATTCGGATTCTTAGCACCCGCGACCGTCAACTTAGGTTTAATCTTAAGTAGACCGGATACCGTGACGGAGTACGTTCTTCGGATCCTCATGGACAATAAAGATGCGGAGAAGTTGTTTTTTATACCGTTTAATACCGGGTTAGCATTTCATTCTAAATTCATCTATTATAATTATTTTCCAAGTTACCGTCTAACATTTGCCTAATCATTACAGTGGACATTGGTTGTTGCTCGCAATCAATCCTATCCGAGAAATTGTGTATTATCTTGACTCGTTAGGAAATGATTGGACAACATACCCGGATATGAAGGTCCTAATTGACACGTAAGTGAGAATGTTCAAAATTTTTCTTAGTTTATGTGAATTGTTCTAATTGCTTCATTTTTATTTTATTAGCGTCCTACAAGCTTTTCGGGCCCAACGAGATATCCAAACCTCAAGGAGGGGCGCCAACTCCATTACATGGATTAAAGTGGCGGTATATTTTTAATTACCACATTTTTTATTATATTAGTAATGACACTTGATAAAACTTAGGATTTATAATCCATATTTTTTTTTTCATATGTAGTGTCCTCAACAACGTAATCAAATAGATTGCGGGTATTTCATGTTGAGGTTTATGCGAGATACTCTTGCTTTGGGCCGATTAAAGATTCCCACCGATGTATGTATTTCTAACTTATGAGTTATTTTTATATTTACACATATCTCATATAATTAAATAGTTGGAATTAATTCAAAATATGTTATATTATTATGTAGTACTTTGAGGAATTCAAGTGTGCATTTTATACAAAGGATCAAGTGGACGAAATCAAAGAGGAGTGGTGTCAATTCATGATAGAGCTCAATGTTTGTTCATAAATTTGTGTAATTAATGTGTACATTTGTAGTATATGTAATGACTTGTAAATGTGTACATAAATTTGTATATATTTTGATACATTTAAGGCAAAATTGGTTTGAATTGGTATATATATATATATATTTGTTAGCCAAAAATTGGTAGAAAAAAGGCCAAAATGGCATATATAAAATGTGATAATTGTCTGTCAAAATCTGGTTGAAAACAGGTAGAAATTCTGGTTTATAAACCTGGAAAAAATGTGGTTTAAAACAAAAGCTTCAAAAATTTTCGTATACCTTAGACAGCGCTTTTGTAAAAAGCGCTGTCTAAGGGGGGGATTAGAAAGCGCTTTAGGCAAAAGCGCTGTCTAAGGGGGGGGGCTTAGACAGCGCTTTTTGAAAAGCGCTGTCTAAGGTATACCTAAAAAAATTAAAATAGGAGGGTCTTAGAAAGCGCTTTTGGCCAAAGCGCTGTCTAAGGGGGTGGGGCTTAGACAGCGCTTTTCAAAAGCGCTGTCTAAGGTATACCTAAAAAATTTAAAATAAGAGGGTCTTATAAAGCGCTTTTAAGATTTAAAAAAGCGCTGTCTAAACCTTTAGCAGCGGAGGTTTAGACAGCGCTTTAAAGCGCTGTCTAAGGCTAAAAAAAGCGCTGTCTAAGGTCTTGTTTGTTGTAGTGGGCCTAATCTCATCCATACTCATGTTAATTTTTCAATCAACTAGCCTTAGGATTTTGGAATATCATAGGTCAAATGGAATGATTGAATGAAGAAGGGGAATGAGATGAAATGGGAGGGGAATGGATCAAACACAAATTGGTCAAAGGAGGACTTTTATCAAATTTATATCATTCATTTATTTTGGAAGATGAAATGTACATTCCATCAATCCCCTAAATCCAATGATATTAACTCAACAAAGTCAAATCAACCTTGACCAAGGCCCAACAACAATAGTCAAACATCAACAAGTCATCACAATTGGTCAACAAAATTATTTGTCATTTATTCAAATTAAAAATAGTAAAATAAGACATTTAAATTAAATATGGTTTGTCCAATTCCTAAAACCTCATAAAAACACCAAAGAGATGGCAATGAGATTTATCATAGGTCAAACAAGGTCAAAGGAACTTGGAGAAAAAAATTCATAATTTTTGGACATTTAAAAGTATTTTTAAATAATTAAAAAAAATGAAAAATCAATTAAATCATGAAAAATATTAATAATGATCCAAAAAATAATTTTAATTTAGAATATGAAAGAGAAAATTATTTGAATTTTTTTGGTGAAACTCCCATATTTTTTGAATCAATATTAAAATTAATATGAATTAATGAAAATCAATGGAATTAAAATAAAAAAATAGAAAATCAAAAGAACGTGGACCACTTGATCTGCCTCATTAATTGAGGTGGCAGATCAAGTAATTGAGCGCGCGCGGTTCACCATGCACTTGAGTCAATTGTCCACACACGTGGTAATCAACATGTACGCTCTTGATTAAAACATTTCAGCTGGATCCTATGGTTGTGAGAGATGCAACACATCGCCGGAGTTATAGCTCCAGTCTTCTTCTCCGGTGGACCTCACCGGACTGGTCCACCTTCAACCATCACCAAAATTAAAAAGAAGGACATGATTTCAAAGTAAAAATGGCACTGAGCACGAATCTGACCTCAATTTATCCTAACTCCGAGTATATTGAGAGATACATGGAGTTAAAATTTGAGGTATATGAACTGAGTTGCTTCGATTTGGCCTCAAAGCAACTCAATCTTCTTGCCTATATTGGTAGGACTTCAGACAACCAAGGAATCAAGACAATTGAGCAAGATTTAGAGAGAATCCAAGAGATTAAAATTTCTGTAAAATACCTTCAATGTAGGTCTAGATTCAACTGTTCTTGCCTTGGCTCGTGCTTGATCTCACTACAAATGCTTGCAGAAGAAGAATTGAATGCTCAAAAGGTCTTGGATCCCTGGACTTTGAATCTCAAAACAGTGAGAAATCAAACTCAATTTCAAGTGAAATTCTCAGAATTATCCTTTGGAATGAGAGGGTTAGAGGTTTGGGATCAAAGCTGGCGCTAATGTGTGTGAAATTCTGAGCATAAGGAGCTTTATTTATAGCCAAATCAATTGATATTTGCACACATGAAATGAACTTCCAAAATTAGCAATGTGTGATGTATGAGTGCATGGGCGTGTGCAGGCCCATGAAATCACTCTATCTGATCCATAATTGAGTGTAAGAAAGGCTGAAGTCATGTTGGAATGCTAGGCAATTGTGCATGGATGTTTGAAGTTCAATCTTGCCAAATGATGATACCATGTTCAAGCCATGTGCAGCCTATACAGTTCTTGTCCAAAATCGATGAACTTGGACTTTTTGGAAAGGTTAGATCAAGAGGAACAACTTTCATGTTCAACACTTTTCCATTTGGAGCATGGAACTTGAAGAATTTTGAGGTGGCAGTGTGGAAATTTCAACATATTGAATTTTTTTCTAAGTGTCAAGCCATATGTCTCAATATTCCACCTTGCTTAGCTTTTTAGGTGAGCTTCAAATGAGAAAAGTGTCTTCATAAAAGTTGTAGATATTTCAAATAACTTCAAAATGGTCACCAATTTCATGTCATTTGGATTTGAAATGATATAGTTATGCATTTTTGAAGTTTGGAAAAATCACTTGATCATGGTATAGGTCAAAAGTGGCCTATAATGTAGCCTCATATCACATGCTCATAAAAGTTGAATCAGCTCTCACTACAAACATAAAAGTTGAAGTAGACATATTGAATTTGATTGTGCAACTTGGAAATATTTCATATCATAAAAATTGAGCAAGTTATGGGCTTGGGGAGTTGACTTTTAAATTAGGGTTTAGGCAAAATGACCTATAATGTTTCAACATAGAAAATGATTTTAAAAGAAAAACTAGCTCTAGGTATCAATATAAAAGTTGTTTGGAATGTCATTTTGAGTAAGGTTTCTCTTAGAATCATTTTCATATGGTGAAAATTGTAGGAGATAGGGTCTAGGGAGACCTAGTTTTTATTAGATGAATTCATCTGGCCAACCACCATCAACCAACTTGCTAATCTTCAATTCTCTTGACTTTATAGGCTCATGGTAGATCATATATCCATAATATGATGAATTTCGAAGTATCCCTTTAGAAATTTAATCAATTGGTGAGATAGCTTGTTGGAGAAGTTACTCAAGATACCTAGTCAAATTAGGGTTTCCGAGGCAAATCACCCTCAAACTCTTGAAGAAAACTTGATCAATATAACATGTAGTAATCATTGGGACTCATATATGACGCTCATAACCAATCTTGGATCAATTCAATGGTTGTACTCTTTGTCATGAGGGTCTCAAACCCTAGATATGGACTTGATAGATCAATGAAGATCATGCCCTACCTACAAAAGAGTTAAGCAAAGGCAAAGACATATTTTTTGTATTTTGGTTAGTGAAATGATAAAATACAAGTATGATACAATCACATAGTGCTTGGTGATCTCTCCCAAAACAAACCTAGTGAAAGAGGGGTAAGGAGGATGCCAAGGTATGATCCTAATGCTAATGTTTATGATGAAATTGCATGAGGGATCTAAGGGTCAAAATTGGGGTATTACAAAGATCCACTTGCGTCCTATAGAGTTAACTCCTACAAGAGGCTCTACCAAGTTCTAAACCTGGTTTGTGTACATGGAATCCATTTCGGATATCATGGCTTCTAGCCACTTCTTAGAGTAAGGACCAGTTATGGCCTCTTGTTAGGTCACAAACTCATCTTGATCCATGAGTAATACATCACCTTGATTAATTATGAGATATCCATATCTCTCACGTAGGTGACGTATCCTGCTTGACCTGCGTTGGTCTTGTTCTACTTGAGCGTGTTGCTCTTCCACAACTAGTTTTGTTTCCTACACCAATTCATCCATAGGTGTATCAATGCTTTATTATTCTTTAATTTCTTCAAGCTCTACTTTCCTCCCACTGATTCCTTTGGAAATAAAATTCGTTTCTAAGAAAACTCCAGTTCAAGTGACAAACACTTTGCCCTCAGAAGGATTGTAGAAGTAATACCCTTTTTCTTCTTTAGGATACCCCACAAATAAGCATTTGTCAGATTTGGGCTCAAGCTTAGTTAAAATTTGTCGTTTCACATAAACTTCGCAACCTCAAATATTCATGTAAGACATATGTGGTTTCTTACCACTCCCTATCTCATATGGTGTCTTATCAACCTTTTTGGATGGAACACGGTTAAGTGTATAAGCTGCTGTCAATAGTGCATTTCCCCAAAAGGAGTTTGGAAGATCGACGTGACTCATCATAGATCATACCATGTCTAACAAGGTTCGATTTCTTCTCTCAGATACACCGTTCCATTGGGGTGTTCCAGGAGGAGTAAGTTGGGATAGAACCCCACACTCTTTCAGATGGTCATCAAACTCTAGGCTTAAATACTCACCATCTCGATCTGATCGAAGAGTTTTAATATTCTTACCTAGGTTGTTTTGTACTTCATTCTTGAGTTCCTTGAACTTTTTTTCAAAGTACTCTGATTTGTGTTTCATTAAATACACATAACCATATCTACTAAAATCATCAATAAATGTGATGAAGTACTGAAAACCTCCTCTAGCTGGTATGTTCAGTGGTCCACATACATCAGTATGTATGAGGGACAAAAGATCATTAGCTCTTTCACCTTTTCCTGTGAATGGAGACTTTGTCATCTTTCCAATTAAACAAGATCTACATGTCTCATATGATTCATAATCAAAAGAGTCCAAGAGTCAATCTTTATAGAGTTTGGAAATGCATTTCTCATTTATGTGTCCTAATCGATAATGTAAAAGGTAAGTTGGATTTAACTCATTAGCTTTCAACCTTTTAGTATTAATGTTATAAATAGGCATTTAAAGATCAAGGAAATATAGTCCATTGTTCATTTGTACAGTAGCATAGAATATATCATTCAAATAAATGGAGCAACAATTTTTCTTTATTATGAATGAAAAACCAAACTTATCCAAACAAGAAACGGAAATAGTATTCCTGCTAATTGCAGGTACATAATAACAGTTCTCTAACGGAATAATTAAACCACTAGGTAAAGTCAATACATAAGTTCCTACGGCTAAAGAAGCAACCTTTGCTCCATTGCCAACTCGTAGGTCAACTTCACCTTTTGCCAAATCGCTACTCCTTTTTAGCCCCTACACATTGGTACAAATGTGAGAACCACATCCAGTATCTAATACTCGTGATGCAAAAGTAAATACATTAATTTCAATAACAAAAATACCTGAAGTTGAAGTCTCTACTTCATTCTTCTTATCTTCCAAGTACTCTGGGCAGTTTCTCTTCCAGTGTCCGGTCTTATTGCAATGGAAGCAAGTGCCATCCTTAGTTATGCCTCCACTAGGCTTCAAAGCAAGAGCAATGGGTTTGGGTTTGGAAACTTCCTTGCCTTTCCCTTTACCACCCTGCTTGGTGGGCTTTTTGTTCTATTTCTTTCCATTTCCAATCATCAGAATGGACTTCCCTTTTGACTTCAGATTATGCTCAACAGTTCTTAACATGCCTAGCAGTTCAGGAAGAGTTTTATCCATATCATCCATGTTGAAATTAAGGACAAATTGACTGAAGCTCTCTTTAAACTATTGCAAGATTAAATAATTCTCAAGTTCCTTTCCGGGGGGAAAACCCAACCTCTCAAGGTTCTCCACATACCTAATCATCTTGAGCACATGGGGACCTATAGAGGTTCCCTAAGCTAACTTACCTTGAAAAAGGGATTTTGAAACTTCAGACCTTTCATGTCTTTCCTGCTCTTGATAGAGCATCTTCAGGTGTCCGATCATATCGAATGCTGTCATGTTCTCATGTTGCTTTTGCAACTCCGAGTTCATGGTAACTAGCATGAGGCAAGTAGCTTTAATGGCATCATCAACATGCTTCTTATAAGCATCTCTTTCTACCTTTGGTGCAAAACTAGGAGGTTCCTACTCAGGAACATGTTTCTCCAAGACATACAACTTTTTATCTTGGTTGAGGATAATCCTCAGATTTTGGTGTCAATCCATAAAATTTGTCCCAGACAATTTTTCCTTATCAAGGATTGATCGTAAAATGTTGTTAGAGGTGTTTGTTGTCATGGTAATCTACATAAAAATTATGAAAATATAAGTATCATTAAAATAACATATTTAATTAGGTCTTTAATTAAATATGCTCCCACTATTTTACTCAAAACAAATGACCCTCACTATTTGATTCAGAAAATCCTGTTGAAAGATTTTCTAGTGGGGCGAGATCCACATTTCACTTTGTTTTAAGTCCGCGTAGGCGGATTACACAAACCTAGGTTATTTAGGTAGGAACTCCTTCCAATTGTATCTAACATAAGTCTCGAATATTTTAGTTGGGTGAATAACTCCTTATTCCAATCCATCATATGGATCACTTGCAACTCTTGCTTCTAAACGTATATAATCTTATTATAATTTGTTTAGTTAAGTTTGACCCATTGTTTTAGCAATTGGATATTAAAATTATCCCATCGCACCTTACTAATATAAAACATGCACCTCGCGTAGGCGAATCCTACATTATTCGATACTAGTCTTGATGAGTGCTAAAACTTGGAAAACATAAAATTAATATTTAATTTAAGGGAATTTGCACTTATTTTGATCTCACCAGCTTATTTATAATATAAATCGTCTCTCACATACATCAACATACATACAAAATGAAACAGTTATGGCCCCTAGCACGATCGTTCTCCCAAGCCAATGAGAGAACCTAAGTTGACCTAATAACGATCTAAGTTTCTCCAAGCAAGATCTTCAAGGTTGTCCTCCTTTGATATTGTATTTTTCTCTTTCTTCATAATATTACATTACATAAAAGAAACTCGTTTTACATACGAGGTAGTAAGATGAGAAAAGAAGTTACATTAAGATATTAAAAGAGAGGCACGACACGCAAGCTGTATTTTCAAATCCCAAAAAAAAGGAAAACTAAGGCCAAAACCGATCACCGCAAGACAATAGTAATAAACACATCATTATTATTAATTTAAATTCTGTTAATTAAATAAACCAAATTAATGTTTGGTGATTGATCACACTACGCAGAGTTAGTCGGAGGTTCTGCTGTCCGGTAAGTAGACGGGGGTCAAGGGGGCAGCGTAAGGTACGCAAAATTTTAATGAACAATTCATTTCAAATCGACGTCGTTTTTCAAATCAACATTTGATACTTTAAAGCACAACTCTTGTGCAGTCACAACCCTAATCGCATAACTCTTTGACAACACAACCCTTGTACTGTCATGAACTCTAATACAACAATTTCAAACCGTCAAACACACCTCGATTGATAATTCAGTATGATTGATCAACACGTCATTTCTTCACCATGCTAATGTCGGATTCCAAAGAAAATGACCATTGATCGCTCAAAGGAATATCAATCATTAAGTGTTTGAATGAATGAAATAAAATCAGTATATCATATATACCATACTTTGCATAAGAATTACTTATATCGTATTGTAAGACCCTAATTTTGGCCCTAAGATCCCTCATGGCATCATAACATGGCATTTGTATAGCCTCAAGGATCATAAGCATCTTGGTTCCCTTTGCCTTTGGATGGGAACCCTTGTGAGTGGTTTGAGATCACAAAGCATGCTTGAATTGTATATTATTGCTTTTCTCATTTTTTTATTAACTCAAAAGCACAAAAATATGTCACTAATATTTCTTGTTTGTAGCTTGAGCAATCACAAGATCCAAAGCTTCTAGGAGATCCTTTGTGTAATGATATGGTCAAGAGAAGATGAAAGAAAGCATGGTAATGGTTCCCAAAGCTCTCATCCATCAAATATGCCTCCCAAGTATCTCAATTCATCATTTTGATCAAAGCAAGTCAAGGGGTTTGAGGTTTGTTTCCCAAGGAAACCTTAATTCATCTACTCATCAACAATGCCTTGCCAATGAAGCAACCTCAGCCCATGATCAAATACAATCAAGGGGAGTTCTTTAATTCATCATCTCATGAATATTTGAACTTATTTGAGTGTCCTCAATCATCAATTCATCAAGATATGAGTTGTGGACTTGAGAAGTTGATCAGTCAATTGATCTGACTATTTTGAAATACACTGAGACTTAATGTTTTATGTGTTGGTCAAATGGAGATGACACCAAGAGTAACAATGTTCTTAAGGACAATATGAACAACTTTCCTGTTCATCAAAATTTGATTTGAAGCTTGGAAGGTCATCATCCATTCCAAGACATTATAGGTCATTTCGATTGAAACCCTAAGTTTGGGTCAACTTCCCAAGAACATAACTCATTCATTTTCATGATTTTGAAGTGAGACTTAATGCATTAGAAATCTTAGTGTGTCTACTTCAAATGTTATGTTGAACAAAATTGCAAAATCGCAAAAGAAATACATGTGATAATGCAAAACATTATAGGTCACTTTGGACCAAATGCATTGAAATGTGAAAAAGTCCAACTTCAAGTGCCCATAATTTCTTCATTAAAAATCCAAATGATGCAAAATTTAAGTCCAAATTGATTTTCTTGGACAGATCTACAACTTTCATGTTGAAGATTGTATGATTTGGAGCTTTCATCATTGAAATAGAAGGGCTTGAACATTGGCCAAATTTGGAAACTTCACAAATGCATGTTTTGCACCTTACACTTCAAGCCTCAATTTCATTAATTTCCAAGGCCCAATTGGAGTTTTGATCAACATAGCATTTGTTCCTTATGCAACAAGTTTTCTAACCATTACTCATAAGGTGGCATTTGGAGTTTGGAAGCATCATTTTCAAAGACATGAAGAATTAAGTGCATTTTGTGAAATTCATTTCAAACACATTGCATGAGCTGTTAACATTTAATCTGCACGTCCATTTCTCATTTGGTGATGTATAGAAATCCATTCCAATCAGAATTGGGCCCTCCATGCACCTGTACAGGCCCATGCATGGAGACCCTCTTCTCCTATGCACACTTTGTTCATTGCATTTCAGATGGTTTTGGCTATAAATACAAGTGTTATGCTCTTCAATTCTTCAACCTAATGGCGCCTAAATCCCTGCTGAATTGAATCCCCACCCATACCAAAGGAACAAACTTCATTTTTCTCTAAAAATTTCAGATCTGCTGAAACTGCATCCATAAGTATGATTTCTAATCTTATCTCTAAAATAATTTTAAATTCTTTCAATCCTTAAACTGAAACTAAAACACCAACCCCTCATAAATCACCAACACAATCCTCTGAACATACTTCTTCACAAAAACATGACATGATTGTACCTGAAATTCTGGTATCAGATATGAGATGTCGAAGGTAATGTCACGACACTAATATCTGAACAATATAAACAGGATAAAAGATAAAGAACAATAGTACAAGTGACACAATTAATTGTTAACCCAATTCGGTGCAAACTCACATACGTCTGGGGGCTACCAAGCCAGGAAGGAAATCCACTAAATAGAATTAGTTCAAAGACTCTCAGTAAACAACTTCAAGTTATAGTCTTTTCACCTAATCTCTACCCGTGTGACTTCTATCTAAGAACTCTTAGATAAGAGATCCTACTCACTCCCCCTTAATCACAGCAGTTATTTAAAAACAAATATTACAAAGAAAGAAGACACTTTTCAAGAACACATACTTGATCTTGCTTAAAAGCCTCAACCAAGTAAACACACACTCATGCTTCAAAGCTTAGAGTGGACAAATTACAACATAAAAGTCAGTCCAATTCAATCATCAATAGGATGAATGAATGGCTCACAATACACAAGCTCACACAAGACTAAAACCCTTATTCTCTCTCACTATTTCATTCGTTATTTCTTGTGTATTAAAACCAGGTTTTCCATGCCCTTTATATAGAAGCGTTTGATTGGGCTTTGGACATCATAAAACCCTAAAACTATTTTCCATTCGTATCTTCTTAACAGCTGATCATATCTTATTGGGAAATAAATTAATCTAGTTTTAATTACTGCTTGAATGGCGCGTTCAATCTCCACATCAATCACACACAAATTAGCATGAAAAGCGCAATCACAAAATACATAACATTCAGACTGAATGTTCTGTATACACATGTCTTGACATCGGGTCTGACATCTCAGCTAAATCCTGCACAACCATATTTTAAACACCCTACAGGAAACTGATATCTCATGTCAAGACAACACTTGTGACAACTTGTGAAAACTCTAGGTTTTACCAAAATTGATGTCAACACATAGAACCAACAAACTTCCCCTTTGGCAAATTTTGGCTAAAACATACATCAGATCATTTGTTTCACAAGAGAATAATCACAGTATCAGTACAGCAGCAGAAGTAATAAAACACACATTACTAGCTAAACTAGCAACTAGTAAACACATATTAAACACACATGCGCTTGTGCTCCACCTCCCCTTCCAGCTAGCACTAGTCAGCTCAACATAGACAGAACACTTCTCCCTCTAACAACACCTTCAACATCACCTGTAATAAATAGATTATCTCCAACATACATCTGTAACATCATCTGTATCATACAGATTATCTCCAACATCATGTCTAACATCATCTATATATAGTATAGCATAGCTACTTTAGCTACTTCTCCCCCTTTTTAGACAAAAGAGACCAAAGAGACAAAATAAATTTCTATTTAGTCAAACAAATAGAATGTCAAAACAGAATGTTAAGTGTTACAGATCCAGGAACAAACACAGCTTTATAAAAGCTAAGATAAAATCCAGAAAATCCAAAAAGAACCCAGAAAAAATACATCAAGGTAGCAGAACATGACTGCCAAAAGAAACACCAGAACATCCATCACAGCACACCATCAGAAGAGTGGGGAACAACATCAACAAAACTAGCCAGAGGAGCTTGAGCTTGCATCTTCATCAGCTTTAGAACCAAAACTGCCACTTGTTTCATCTTTAGTTTCAAAGCTTTCACTGGAGGTTTGGACTTCTGCTTCCTTGGCCTGTCCAATATTCTCTCTTTCAGCTTGCTCCAAGCTTGCAATCAGAGCTTCTAAAGCTTCTTTCCTGGCTGTTGCTACCCTTATCTCTGTATCTAATTCTTTACAAGTTTCTTTCAGCTCAGCAATAAGACCACCTTTTGAGGCTGGCTTTTTTACAGCAGATGTCATGATAATATCTTCGACATGACTGCCTTCAAACAATTTGTAGTGAACTGATAAAGGAGGTTTTCTTCTACTAGGAAGATCATTTGTTCTCAGAATTCCAGGGTGTTGGCTCAGGATAATCCCACAAATCATTGAGGGAAAACCTATGGGAAACTTTACTGCATTTGTAGAAGCATGTTTGACAATTTGTTCAAACATAAATCTACTATAATCAAATTTCAGCTTGGTTCCAACAGCAAAGATGAACCTTCCAAGGGCATTTGAAATTGTGGACATGTGGTTGGTAGACACCCAATTTGCAGACCCTATCTTGTGCAATATGGCATATTTCACAGTCAGCTTCCCAGCAGGGAGATACTTCTTACTAGGCCATTCCTTCACCTGTCTTGCTGTAATTTCCCTACAGACCTCATTGTTTGTGGCTTCCAGTTCACATGCACCTTCTGTTCCTCTTCCTAGAAACTTGTTAATCACGGCTAGAGAAAATGTGATACACTTCCTTTTTACAAACACTTTACAAAATTCCTTGCTATTTTTATCAGCAATGTCTTCAGGAATGTTGACAACAAATTCTTTAACCAATCCTTCATAGCACTGAGATAACCCAACCACAGTTTTCATTAATCCAACATTTTTAATTAGGTCCATGACCTCTTTGACCTCCATAGCATCCTTTCCTAACTCTCTCTCCACAACCACCCTTCTTTGGATCACAAACTTCCATTTTGCTGCTCCATCTTCAAGATGGAAGGAGATATTGTCCAAGTGTACAGCAACAACTTTCATAGGGGACTTCCTAGCAGGTTTCCTCTTGACAGGGGAGATGTCAGGGACATCTTCTTCAACATCTTCATCAGACTCAGAAGCTTCTCTCACTAACCTCTTCTTCACATCAACTTTGCTCCAAGATTTTGAGGGGCCTACACCAGTAGTCTTCTTAGCAGTTTTGGCTGACATCATTTCAGCCACAAACCTACATTTTCTAGTCTTCATCCTCTTAGCCACACTAGGCTTCAAGTGATGAAGCAAGCTATCTTCTTGATCATCCGAACTATCATCTTCTAGGTCAATCACCTTCTTTGCAGAATCATGCTTCTTAGACTGTGAAGCATTGGCAGTAGGTGATGCCATAGATTTCTTACCAGACACAGTTTTCCCTAAAGAGCACAAACCTTCAGTAGCCATATCCTTTTCAGACCTAGAGGAATCATCATCCTTCTCATTATGAAGTCCAACCTCAGGAGAGAGGTCCCTTCTTGATAGAGGAGTAGAAACTCCCTTTTATAGAATGTCCTTCATTGAGGATTCTAGTAACTAGGTTTCTTATGACACGATTAGTGTGATGCATGTCGTCCTTAGAACTAGGGGTATGAGTAGAGCTGGAAGGGATATTAGAGATGTTACCTTGAGTAGGGAATGCAGTGGAAGATGAATCCATGGGATGGTTGGAGTCAGGAGCTTCGCCTGGAATGACAGACAGGGGAATCACATCTAAAATATCTTCATCAAGAAAGTCCATTGAAGGCGTTCTATCCTTGTGAGTAGGTTTAGGAATTTGTGAAACAAATGGTGTTTGATGTTGTGACATCTTGTTGTTTTTGTGGAAAGGTTTCAGTTGCCCTAGCAGAGGAGTTTGAGGAAGACGCAGGAAGTTGGAAATGTTTGAGTAAAGGTTGCGCGTGAAAAGGTAATAGATGGAATTTTCAATACTAGGTGATGATTTACCATAAATGGGGCACTTTATTTTAAGTAAGCAGAAAATTATTTGATTACCTTTTCCAATCCAAATTAATTGCTATAAATTCTAATAAATATAAATCCCTAATTTCCCTCTTAGAGATTCAAACTGATTTGCACCCAAGGCCTTTGTAAAAATATCAGCTAACTGCATTTCAGTAGTAACATGCTCTAGGACTATAATTTTATCTTCCACTAGTTCTCTAATAAAATGATGACGAATATCAATATGTTTTGTCCTGCTGTGTTGAATAGGATTCTTAGAAATATTTATAGCACTCAGGTTGTCACAGTACAATGTCATGACATCTTACGTGACATTGTATTCAGTCAGCATCTGTTTCATCCATACCAGTTGAGAACAACTACTTCCAGCTGCTATGTATTCAGCTTCAGCAGTGGACAGAGACACACAATTTTGTTTCTTACTAAACCATGATATTAAGTTTTTCCCCAAGAAGAAGCATCCTCCTGATGTGCTTTTCCTATCATCAGCACTTCCAGCCCAATCAGCATCACAATATCCAGTCAGCACAGATCCAGATCCATGAGTGTACAACATCCCATAGTCACTAGTGCCATTGACATATTTCAGGATCCTTTTCACTTGGTTTATGTGACTAACTTTTGTTTCAACTTGATATCTAGCACAAACACCTACATCAAATGCAATGTCAGGTCTGCTTGCTATGAGATATAGCTGACTCACTATCATGCTTCTGTAGAGACTTTAATCTACACTAACACCATTTTCATCTTGTTGGTTCTAAGTGTTGGCAGCAATTATGGTAAAACAAAGAGTGTTCACAAGATGTTACATGTGATGTCTTAACATAAGATATCTTGTACCTGTTGGAGGTTTAAAATATAATTATGCAGGATTGTTTCAGGATGTCATACCCAATGTCATGACATCTGATATAATGTACCTGCTGGATATTTAAAATGGAATTATGAAGGATTGTTCCAGGATGTCAGACCCGATGTCATGACATTTGTACACAGAACATTCAGTCTGAATGTTATGTGTTATGTGATTGTGCTTTTAATAGCAATCTATGTTTGATTGATGAGTTAATTGCAAACGCAATCAATCAATGATTACAACGTGATTTAACTTATTTTCCAAAGCGATCTAACCAACTGTCATAAGAAGATCTGAATGGAAAATAGTTTTACGGTTTTATGATGTCCAAGCCCAGCTGAATGCTTCTATAAAAAGGACATGGAAAACTGATTTGATACACAAGAAATACATAGAGAAATACTGAGAGAGAGAATAAGGGTTTAAGTCTTGTGTGGTCATGTGACTTGTAAACCATTCAATTGATCGCTCAAAGGAATATCAATCATTAAGTGTTTGAATGAATGAAATAGAATCAGTATATCATATATACCATACTTTGATTAAGAATTACTTATATCGTATTGTAAGACCCTAATTTTGGCCCTAAGATCCCTCATGGCATCATAACATGGCATTTGTATAGCCTCAAGGATCATAAGCATCTTGGTTCCCTTTGCCTTTGGGTGGGATCCCTTGTGAGTGGTTTGAGATCACAAAGCATGCTTGAATTGTATATTATTGCTTTTCTCATTTTTTTATTAACTCAAAAGCACAAAAATATGTCACTAATATTTCTTGTTTGTAGCTTGAGCAATCACAAGATCCAAAGCTTCTAGGAGATCCTTTGTGTAATGATATGGTCAAGAGAAGATGAAAGAAAGCATGGTAATGGTTCCCAAAGCTCTCATCCATCAAATATGCCTCCCAAGTATCTCAATTCATCATTTTGATCAAAGCAAGTCAAGGGGTTTGAGGTTTGTTTCCCAAGGAAACCTTAATTCATCTACTCATCAATAATGCCTTGCCAATGAAGCAACCTCAGCCCATGATCAAATACAATCAAGGGGAGTTCTTTAATTCATCATCTCATGAATATTTGAACTTATTTGAGTGTCCTCAATCATCAATTCATCAAGATATGAGTTGTGGACTTGAGAAGTTGATCAGTCAATTCATCTGACTATTTTGAAATACACTGAGACTTAATGTTTTATGTGTTGGTCAAATGGAGATGACACCAAAAGTAACAATGTTCTTAAGGACAATATGAACAACTTTCCTGTTCATCAAAATTTGATTTGAAGCTTGGAAGGTCATCATCCATTCCAAGACATTATAGGTCATTTCGATTGAAACCCTAAGTTTGGGTCAACTTCCCAAGAACATAACTCATTCATTTTCATGATTTTGAAGTGAGACTTAATGCATTAGAAATCTTAGTGTGTCTACTTCAAATGTTATGTTGAACAAAATTGGAAAATCGCAAAAGAAATACATGTGATAATGCAAAACATTATAGGTCACTTTGGACCAAATGCATTGAAATGTGAAAAAGTCCAACTTCAAGTGCCCATAATTTCTTCATTAAAAATCCAAATGATGCAAAATTTAAGTCCAAATTGATTTTCTTGGACAGATCTACAACTTTCATGTTGAAGATTGTATGATTTGGAGCTTGCATCATTGAAATAGAAGGGCTTGAACATTGGCCAAATTTGGAAACTTCACAAATGCATGTTTTGCACCTTACACTTCAAGCCTCAATTTCATTAATTTCCAAGGCCCAATTGGAGTTTTGATCAACATAGCATTTGTTCCTTATGCAACAAGTTTTCTAACCATTACTCATAAGGTTGCATTTGGAGTTTGGAAGCATCATTTTCGAAGACATGAAGAATTAAGTGCATTTTGTGAAATTCATTTCAAACACATTGCATGAGCTGTTAACATTTAATCTGCACGTCCATTTCTCATTTGGTGATGTATAGAAATCCATTCCAATCAGAATTGGGCCCTCCATGCGCCTGTACAGGCCCATGCATGGAGGCCCTCTTCTCCCATGCACACTTTGTTCATTGCATTTTAGATGGTTTTGGCTATAAATACAAGTGCTATGCTCTTCAATTCTTCAACCTAATGGCGCCTAAATCCCTGCTGAATTGAATCCCCACCCATACCAAAGGAACAAACTTCATTTTTCTCTAAAAATTTCAGATCTGAAATTCAATTGCATTGATTGATTTTTAAGATCTAAAGTTCCTAGACCTCTTCACCTTGTTCCATTGAAGCTTCTGTTTGCAAAAGGAATCAAAGAGAGTGACTCAATTCTTCACAATCCAAAGGTTTTGCTCAACTGAATTTTGCTTCGAATCTCATCATATATTGCTCAATTTGCCTTGATCTTGTGTTGTCTGAAGTCCTCTATATAGAGGCATCATTATTGTGTTCTTAATTGTTGAAATCGAGCAAATTCAGTTGAACACCACCAAAGGTCCATCTCTGATTTCTCTCTTAATAGGGATCTAGAGTGGAATTGAGTGACATAGGAGTGATGTACATCACTTCACCTTTCGAATGGTGCCTGGATCGTGCATTTTAGTTAACATTTTTTGATCTGCAATTTTTGATCTTCATCGGAGCTTGCCGGAGAAGACGATGGCGCTGGCCACCGTCTGGTCTCCAGATCAGATCTGGACCGTCCATGTTTATTTCCAGATCTAATCTCAGCAGTTCAACCTTATGACTTTTTTATGTACTGCGTGTGGTTGCATTGACCTTGTAACACATTGGACACGCGCTTATGGATGCTTGGATCTGCCAGCTCAATTAATGAGCTTAGATCCAAGGGCTCTCGCTTTTCCATTTATTTTAATTCTGATTTTAATTTCTATTTCATTTTTTAATCTATTTCATTTTCTAAAATTCATATCTCTTTTATTATTGGTCCAAAAATTATGGGACCAATTGCGATATTTCTCTTTTTTTTTCTAATTTCTAAAAATGATTTTTAATATATTTTTTTTTGTCATTTGCTATTTTTTAATAATTTTCTCTTTTCTGGTTATTTTTAATTCATTTTAAATAGTTCTTGAGATCCAAAAAATACAAAAATATTTTCTCAACCTCTTTGAATGATGATAGATCTATGAAAAATATTCTCATCAATTTATTAATTGATTTGAGATTTATTTGAGATTTTAGTTCAATTAGGTTATTTTTATTCATTTTTAATTGATTAAAAATAGTTTCTGACTTTTAAAAATGCTGAAATTTTTTGTCAAACTTTGTTTGACCTTGTTGAACTTGGGATAATTCACTTGGACTTTTCAAAGTTGATTTGAAGTGAGTTTGAAGTTTGACCTTTCTTTAATATTTTAATTCAAGTTTTATTTTAAATATTAAAAATGCCAAAAAATATTTTGTTTATTCCTTGACTTCCAATCTTCATTTTGCTTCTGTTTTCTATTGTTTGACCTTGATCTTCCCTATCTTTGGTCAACATTTGTTGATTGGTACATTCCATTTCATTTAATGCACTTTAATTCTTCATTTCTAATTCTTCTTCTTCTTCTCCTTCTTTTCTTTTTTATCAATGAGTTAAAGGTTGATGGTTAGCATTGATTAGGGAGGTTTAATCTTCCTTGATTCAAATCTAATTCATCTTGATCAAATGATCAAGTGAATAGCTTTGCATTAAGGATAGATTGCTTTCTAAATCATGCAAAGGACTTAAACCAATACAAGATCATTTCTCATCTTCTTTTTGACATGGCAAGTTGTTGGAGTTTGATTCACTAATCAAGACCTCTAACTTGTGTTGTTGCCTACATTATTATTGACCGACCTCAGATAGTTGTGACTTCTACATAAGTCCAATTACGATTGCTTAACATAGCGCTAAATTTTCCTTGTGGCACACTAACTACTAACACTAACCATTAATCATTAACATTTACTTCTTGCTCTTTACATTTATGCAATTTACTATTCTTGTACATATTATTCATTTGCTTTTGCCCTTTGCTCACTTGGGCACATGTTTATGCTAATGCAATTTTTCTTTTGCTCACTTGAGCACATAATTGTGTATATATTATTGTGCTTGTGTTTTGTTTTGATTGTTGTGGACCAAATGCAAAGAAATGGACAAATTGACTTAGTTTCTAGGACTTTCCCTATGCAAATTGAAGTAAAAGGACCTTAATGTTGAAGATGGATTAGAAGGACCAAACCTCTAAACTCACTCTTGTCCATTCTTGATTTACTTCATGGAACTTTTGATGTGTGTGCTTTTGTGCTAGGGAATCCTATGAGAGCTCAAATTGAAGAACCATTGCCATGTTCATCCAAAGTGAAAGATACAAGTTACATTGAGGATCTTCTAAGAAGCTTGCTTGATATGTTGATTGCTTGAGCTTACTATTATTTTGCTTGCATATTCCAAAGGATGGGAGCTACTTGGATCATCAATATGATCTCAAGAGAGGAACTCCATTTGTGGTCTTGTTTCTTATCCCTTATCTCTTGTATGATTACGACTTTAGCCATTCTTCTTCTTCCTTCCACTCTAACCCAAGTCAAAACTTTTGTGCAAACATTTAACACTTCTTTTCAAACATTAGAAACCTAAGCCTTATGCTTTTGATTTTTAAACTTTCTTTTCATAAAACTTATTTTGAATTGAACTTCTAAGTCAACTTTGACCATATTTTGTACATACTTTTCATTGGTAAATATAACTCATTCAAATACCTTTTGTGGTTTCAATGGCCACTCCCTTAATCAAATTTTTTTATAACCTTTAGCTATTCTGTTTGAGTTATCCTTGAGGTAGATGTAATACTCACCTATATCCTTAGTGATGGACAATGAGTCTTCCATGCTTATTATAGGGTTAACCCCTCACTAGCATGTTGAAGCTATCCTCACATGGTGGATTTGTGGTTTTAGGTTGAGTTTTCTCCCTTGGATAACAAAAGACCTTAAGGCTTTTGGACCAAATCAATTCACCAACTTGTTTTTTGAGATTTTTACCCCGAACTACGTGGTTTTGATCCTAATCTTTTTTAAGATGGTACGTAGGCAATGGGTTTATCCATCCAAACACAAAAATGTAAATAACTTGTATATTCTCTTCTCATCTCTTCAATCATGTTTGCACAAATAAATTTTCACAAAGTACCAACCTTACAACAAATATGAAAAGGGCTCCCTAGGAGTACCTAGGATGTTTTGGGTGCTTAAAACCTTCCCATTGCATAACCAACCCCCTTACCCCGATCTCTGACATTTTTACTAGTTTTTGATTCGATAAATTTTTTAGTTTTTGGTTCGCTTTCTAACCATTCCTTTGGATAAATAGAAGTGCGGTGGCGACTCGACTTGTATGGTTTACCTTAGATTTAGTCAATATCTCTAATGGTAACGAATACCCCGCTACAGAAAAGTGGTGACTCTGCTGGGGACATTTGCCTAGTGGGTTTTGCCTACTTTTCATATTTTTGTTGTATTGTATTGTATATTATTTTGTGACATATTTTTGTGCAAATTGGGATTACTGTATTGTATGTAATGATTGAATTGCTTGAATATTAATTCCTAGTATGGTTGGTGATCTTTGTGAGACGATTTCTATACCCGAACTCGAGTGCACTTAGGATAGGAGAATGGCATAGTCTTGTTGACTTGTGTGGAGTTATTCCTTAGCAAGTTGACTTGCAAGTCCATTCACTTGGTGGAGGTCATGTTGGGATCAATAATGTCACACAAGTAGTTGTGGTTAGACATTACTCTTTCTAATATAGACCTTAGAAGCCAAGGACCTTAGTTTACCAAGCCCATCTTGGCCTATTCTTAGGATGTAGTGCGAAAGTCGTTCAAGTGTAAGATTTGATACGATTGTTACGCGATACTACACTCATAAGAGTCTCTCTTGAGAATATTTTTGGAATACGAGTAGTCGTTTCTCCGATAATATCCGAAAGATGGGATGATGACTATGGGAACCTCTTGTAGAACATGTTTGGCAGGTATAAACCCTAGTACACTCCCTTTGGGTGGTTCTTAACCGAGACTCCATGCTCGTGACTTGCAACAAACCCTTGATTCATGGTTGATCCGTTCTTGTATCCTTAATATCCATGGAACTTAGGTGTTGATAAGGTGTAAACCATAATCCACCAAAATGGATGATTGATATTAAGGATGACATGATATATCCCATGACCTTTGTTTGGTGTGCTTTGCTTGATCCTTGAGTGTGATTGTTGCATTCATGCATTCATGCACCCATTTGCATCCATATCATCAATAATGAGAAAATTTTCAAGGAACATAAGAGGTCTATTTGCAAATTTTCAGACATGGAAAGACAAAGAAGGAATACGAAGAAGTACAGTTTTAGACAACCCGACTTGAAAGAGTTAAGGAATTTGACATCCTATGTAGTAGATCCCTTGGGTTTCAAGGCTCGTTTTATGAAGCTCCTATCCATTCTGACTACTCAAGTAGACGAAGGATTGATGAGTGTATTGGTGCAGTTTTATGATCCCTTGTATCGTTGCTTCACATTTCCGGATTTTCAACTTTTGCCCACGCTTGAGGAGTATGCCTACCTTGTGGGTATACATATTATAGACCAGTTGCCGTTCAGTGGCTTAGTGAGTGTTCCTACTTCTCAAGAGATAGTTGCTATGTTGCATATAGATGAATCGCTGGTTGGTGCTCATATGACTACCAAAGGTGGAATTCAAGGTCTTCCTTCTGAGTTCCTCATCGCTCAAGCTACAACATATGGGAAGGCCATGAGTGAGGACGCCTTTGAAGCCATATTCGTACTTCTCATCTATGGGCTAGTGTTATTCCCCAACATCGACAAGTTTGTGGATGTGAACGCTATTAGGATTTTCTCTACTCTTAATCCCGTTCCGACTCTGTTGGGTGACACTTACTTTTCTTTGCATATGAAGAATGCAAAGGGTGGTGGTACCATCGTGTGCTGTTTGCCTCTGTTGTACAAGTGGTTTATTTCTCACTTGCCGTAGACGGTCGCCTTCAAGGAGAACAAAGGATGTCTACGGTGGTCCACGAGACTCATGTCTCTCACCAATGATGATATATTTTGGTACAATCGTGTGTATGATGGTGTGCATCTTATCGACTCTTGTGGTGAATTCTCCAATGTACCTCTTCTTGGGTTCCCCCTAAAGGATAAACCCAATAACATTCTATTAGAGGGTGTGTTCTTTCGGGAGGGTAAAGATCCCCAAGGCTTGAAGGGCAGGATGGTCCGCGCTTGGCGCAAGATTCATAAGAAAGGAAGGAAGGAGCTGGGTCCGAAGAATTGTATCGCTTTAGAGCCTTATACTTCTTGGGTTAGGAGGAGAGCTTCCGAGTACCTCATGCCTTACGAGTATCTGAGACCTACACCATTGGTTGTGGCTGCGCCTTCAACCCTCCCTGACCAAGGAGTAGACGAGTTGAGAGACGAAGACCGTTCACGTGCTTGGATCCGTGAACGAGAGGTGTTGCTTCAGCAGATCAAGGAGAAGGATGCTTTGATAGAGTTCCTTGAGCACCAGGTTATTGATGATCCTGATGATGCAGGGACTTCTCTACTTCCTCAATCTTCCAAGTTTTGGAAAAGGAAGTACGATCGACTTGCCAAAGAGAAGGCAGATATGGAGGCAGCCTACGAGAGGGAGGTGAAGAGGCTTCGTGCATCTTATCTTCCTGTGTCCAGAGCTTTAGATGACTGCTTCTAGGGATCCATAGGATGTTCATTTTCCTTATCTCTTGTTTTGTATTTGGTTACCAAGACTGTACTTCTTTGGTGTAAAAATATTTCCAGATATTATTGATGAGATATTTCCATATGAGATAAATGCTTAATATTTCCAATATTTGCAAATAGAACTCTATAAGTTCCTCTGATAAATAAAAACAAATCATATGCACAAGCATTGCATGCATCATGTGCATAAGCAGGTTTTGCTCCAGGCTTCTTGTTCTATGGTCTAACTCTGTGTTCTTCATTTATTTTGAAGACAAGCTGACTCACCGGTACTACACCAGAGCCAACATTTCAAGACTGATGGGTCATTTGGAACAAGAGAACTGCGAGCTGAAGGAGGAAGTAGCCAGATTGACTTCCTTGATGGAGTTATTCATGGCTGCCCAGAGCCAGTCTTCTCCGACACCTTCAACTCCTCCCCAGAGGAAAGTCATCTCTGAGATTGTCTCCTCAACTGTGCCTGCGGCCAGCGCACACTTTGCTCCAACGGCCATGCCAGCCGGATTCCTGTGGGGGATGCCTCCCAATTTCATGTCTGAGGGTCCCGCACCCACCTTTGCTTCTCTGCCGGCATCTAGCCCGGTCCTTGCTGTTCCTCCTTCTGTCGTGCATACTATGCCTAGAGTAGACGACACCATCTATCATTCTGAGCCGTCTGAGGGCCCAGATGTCTATGAGAAGATGGATGCTACGAACGATCAATTTCTTGAGCTCCGCAAGGAATTGAAAACCCTTTGAGGAAAGGATCTTTTTGGCAAGTCTGCTACCGAACTTTGCCTAGTTCCGAATGTGAAGATCCCTGTGAAATTCAAGGTCCCTGACTTTGAAAAATTCAAGGGAAATACTTTCCCTCTCAGCCACCTGGTCATGTATGCCAGGAAAATGTCGACTCAGACCGACAACGACCAACTGCTCATCCATTACTTTCAGGACAGTTTGTCGGGTGCTGCCCTACCTTGGTATATGGGCTTGGACAGTGCGAACATCCGATCCTTCAACGATCTTGGCAAAGCTTTCGTCAAGCAGTACAAATATAATATGGATATGGCTATCGATAGGGATCAATTGAGGGCCATGTCTCAGAAGGACAAGGAAACATTCAAAGAATACGCCCAAAGGTGGCGAGAGGTAGCAGCACAGATCGTGCCCCCGCTGGAAGAGAAAGAGATGACCAAGATCTTCCTGAAGACCTGAGCTCATTCTATTATGAGCGGATGATTGCCAATGCTCCTTCTGACTTCACCGAGATGGTGAACATGGGGATGCGACTGGAAGAAGGGGTCAGGGAAGGGCGCCTGACAAGAGAAGAATGCTCTTCTGCCAAACGCTATGGGGCGTTTGGGAAGAAGAGAGATGGCGAGGCACATGCTGTGACCTCCCATATAAAACCAAGAAGACCCTCTGTGAGGAGGAAGACCGTGCGCCCCGCCGGTAACCAGCATCAGGTGGCTCATATAGCACCTGTCTTTAGAGATAATCAGAAATATCAGCAACACAAAAATAATCAGCAACAACCACATCCACAATATCAACAACAACAGCACCGTCCGTAACAGCAGGCCTACCAGCCTCGAAACAGTAATCAAACCAGCACAAGTTACGAGAGGAAAAGGGTCACCTTCAATCCTATTCCGATGACGTATGCAGAGTTATACCCGTCTTTGATAGAGAGGAAGTTGATTACGCCACGAGACCCACCGGCTATACCTACTAACCCCCAGTGGTGGTATAAGTCCGAATTACATTGTGCTTACCATTCTGGTGCTCCCGGCCACGACGTGGCAAATTGCTACCCTTTGAAGACCAAGGTTCAAGACCTTGTAAGATGTGGTATTCTGTGTTTCGAGGACGTAGGTCCTAACGTTAAGAAGAACCAATTACCCAAGCATGGAAATTTGTCAACATGGTCCAGGGTTGCTCTGGAAAGTACAAGGTCAAATACGTCAGTCATATTCGACAATCTCTGGTCGAGATGCATCGTTTGCTGTATGATTATAATCATTACGAGCACGACCATGATAGGTGCTGAGTCTGTTCTGTTAACCAAAGATGTTCAAGAAATGCTGGACGAGGGAGTCATTGAGATCCTTCAAAACAAAAATGTTGACGAAGTTGCTGATGAAGTCAAAGTAATTTCTCCAGTATTCCGGATCCCTGAGCCTGTTATCATCAAGTATGATGGTAGCAAGCAGAAGGTTTCTCCTGCTTTGACCATTAAGCCAGTCGGCCCTGTACCGTATTCTTCTGAGAAGGTGGTCCCCTATCGCTACAATGTTGTAGCATTGGAGAATGGGAAAGAGGTGCCCCTGCCCTCTTCATCTGTTGTTAATATTGCCGACGTCAGCGGCCTGACCCGCAGCGATCGTGTTTTCTCGGCCCCTACCACAACTTGGCATTACACATATCTATTAGCTGCAAAGATGACGCCATGTCCAATGTGCTGGTGGACATTGGGTCATTATTGAATGTATTGCCGAAGACCACTCTTGCAAAGTTATCATATCTGGGGCCTCCCATGAGGCAGAGTGGAGTAGTTGTGAAGGCTTTCGATGGGTCTCGCAAAACTGTGATTGGAGAGGTTGATCTCCCATTCAAAATCGGACCAAGTGATTTCCAGATTACCTTCCAGGTTATGGACATTCACCCATCGTATAGCTGTCTCCTAGGCAGACCATGGATTCATGAGGCAGGCGCCGTGACATCCACCCTACTCCAGAAACTAAAGTTTGTGAAAAACAAGAAGCTGGTGGTGGTAGGGGGAGAAAAGGCTCTCCTGGTTAGCCATTTGTCTTCCTTCTCTTATATAGATGCTGAGGATGAAGTTGGAACGCCGTTCCAAGCTTTACCTATTGTTGAACCTATCAAGAAGGGAACTTCTTCATTTGCTTCCTATAAAGATGCTAAGTTAGCCATTGAGCATGGTGCAACTGCTGGATTGGGACAAATGATTAAGTTGGAAGACAACAAATCTCGGGCTGGCATAGGCTATTCTTCTGGTGTCTCCAACTAGCAAGGGTTGTTCAAGAGTGGTGGATTTATCCACACCGGTCAAGATGAAGAGGATTCTGGCAACTTCATCATCCCTGAAGGAATCTGCAATAATTGGGTCGCTGTTGATATTCCAACAGTTATCCATAAGTCAAAGTAATGTTCATTGTGTTTGAAAACCCTTCTCCCATGCCAAAAGGAGAAGTGATGACATTGTTGGCGCATAAATTCAATGATATTTTCATTCAATAAATTCATGTTAAATGTTTGTTTTTCCAATTATTTTCCCTTTTCACTTTTGCATGAAATTGGTGATCACATAAAACCCTAAAAATAAGAATAAAATCAATCTTTTCATCTGCATAATGAGTTGCCTTGTTTGAATTCTAAAATCTCTTTATTACCCAAAATCATTATGCAGGTTGATCAAACCCATTGAACATAATGATCCAAAACCATCTCCCCACTTTGAATTCCCTATATTTGAGGCGGAAGAAGATGACGTTGAAGAGATTCCTGACGAGATTACCCGTCTACTTGAGCATGAAGAGAAGGTCATTCAACCGCATTTGGAGAATCTGGAAACAGTCAACTTAGGGTCTGAAGATTGTGTGCGAGAAATGAAGATTGGGGCACTCCTGGAAGAATCTGTTAAGAAGGAGTTGATTGCGTTACTACAAGAATACGTCGACGTCTTTTCCTGGTCATATGAAGACATGCCTGGTCTAGATACAAATATTGTGCAACATTTCCTACCTTTGAAACCTGAGTGTGTGCCTGTAAAGCAGAAACTCAGAAGAAATCATCCAGATATGGCAGTAAAGATCAAAGAGGAAGTTCAGAAGCAAATTGATGCGGGGTTTCTGGTGACTTCTACATATCCTCAATGGGTGGCCAATATTGTGCCTGTGCCTAAGAAAGATGGAAAAGTCTGAATGTGTGTGGACTATAGAGACTTGAATAAAGCTAGTCCGAAAAATGATTTCCCTCTACCACATATTGATATGTTGGTAGATAATATAGCTAGATTCAATGTCTTCTCATTTATGGACGGATTTTCCGGATATAATCAGATCAAAATGGCACCTGAGGATATGGAGAAGACAACATTCATCACACCTTGGGGAACATTCTGTTATCGAGTGATGCCCTTCGATTTGAAGAACGCCGGAGCCACGTATCAACGAGCTATGACTACCTTGTTTCATAATATGATGCACAAGGAGATTGAGGTATATGTCAATGATATGATTGCAAAGTCAAAAACGGAAGTTGAACATGTAGAACACTTGTTGGAGCTTTTTTACCGTTTGAGGAAGTATAAGCTTCGTCTGAATCCCAACAAGTGTACATTTGGAGTCCGTTCCGGCAAGTTATTGGGCTTTATTGTCAGCGAAAGAGTTATTGAGGTTGATCCTGCAAAGGTCAAAGCGATACAAGAGATGCCTGCGCCCAAAACTGAGAAGCAAGTCTGAGGTTTTCTTGGCCGCTTGAATTATATTTCCAGATTTATATCCCACATGACTGCCACATGTGCGCCAATATTCAAGCTCCTCCGAAAAGATCAGTCTCATGATTGGACCGAGGATTGCCAAAAGGCCTTTGATAGTATTAAAGAATATTTGTCTGAGTCTCCGATTCTGTCCCCGCCTGTGGAAGGGAGACCGTTGATTATGTATCTGACAGTTCTTGAAGACTCGATGGGTTGTGTCCTTGGGAAGCAAGACGAATCGGGAAAGAAAGAGTATGCTATCTACTACCTGAGTAAGAAGTTCAGTGATTGTGAGTCTCGATACTCAATGCTTGAGAAGACATGTTGCGCTTTGGCTTGGGCTGCTAAGCGCTTACGCCAGTATATGTTGAATCATACAACTTGGTTGATATCCAAAATGGATTCAATCAAGTATATCTTTGAGAAGCCTACTTTAACTGGGAGGATTTCCCGTTGGCAGATGTTGTTGTCTGAGTATGATACTGAGTATCGAGCTCAGTGTTAGCTGCTACGAATGAAGGCTTTGAGTGAAAGAGAGAGAGAAATGAAATTTCATCTAGTGAAATGCTTCTACACAAGGGTTCTATTTATGGAACCACTTGTGTGGGCTGCAAGCTAAAAAGCCCACTTAAGTGTATCTGGCCCATATCTTATGGTATACCAAAATTCACTTAAGCGCGTGGTACCTTACCACATTTCATATTCTACTTAAGTGCACCATACCTTACGATGTTCTACAATTCACTTAAGTGCACCGTACCTTATGGTGTTCCTTATTTACTCTATCTCTCATCAATCCATCCTTTTGTGTGTGACCCTGTAGGTTTTTGCGACATTGGCAATTATATTAAATCACGAATTTAATACAATAAACAGTGAGTAGTATCTAGAAACACATCACTGCTACCCAAGGCACGAAAATATCATGTGATCTAACAAATCCATTTTGGTGATAATACTTGTGTGTGCAACTACCCTTTTTCCTTTATGTCTATATTGAACACGAGGCATAGACCTAGTCATCATTGTCCAGTTCAATATTGGGCCCTTAGACATTTATCCTTTTACGCAGGATGGGCAAATTCCATCTAGATCACTCATGTCCCTCAGCATACTTCGTGGAGTACCCATCAACTGTCTTTATGGTCATCCAGTTACGGACAACGTTTGATTAGCAACAAAGCACTTGACTCTACATCTAGGGTCCATAGTGGTTTCAGGTCGAAGGGTGGTATAAACCATTATCACGATGAGAATAACTTATGACACTTTGCATAACATTTTATATAGTATTCTCATAGAGAGTCAATCGGGTATAAATATTACTCCTAATATTCATACATATGTTTAAGACTTGATAGCTCCTTGTCCATGATCCGTGAGATGTGATCATCGGTCTATATACACAATAGTCTTAACGTTTTAATGTTATCTCGCTTCACAACAAATCTCGACTATGGATACTTTAAGAATAATGTCCTTATGTTTAATGGGATCTCATTAATAAGTCACACTTGATACAGTCAGCAGACTAGCTATTCTAGGGACTTTATTAAACAAATATAATAAAGAAAAAGGCCTTTTATTATTAATAAATAATTCGATACAAGTACCAAAAGCATTGGCCTCTAGGGCTTACACCAACACTTTTTATTTGTAATTCATAATTTTTTCAACCATTTCTTTTATGTTTTTGTGCTTGATTTAAATTTTCTCTTCAATTTCCCTTTTTAATCAATTTTAAATCCTTTTTTTCATTCAGTTTTGTGCAACTTTATGTCTGAGCTTGAGTTTTTGACTTGCTTGATCAATGCTTCTACATTTTAAGTCATCCATAGATGGTCTCTTAGGTTGATCCAATCTTCTCTAATTCAATATGTTGATTGGTGATCATTTGATCATATTTTTGACACCTTGAGTTAATGATAGATGATCCCTAAGATGTGTTATATGTTTGGGTCCCTTGATTTGTTTGATAGTTGATCCTAAGCCAAACACTTGAGCTTGCTTTCATTTTTCCATTTTTTTTCTTCTTTTTTCTTGGAGTTTTGAACAATTGTGTTTCATTCCTTGAGAGTTTGGTTTTGTATCAACATTCTAACATAGTTTCCACATACATTGCTTGCCTCATGATCACTAACTTGTTACATAAAACCTCCTAACTTTAAATTATGCTCTTTACATTTATGTCATTTTCATTTATTACCTTTTACTTTATGCTTTTATTGTTTTCTTATGTCAAAATAACAAAAACATGATAAAATGGCTAAAACCCTAAAAAGCTTTAATTTGACAATTTGGACTTGATGTTACTATTCGTTGCTTGAGGAGTATTTTGGACCTTGGACCTTAGAACTTAGTGCTTTCCCCTGCTTGGAGTATGTCTAATAATTTCTTATTCATTTGAGACCTTGTGATCCCTCTAGACCCTTTGATATTCAATTCAAGACATGGATGTTTCTTTGTGGCTTTGTGGCTTTGTGGCTTTGTTGTTCATCTGGATCTTTTGGTATTCATCTGATCATGTGCTTATTCATCTTGTGGCTCAAACCCAATTGGAAAGGAATTCTTGTTTTGACCAATGTCAAATGCTTGCTCAATCTTGTGGTTAGTAAACTTGCACACGCAAAGGATTTCTCTTGGTCTACCTTACAACGAGACCTTTTATTTCATGTCATTTACTTTATGCTTTAAGATAATCTCTTCACCCCCTTCCCACTTCTTCAATTTTCAAAACTTCTCCCTATTTCAAAAAACATCTTATTTTCAAACTTCATACCTTTTCTTAATAAATGTTGACTTTGTCAACTGATCCAGAAAATCTTTTTCTCAATAAATGCTAAAACACTTAAGCATACTTAAACTTTTCTTCAAAACTTCTAAAAAATACAAACCTCATCAAACTTCTTTTTGAGTCTTTTTGCACCTTCCTTTAAGAGCCTTTTTTTGAAAAGATTGGATATTAATTTATTCTTGTAGTGATGCAAACCACTATGCTTCTACAATATGTTGAGAAATGATTGATATTTTCCACTTGAATTTTGAGACATGCTTGTGAGAAAGTCCAAGTAAAAGTTCTTCATATCAAGATGATGCAAATGATCATTTCCTCATACCTGTGGGTAGTAAGCTAATTTTTCCACGCGAATATGACAAAATGACTTTTCAAATTAAAATATATCAACAAACATCCCAGCTTTTTCTATAAATACAGATTTACAAGTGGTTCTAATCGAGTACCATAGATGTGAGAGGTGCTAATATCTCCCCCTTGAATAACCAACCCCCGTATCCAGATTTCTCTTTTTTTTTTTTACCTTTTTGTGGGTTTTGTTCGACCTTTTTCCCATTCCCTTTGGAACAATAAAGTTCGGTGGCGACTCTTTCTTTTTGTAAGTTAAGTTAATCAATAGCTTAATTTCAAAATTTTCCCACCGCGACAGCTGGCGACTCTGATGGGGAAAATCTCTATGTGGGTTAAGCCTAGCTTATTTATCTGTGTTTATGTTATTTCTTTTTTTTGTGCTTGGTGATCTCTGTGTGGTGAGATAAATCCACTACCTGGACTTGAGTGCACTTAAGATGGGATTGTGGTATAGTCATGTTTACCTTAGTGGTGTTAGGCCTTTTAAGGTTGGCATGATAACCCCGCTCAAATGAGAACCCTTTTGAGGTACTAATATCTTGCGAGTAGTCGTAATGGTGTTATTATTTTCAACATGGGAGTCCGAGATTCTAACAGACCTTCGAACACTTTAACCCTTATTTTCTTTTAGGATATACTGTGGTGACCTTTCCGGCATAGGCCTGGTCTGGTTGATACACGATACTACATTTAGACGAGGTTGTCTTGAGAATATTATTGGTCTACGAGCAACTCGTTAAATCGATAATATCTGAAAGATGGATTTACAACTTTGGGAACTTTTTAAGAACCTGGTTATTGTTCTAGACATCCAAAGCTATAGAACATTCCCTGCGTGATGGTTGTCACCTTGTCCACCTGACTCCATGATCGTAATAATTGAACCTTTGGATCCCCCATGTTTGTGATTGTGGCATAATCATGCATTCATGCATTCATAAACATCTCTTTTTCACCTATTTTTCAAGAAACTTAGGAACTTTATTTCCAAACATCATAGGTAATTTGAGTATGGACCCTCGAAGAAGAAACACCCATCAGTTTTGTTTCAAACTTCTTGAATTGGAAGAGTTAAGGAAGCTAGGATCTTTGGTGGCTTATACTCCTAATTTTAAAGACTCGTATGGAAGAATTCTAATTGTGTTGAATATTGATGTAGAAGACAGAGTTCTAAACACCTTGGTCCAGTTCTATAATTCAATGTATAGGTATTTCACTTTCCCTAATTATTAGCTTGTACCTACTTTGGAGGAGTATTCTTATTACATAGGCTTGCATGTATCAAATCAGATATCGTTCAGTGGTTTAGAGGAGATTTCTAAGTCTTGTGTCATTGGAGAGGCTATGCATTTAAGAAAAGGGGAGATTGATGCTAATCTTGTGACTAAAGGAGGTATTCTTGGTCTACATTCTAAGTTCTTGATGGAGAAGCCTACTACTCTTGCTAGTGTTGGGGGTATGGTCCCTTTCGAAGTTGTTCTCGCTTTGCTTATCTATGGTAAAGTCTTGTTCCCTAATGTTGACAACTTTATGGACATCAATGTTATCCGTATCTTTCTGATTCAGAATCCAGTTCCTACTTTTCTCGCAGATACCTACTATTTTATCCATCACATAATGGAGAAGATCGGAGGAACTATTATGTGACATGTCTCTGACCAATGCAGATGTGACTTCGTATTCTAGAGTTTATGATGACATGAAGATTATTGACAATTGTGGTGAATTCCCTAATTTACCTCTTCTTGGTACAAAAGGAGGTATTAATTACAATCTTATTTTGGATCGACGTCGGCTTGGGTATGCTATGAAGGATAAACCAAGCAATATTCTTTTGGAAGGGTTCTTTATTCAAGAAGGTGTTGATAGCAAGGGATTAAAGGAGAAGATAGTCCATGCCTTGCATAAGACCATAAGTGGAGCCACTGGGAAAATTCCTTAAAAGAAAGTAAGGAAGATGATTCTTCCTGTAAAAGAAGTAGAAGAAGAGGATGAGGATGAGGAAGATAATTCTCCTTTATTCAGGAAGACAAAGGAAATAAAGAAATTGGCTCAGGACCTGATGAAAGAATATATTTAAGAAATAGCAAAGCGGATTACATATGCCTGAAGGGGATAAAGCTTTGGAAAATCCATCTAAAGATGAGGTTGGGAAGGAGAAAGCTATGCAAGTAGAGGATACTGCATATGTTATTTTGAAGGAAGTAGAGGGATTTAACGGTGTTTCATAACTCAAGCTCTTGAAGCTTCTATGGAAGAAGACATATATGTTGAAGATACAACTGGTGCAAAGGCTTCAGATGCTGCTGAAACTGCATCCACAAGTATGATTTCTAATCTTATCTCTAAAACAATTTTAAATTCTTTCAATCCTTAAACTGAAACTAAAACACCAACCCCTCATAAATCACCAACATAATCCTCTGAACATACTTCTTCACAAAAACATGACATGATTGTACCTGAAATTCTGGTATCAGATATGAGATGTCGAAGGTAATGTCACGACACTAATATCTGAACAATATAAACAGGATAAAAGATAAAGAACAATAGTACAAGTGACACAATTAATTGTTAACCCAGTTCGGTGCAAACTCACATACGTCTGGGGGCTACCAAGCCAGGAAGGAAATCCACTAAACAGAATTAGTTCAAAGACTCTCAGTAAACAACTTCAAGTTATAGTCTTTTCACCTAATCTCTACCCGTGTGACTTCTATCTAAGAACTCTTAGATAAGAGATCCTGTAACACCCTCCTAAAATACCTCAATAATTAATTAAAACAACAAAATATGAATCAGAGTAGATATGCAATTTCAGGGTGTCACACTTGACACTTCACACCATTCACCAAAATATCTTGTCATGCTCGTTTATTAATCAAAATAAAACATTACACAATACGCAGCGGATAGAAATCTAACAACATTCGAACCATGTAACACATTACATGTAAAATTGTTCAACAACCAACAATGAAAACAAAGTAAAACATCCCGTCCCGATGTTACATATACCAGAGCATGACTCACTAAGGAACTACACTAGACTCCAAGCACTAGCTTCTACTCAATCACTGCTCGTTACCTGAAACATAGTTGTAAGGGTGAGTTCCTCAATCGATATAATAAGCATTATAAAATATCATGTAATGTTAAGTAAATTAACACATTCATCACCCTAATCATATCACACATTCAGCAACGGCAACATCAACTCATAATCATACTCAACACAACCACAACACACACGTATAATATTGGAATACATCCATTCATATTATACGCCATACACACATTATGAAATGAGACTCCATGCATGCGGTACCGACTATTCGTGAACAGATAGTTCAACCTCACCGATCAAACCCAGATACGGCTACCAAGCTCACTAGTCCCACTCATTTGAGACCTAGTGACTCACTCACTAATTCCTCACCATGGGAATTAGCTACCACCATAAAGGCCATGCTATGCACGCTAAATCACCTAGCATGCAAACATCAACAACAATCCACAATGGACATATGCTCAGACTCTAAGCCATAAACAGTCCATCCACAATTGCATACATAATAGATATATTCACAGCATTATGCATACCACCATACCTCATCAGCATATTTATCACAGAATCATATCATGTCATGCCAAATAATAAATCACAGTATTAGCACACTCTACTAATACCTATACTGCTCAAAACAACGGGAAATGATCCCTACTATATCATACATCAGCTAAATTACATCACTCAGCTGAACGACCAAACTGCACAACATTTAAATATCAATTTTTCACTTTTCAAACAGTGTTAACCGGTTAACGCCCTGGGTTAATCGGTTAACGCAAAACAGAATGCGCTTCTCTGTAATTTTTAACAGTGTTAACCGGTTAACACCCTGGGTTAACCGGTTAACGCAAGACAGAAATTAATTATTTTAATTATCATAACAGTGTTAACCGGTTAACGCCCTGGGTTAACCGGTTAACGCAAGACAGAAAGCTGTTCCTGCGCTAACCACGAACAGAATGCACAATTACCCGCATTTTTCGCCGTTGGAGGACTTCCGGACCTCCGATTTCGATTCCGTAAAAAGCTACACGTCCAGGAAATTACGACTCATCCAAATATGGGTTCATTCACAGTTTAACGTAATTTATTCATCACAATTCAAAGGTATTTATCAAAACCTAATTAGAGTCGATTCAATGGCTTATTACTACCCATTACATGTTAATCCATAATACCCATTAAACGACGATAAACCCCCCTTACCTGAGTTAATCCGGCAATTGATTCTTTGACCTTCAACAATCGTGAATTCTCCTCTTGAGCCCTAGCCTCTTCTTCTCCCTTTCTCAGTTTCTTCTCTTTTCTCCCTTTTTCCACTTTTCAGTCGCTTCTCTGTTTTCACGTGCCGATAGAAAACTCTCTCTAGCCTTTCCACTTCCTTCTTATAATAACAAAATTCTTAAATTGGATTTCTCTCTTCTACCCTCGATTATTCATAAAATTTCCAACTTTATTATTCCAATAATAATAATCCAATAATATTCCAATTATTTAATTAAATTAATAAATATACTAATAATAATATATATGAATGGTTTATCTTTTATTTTGAAAAATAATACCCTCTCATTCATATTATCATCATAATATACTATTAAACTTAAATTAAATAATTATCATATTTTATCGGGGTGTTACAACTCTCCCCCACTAAAAGAGTTTTCGTCCTCGAAAACATACCTCAAGCGAATAACTCTGGATAAGACTCCTTCATCTGACTCTCAAGTTCCCAAGTCACATTGCCACCTGCTGGTCCTCCCCAAGCTACCTTTACCAAGGCAATCTCTTTACCCCGTAACTACTTCAACTCTCGATCCTCGATCCTCATAGGTGATGTTTCAACAGTCAGGTTATCTCTCACCTGTACATCATCTACTTGGACCACATGCGACGGATCAGGAATGTACCTCCTCAACTGAGACACATGAAAAACCTCATGCAAATTCGCAAGTGACGGCGGTAAAGCGATACGATAGGCTACCTCCCCTATCCTCTCCAAAATCTGATAAGGACCAATAAATCGAGGTGTCAACTTCTTCGACTTCAAAGCTCGACCAACCCCAGTCATCGGAGTAACACGAAGAAACACATGATCTCCCTCTTGAAACTCAAGTGACTTCCTCCTCTTGTCGTGATAACTCTTCTGACGACTCTGAGCAATCCTCCTCTTCTCCTGAATCATCTTAATCTTTTTCGTAGTTTGTTGAACAATCTCCGGTCCAACCACAACACTCTCACCGGACTCATACCAACATAAAGGTGTCCGACATCTCCTACCATACAAAGCTTCAAACGGTGCCATACCAATGCTCGAATGAAAACTATTGTTGTAGGTAAACTCAATCAAAGGTAAATAACAATCCCAAGCACCTCCCTTTTCCAAAACACAAGCCCTCAAAAGATCCTCCAGTGACTGAATCGTCCTCTCAGTCTGACCATCAGTCTGCGGATGATATGCAGAACTCAATCTCAGCTTAGTTCCCAAAGCCCTCTGCAAACCTTCCCAGAACTTCGATGTAAATCTAGGATCTCTGTCCGAAACAATACTCGACGGAATACCATGCAAACTTACAATTTTCTCAATATACAACTCAGCTAATCTCTCTAACGGATAATCCATTCTGATCGGAATGAAATGAGCCGATTTTGTCAATCTGTCAACAATCACCCAAATAGCTTCAAAATTCTTAATTGTCCTCGGTAAACCAGAAACAAAATCCATACTGATACTATCCCACATCCACTCTGGAATAGCCAACGGTTGCATTAGCCCAGACGACTTCTGATGCTCAATCTTTAACTTCTGACAAGTCAAACAAGAATAAACAAAACTCGCAATTTCTCTTTTCATTCTCGGCCACCAAAATAACTTTTTCAAATCATGATTCACTGAAAACCTCAAATCTTGACCCGTACAAGTAATGCCTCCATAACTTCAGAACAAATACCACAGCTGCCAACTCTAAATCGTGTGTCAGATAGTTTCTCTCATGAACCTTCAGTTGTCTCGAAGCATAAGCTACAACCTGCTTATTCTACATCAAAACACCACCCAAACCCAACAATGAAGCATCACAGTAAACCTCAAATGGTTCTGACGGACTCGGTAATATCAGAATAGGAGCAATAGTTAACCTCCTCTTTAACTCTTGGAAACCTTCTTCACATTTTGAGTCCCAAACAAACGCTTGCCCCTTTCTAGTCAACATCGTCAACGATAACGCCAACTTAGAAAATCCCTAAATGAATTTCCTATAATAACCTGCAAGTCCAAGAAAACTCCTTATCTCAGAAACTGACTTCGGAGCTTCCCACTTAGATACCGCTTCTATCTTAGAAGGATCAACAGCAACACCACCTCTTGAAACCACATGACCAATAAAACTAACCTCTTCTAACCAAAATTCACACTTGGACAGTTTAGCAAATAACTTCTTTTCTCGTAGAACTCCTAAAACCACTCTCAAATGTTCAGCATGCTCTTCTTCAGATTTCGAATACACCAAAATATCGTCAATAAACACCACAACAAACTTGTCTAGGTACGGATGGAAAATCCTATTCATATACTCCATAAATACCCCAGGCGCATTAGTCACACCAAAAGGCATTACAGAATACTCATAATGTCCATACCTTGTTCTGAAAGCAGTCTTCTGAATATCCTCAGTTTTCACATGTATCTGATGATACCCCGATCTCAAATCTATTTTGCTGAACACACTCGCACCAACCAACTGATCCATCAAATCATCAATCCTCGGCAAAGGATACCGATTCTTGATCGTCACTTTATTCAGTTGCCTGTAGTCCACACACAACCTCATAGTACCTTCTTTCTTCTTAACCAATAACACTGGTGCGCCCCACGGTGACACACTCGGACGAATAAATTTCTTATCCAACAGATCTTCCAACTGACTCTTCAATTCAGTTAACTCAACAGCAGACATGCGGTACGGAGCCATCGATATCGGCCTAGTACCAGGTACCAAATCAATCGAGAACTCAACTTCACGCTCTGGCGGTAATTCATTCACTTCTTCAGGAAACACATCAGGAAAATCACACACCACGGCTAGATCGCAAATCACCAGTTTATCTTTAGCCTCCAAAGTCGCTAACAGCATAAACAACTCTGCCCCATCTGCTACAGCCTCATTCACCTGCCTTGCTGATAGAAACAAACTCTTTCCTTCCTCAATCTCAGGAAAGATCACAGTCTTATCAAAACAGTTGATATAAACTCGGTTAAACACCAACCAGTTCATACCCAGGATAACATCAATCTGCACTAGTGGAAGACACACGAGGTCCATCCCAAAGTCTCTACCAAAAATACTCAAAGGACAATTTAAACAAACTGAAGTAGTAGTCACTGAACCCTTCGCAGGAGTATCAATCACCATACTCCCATGCATCTCAGATATCTCTAATTTAAGTTTCACAGCACAATCCAAAGATATAAAGGAATGAGTCGCACCTGTGTCAATAATAGCTACAAGAGGAAAGCCATTAATATAACACGTACCTCGGATCAAACGATCATCTGCAGAAGTCTCAGAACCCGATAAAGCAAAGACCTTGCCTCCCGACTGGTTCTCTTTCTTCGGCTTAGGACACTGTGGACTGATATGACCCACCTCTCCACAGTTGAAACAAGTCATAGTCTTCAACCGGCACTCTGCAGCCAAGTCACCACCTTTGCCACACTTGAAACACTTCTTCTCAGTACTGGTACACTCATGGATACGATGTCCAGCCTGACCACATCTGTAACACTTAGCAGGGGCACTGGAGTCTCCCCCAATAGGTCTCTTCATCCCACTCTGTCTCTGGAAACCTTTGCCAGCTGCATACGGCTTCCCACGATCATTCTGATTCTTGCCTTTCCTATCAACCCTCTGCTGATAGCTCTCCGCTCTGGCCTTGGTATCCTGTTCAAAAATCCTGCAACAGTTAACCAATTCAGAAAACACTCTAATCCGCTGATACCCAATAGCCTGCTTGATCTCGGGACGTAACCTGTTCTCAAACTTCACACATTTTGAAAATTCCCCAGTAGCCTCATCATAGGGAGTGTAATACTTCGACAACTCTGTGAACTTAGCAGCATACTCCGTAACAGACCGGTTGCCCTGCTTCAATTCTAAGAACTCTATCTCTTTCTTTCCTCTGACATCCTCTGGAAAGTACTTGCTCAGGAATCTCTCTCTGAACACCGCCCAAGTGATCTCAGCACTCCCAGCAGCTTCCAACTCAGTGCGGGCAGCAACCCACCAATCATCTGCTTCCTCTGACAGCATATGCGTACCGAACCTGACCTTCTGGTTATCGGCACACTCAGTCACTCGGAAGATCCTCTCGATCTCCTTCAACCACTTTTGAGCACCATCTGGATCGTATGCTCCCTTGAACATTGGAGGATTGTTCTTCTGGAACTCACTCAGTTGACGAGCAGCTCCCAATCCCACAACATTCGGATTCCCTCCAAGTACTCCAGCTAGCATACCCAGAGCCTCAGCAATCGCAGCATCGTCTCTACCTCTTCCAGCCATCTCTATTCTGAGAACCCAACAAGCTAAAACAATAAGTACTGATAGGGTTACACAACACCCATCACATACAGGGAAACAGAATAATTACGACTCGACTCGACCGACTATGCTCTGATACCACTAATGTAACACCCTCCTAAAATACCCCAATAATTAATTAAAACAACAAAATATGAATCAGAGTAGATATGCAATTTCAGGGTGTCACACTTGACACTTCACACCATTCACCAAAATATCTTGTCATGCTCGTTTATTAATCAAAATAAAGCATTGCACAATACGCAGCGGATAGAAATCTAACAACATTCGAACCATGTAACACATTACATGTAAAATTGTTCAACAACCAACAATGAAAACAAAGTAAAACATCCTGTCCCGATGTTACATATACCAGAGCATGACTCACTAAGGAACTACACTAGACTCCAAGCACTAGCTTCTACTCAATCACTGCTCGTTACCTGAAACATAGTTGTAAGGGTGAGTTCCTCAATCGATATAATAAGCATTATAAAATATCATGTAATGTTAAGTAAATTAACACATTCATCACCCTAATCATATCACACATTCAGCAACGACAACATCAACTCATAATCATACTCAACACAACCACAACACACACGTATAATATTGGAATACATCCATTCATATTATACGCCATACACACATTATGAAATGAGACTCCATGCATGCGGTACCGACTATTCGTGAACACATAGTTCAACCTCACCGATCAAACCCAGATACGGCTACCAAGCTCACTAGTCCCACTCATTTGAGACCTAGTGACTCACTCACTAATTCCTCACCATGGGAATTAGCTACCACCATAAAGGCCATGCTATGCACGCTAAATCACCTAGCATGAAAACATCAACAACAATCCACAATGGACATATGCTCACACTCTAAGCCATAAACAGTCCATCCACAATTGCATACATAATAGATATATTCACAGCATTATGCATACCACCATACCTCATCAGCATATTTATCACAGAATCATATCATGTCATGCCAAATAATAAATCACAGTATTAGCACACTCTATTAATACATATACTGCTCAAAACAACGGGAAATGATCCCTACTATATCATACATCAGCTAAATTACATCACTCAGCTGAACGACCAAACTGCACAACATTTAAATATCAATTTTTCACTTTTCAAACAGTGTTAACCAGTTAACGCCCTGGGTTAATCGGTTAACGCAAAACAGAATGCGCTTCTCTGTAATTTTTAACAGTGTTAACCGGTTAACACCCTGGGTTAACCGGTTAACGCAAGACAAAAATTAATTATTTTAATTATCATAACAGTGTTAACCGGTTAACGCCCTGGGTTAACCGGTTAACGCAAGACAGAAAGCTGTTCCTGCGCTAACCACGAACAGAATGCAGAATTACCCGCATTTTTCGCCGTTGGAGGACTTCCGGACCTCCGATTTCGATTCCGTAAAAAGCTACACGTCCAGGAAATTACGACTCATCCAAATATGGGTTCATTCACAGTTTAACGTAATTTATTCATCACAATTCAAAGGTATTTATCAAAACCTAATTAGAGTCGATTCAATGGCTTATTACTACCCATTACATGTTAATCCATAATACCCATTAAACGACGATAAACCCCCCTTACCTGAGTTAATCCGGCAATTGATTCTTTGACCTTCAACAATCGTGAATTCTCCTCTTGAGCCCTAGCCTCTTCTTCTCCCTTTCTCAGTTTCTTCTCTTTTCTCCCTTTTTCCACTTTTCAGTCGCTTCTCTGTTTTCACGTGCAGATAGAAAACTCTCTCTAGCCTTTCCACTTCCTTCTTATAATAACAAAATTCTTAAATTGGATTTCTCTCTTCTACCCTCGATTATTCATAAAATTTCCAACTTTATTATTCCAATAATAATAATCCAATAATATTCCAATTATTTAATTAAATTAATAAATATACTAATAATAATATATATGAATGGTTTATCTTTTGTTTTGAAAAATAATACCCTCTCATTCATATTATCATCATAATATACTATTAAACTTAAATTAAATAATTATCATATTTTATCGGGGTGTTACAGATCCTACTCACTCCCCCTTAATCACAGTAGTGATTTAAAAACAAATATTACAAAGAAAGAAGACACTTTTCAAGAACACATACTTGATCTTGCTTAAAAGCCTCAACCAAGTAAACACACACTCATGCTTCAAAGCTTAGAGTGGACAAATTACAACATAAAAGTCAGTCCAATTCAATCATCAATAGGATGAATGAATGGCTCACAATACACAAGCTCACACAAGACTAAAACCCTTATTCTCTCTCACTATTTCATTCGTTATTTCTTGTGTATTAAAACCAGATTTTCCATGCCCTTTATATAGAAGCGTTTGATTGGGCTTTGGACATCATAAAACCCTAAAACTATTTTCCATTCGTATCTTCTTAACAACTGATCATATCTTATTGGGAAATAAATTAATCTAGTTTTAATTACTGCTTGAATGGCGCGTTCAATCTCCACATCAATCACACACAAATTAGCATGAAAAGCGCAATCACAAAATACATAACATTCAGAATGAATGTTCTGTATACACATGTCTTGACATCGGGTCTGACATCTCAGCTAAATCCTGCACAACCATATTTTAAACACCCTACAGGAAACTGATATCTCATGTCAAGACAACACTTGTGACAACTTGTGAAAACTCTAGGTTTTACCAAAATTGATGTCAACACATAGAACCAACAAACTTCCCCTTTGGCAAATTTTGGCTAAAACATACATCAGATCATTTGTTTCACAAGAGAATAATCACAGTATCAGTACAGCAGCAGAAGTAATAAAACACACATTACTAGCTAAACTAGCAACTAGTAAACACATATTAAACACACATGCGCTTGTGCTCCACCTCCCCTTCCAGCTAGCACTAGTCAGCTCAACATAGACAGAACACTTCTCCCTCTAACAACACCTTCAACATCACCTATAATAAACAGATTATCTCCAACATACATCTGTAACATCATCTGTATCATACAGATTATCTCCAACATCATGTCTAACATCATCTGTATATAGTATAGCATAGCTACTTTAGCTACTTCTCCCCCTTTTTAGACAAAAGAGACCAAAGAGACAAAATAAATTTCTATTTAGTCAAACAAATAGAATGTCAAAACAGAATGTTAAGTGTTACAGATCCAGGAACAAACACAGCTTTATACAAGCTGAGATAAAATCCAGAAAATCCAAAAAGAACCCAGAAAAAATACATCAAGGTAGCAGAACATGACTGCCAAAAGAAACACCAGAACATCCATCACAGCACACCATCAGAAGAGTGGGGAACAACATCAACAAAACTAGCCAGAGGAGCTTGAGCTTGCATCTTCATCAGCTTTAGAACCAAAACTGCCACTTGTTTCATCTTTAGTTTCAAAGCTTTCACTGGAGGTTTGGACTTCTGCTTCCTTGGCCTGTCCAATATTCTCTCTTTCAGCTTGCTCCAAGCTTGCAATCAGAGCTTCTAAAGCTTCTTTCCTGGTTGTTGCTACCCTTATCCCTGTATCTAATTCTTTACAAGTTTCTTTCAGCTCAGCAATAAGACCACCTTTTAAGGCTGGCTTTTTTACAGCAGATGTCATGATAATATCTTCGACATGACTGCCTTCAAACAATTTGTAGTGAACTGATAAAGGAGGTTTTCCTCTACTAGGAAGATCATTTGTTCTCAGAATTCCAGGGTGTAGGCTCAGGATAATCCCACAAATCATTGAGGGAAAACCTATGGGCAACTTTATTGCATTTGTAGAAGCATGTTTGACAATTTGTTCAAACATAAATCTACTATAATCAAATTTCAGCTTGGTTCCAACAGCAAAGATGAACCTTCCAAGGGCATTTGAAATTGTGGAGATGTGGTTGGTAGACACCCAATTTGCAGACCCTATCTTGTGTAATATGGCATATTTCACAGTCAGCTTCCCAGCAGGGAGATACTTCTTACTAGGCCATTCCTTCACCTGTCTTGCTGTAATTTCCCTACAGACCTTATTGTTTGTGGCTTCCAGTTCACATGCACCTTCTGTTCCTCTTCCTAGAAACTTGTTAATCACGGCTAGAGAAAATGTGATACACTTCCTTTTTAAAAACACTTTACAAAATTCCTTGCTATTTTTATCAGCAATGTCTTCAGGAATGTTGACAACAAATTCTTTAACCAATCATTCATAGCACTGAGATAACCCAACCACAGTTTTCATTAATCCAACATTTTTAATTAGGTCCATGACCTCTTTGACCTCCATAGCATCCTTTCCTAACTCTCTCTCCACAGCCACCCTTCTTTGGATCACAAACTTCCATTTTGCTGCTCCATCTTCAAGATGGAAGGAGATATTGTCCAAGTGTACAGCAACAACTTTCATAGGGGACTTCCTAGCAGGTTTCCTCTTGATAGGGGAGATGTCAGGGACATCTTCTTCAACATCTTCATCAGACTCAGAAGCTTCTCTCACTTTCCTCTTCTTCACATCAACTTTGCTCCAAGATTTTGAGGGGCCTACACCAGTAGTCTTCTTAGCAGTTTTGGCTGACATCATTTCAGCCACAAACCTACCTTTTCTAGTCTTCATCCTCTTAGCCACACTAGGCTTCAAGTGATGAAGCAAGCTATCTTCTTGATCATCCGAACTATCATTTTCTAGGTCAATCACCTTCTTTGCAGAATCATGCTTCTTAGATTGTGAAGCATTGGCAGTAGGTGATGCCACAGATTTCTTACCAGACACAGTTTTCCCTAAAGAGCACAAACCTTCAGTAGCCATATCCTTTTCAGACCTAGAGGAATCATCATCCTTCTCATTATGAAGTCCAACCTCAGGAGAGAGGTCCCTTCTTGATAGAGGAGTAGAAACTCCCTTTTATAGAATGTCCTTCATTGAGGATTCTAGTAACTAGGTTTCTTATGACACGATTAGTGTGATGCATGTCGTCCTTAGAACTAGGGGTATGAGTAGAGCTGGAAGGGATATTAGAGATGTTACCTTGAGTAGGGAATGCAGTGGAAGATGCATCCATGGGATCGTTGGAGTCAGGAGCTTCGCCTGGAATGACAGACAGGGGAATCACATCTAAAATATCTTCATCAAGAAAGTCCATTGAAGGCGTTCTATCCTTGTGAGTAGGTTTAGGAATTTGTGAAACAAATGGTGTTTGATGTTGTGACATCTTGTTGTTTTTGTGGAAAGGTTTCAGTTGCCCTAGCAGAGGAGTTTGAGGAAGACGCAGGAAGTTGGAAATGTTTGAGTAAAGGTTGCGCGTGAAAAGGTAATAGATGGAATTTTCAATACTAGGTGATGATTTACCATAAATGGGGCACTTTATTTTAAGTAAGCAGAAAATTATTTGATTACCTTTTCCAGTCCAAATTAATTGCTATAAATTCTCATAAATATAAATCCCTAATTTCCCTCTTAGAGATTCAAACTGATTTGCATCCAAGGCCTTTGTAAAAATATCAGCTAACTGCATTTCAGTAGTAACATGCTCTAGGACTATAATTTTATCTTCCACTAGTTCTCTAATAAAATGATGACGAATATCAATATGTTTTGTCCTGCTGTGTTGAATAGGATTCTTAGAAATATTTATAGCACTCAGGTTGTCACAGTACAATGTCATGACATCTTACGTGACATTGTATTCAGTCAGCATCTGTTTCATCCATACCAGTTGAGAACAACTACTTCCAGCTGCTATGTATTCAGCTTCAGCAGTGGACAGAGACACACAATTTTGTTTCTTACTAAACCATGATATTAAGTTGTTCCCCAAGAAGAAGCATCCTCCTGATGTGCTTTTCCTATCATCAGCACTTCCAGCCCAATCAGCATCATAGTATCCAGTCAGCACAGATCCAGATCCATGAGTGTACAACATCCCATAGTCACTAGTGCCATTGACATATTTCAGGATCCTTTTCACTTGGTTTATGTGACTAACTTTTGTTTCAACTTGATATCTAGCACAAACACCTACATCAAATGCAATGTCAGGTCTGCTTGCTATGAGATATAGCTGACTCACTATCATGCTTTTGTAGAGACTTTGATCTACACTAACACCATTTTCATCTTGTTGGTTCTAAGTGTTGGCAGCAATTATGGTAAAACAAAGAGTGTTCACAAGATGTTACATGTGATGTCTTAACATAAGATATCTTGTACCTGTTGGAGGTTTAAAATATAATTATGCAGGATTGTTTCAGGATGTCATACCCAATGTCATGACATCTGATATAATGTACCTGCTGGATATTTAAAATGGAATTATGAAGGATTGTTCCAGGATGTCAGACCCGATGTCATGACATTTGTACACAGAACATTCAGTCTGAATGTTATGTGTTATGTGATTGTGCTTTTAATAGCAATCTATGTTTGATTGATGAGTTAATTGCAAACGCAATCAATCAATGATTACAACGTGATTTAACTTATTTTCCAAAGCGATCTAACCAATTGTCATAAGAAGATTTGAATGGAAAATAGTTTTACGGTTTTATGATGTCCAAGCCCAGCTGAATGCTTCTATAAAAAGGACATGGAAAAACTGATTTGATACACAAGAAATACAGAGAGAAATATTGAGAGAGAGAATAAGGGTTTAAGTCTTGTGTGGTCATGTGACTTGTAAGCCATTCAATTCATCCATAGATGATTGAATTTGTCTGATTTTTGAGTTGTAATTTGTCACTCTAAGCTTTTAAGCATGAGTGTGTGTCTACTTGATTGAAGTTGCTAAGTAAGATCAAGTGTGTGTATTTGAAGAGTGTCTTCTTTTCATAAGTAATTCTTGTTTAATATCACTGGTGTGATTGAAGGGGAGTGAGATGGGATCTCATATCTAAGAGTTCTTAGGTAGAAGTCATACGGGTAGAGATTAGGTGAAAGAGACTGTAACATGTGTAGTTTACTGAGAGTCTTTGAACTGATTCTATTTAGTGGATTTCCTTCCTGGCTTGGTAGCACCCAGACGTAGGTGAGTTGCACCGGACTGGGTTAAGAATTGCTTGTGTCTCTTGCATTACTATTCTTTATCTTTATCCTGTTTGTATTGTTCAGATATTAGTGTCGTGACATTACCTTCGACATCTCATATCTGATACCAGAATTTCAATTGGTATCAGAGCAGGCATCCTGCTCTAATTCTGGGTGAGATCTAGGGTTGATACTTTCTGGTACTATGGAGAGAGATGGAGGATCTGTTCACAGGCCACCTATTTTGGATGGATCCAACAATGACTACTGGAAACCTCGAATGGTAGCCTTCCTAAAATCTCTGGATAATAAGGCTTGGAAGGCTGTGTTAACAGGCTGCGAACATCTAGTAGTTACTAAGGAAGGAGAATCTACAACTGATAAAAAGCCTGAAGAACAATGGGCCAAGGAAGAGGATGATCTAGCCCTTGGAAATTCTAAGGCATTGAATGCTATATTCAATGGAGTAGACAAGAATATCTTCAAATTGATAAACAACTGTGAGATGGCTAAAGATGCTTGGGACATTCTCAAAACCACTCATGAAGGCACCTCTAGAGTGAAGATGTCTAGACTACAGCTGCTCACCACCAAGTTTGAAAATTTAAGGATGAAAGAAGATGAAAATATACATGAATTTCATATGAGTATCCTTGAAATTTCTAATTCCTCAAGAGCCCTGGGAGAAAAGATGTCAGATGAAAAATTAGTAAGGAAAATACTCAGGTCACTCCCTAAGAGATTTGCTATGAAAGTGACATCCATAAAAGAGTCTCAAGACATCTCCAATATGAGAGTTTGTGAGCTAATTGGCTCCCTCCAAACATTTTAGATGGGAATGTGTGATGGATCTGAAAAGAAAACCAAAAGCATAGCCTTCATGTCAAACACTGAGGAGAAAGAGGAGGAAAGTGGTCAGGATGTTGATGAAGATCTGGAAAATGATGTAGCAATGATAGGTGTAGCACCTCAAATTTGCACCCCCCCCATTTGTACATTCATTTCATTACCATTGCATTGACATCACATTAACAATACATTATCATGGCATAGTGCATTGCATCTCATCAGTCAAGACTGGCATCAGGAGAACTCCTCAGTGCAAAAGAGCAACGTTTTTTCATGAGATAAAGGCCCTATGGGTGTTCCAATGAGGTTATGTGAACCCAAGGTTCATTTTGAAGCAACTTGACCAAGTGTTAGAGGCTCAAAGTCCACAGTGCAGTTTCAGGTCATCTAGGGCCCATAAAAGTCAACAGAAACTCAACTGAGGGCTAAGAAGTGGAGAAATGGTTTGAGACACTTCATTCATGTCCCAAAGAGGTTTATTCATCATATCAAACTCATACCTTGAAGATTTTGCGGCCAGATCAAAAGTTTTCCAAAAATGGAAAGTGACCTGTAATTTCAAGTTTCCAAAAATGGCAAGTTTTTGGACCAACTTCAACTTGACTTTCCAACATCAAAGAAGCTTCAAATGAAATTTTGTCCAACATGAGAGTTGAATATCTTTCTCTCCCATTTCCAAAAAGTCCAAGATCATGATCATCTGATGAATGGTTCAGGAGATATGATCAAATCATTGCCAAGTGTGCTTGAAACTTCAAAAGGGCATAACTTTTGACTCATAACTCCAAATTGAGTGCTCCTTTTTGCATAATTCTTCTTATGACATGAAGTTTCCAAATCACTCATCACATTGCATGAAATTTCATCATATAATGATTTGCTTATTCATGTGATTTTTGGAGGGAATATCATGAATTCAAAATTGGTGCATCATGTGGACTTTTTAACCATTCCAACATGTCCATAAGAGGATTTTAAGGGAAATTGCATGGCCATTGCTACTGTTCACGTGGGATTGCATGCAAGGGGTGAAAAACCAAATTTTACATAACACCTCTTTCCTCATTAAAATTTAATTAGCCAAGCCTAAGCATGATTAGGAAGTGGATTAACATGTCATATAAATAGCTAATCATAACAGAATTTCTCATGATTCACAATTCTAGATCTAGGTTGAAAATTTCCCTCCAAAATTTCTCCCAATCCAAATTCAAATTTCTTCCACATAACCCTGCTATTTTCTTGCATATTCTTGTTCTGTGACATTGATTTGGTGTAGATCAAGCTCTTAATTGCAGCATTTGGACCAGATTCGTGTGGTGCAAGCTCAAGAACACAAGTATGGAAGTTCAGATTTGAGCAAGATCTAAGCCTCTCCAAGACTCAATTTCAACTTCAGGATTCATAACAAGTGTTCAGGAGTGGATCTACACGCGTGCCAAGCCTTGAATCTACCACTGCCATTGCTGGAGCTTCAAGAGGTCACAATTTTGCATCTCTTAATTCTTTGTTTCCTTTCCATAATTGTATAGTGCGTGTTCTGTTGATTCTACTGATATAAAAATCGTGAAATTTGGTGCAATATTCATGGAGATATGATGATTAGAAGTTTGGATGTTAGATCTTATTCTCTTCGATTTGCTTTATACATTAGGTTTTAGGATGAAATAATGATATATTTGAATTCCTCATGTCAAGGCGATACGTTTGGTATATGGCTTTGAAAAATCTGAAAAAGAATTTCGTGAACGTCACTGTTCATCACCGTCTTCATGAGGAAGACGGTGGTTTCCACCGTGTACCGCCGCGCCTGTACAGGCTAGGGCACCTCTGGTTCGTTCATGCAAATGCTACTGTAGAAGCGCCTTTCAGGCTTAGCTCGCGTGCTCGATCCTTCATTGCAACATTTTCTTTGTTTTAATTCTGCTTGCTAAGCGCTTACGTGTGCATCCTGTTGGCGAATCCATAGGCCTACGTTTTGTTGACCATGCCACATGCGCATTGACTGGTTGACTAGATGCCATGTCATTTAATAAAACGGGGCGTTTTGAGGCGCACGGTTCGAATCCGGCTGAAACATTTCCATTTTATTCAATTCATTTTATTATTTTCATGTTATTTCAATTTTTATTTCATTTTTTCCATGATCTTCAAAAAATCACCAAAAATAGTATGGTAATCCAATTAATTCCAGGTTTTTTCCTACATGATCCTTGAGATGTCTATTATTTTTTGGTTGTGATTTTATGATTTTGTCATTTCTGGAAAATAAAATGCGCTTGATCCTTTGAACATGTGTACATTTGGACATTGCTTCATTCAAACTAATGTGAAATGCTCAACAATGATCCAATTGCCATGAAATTTTGTATGCTGATTCTCAACATGTTGTGTGATTTTTGAGGCTTGGTTGTGCATTTTTAGCCTTTGTCATTTCTGTTTTAGGCACATGCTAATATGGTGTGACAATGTGTGTCACACAATTTGATATTGATCTTCTCCATTTTCATTGCCTAGCCAATTGAGCTCCTCTGTTTATGATTTTTTACATGATGATTATGTTGGACACGTTGTATGCTCATTAAAATTTCCAGAATTGTTTGAGTCATTTCTGATTTAATATGGAATTTTGGTTCTGGTTGACCAATTGTATGCACCTTTTGCTTGCCTTGCCTTCTCTTGAGTGAATCATGGCCTTGCTCAATGCTTTTGACTTGGTCCTTTTTAGGTCATGTTCTCATTTGTTTGAAGTTGCTTCTTGTGAAATATTGGTTGCTGTTTTGACTTTTTGCCTTACCTTTGACCCTAGCCTTGGTGCTAGTGGTTTGTACTCATCTTTTGAGTTGTGCATTTCAGGTTCAAGCTTCTAGCCTTGATGGTTGATGTTGATATCATAAATTGAGATGCAAAATGCTTTTGTCCACTAACCCTTGCTGTTTGTAGGCCATTTGAGATGATGAAACAATTTGAATGCTTGCACATAAAGCTTGCTTGTTGTGTATATTGGGAACCACTGTTGTTTGTCTGATTGATAGTTTGTCTGAACACTATACTGATTGTTTGGTTGTTTACACAGGTACTTTAGTAGCTTTAACTCAGTGCTTGAGTTGCTTTGCTTTGCTTGTGGTTGGCATACCACCTAGGTAACTTCCTATTCTCCATGTAGTCTGGAAGACCTGTCATTTTCTTTTGGCAGGCACCTGTCTGAAGCCCTCCTTAAGAGGCAATGTTTGTGGCTGTTTATCTTTGTGCCTTGTACATTCAAAGACCTCCTAAGTGAAGAGGCATTGGCAGATAGAAGGGATGTGCAATCCATCCCCTGTTATTCAGTTGAGCCATTCATCTTGCTCGCACTACGTGCTGATGCATTTGAATAAACACCCAAGATCCTTGTATATAGAGTCAGTCAAGTGGAGTAGAGTCCCACATTCTGGACTCCCACACTTTCATTGATTGAAGCTCTCCCAGGCCAGGGATAAGAGCTATGAGGTCTGATCCTCATTTCCTATTTCATCTGCTTCACCCTAACTCTCAATGTTTGGGTTAAGAGCTCAGAACACCCACACAGTACCGACTTGTTTGTCGAGGTTGATATGACCCCTTGACTAAAGCCCAACCTTGTATGAGCCACTTGTTTGCATATAGTGTGTGTGCTTGTTCTCTTGTGCTTGTGCTTTCTTATTTGCTGTTTAGGCTAGCTTGCTTCCTGTGCGAGTTAGGATTAGAGACCTCAACATAGGGATCGTTTGCATGACAACTTCTAGGCTCAAGTCGTAGTCTCCCTTCTAGTTGTTATCTCCCTAGTCTCTGGTTAGGATAGAAGTTTTTCCCTGTTAAGGGGAACTACGTCGCCCTGATCCTCATACCAGATGAGGTACGTAGGCAGGAGATTGAGCTGATCTCTCCGGGCAACCTTTTTGTTTTGTTTGTTATTTGTTTGGAGTTTGATGTAAGTCCAGCGATTGGCAGTCGGTTTCCTGTGTGTGTTTGTTTGTGTGGAGTCTGACATAAGACCAGCAATTGGTAGTCGGTTTCCCGTGTTGTGTGCGTGCTTGGAGTCTGATGTAGGTCCAGCGATTGGCATTCGGTTTCCTGTTTGCTTTTGTGTGGAGTTGGATGTAAGACCAGCAATTGGCATTCCATTTCCAGTTTGCTTTGACGTCTCAGCGTCCCGTTTCAGTGTTTTGTCTGGCGTGCGTTAGCCGAGCTACGAGTGCTCTGATTCTTTCTCTGGTTAGAGAAGATACGTATGCATAGGATGCGATATCCTAGCGAGCACGTTTCCCATATCCCCGAACTACGTCGACTCTGATGTTTGTGTCTTACAAACTACGTAGGCCCAGGGTGCAACATCCTGCCGAGTCCGCTTCTTCCGTCTTTCATCTGTGTTCTATTCCAGTTTTATGCAGTTTTGAGCAGTTATTTAGCAACCTTTCTTCTATTCTTTCTGAGCGTGGATCCCGTCGAGTACGGATGCGTAGGGGTGCTAATACCTTCCCTTCGCATAACCGACTCCCGATCCTATCAATCTCTGGTCGTAAGACCATGTCCTTTCCAGGTTTACTTCGAGCGTTTCCTTTCCCTCCTTTGGGATAAATAACGCACGGTGGCGGCTCTGTGTCTTTTCCCGCCGGTTTTTCGTGTAATGCGACAGCTGGCGACTCTGCTGGGGAATATAGAGAAGTTGACCTCTTGCTGGTCCATCTTCCCTAAGCGAGTCAATCCTAGCGCTCTCTAGGATAGTTGTGGTTGCTTTTACTGCTTTATTTATTGCATTTCTTACTATGTTGTGATTGTATATATGTGCATATATGTTTGCATGCATCACATTATCATTGTGCTGGCTGTGTATCTGTTTCTCTGTTGGGTGGGAATCCCAAGAGGTAAAAGGCCCAATACCCAGGCTATGAGTGAACTTTAGGACATCTAGGAATAGAGTGATTCATGGGAAGCGGGTGGTATAGCGCCACTTAGCGGAACATGGTATCACGAGCAGTTCAGATCCTGATGGGGTATTATCGTTGCATACATCTGGTGTGTATATGATGATATTCTTGAAAGGGTTGTTTATCCTGCATCTCTCTTGACCTTACCCTGGCCTAGATGACACCCGTGAGTGGGGCGGGATTGGATCATTTGCAGGTACTGATGGTGACTATAGTTCAGTTGGACTTATGGATATTTATCTCTGACACGCCGGAGTTCTGTCCGTGATGTCTATCAGCGGGTTCCGTTTATTTCGGATCCCCGGGTTGAATTTGAGGATACGTGTTCAGAGGATCTGGGTGTCATCCGTTCAGTGGATTTCTTGTGATGATAGTGATATATCCCCTGGTTTCGTTTATTTCGGAACTTCCCAAGTTGGATTTACTCGGGCCCTCAGATGATTGTGATCAGTTCAGAGACCGGTCCAGTACAGTTGATCCTCAGATGACTCGGAAGATGGCACAATGACCTGCCTGCATGCATTTGCATCATTCCCATTTCGCATTCATCTGCATTTAACCCATGTCTATCCGTACTCAGGGTCCACTTTTGATTGAGATTCTGGTTGAGAGACATCCTGATGTCAGAATGTTACAGAATGTTATTGTTAAAATATTATCCGTCTCGATGAAGCCAGAATCAAAGGACAGAATCTTCCTCATGCGGATAGGCATTGCATGTGTGAGTCATATTAACCTGTTTGTTGTTTTGTAGGTCTCAGTATCTAACTGGTGCGCATAGATTTTCCGCTCAGATATCCTGCCAGACTCAACAAATCCAAGTTGATGGATCCACCCAACGCCGATATTCTCGAATTGAAAGAGATGATGAGAGAGTTGTTCAAAGTCGTGCAAGGGCTCGCCTTGGGGCAGAAAGCAGTTGTTGAGAGGTTGGAGAGAATTGAAAACTGGATGATAAAGGAGAAAGTTCAGGGAAAGGCTCCGTCGTCTGGAGTAAAGAAGCCCTCTGGCAATGGTCAGCCCGAGAAGGAGGTTGAATCAAGTGGTGTGCATGCCAAAAAGGGACACGGTAAGGATCGTTACCACCCTTATGCTGCCACTGTAACCACTCCTGTTGGTAGTCCACCTGCACAACAGCAACAATTACCACCTCAACAGAAAGCGCCGAAAGCTAAGGGCCAAGTGAAGAAGGGGACGACGGATCGTCAGTTTGATAAGCCACCCGTGACTTATACCCTTCTGTTCAAGAGGTTGAGGGATCTTGGGTTAGTTCGGCCGAGGATATTGGTTCCTGTAGAACTGCATCGGAGGCCTGCAAACTACGATGAGAACGCCAGGTGCGAGTTCCATTCTGGGGCACCCGGACACAACATTGAGGGTTGAAGAGCTTTTAAGCATGACGTCCAAGATATGGTGGATTCGAAGGCCATCAGTTTGGCACCGACACTGAATGTTAATGCTAACCCCGTACCGATGCATGGTCCTGTGGGGGTGAGCGTGATGTCAAAGGACAAGATAAAAATGGATGAAACGAATGGGGATCAGTTAAAAACTCCCATGTCTGCAGTCCAGAGGCATCTGATGAAGAATGGAGCTTTCCCTGATGGTGACAATTGTTGTGCGGCTGTCGCTACAAATGAGTGTGCAATAGTGAGGGAAACGATCCAGAGGATGATGGAAGTAGAAATGGACGGTGAAAAATTTGAAACACCAAGTCAGGCAGTTGAAACCGTCAAGGTGGAGAACGCCATTCTTGCTGAGAAAGAGAAGAAGCTGTCCATTTCTTCTTACAAACAGGCCATGGAAGTGGTGAAGAACGGAGGAACCCTAGGCTGGGGAAAGATCATAGACATTATGGTGAAAGCAGATATGTTCGGGGTTGGCTATCAGCCAGGCCAAGACTCGTCTGGATAGAACAGAGGACGTCGTCAACCGTTCACATTCGTCAGTGCCGGAATGCTGGATCCAGGTCACGCCTGTATAGTGGGTGAAGAGATTGACCGTGGCCGCGAGCTTGAGTCGTGGATAAAATCGTGCATACCAGGGAACTGGAAGGCCTCAAAGATCATCACTGTCACTCATCATAAAGAGTAGTATTTATGTTTTTCAATTCTGTTTGCATGAAAGCCGTATGTTTTTCCCGAAACGTAATGGTCCATTGTAAGGGCCACCTCATGTGTTTCATTTTGCAACATTTTGCATCATTAATAAATGGATGTTTTTGTGATTAAAAGCGGTGTTCCCTGTTTTTCATTTATTTTTGCAGTTTAAAAAATAATAAAAGTGGCAATGCTTGTTTTCATTTTCTTTCCTTTTGATTCGTCTTGTTCCGACCTCAAAAGAGACTATCCTCCTGATCTCATTGATAACAATTCGGTTACACCTCTGTATGACTTCGACAATCCGATCTATCATGCCGAAGAAGAAGGCGAAGAAGTTTGTGATCTACTAGAATTAGCCAGGTTGTTGAAACAAGAGGAGAAGGTGATTCAACCGCACGAGGAGCGAGTTGAGATTGTTAATCCAGGCACCGAGGAGGTCAAAAAGTGAAAGTTGGGGCCGCTTCAGAGGTAAGTGTCAAGAGCAGAATGGTAGCACAGTTGAAAGAGTACGTCGATATCTACGCCCGGTCTTATCAAAATATGCCAGGGTGGAATACCGATGTTGTTGTGCACAAGTTACCATTGAGAGAAGACTGTCCTCCCGCGAAGCGGAAACCGGTGCCTAAAAAGGATGAGAAGGTGAGAATGTGTGTGGACTACCGAGATGTGAACAGAGCTAGTCCGAAAGATGAATTCCCGACACTGCACATTGATGTATTGGTTGATAATACTGCTCAGTTCTCGGTGTTTTCCTTCATGGATGGCTTTTCTGGCCAAAATCAAATTGAAATGTCGCCAGATAATATGGAGAAAACAATGTTCATCGCACCATGGGGCACTTGTTGCTGTAGGTGATGCCATTCAGTCTCAAGAATGTCGGTGCCACGTATCAGAGGGCCATGGTGACTTTGTTTCATGATATGATTTATCATGAAATCGAATGTTATGTTGATGACATGATAGCAAAGTCCCAAGCAGGAGAGGGGCATCCGATAGACCTGGTCAAGTTGTTGGACCAGTAAAGAGAATTCAAACTGAGGTTGAATCCGAATCAGTGCACTTGTGGAGTGCTGTCCGGTAAAATGTTGAGGCTTATTGTGAGCGGATAAGAGGAATCGAGGTCGATCCTGCTAAAAACAAAAAAAAAGAGAAAAAAAAGAAAAAAGCAATACAAGAAACGCCTGAACCGAGAACAGAAAAAGAGGTTCGTGATCTCTTAGGCAGATTGAACTACATTTCATGGTTCACATCTCATCTAACAGCCACGTGTGAACCCATCCAAGCTGTTGAAAAAAAAAGGGGTCAAACGGTCAGGTGGAATGATGATTGTCAAGTCGCATGTGGAAAAATAAAAGAATATTGGCAGGAATCGAACCTGTGGAGGGACGACCATTAATTCAGTACTTGACGGGCCTCGAGGGATCTATGAGGTGTGTATTGGGGCAGCATGACGAGTCTGGTCGAAAAGAGCATGCAATTTGCCTTAGCAAAAAGTTTACTGACTGTGAAACAATACATTCACTGCTCGAGAAAACTTGCTGTACTTTGGCATAGGCTGCTCGCCGACTGAGATAGTATATGCTGGTTTATACCACTTTATGGATTTCCAAGATGGACCCGATCAAGTAGTTTTTTGAGAAGCCAGCATTTACCGGACGAGTTGCGAGATGATGAATGATTTTAATAGGGTACGGTATTCAGTATACCTCTCAAAAAGTAATAAAGGGGAGTGTACTGTCTGATTACCTCGCCCAGCAGCCCGTTGAGGATCATCAACCGATGAAGTTTGAGTTCCCTGATGAGGACGTCGAGGTTCTCAAATCGAAAGATTGTGAGGAACCGATCCCAGAGGAGGGGCCTGACCCTGAATTCGAACGGATTCTGATGTCTGATGGGGATGTTAACGTGAATGATAGGAGTTGGTGTTGCTTTGGTTACGCCAAAGGGTCCCCACGTTCCTTTTGTTGCCCGGTTAACATATGATTGCACCAACAGGATGGCTGAGTACGAAGCTTGTATCCTGGGTATCGAACCTCGGTGCATGCATCTACTGGGGCAACGCCTTCCTCGCTCGTGTACGGGATAGAAGTGGTGTTACCTACTGAGGTCCAGATCCCATTGTGGAGAGTCTTGAGGGACGTGAGATTGAAAGAGGCTGAGTGGACAAGGACTCGGTATGAAGGGAGCCTGATTGAGAAAGAAAAGGCCGGAAGTTACTTGTCATGGGGCAGTTGTACCTAGTGAATAAAACGTGCTCTTAACCAAAGGCGCGACCTCGTGCATCCCACGTAGGAAAGGTGGTGTTGAAAAGGATCCTTCCTCCTCAGAACGATCGTAGGGGCAAGTGGATATACAGTTATGAATGTCCATTCGTGGTCAAGAAGGTTTCCTCTGGTAGAGCCTTGTTGTTGAGGACCACGGATGACGAGGATTTTCCATCCCCTATGAATGCGGACACAGTTAAAAGATACTTCGTAAAATTGACCCGCTGGACAAAAAGAATAAAAGAGTCCAGGCAAAAATGGGCATCCCGGCGAACCAAGAAAAAAGAAAAGGTTCAGGCAAAAATTAAGGATAAGAAGAAAAGAGAAAAATTGTACACCCGGCAAGTCGAAAACCCCACAAGGGCGGCTTGGGCAAAAAAGGGTATCCCGGTGGACTAAAGATCCGAAAGGGCGGTCCAGGCAAAAGAGGGATTGAAACGAACAACTGCATCCAGCATGATCGTTTGTATTTTGGTTAAGACATCATGGATAATCCCCGACAGAGATCGATCGGAAGCGTCTTGTTCAGAAGACAGAAAGTGCGGAAAGTCTTGAGGACATATGGGGTGTAACCGAGTTGGAACTCGATGAGGTCACGGTTTCACATTGCCATTAGGATAGATTTTTCCTTTTGTGTGCAATCACCTCTTTTCAGGGATTGCTTCCTGTGTTGCTCGGTCCTGAGCCACCTTTTGTTCAGTCAATAAAATGCATGTTCAGTCAAATAAATTTGTTTTGTTTTCATTACCGCTTTGATTGCAAAAACATCCATTTAGTTTGATAAAGAATATTTGCATTTTGAAACATGGAGATCCCTTCTGATGCATGCTTATAAGATTGAAAATTTGAAATTTTATTCGGGAGTTTGAGTGACCTAGGTGTTGAAATGTTGGCACGCCTGGGGCACGTTTTTATCTAACGATCTCTTTTGCAGGTGCCGTTAGCTATGTTCACTCACTTGTAGGTTGTGATGTGAAGCACTTTGACAAGAGATCCCCGAAGAGACCAATCAAGGGATAGAAGAACGGTGAAAATACGGTGAAAGAATTGCGACGACGATCCTAGAGGGTAATCAAGAAGACTCTTCAAAGTCTGAAGATTAGGGAGTTAGCCCGGATCTGAGGAGATCAATTGTCTCGAAGCAAAGAAAAGACGAGAATACTAGGTGATGAATCAGAAAAGACCAGACGAGTCTGGGAGCTCCCAAAAGTGGAAAGTTGACACTGTGGTTGGATGGGAAATGCCAGGGTTAGATGAATCGATGGGCGTTCCATGTCAAATAGGTCGTATCTCCCTAGCGGGTTCGAGGTTGTTATCTCCCCAGCGGATTCGAGATCAGTGTTCCCTCAGCGGTGAGCCTGAAGGTTGCCTCTTCCCCAGCAAGTCTGAGGACTGTTAGTCCCCACTGAGTCTGAAGGTTGCTATTTCCCCCAGCGGAGGTGTCTATGGGTAGCTTGTTTCTTGGCAACCAGGTTTGAAGTGCTGCGATCCCCCAGCAAGGTTGGGAATGTTTTCCCCAGCAAGTCTGAAGTGGGTTGTCTTCCCAGCTGTGTTGATGGTTTTCCCTAGCGAAATCCCCAAGCGGATCAGGTTCAGTGAAAATTATCCCCGGTAGAGTTAATCCTGCCCGTGGGTTGGTAGTTATCCCCAGTGGAGGTGAGCATTGATTGTTTCTCCCAACGGAGTCCCCAAGCGGATCGAGTTCAGCGGAGGTCATCCCCAGCCAGGGTCATCCTTTCCCCAACAGCAGTGCTATTCCCCAGCAGGGAGGGAATTGGAGTCGTATCATGGCCTTGCTCAATGCTTTTGACTTGGTCCTTTTTAGGACATGTTCTCATTTGTTTGAAGTTGCTTCTTGTGAAATATTGGTTGCTGTTTTAACTTTTTGCCTTACCTTTGACCCTAGCCTTGGTGCTAGTGGTTTGTACTCATCTTTTGAGTTGTGCATTTCAGGTTCAAGCTTCTAGCCTTGATGGTTGATGTTGATATCATAAATTGAGATGCAAAATGCTTTTGTCCACTAACCCTTGCTGTTTGTAGGCCATTTGAGATGATGAAACAATTTGAATGCTCGCACATAAAGCTCGCTTGTTGTGTATATTAGGAACCACTGTTGTTTGTTTGATTGATAGTTTGTCTGAACACTATACTGATTGTTTGGTTGTTTACACAGGTACTTTAGTAGCTTTAACTCAGTGCTTGAGTTGCTTTGCTTTGCTTGTGGTTGGCATACCACCTAGGTAACTTCCTATTCTCCATGTAGTCTGGAAGACCTGTCATTTTCTTTTGGCAGGCACCTGTCTGAAGCCCTCCTTAAGAGGCAATGTTTGTGGTTGTTTATCTTTGTGCCTTGTACATTCAAAGACCTCCTAAGTGAAGAGGCATTGGCAGATAGAAGGGATGTGCAATCCATCCCCTGCTATTCAGTTGAGTCATTCATCATGCTCGCACTACGTGCTGATGCATTTGAATAAACACCAAAGATCCTTGTATATAGAGTCAGTCAAGTGGAGTAGAGTCCCACATTCTGGACTCCCACATATTCATTGATTGAAGCTCTCCCAGACCAGGGATAAGAGCTATGAGGTCTGATCCTCATTTCCTATTTCATCTGCTTCACCCTAACTCTCAATGTTAGGGTTAAGAGCTCAGAACACCCACACAGTACTGGCTTGTTTGTCGAGGTTGATATGACCCCTTGACTAAAGCCCAGCCTTGTATGAGCCACTTGTTTGCATATAGTGTGTGTGCTTGTTCTCTTGTGCTTGTGGTTTCCTATTTGCTGTTTAGGCTAGCTTGCTTCCTGTGCGAGTTAGGATTAGAGACCTCAACATAGGGATCGTTTGCATGACAACTTCTAGGCTCGAGTCGTAGTCTCCCTTCTAGTTGTTATCTCCCTAGTCTCTGGTTAGGATAGAAGTTTTTCCCTGTTAAGGGGAACTATGCCGCCCTGATCCTCATACCAGATGAGGTACGTAGGCAGGAGATTGAGCTGATCTCTCCGGGCAACCTTTTTGTTTTGTTTGTTGTTTGTTTGGAGTCTGATGTAAGTCCAACGATTGGGAATCGGTTTCCTGTGTGTGTTTGTTTGTGTGGAGTCTGACATAAGACCAGCGATTGGCAGTCGGTTTCCCGTGTTGTGTGCGTGCTTGGAGTCTGATGTAAGTCCAGCGATTGGCATTCGGTTTCCTGTTTGCTTTTGTGTGGAGTTGGATGTAAGACCAGCGATTGGCATTCCATTTCCAGTCTGCTTTGACGTCTCAGCGTCCCGTTTCAGTGTTTTGTCTGGCGTGCGTTAGCCGAGCTACGAGTGCTCTGATTCTTTCTCTAGATAGAGAAGATACGTATGCATAGGATACGATATCCTAGCGAGCACGTTTCCCATATCCCCGAACTACGTCGACTCTGATGTTTGTGTCTGACAAACTACGTAGGCCCAGGGTGCGACATCCTGCCGAGTCCGCTTCTTCCGTCTTTCATCTGTGTTCTATTCCAGTTTTGTGCAGTTTTGAGCAGTTATTTAGCAACCTTTCTTCTATTCTTTCTGAGCGTGGATCCCGTCGAGTACGACGGATGCGTATGGGTGCTAATACCTTCCCTTCGCACAACCGACTCCTGATCGTATCAATCTCTGCTCGTAAGACCATGTCCTTTCCAGGTTTACTTCGAGCGTTTCATTTCCCTCCTTTGGGATAAATAACGCACGGTGGCGGCTCTGTGTCTTTTCCCGCCAGTTTTTCGCGTAATGCGACACTGGAAAGACAGTTCAACAGACTTTTGAAAAAGATGGATGTAAGATCTAAGGCAAATGTCAAGAACATCTCATCTGACATCAGTAAATCCAACAATGCTAGAAGAAGAACAAGGTCAGATGATAAGCCCAAAGAAGGAAAAGGAGTACATTGTCATGAATATGATGGGTATGGACACATTAGAACTGAATGTGGAACCTAGCTCAAGAAAGAGAAGAGGAGTCTTGCTGCCACTTGGTCTGATGAGAATGAAACAGAAGAGTCTACAAATCTGGTGACTGCCTTGACTAGAAGATGGGGTTCTGATGAAGACTCAAGGGATGATGAAGTAACCTCTGAAGAGTTGGCCACTACCTACAGAAAGTTGTGTCATATAAGTACAGAGGTGTGTAAATGGGTTCAAAGCCAGAAGAAGGTGATAACTCAACTAGAGAATGAGAAGGTAGAACACTTGGAAACCATCTCCAAATTAAAAACAGAAGCAGTGTTATTGAATGCCAAACTAGATGAGAGTCAACAAGTTGATAGCCAAAAGAAAGTGATAGCACAGCTGGAGAATGAGAAGGCAGAACATGTGGAAGCCATCTCCAAGTTAAAGACTAAAGCTGCTTTCCTAAATTCTAAACTGGAAGAAATGCCCAAGTATGTAAGAATGTTAAACAATGGATCTGATTCCTTAGACAAGATTCTCCAGACTGGTCAAATAACAGGAGACAAATCTGACATTGGGTTCAATGAATCTAAGCCTGAGTGCAGTTACACTGGTGGCAAACCTAAATCCAAACCTAAGTGCAGGCATATTAAAAACAAATTTGAGATGTCACATCATATGTCAGAACATCGGAAGGGAAGACAGCAGAAAGGGAAACACCAAAGATGGAGATGCCATTACTGTGGAAAATTTGGCCACCTAAAGCCCTTCTGCTATAAGCTGTATGGCTATCCTAGCCCTGTTCATCATCAGCCTCACTATCAACCTAAACCCAAACATCACAGGCCTGTCAACAAAAAGCAATGGGTTCCTAAGACTAATGTTACAAGTCTAATAGCTCACACATCCTTCAGAGTTTCAGCCAAAGAAGATTGGTATTTTGACTATGGGTGCTCCAGACACATGACTGGAAACAAAAACCTGCTTACTGGCTTTCATCCTCATGCCACGGGCTATGTAACCTTTGGTGATGGATCAAAGGGTGAAGGCAAGGGGATTGGTAAGCTTTATTGCCCTGGAGTTCCTGATCTTGACAATGTCCTACTTGTTTAAGGGCTTGACTGCAAATCTAATAAGCATCAGTCAACTGTATGACCAAGATCTAAATGTTAACTTAACTAAAACTGGATGCCTGATTACTAACAAAGAAAGTGAAGTGATTACGAAAGGATTCAGGTCCAAAGACAACTGTTACATGTGAAGTTATCAAATTGGTTATTCTTCAAAGTGAACCTTAGTCAAAGAAGAAGAATTGAAGACATGGCATCAAAGTTTGAGCCATCTGCAAGGGATGAAGATGACTATATCTGTTGAAGCTGTTAGAGGAACTCCCAAATTAAAGATTGATGAAAGAAAAGTATGTGGGAAATGTCAGACAAGGATGTCACACCAGAAACTCAGACATGACATCACTTCCAAAGGTTTGAAACTCCTCCATATGGATTTGATGGGACCCATGCAGGTGGAAAGCCTTTGTGGGAAGAAGTATGCAGTGGTGGGTGACTACTCTAGATACACCTGGATCAAAAACAAGTCTGATGTGTTTGAAGTCTTCAAAGATTTTTGTCTAAAACTTCAAGGAGAAAAGGAAAGCCAAGTTATCAAAATTATAAGTGAACAAATAAGGAGGATGGATCCCAAAATTAATGAAAGATTATTTATGGGCTACAGCAGAGCATATAGAGTCTTTAATTCCAGAACCAAAGTAATAATGGAATATGTTAACGGTGTGGTTGATGACCAATAGACTGATGCCACAGACGATGTTAATACATCTCTGAATGATCCCCTAACTGATTTCTCCGACAAGGTGAATGAACCTCCTCAAGCTGAACCTGACAAAGTCAACAAGGGACCCTCCATCAGAGTTCAGAAGGATCATCCCAGAGATCTCATTCGAAGAGATCCAAGCAAAACGGTCACAACTAGTTCAAGGGAAATGATCTCAAGTGACTACTTGAAAGATGAAGTATATGTTGAATAGTCTAAAAGGCATGTGTACAGATTGAAGAAAACCCTCTATGGTTTGAAGCAAGCTCCTAGGGCTTAGTATGAGAGACTCATAGTGTTCCTCACTAACAATGGTTACAAGAGGGGAGGTATTGAGAAGATCATATCTGTGAAAAATAAAAGAGAAAAGCTCATGGTGGCTCAAATAGATGTGGATAATATTGGGTATGGTGGGAGGTCAGATCAAATGGTAGAACATGTTGTTAGACAAATGCAATCTAAGATTGAGATGAGCCTTGTTGGACTTGGACTACAAGTCAAGCAGATAGCAGAGTCTATTTTTCTATCTCAAAGCAAATATGCCAAGAACAAGGATAAGAAGGCTGGCATGGAGAATGCAGATCATAAAAGGACACATGCTCCTACACATTTGAAAGATGAAAATGGTGTTTGTGCTATATATCAAGCTGAATACATAGCAGCTGGAAGTAGCTGTTCTCAACAGGGTTGGTTGAAACAAATGTTGACTGAATACAATGTCACACAAGATGTCATGACATTGTACTATGACAACCTGAGTGCTATAACTATTTCCAAAAATTCTATTCAGCACAGCAGGACTAAGCACATTGATATTTGTCAACACTTCATTAGAGAATTTGTGGAAGAGAAAATCATGGCACTAAAGCATGAAATGCAATTAGCTGACAAATTTACAAAGGTTTGGGATGCTAATCAGTTTGAATGTTTAAGAGGGAAATTGGGGATTTTTATTCATAAGAATTTATAGCAATTAAAGTGGAGTGGAAAAGGTAATAAAAATATTGTCTGCCCACTTAAAAGAAAGTGCCACATTTATGGTAAATCATTACCTAGTATTGGAACTAGTATCTATGTCATTTCCACACGCTACCTCAACACAACCATCTCCATCTTCATTCAACTTCTCAGACAACCTCTGCTAGGGCAACAACATTTCTATCAAAAGTTCAACAAAATGTCACAACATCCCTCATCCTCTGGATCAAAACCCACTCACAAAGCAAGGACTCCCTCCATGGAGTTTCTGGATGAAGATATTTTAGAGGTTATTCCTCTCTCTGTTATTCCAGGCGATGCCACTGGCCCTTCTTTCACGACTGGAAACAATCAAGAGAGTTCAGAAGAAGAAGATGACACCTTGGTCCATCATGTGAAACCAAGTGTTGCAAAGAAACTAAAGACCAGAAAACGGAAGATTGTGGCTGAGATGTTGACAGCCAGAACATTAAAGAAGGTTGCTGGTGTAGGACCCTCTAAATCATGGAGTAAAGTAGAGGTCAAGAAGAGGAAGATCAGAGAAAGATCTGATTCCGAAGATGATGTCGAAGACGATGTCCCAGACATCTCTCCTGCTAAAAGGCAGACTGTTAAAAAGTCTCTAGCTAAGGTTGCAGTTGTACATTTGGACAACATTTCTTTCCATCTGGAAGATGGTGCTGCAAAGTGGAAGTTTGTTATTCAAAGGAGACTTGCTGTTGAGAGGGAGCTAGGGAAGGAGGCTGTAGAAGTGAAGGAAGTTATGGAATTAATCAAGACTGCTGGTCTGATGAAAACTGTTGTTGCTTTGCCCTAATGTTTTGAAGGGTTAGTAAAAGAGTTTGTGGTTAATATCCCAGAGGATATTTCTGACAAAAATAGCAAGGAATTTTGCAAGGTGTTTGTGAGAGGAAGATGTGTAAGATTCTCCCCAACCATAATCAATAAGTTCCTAGGGGAAGGAACTGAAGGAGGTGAGGAGTTAGAGGCTACAGACAATGAAGTATGTAGGACAATCACTGCTGGCCAAGTCAAGGAATGACCAAGCAAAAAGCATCTATCAGCTGGCAAATTAACTGTTAAGTATGCCATCTTGCATAAGATTGGTTCAACCAACTGGGTGCCAACAAACCATATCTCAACTATCTCCAATGGTCTTGGAAGAATTATATATGCTATTGGAACCAGGCTCAACCTTGATTTTGGAAGGTTCATGTTTGAACAAATTGTTAGACATGCCTCCACTAATGCAGTAAAGCTACCTATTGCCATTCCATCTATCATTTGTGGAATTATCTTAAGCCAGCAACCTGGTATTCTAAACACAAGTGATATTACCAGCAGAAGGAAGCCTCCACTGTCCATTCACTACAAGTTATTTGAAGGGAGCCATGTCAATGATGTTGTCATGACATCTGCAAGGAAGGAGCCAGCCTCTCAAGGTGGCTTGATTTCTCAATTGAAGGAAACTTGTAAGGAGCTGGAAACTGGGATAAGGGTTTCCAAGGCTAGGAAAGAGGCTTTAGAGGTTCTCATTAGTAGCTTGGAGCAGGAAGAGATGGATAAGGTTGGTGAAACCAAGGAGTCAGATGCCCATACCTCAAGTGAGAGGTCCAATTCTCAAGATCAATCTAGTGGCAGTTATGAATCTGAAGGTGAAGAAGACGCTACTTCCTCAGACTAAGGTGTGATGGTCCCCCTGTTATGAAGACTGTGTGTGTTGTGTGTTGTTCTGGATGATGTTGTGGCTGTTTTAGAAGCTTGGATGTTTTGTTGTTTTTTTGTTTGTTAATGTTTGTAATTTTTGGCAGTCCTTTTTGATGCCATGATGTAATATTTGGGCTCTTTATGAGTTCCATGGATTTCTGATTATCTCAGCTATTACAGTTGTCTATAATTATGGTTTGTATCTCCTGACATTTATGTTTTAACATTTTATATGTTATAACATCTCTTGTGACATTCTCTGCTATGCTGATTGACATTTATTTTGTCTAATTGGTCACCTTTGGTCTATTTTGACTAAAAAGGGGGAGAAGGTATTATATGGAGAACTGCAGAGTATGTGAAATATGTGGAGCTATATGTGGCGAGCTGCAGTTAAATGTATGGATGTGGAGATTTGCAGTAATTGAGTAGCTAGCTAGGCTAAACAGATGAACAGCTGATGATGTTAAAGGAGATGTTTGATGTTGAACATAATGATGTTCTGTTCTGTGATGTTGGAGGAGATGTCTGATGTTCTATGCATATTATGTGTTGCACATGTGATGTTGAAGGAGATGTCAGAGGGTAACTCTGGATGTTACAGGTGCTGAAGGAGATGTCTGTATTAAATAGACTTAGGGGGAGAAGAAGTATCCATGTGCATATGTGTGTTTTACTAGTTGCTATTATAGCTAGTAATTCTGTTTGCTTCTGCTGCTGCTTAAACGATGTTATGCTGTTTAACTGTTGATGTGTTTTTCTTGTGAACAAAATGGACTGATATATGTTTTAGCCAAAATTTGCCAAAGGGCGAGTTTGTTGGTTCTAAGTGTTGGAAGAAATTTTGGTAAAACAAAGAGTGTTCACAAGATGTTACATGTGATGTCTTAACATAAGATAGCTTGTACCTTCTGGAGGTTTAAAATATAATTATGCAGGATTGTTTCAGGATGTCATACCCGATGTCATGACATCTGATATAATGTACCTGTTGGATATTTAATATGGAATTATGCAGGATTGTTCCAGAATGTCAGACCCGATGTCATGACATCTGTACACAGAACATTCAGTCTGAATGTTATGTGTTATGTGATTGCGCTTTTAATGGCAATCTATGTTTGATTGATGAGTTAATTACAAACGCAATCAATCAATGATTACAACATGATTTAACTTATTTTCCAAAGAGATCTAACCAACTGTCATAAGAATATTTGAATGGAAAATAGTTTTAGGGTTTTATGATGTCCAAGCCCAGCTGAATGCTTCTATAAAAAGGACATGGAAAACCTGATTTGTTACACAATAAATACATAGCGAAATATTGAGAGAGAATAAGGGTTTAAGTCTTGTGTGGTCGTGTGACTTGTAAGCCATTTAATTCATCAATAGATGATTGAAGTAGTCTGATTTTTGAGTTGTAATTTGTCACTCTAAGCTTTTAAGCATGAGTGTGTGTCTACTTGATTGAAGCTGCTAAGTAAGATCAAGTGTGTGTCTTTGAAGAGTGTCTTCTTTTCATAAGTAATTCTTGTTTAATATCACTGGTATGATGGAGGGGGAGTGAGATGGGATCTCATATCTAAGAGTTCTTAGGTAGAAGTCATACGGGTAGAGATTAGGTGAAAAAGACTGTAACTTGTGTAGTTTACTGAGAGTCTTTGAACTGATTCTATTTAGTGGATTTCCTTCCTGGCTTGGTAGCCCCCAGATGTAGGTGAGTTTCACCGAACTGGGTTAACAATTTCTTGTGTCTCTTGCATTACTATTCTTTATCTTTATCCTGTTTGTATTGTTCAGATATTAGTGTCGTGACATTACCTTCGACATCTCATATCAGATACCAGAATTTCACATCTTTAGAGACTTTCAGATGAGTAGGAGCAGGTGTCCTTTTGTGACTTGCATTCTCCATGCCAAACTTCTTAACAATATTTTTGGCATATTTGCTTGAGATAAAAAGCTAGAGTCTTCCATCTGCTTGACTTGTAGCCCAAGAAAATAGGTTAGTTCTCCAACAAGGCTCATTTCAAATTCATATTGCATTTGTTTAACAAAATGTTCCACCATCTTATTTGACATCCCACCAAACATAATATCATCCACATATATCTGAGCCACCATGAGTTCTCCGCCTTCATTTTTGACAAATAAGGTCTTATCAATGCCTCCCTTTCTATATCCATTGTCCATGAGAAACACTGTGAGTCTATCATACCAAACCCTAGGGGCTTGTTTCAATCCATAGAGGGCTTTCCTCAACTTATACACATTCTGTGGAAGGTTTGGGTCTGTAAACCCTTTAGGTTGTTCAACATACACTTCCTCATTTAAGTAACCATTCAAGAAGGCACTTGTTACATCCATTTGGAACAGTTTAAACTTCAGAATACATTTCACTCCAAGCAATAGTCTAATGGACTCCAGGCGAGCTACAGGGGCAAATGTTTCATCAAAGTCAACTCCTTCAACTTGAGAGTATCCTTGTGCTATCGATCTTGCTTTATTTTTAGTAACCACCCCTTGTTCATCAGATTTATTCTTGTAAACCCACTTTGTTCCAATAACATTTATTCCTTCAGGTCTTGGAACCATTTCACATACTTCATTTCTCTTGAATTGACCTAACTCTTCCTGCATGGCATTGATCCAGAATTCATCAGTTAAGGTTTCTTTGACATTCTTGGGCTCAATCTTGGACACAAAACAGCCATGTGAGATCACTTCCCTTGATCTAGTTGTGACCCCTTTATTTGGATCTCCTATAATGAGATCTTTAGGACGATCCTTCTGAATTCTGATAGAGGGTTCCTTGTTAATTTTGTCAACTTCAGGTTCAGCTTGAGTGGGTTCACTCTCATTACTTTTGTCTGGGAAATCAGTTGGGGCATCGTTTAGAGATGTCTCAACATCGTCCGTGACATCATTCTGTTGATCATCAACAACAACATTGATAGATTCCATCATCACTTTTGTTCTAGAATTAAAGACCCTAAATGCTTTGTTGTTTGTTGAGTAACCCAGAAATATTCCTTCATCACTCTTGGGATCCATCTTCCTTCTTTGTTCACGATCAGTCAGGATATAACATTTACTACTAAACACATAAAAGTATTTGACAATAGGTCTTCTTCCTTTCCAGACTTCATATAAAGTAGTTGGAGTCTCTTTCTTCAAGGTTACTCTGTTGTGAACATAGCAGGCTGTGTTCATAGCTTCAGCCGAGAAGTGGTAGGGCAATTTCTTAGCATGAATCATAGCTCTGGCAGATTCTTGGAGAGTTCTATTTTTCCTTTCTACCATGTGAGCAAATTCTTTACTTTACTTTGAATAAGTTTTGAATGATAACAAATTGTGTGATCATTGTCTAATTGTTGGTTGTGCATTATGTTACATGTTTCATTTGTGTTTTTAGCCTATACTATTGTTTCGTGTCTATACATAAAGATCCACATTGATACACTTCTTAAAAGAACTCATAAAAACTGTTTTGTGTCAGTATGTATCGATACATGTTCTTCTGCATCGATACATAAATTTGTTTTAAATCACAAAACGTTTTTGCTTCAGTATGTATCAATCCATACGAGCCTTGTATCGATACATGCTTAGTTAAAATGCTCTATGTATCGATACATACGAGCTTTGTATCGATACATGCTAGTTAAAAGGTTCTATGTATCAATACATACGAGCTTTGTATCGATACATGCTTGTAGTAATTCTCAAAAATTAATCAAAGCTACAGTATGTATCGATGCATAATCTTTTGTATCAATACATAATTCTGTTTTGTCTGCTAACAGCTTCTGTCTTTCACATATAAGAAGTATTTTGACAGCTCAGTGACAAAGCACGAATTCACAAGTGAAAAACAGTTGAACACAAATCAAAGGAGTGTGTAGCAGCAATTGTTTGAGCAGTTAGAAACCTGAAAGAGACTTCATCTTCTTCATCTTCTCAATCTCTTTTCTTCAAGAACATCAATACATAATCATTCTTGTTCTTTGGATTAAAGGATCAACGAGATAACATTCAGTGGAACGATCAAGGATCTAGCTGAGGTGTTCAGTGGAACGATCGAGGATCTAGCTGAGTTGAAGGTTGAAGGGGGTTTCGAGGAAAAACCAACTGGTTTGTCCTTCAAGAACTGGAGTGTTCTTGCGGGTTTGTTAGTCACGTTTGCAGAACAGATACAGCCGTAGCGTAGGGTTTGGAAATTGGATAATTTCGCAAACAGGTCGTGGAACCGGTGAATTGTTTGCAATTTCTTGCAGGAAATTCTTGATCGAGCTCAGATCAAGTGGAGGTTTTATACAAGAAGAAGATCTTGGGATTTAGAATTCTGTCTTTGTATTGTAACCTTGTATCAACGAATTCGGCATTATTGATAATTACAGTTCTCAATTTCATTTGAAATTTAGAGGGAGACGTACCCACACGCGAGGACGACAGTGGGGAACTTCCTTACCAAATCTCTGCGTATCGTATTCTTTCCTTATCTCTCTTTACGTTTTCAACAGTTTTGTGATTTTAGTTGGTGTATTGTGGTTGTACATTTTGTGATACAATAGTGGCAAGAAAACTCCTTTATCTAAACTCTACCATTGTTCATCATTGATCACATACACACCAAATGTTTGACAAAACTGTCAGCTGAGTTTTATTCATTGGAATCAGAATTTAGTGATAAGTGCATTTGATTTGATAAGATTCTGGTGTTAATATTCTATATCGTTCCTATTCAAATCCAGCAATAAATTCGCGTGTCCGGTTTTCTAGTAGCGGTTCAGAATAGACGGAAGTCGATTCGGGACTGTAATTTTCCGCTAAGTTTCAATAACTTTGATAAGATTTTTAAATCCGTTTATTTCAAAAGAGGTGATCTATTCACCCCCCTTCTCGATCACTAGCCACACCGTCTAACAAGTGGTATCAGAGCACCGGTTCACTGGTGTTCTGTGGCTGCCTGTAACGATATGGATTCTGAACCAAAGGGGGCGTATAATAGACCGCCGATTTTCAACGGTGAAAATTACGGCTACTGGAAAGACTGCATGCGAGTTCATATAAATTATGTTGATAGGCTAGTATGGGCTGCCATTGAAAATGGTCCTTTTCAAATTACTATGACAAATGCGGCTGGCGCCATAGTTCCTAAACCAGAAGGTGATCGGAATGAGAAAGATGAGAAAAAGTGGTCAAGTGATTGGAGAGCTCGAAATATGCTAATTTCAGCACTTGGTGTTGATGAGTATTATCGGGTATCCCATTGCACGACAGCTAAAGAAATGTGGGATGCTTTAGAAGTTGCCCATGAGGGTACTACTGAAGTAAAACAGTCCCACATTAACACACTCAATCAAGAGTTTGAGCTCTTTCGCATGAAACAAGGAGAATCTATCTCCGACATGCAAAAGAGATTTACTCATCTCACTAATCGGTTAAATGCACTTGGAAAACCTGTTTCCAATGAAATAGCTACTAATAAAATTCTAAGATATCTTAGCAGGGAATGGCAACCTAAAGTAACAGCTATTAAGGAAGCCAACGATCTAACGACACTTACGATTACAATACTATTTGGAAAGCTGGAAGAACATCAGCAAGCATTAGAAAGTCTTGAAAAGTTTGAGAACAAAAGTAACAAGGAAAAGGAGAAGAAGAGAGACAAAGAGGGAGAGAAGAAGCCAATAGCTCTTGTGGCCTCTAGCTCTAAGTCCTCACGAAAAGAGCAAAGTGACAATGATTCTAGTAGTGACAAAGATTCGGATGATGAGGAAATGGGACTTTTTGTAAGGAGATATAATAGATTCATTCCAAAGAATGGATTCAAGCATTCCGACAAAAACCTCATGAAGTTTCGAAGACAATCTACAGATTCAAAACAGGAAGAGAATAAGAAGAGTAGAGGAAAATGATCTTGTTTTAATTGTGGTAAATCTGGACATTATAAAACAGATTGTCCTATGAAGTATAAGGATCAAGGAAAAGCTCCACCAAAAGGGTACAGCAAACAAAGAAGAGCTTACATTGCATGGGAAAGTGATAGTGATTCATCAAGCACACAAAGTTCAAGTGATAGTGATGAAACCGCAAATTTGTGCCTTATGGCTCACACCAAAAATATGTCCTACCACAAGAAGAAAATCAATGATAAAAAGGTAAAACAAGCCTACTATAATAATTTCTCTTCTATGACTTTTTCTGAACTGAAAATAGCTTTGGAAAAACTGCATAACGAAGTTGTAGATGCTTTTAAAAGATTATCTTCCGATAAACAAATTTTTTCATTTCTGGAAGGTAAAGTATACAAAGCTGAAAAAGATTTAGAATGGTTAAAAGCTAGTATTGCAGAAAATTCAAAAAATATTGACATAGATGGATGTAGTAAAGTTAGGTATTGTGAAGCTTGTCATATTTGGCAAAAAGAGGTAAACACTCTCAAGGTCAAATTGGAAAAAGCTTTACAACCTAAGGTTACTTATGCCGTTGACTCTAGGTTGTTTAAGAAGTCATTAAATCCACCATATGCAAAATACTCTTTTATTCCAAAGGATTTAATGAACAAGAATAAACGAACACATCATCATGGTTTATGTCATTATTGTTGTCATGCTGGCCATACCATTGAGAAACGCAAGTTTAGGAGATTTCTTGTTCCTAAAGGTATTTATCAATGGAAGCCAAAAGGAAACCATGTTAGCACTTACCCACTTGAACCCAATGAAAATTGGGTACCAACTTCTCTCTTTTGATATTGTAGGATGAATGCCTTGCTTCCGTAGATAGGAGATGGTTTCTTGACAGCGGTTGCTCAAGGCACATGACCGGTGACATATCGCTTTTTATAGACTTCAAAGCAAAGAAGAAGGGATATGTTACTTATGGAGACAATAACAAAGGAGCTATACTTGGCAAAGGTAGTGTAGGTAAACCCTCTACCACTACTATTTCTGATGTCCATTTAGTAGAGGGGCTTAAACACAATTTGTTAAGCATAAGTCAATTGTGTGACAAGGGTTATAAAGTTTCTTTCACAAAAACTTGCTGCCTAATTGAACATGCTGAACAGAACGTTGTGTTTAAGGGTGTAAGAGTAAATAATATCTATATGCCTAACCTTTTTTATGTATCTTTAACAAGTACTAAATGTCTAGTTACCTTGAATGATGATTCTTGGCTTTGGCATAGACGTTTAGCGCATGTTAATTTCGATTTGCTTAATAAGGTTGTATCTAAGGATCTAGTAGTCGGTCTTCCAAAAATAAAATTTTCAAAAGACCACCTATGTGACGCGTGCCAAATGGGAAAACAAACGAGGGTCTCTTTTAAATCTAAAAATGTAATTTCAACTTCACGACCCCTTGAGCTTCTCCATATGGATCTCTTTGGACCTTCTAGGACAAAGAGCTTAGGTGGAAATTATTATGGTTTTGTAATCGTTGACGACTATTCTAGATTTACTTGGACTATATTCCTTCATAGCAAAGATGAAACTTTTTCTGCTTTTAAGAATTTTGCAAATCTGTCCCAAAACAAAATGAATTCCAAAATAGTTACAATTCGTAGCAATCATGGTGGTGAATTTCAAAACTATCACTTTGATAAGTACTGTGACAAGTATGGTATTGAGCATAACTTTTCAGCTCCTCGAACTCCACAACAAAATGGCGTTGTGGAGCGTAAAAATCGTGTTTTAGAGGAGTTGGCAAGAACAATGCTAAATGAGGGTGGATTACCAAAATATTTTTGGGTTGATGCCGTTAGCACAGCTTGTTATGTTTTAAACAGGATCTTAATTCGTCCTATTTTAAATAAAACTCCTTATGAGCTTTTAAAAGGAAGAAAGCCAAACTTGTCACATCTTCACGTATTCGGTTGTAAGTGTTTTGTTTTGAATAATGGTAAGGAAAATATTGGGAAGTTTGATGCAAAAGCGGATGAAGGTATCTTTCTTGGCTACTCACAATCAAGTAAAGCATATAGAGTATATAATAAGCGTTTACTTACTGTTGAAGAATCTGTCCATGTTTCTTTTGATGAGTCCTATCCGAAAAGTGTCGGAAAAGGTATTTCTTTTGATGACGCAGGTCTATCCACAGAAGACATACTCAAGGAAGCTGTTATGGAAATTGATCAGTCCAGAACAGTTGCCCATGAGAAGGAGGAAGACACTAGTCATGAAGAAGATGAGGAAGAAAGGACAGCTGAAGTGAATGACCTTCCACCAGCTTGGAAATCTTCAAAAGACCATCCTGTTGACAACATCTTGGGAGATATTTCAAAGGGAGTAATGACTCATTCTAAGATAAGTAATTTTTGTTCTCACTTCGCTTTTGTTTCACAAGTAGAACCTAAAAATTCCAAAGAGGCCTTGATTGATGAATGTTGGCTAATGGCCATGCAAGAAGAGCTTAATCAATTTAAAAGAAATGACGTTTGGGAACTTGTCCCTCGTCCGCGAGATCATCATATCATAGGTACTAAATGGGTTTTTAGAAATAAACTTGATGAAAACGGAGTGATAACTAGGAACAAGGCACGTTTAGTAGCACAAGGCTATAACCAAGAGGAGGGAATAGACTATGAGGAAACTTATGCTCTAGTTGCTCGCCTTGAAGCTATACGTCTCTTGGTTGCCTATGCATGTTCTAATAATTTTAAGCTTTACCAAATGGATGTAAAGAGTGCGTTTCTAAATGGTGTTATAAATGAAGAGGTATATGTCTCACAACCTCCTGGTTTTGAGAATGCTGAAAATCCAGATTATGTTTACAAATTAAAACGAGCTTTGTATGGTCTTAAACAACCCCCTCGGGTTTGGTATGAAAGGCTTAGCAAATTTCTAATTGATCATGGATATTCAAGAGGTAAAGTGGATAATACTCTCTTTATTAAACACAAGGGAAAGCACATTCTTTTAGTTCAAGTTTATGTAGACGATATAATTTTTGGTTCAACTAACACACACTTGGTCGAAGAATTTTCTAAGGTTATGCAGGGTGAATTTGAGATGAGTCTTATGGGGGAGCTGAATTACTTCCTAGGTCTTCAGATAAAGCAACTTGATGAGGGTACAACAGTATGTCAAACAAAGTACTGCAGAGAACTACTCAAGCGCTTTAGAATGAACGACTCAAAATCAATTGACACCCCTATGCCTACCAACGGAAATCTAGATAAAGATGAGCATGGTAAGAGTGTAGATGTCAAAAAGTTTAGAGGTATGATTGGGTCTCTTCTATATCTTTCTGCTTCTAGACCTGACATCATGTTTAGTGTTTGTATGTGTGCACGATATCAATCAAATCCTAAGGAATCACACCTGAAAGTTGTTAAGCGTATATTTAGATATCTTCATGGAACATCTAAATATGGGCTTTGGTATTCCAAAGGAAGTGATTGTAGCTTAGTAGGTTACTCCGATTCTGATTTTGTTGGCTGCAAATTAGATAGGAAAAGCACGAGTGGTACATGTCACTTGTTTTCAAACTCCTTGGTAAGTTGGCATAGCAAAAAGCAGGTATCTGTGGCTTTGTCAACTACAGAGGCTGAGTACGTTGCAGCCGGTAGCTGTTGCGCTCAGATTTTGTGGCTAAAGCAACAACTACAAGACTTTAACATTCAACTCAAACGTATTCCAATAAAATGTGACAACACTAGTGCCATAAACCTTACTAAAAATCCTGTTTTACACTCACGCACTAAACACATAGAGATTAGACATCACTTTCTTCGCGATCATGTTGAAAAAGAAGACGTTGTATTTGAGCATGTTGATTCTAAAAACCAGCTTACTGACATTTTCACTAAACCTTTGGCAACGGAACCGTTCTTCAACATTCGTCGTGAATTAGGGATCTTAGATCTCTCTCCATTGTTGTCTTAAGCATATTTGTTCTTATTTATATTATGCCTCACCTTGGTTGATGAGATTTGTTTTAGATTTCATTTATACCTCACAAAGTTACATCAACAGAGGTAATATCACTCCTTTCTATATCTCTTTTAGAACTATGTGATTGTGTATGTTAGAACAAAATTCCTTACTTTCGTTTATGTAAATTTCTTTGCATATATTGTTTGAACATTAATATCTGATTTGTGAATTATACTTGGGCATCATTATCATGACATACTTCATAATGCATAACCATACTGCATAAAAATTAATTAAAATTTGGTTTGGCATTAGTATGTATCGATTCAAAGATGTATGTATCGATTCATGTCTTCTTCATTTCATATCTGTCAAAATTGGTTCAGTATGTATCGATTCATTCGTCGTTTGTATCGATACATAGACCCTTTAAAAACAAAAATGCGTGACATGGATCGATCCATTCCCATATGTATCGACACATACTCATTGTTTTTGGATTAAATGCATTTTATTTCACTCATGGATCGACACATCAGCAATTCTTATCACATCTTTTCACAACCTTAGTATCAGCAGTTCTCCTACCTCTCAAAACCTGCGGCTAACCCTAATCTTCTTCATCATCATTCTCTCCAAAACCCTAAATTCATCTCACTGTTCTTCATTTTCTTCATCACCATGCCTCCAAGAATCATTCCGGCTAGAGCTAAGGGAAAAGGAAAAGGAAAGGAACCGGTTGGCACTTCTCAGCAGTTACCAGAAATTCCTCCAAATGCCTTAGATTTGCTTCATCCCGCAATTGCTACTGAGTTTGAGGATTCTTTCAAGACAAGGTTAGTTATGAAACCCCATGTCTTCGATAAACATGATGCTTTTCATCTGCATCTCAATGATGTGGTTGAACTCCTTAATGCACAAAAACTTGGTTCATTTTTGTCTACAAAGGATGATTACCATGAGGATTTTATCCGTGCATTTTATGCTGGCTTACAATCTGGTAAAGGATATATGTTTAAGTGTTCTATTGGTGTTAGAACCTATACTTTTGAGGCTGGTGATTGGGAAACAGTGTTTCAAATTCCGCTTCCGTCGCATAATTTCAAGACTTGGCATGACTTGAAGTTTGATACTGACTTTAACCTGAAGGAGTTTACTCTATCTATCTTGAAATTAGACAGACCGCTGGGTGAGGATGAACAGGTTACGTCTGGTATGATTAAGAAAATTCCTCGTATACTTCATTGGATTATCTCGCACATTCTGCGTCCAGCAAATAGTGGACATTCTAGGTTAGACAGGGCAAGCATTCATCTCTTGTATATTCTTCAAAATAAGGTTCCCTTGAATTGGGCAAATTACTTTGTGAAGCGTCTCTTTTTCGTGCGTAACAGTGCCAAGAATGTTGCTCTTGGTTACGTGTCTCAAATCATGAAAATTCTTAAGTTCTGGAATGTTGCAATCCCTTTAGTTCCTCTCATATCACCATCTGCTGCTCAAGAGTTTGACTCTTCCACTTTATCTCATATGGGATATCGGTGGGACAAGGAACGTCAATGTTTCTATTTCTTTGAAAGGAAATCCAAAACAAGGATCTATAATTTTGATGTTCCTTCTGAACGAATTCATGTAGTTGAAGACCAACCTGATGAAGAAATGCATGATGTGAACGAAGCAGATGTGCCTGCAGCTGATGACAATGCTGGTTGGGGTGATTGGGTGCCACAAAGGTGGTCTCCAACCAACTATGTACCTGAACCAACGGTTCCTCCGTTCTCCGGCGGTGCTTCATCTTCAACACCTACTGCGCACCTAACTCAAATGCTTCAACAAATGGAGCTTGCCAAACCAAGAACGTCATGAAGAGGCACGGTCTTGGCATGTACAACAAAGTGAGTGGCATAAGGAGCATCGTGAGTGGCATGACGATCATACACGAATGTACCATAACCAACACTCTTGGCACACAGACTTGGTTAAGTGGCACCAAGTCTTCTACAATGAAATGTCTGGTTTTATGGACGACTGCCGTGCCAATCCTGGTATTATGGACAGATTCAGAAGTGTTGAAGTTCAGGACCGGTTCAGGCACTACACCTTCATGGGCCACAATCCAGATGCAATGCCTCCTCCTCTGCCTCCGCCAAGCTTCAGAGATCCTGATAGAGATGACGAGGAGTCCTGTGGTGGCTATAATCCACAATAAACCATCATCATTTCATTTCACTGCATTTCATTGCATGTTGCTTGAGTTTTTTTCAGATTACTTACACCTTATATGTCTTGGCTTATGTAATTTTTTAAATACTTTCTACTAGTTGTAGTACCTCAAATTTGCACCTCCCATTTTGTATTTACATTTTCATTTTAGGTCATTAACATTGCATTGTTCATTACATAGTCCATCAAGTCATCAGGCAAGACTGGTCAGGAGATTCAATTGTGCAAGGCTACAAGAGCATTTCCTATGAGATCAAAGTCCTAGGGTTGGTACAATGAGTCCATATGATTCAAGGATCATTTTGAAGTGGTTTGGCCAAGTATTGAAGGCTCAGAATTCATCAGTGCATGTGCAAATCATCTGAAACCCTAAAAAGTCAACAAAAGTCAACTGTCAGCTCAACTATGGATTTGGAGGTGGGAGATGGTTAGAGATGCCTCATTCATGTGCAAACAAGTCTCATTTGACATTTCAAACATCAACATTGAAGGATTTGAAGTCAGATGTCCAACATGAAAGTTGAAGATCTTTCTCTCTCATTTCCAAAAAGTCCAAGATCATGGATTTCTCATGTGTGGTTGAGGAGATATGGTTCAATCATGGCAAAGTGTGGTTTGAACTTCAAATGAGTATAACTTTCAAACCAAAACTCCAAATTGGATGGCTCTTTTTGCATTCTTCTCATTTTGACCTCTGGTTTCCAAATCATGCATTGCATTGCATAAATTATAATCACATGAGCATTTGGTAATTCATTTGATTTTTGGAGGGAAAACATGAAGTTTAAATTTGGTGCATTGTTTGAACATTCCACCACTACCATTGGCTCCAAAATGTTTTTTTAAGTGAAAATGAGTACAATTTCGTGCACTGTTCACATGAATTTCCATGCATAAGGGTGAAAAGCAAATTTGCACTTACACTCCAAAATGACTAATCCACTTATCCATTGGCTTAAGCATGATTAAAAGAGTGATTAGCATGGCATATATAAAGAAAACCCTAACTGTTTCAGCATTAACAACAACTCATTTTTCAGATCTAGAAAATTTCATCAAATTTTCTCTCAAAAATTTCTTCAAATTTTTTCAAACAATATCCATTTCTCTTGCTTGATTCATCATCCTGAAGTATCATTGAGCAAGATTGGACGTGGAATGGAGTGAAATCGTGCCTGTTTGTTCATAATGGAAGCTTGGAAGCATTAATGGTGAATTCGAATTCTGGTGAAATCAAGAGCAATTGAACCTCAATCTTCCTTCCAATCACCTCAATAATCATTGTAGAGAAGCTGTAAAGCATTGCCAAGGCCTATAGCTCGTGATTTCCAGATCTGCACTTCAAGAGGTTACAAATCAATCCTCTTAATTCTCAAATTTCTTGTGATATATTTGTAGATCTTGTTGTTGTGGTCATGCTGAGCTTTAAATCGTGTGAAATGATCCATTGTACATGAAGATATGCTTGTTTGAATTTTTGATGTTGATTCTTGTTTGCTTCGATTCATGCGCATCTTGAGGTTTATTAATGAAATATTTGTGGATTCATGCTTTATGTTGCAAGACCTACGCAATGATGTGTTTAATTTGGATTTCTGGAACAAAAGTTCTTGATGCATGAAGTTTGTTACTGTTCATACGCATGCGTGTTGAAGAAGATGAAGTGCAGTAATAGGCAACGATGTTTGATCCTTAGAGAACGATAATCCGTGGTTGCATGTGTTAGTTAGGGTTTGGACATGTATTGGTCCACGTAGGCATGTGCATGGCGTTTTAATTGGCTCACAATCGTTTGACTCACACACTCATCCATTGACCGCGCCACGTTGGATTAATGAAACGCAGAGTTTCATTTTGGCGCCTTGCATGTTCAAATTGGCTCCCAGTTCGATTCCGGCCAGTGCAAATTATTTCAAATGCTTCACATAATTTCCATTTTCCCTCCACATTGTTCTATACTAGCTTCACATGATTTTAATTTTCTTCCTCATTTTAAAAAATTCATAACTAATTAAAAACTCATCCAAATTCATCCCAATGTTTTGCATTGTGTTTCTCTTTCTGTCTATTACTTTTTGATCATTAATTCCAAAATTGTGCTTGGCTGGAATTTATTTTGTGCTAGGATGTGTGAACATGTATCCATTCTTGACTTTGCCATGCTATATCATTTGTGAAATGCTTGATTATTGTCCAATGCTTATGAAATTTTGCATGATGAAACTAGACTCATTTCTTGACATTTTGGTGTTGATTGGGTATTTTTATCAATTATCATTTCTGTTTTATGATCATGCTAATGTAGGTGTGACAATTGGTGTCACACCTTGTGATGTTCAACTTGAATGAAATGTTTGACATGCCAAATGATATCCAATTGCCTTGATTCTTTGTATGATGCATGTTATGGATGTTGTGATTGCTCATGATTTTTGTTGGAATTTTTGGAATCATTTCTGATTTAATTGAGATTTTTCATTATGGTTGGTCACATTTGAGCTTTTAAATGGCCTTGAACTTCATTTGATCATGAAATGCTTGTTTCTTATCCAATGAATGTGAAATTTTGCACACTATTTCTAGACATGTTGAGTGTTGTTTTGGCTTTGGTTTGAGGTTTTTACCATGATCCATCCCTGTTTTATGCCTATGCTAACTTGGTGTGACAATTTGTGTCACACATGTGCTTGTGGTGCATGTCTTGGTTTATGCTATGTGATTGCCATGCCTAATGATGACGAATGCCTCTAATGTTTTGTGTGATGATCATGTTGTATGTCCTGTTTACTCATGAATTTTTCCAAGATTATTTGAATCATTGTTGATTTAATGTGCATTTATTTCTTCTGATGTCACAATATGGTCACAATTTGCATACTTTGCCATGTTTGGTTCATGAAATGCTTTTGGTTGATGATATTGATATGGTACCTTTTGAGTTGTGTTCTTGATTGGATGAAGTTGCTTCATGTTAAATTTCATGTTCTGTTTTGAATGTTTGACCCTCTTTTGACCCTAGGCTTTGACCTAGTGGTTTGGACTCACTGTTTGGATTGTGGATTTCAGGTTAAGAACCACATTGCCATGATTGAAGTGGTTCAGTCATTTGGATTGATTAATTGGTTGATAATTGGCTAACCTTGTGTTGTTCTGTAGGTTGATGCCAAGTTATTTGTGTTGTGCCCATTGGCTTGTGGCTTGCACATTGTTGCCTGATGCTTTGACTATATGTCTGATTGTGTGATTGACTGTTGTTTGTCTGTTTGTTTGACTTGTAAACTGATTGGTTTAGATTTTTTTTAGGTACCTAAGTTGCTTAGAGTTCTTTTGAACTTGCTTTTGCTTTGCTTGGTTGCTTAACCACTGAGGTATAACTCTCTGACTTCATGTAATCTGGAAGACCTGCCCTGTTATGTGGGCAGGCACCTGTCTGAAGCCCTCCTTAAGAGGCAATGCTTGTGTTTGTTTATCTTTGTGCCAAGCAGGAAAAGTCCTCTTACGAGGCAATTGGCAGATAAAAGAGATGTGTAATCCATCTCCTACTATTCAGTGTGTCATCCACTTTGCTCACACCATGTGTTGATGCATTGTGGATATTACCCCCAAGATCCATGTTGTGTCAGTCATATGTGGAGAAGAGTTCCTACTTTCTGAACTCCCACACTTTCATTGTTTGAAGCTCTCCCAGGCCAGGGATAAGAGCTGTGAGGTCTTACCCTCACTTCCCATTTCATCTGCTTCACCCTAACTCTCAATGTTAGGGTTAAGAGCTAAATACACCCGATTCCAGTTGGCTTGTGTTTCACAGCCTAACCTTGTATGAGCCCAATTGTTTGCATATAGTGTGTGTGCTTGCTTTTTGTGCTTGTATGTATTTGCTTGTGCTGTTTAGGATAGCTTGCTCCTTGTGCAAGTTAGATAGAAACCTTAACATAGGGATCGTATGCATGACAACTTCTAGGCTCGAGTCGTAGTCTCCCTAGTAGTTTGTGTCTCCCTTTGTATCTGGTTAGGCTAGTCCTTTTTTCCTGTGTAGGGGAACTATGTCGCCCTGATCCTCATACCAGATGAGGTACGTAGGCAGGAGATGAGCTGATCTCTCCGGGCGCCCTTTTTCTTTTTCAACCCTTTGTGTGTGTTTGGAGTCTGACGTAAGTCCAGCGATTGGCAGTCGGTTTCCTGTGTCTTGTTTTCTTGTTGGAGTCTGACGTAAGTCCAGCAATTGGTAGTCGGTTTCCTGTGTGTGTGTTTGTTGGTTTGGAGTCTGATGTAAGTCCAGCGATTGGCATTCGGTTTCCATGTTTGCCTGTGTTTGTTGGAGTCTGACGTAAGTCCAGCGATTGGCAGTCGGTTTCTTGTGTGGTTTTGTTTGGCGTGCGTTAGCCGAGCTACGAGTGCTCTGATTCTTCTCCGGTCAGAGAAGATACGTATGCATAGGATGCGACGTCCTAGCGAGCACGTTTCCCCTGTCCCGAACTACGTCGACTCTGATGTTTGTGCCTGACAGACTACGTAGGCCCAGGATGTGATACCCTGCCGAGTCCCGTTTCTTTTGTCTTTCTGTGTTTCCTTTCAGCCTTGTGTAGTGTTTGAGCAGTTTTTAGCAACCTTTCTTCTATTCTTTCTGAGCGTGGATCCCGTCGAGTACGACGGATGCGTAGGGGTGCTAATACCTTCCTTTCGCATAACCGACTCCCGATCCCATCTCTCTCTGGTCGCGAGACCATGTCTTTTCCAGGTTTACTTCGAGCGTTTCCTTTCCCTCTTTTGGGATAAATAACGCACGGTGGCGGCTCTGTTGTTTCGTTTCTCCCGCCGGTTTTTCGCGTAATGCGACAGCTGGCGACTCTGCTGGGGAGACAGAGAGAGGTTGACCTCTTGCTGGTCCATCTTCCCTAAGCGAGTCTCTCCTAGCGCTCTCTAGGTTAGGGTTTGGTTGCTTTTGTTGTTTCATTTATTGCATTTATTTGTTGATATTTGCATTTATGTTTGCATTTATGTTTGCATGCATCATATTTTCATCTGTGCTGGCTGTGTTTGTCTCTCTGTTGGGGTGGGAGTTACATAAGGTAAAAGGCCCAATACCCAGGCTATGAGTGAAATCTAGGACACCTAGGAATAGAATGATTCATGGGAAGCGGGTGGTATTGCGCCACTTAGCGGAACATTGATATCACGAGCAGTTCAGACTCTGATGGGGTATTATCGTTACATACTTCGGATGTGTATATGGTGATATTCTATGAAAGGGTTATTTATGCTGCGTTTCTCACCTTACCCTGGCCTAGATGACACCCGTGAGTGGGGAGGGAATGATCATTATTACAGGTACAGTTGGTGACTTGTCGGTGACTTGTTGGTGACTTGTGATCCTATTGGTGACTTGGTTCTTCAGATAAGGGTCTCAGATGACTTTGGGTCTCAGATGATTTGTGGTTCCGAATTCAAGCCGAAGCTTTGATCCTGTGCTCCGAGATACACAGCCAGCCAGTCTTGTCTGCATCATTTGCATCATAGCATGTTTATTTTCAAAAAAAAATAATGCAAAAAAGAAAATAGAAAAAAGAAAAAGTTAATCTTTGCATGCATATCATTTCTCAGGTTCATTCCGGGGTTTGTTCATTGTTAGAGATGGCAGTCGTTCCCGAGTCGAAGTGGAAGACTTCTTCCTACAGTTTTCACCGTGAGCCTTTGACATCTTTGATAGAGTTGAGCAACTTGGTGACCGGCGGTAGTCAGAAGGTGTTTGTTGATCAGTATGGGGATTTGTTGACACTGTTGAAGATGGTGGTAGATCTAGTACCGTTGCAAACTCTTCTACAGTTCTATGACCCAGAGCTTCGTTGCTTCACTTTTCAGGACTATCAGTTAGCACCTACTCTTAAGGAGTATTCTATTCTGCTGAATGTCCCGATCCGGTATCAGGTTCCTTTCTTGGATGTTCCAAAGGAGGTTGATTTCAGGGTTGTTGCCAGAGCTCTTCATTTGGGTATCAAAGAAGTGAGTGATAATTGGAAGTCCAGTGGGGTTGTTGTAGGGTTGCCTTTGAAGTTTCTGTTGAGGATGGCTAGAGAAGAAGCAAAGAAGGGAAATTGGGAGGCTTTTCATGCTCAGTTGGCCATCATGATCTATGGGATTGTCTTGTTCCCGAGTATGCCCAACTTTGTGGACTATGCTGCAGTCACTATCTTCATAGGAGGAAATCCGGTTCCTACCTTGTTAGCTGACATTTACTATGCTATTCACAGTAGGCATGGTAAGGGTGGAGCTATCAGGTGTTGTCTCTCACTTTTGCTCAGATGGTTCTTGTCTCTTCTGCCAGTCAGTGGACCTTTTGTGGATACTCAGAGCACCCATAAGTGGACTCAGAGGGTTATGTCTCTTACCTCTTATGATATCAGGTGGCAGTCATACCGGATGGATGTGCGTAATGTCATTATGAGTTGTGGAGAGTTTCGTAATGTGCCACTTGTAGGGACTAAGGGTTGCATCAATTACAATCTGGTTCTTTCTCTTCGCCAGTTGGGGTTCATGATGAATGGAAGACCACTTGATGCTGAGATAGCTGAAAGTGTGTATTTTGAGAAGCGGAGTGACCCTGTCAGTTTGGAGCAAGTAGGAAGAGCTTGGAAGACCATTGGTGTCAAGGATGGAGCTGTTTTAGGGAAGAAGTTTGCCATTGCTATGCCTGACTACATTGATTGGGTCAAGAAGAGAGTTGGGACTTTGTTGCTGCGCTATGATAGGATGAAGCCTTTTCAAGTGCAGCCACCTTTGATCCTTGCTGAGAGTGTACCTGCTGAGCAGTACAAACAAACCTTGATGGAGAATCGCCGGTTGAAGGAGAAAGAGCAAGACACCCAGATGTAGCTCTACAAAGCCAAAGCTGATAAGTTGAACTTGGCTCATCAACTCAAGGACGTGCAGGGTGAAGATGTTGCTAGAGTGAAGAGCAAGAAGAGGTCCTATGAGGAGATGGAGACCTTGTTGAATGCAGAACACCGGGAATGCTTGAGGTTGCAGAGAGTTGAAGCCAATTATCAGAAGAAGATAAGATACTTGGAGAAGCAACTCAGAGACAAAGACATCCATTTGAAGAAGGAAGTTGACTTGAGACATGCATCAGAGAGCCAACTTGGAGGAGAAGTTGTGGAGCTCAGAAGACAATTGAAAGAGAAGCTCACTCCCTTGCCAGAATGTTCAGAGTGTGACCTATTGATAGACCAGTGCCACTACCTAAAGACTCTCATTCCTGGAAGCCATTTGTCTTAGCTTGTATCTCTGTTGTTTATGTTGAGAATCACCTCCAGGCTTGTTGGATGGGATTCTCTGTTGTACTCTGATCAATTGGATCTTCGAATCTTTGTTGCACGATCTTTGTTGCTCTTATCTATAGATGAGGTTGTTGGTGTTTCACCTTGTGCTCACTATCTGGTGTATGTTGCTTCTTTGTTGTGTATTGCAGGTTGCCATTTCTTGGAAGATGAATCAGGCTCTTGAATGCCTGAGAAATGAACATATCATGTGCATCATACGCATCATTAGCATCATACACATATCATTTTGCATAACAGGTGTTCTTGCTCGAGACTTCTCACTCTGGTTCCTGTGTCAGGCAGGATAGCTGATCAACGTCCGCACCGCTACGCAACCAGACTAAATCATCAGAGGAATATGGACCAGGTTCAAGCAGAATTGGCTGAGATGAGGGCTAACATGGCTCAATTTATGACAATGATGCAAGGGGTTGTTCAGGGGCAAGAGGAGCTGCGTGCCTTAGCCCAGAGACAGGAGGCCGTGATTTCTCCGTCCAACCGTGCTTCACCAGTGGGTGTCCCGGTTCATGACAATGTTGTTGCTGCTGCTCCCGTCAATGACTACGATGTGGGGGATGAATTGAGGGGTATCAGAATCAACGGACAGCCTCTTGCTGCAGAGACTGTTAATGCCAGAGCTACCCGGGCTCCGTTTCGCCATCTTGCTCCGTTGGTTGACAGGCAGGAGGACATGTTCACTCTGCTCAGTGAAGACGATGATATAGTGAGAGTTGAAGAGAGGGACCGTAAAATTGATGCCCTTGTTGAGAAAATCAGAGCTATGGAATGTCAGAATTCCCTGGGGTTTGATGTGACTAATATGGGTCTGGTGGAAGGTTTGAGAATTCCCTACAAATTCAAAGCGCCGTCTTTTGATAAATACAACGGTACATCCTGCCCTCGCACCCATGTGCAGGCTTATTACAGAAAGATCTTTGCTTACACAGATGACGAAAAGATGTGGATGTACTTCTTCCAAGATAGCTTGTCTGGGGCTTCCTTGGATTGGTACATGGAACTGAAGAGAGATTCTATTCGTAATTGGAGAGACTTGGGTGAGGCCTTCCTGAGGCAATATAAACATAATATGGACATGGCACCGAGCCGGACTCAGTTGCAGAGTCTTTGTCAAAAATCCGGAGAAAGCTTCAAGGAGTACGCCCAGAGGTGGCGTGAGTTGGCTGCACGAGTACAACCCCCTATGCTGGAGAGGGAGTTGACTGACATGTTCATTGGTACCTTACAGGGAGTATTCATGGACCGGATGGGAAGTTGCCCATTCGGTAGTTTCTCAGATGTTGTTATTTATGGGGAAAGGACAGAGAGTTTGATTAAAGCTGGAAAGATTCAGGATGTGGGTTCCTCATCTTCCAAGAAACCATTTGCTGGGGCACCTCGCAGGAGAGAGGGTGAAACCAATGCTGTGCAACACAGAAAAAGTGCAAACAGAAATCAGTATCGCCAGGTTGCTGCTGTAACTATTCCGGCACCTCAGCCTCGTCAACAACAGCAACAGAGAGTTCAACAACAACCGCCACAACAACAACAACAACAACGTCCGTATCAGCCTAGACAGAGGATGCCTGATCGACGTTTTGACCCTTTGCCGATGATCTATGCTGAGTTGCTACCTGAGTTGCTCAGATTGGGATTCGTGGAGTTGCGTACAATGGCTCCGTTGACGAAGATACCACCTAGGTATGATGCCAACTTACGTTGCGATTTCCATTCTGGTGCACCAGGGCACCACATTGAGAACTGCCGGGCTTTTAATCATAAGGTCCAGGACTTAATTGACGCCAAGACTATCAATTTTGCTCCTGTGCCGAATGTTGTAAACAACCCTATGCCTCCGCATGGTGCACACAGAGTGAACAATGTTGAAGGGGGAGAGATCGAAGACTTGGTGGTCAGTGTTGAGGAGATTCAGACTCCGTTGGTTGTTGTGAAGGACCGTCTGTTGAAAGGGGGCGTATTCTCGGGCTGTTGTGAGGGTTGTATAGACTGTGCAGAGTCAGAGAATGGTTGTGATCAGTTGAAGGCTGGTATTCAGAATTTGATTGACGAGGGTTGTTTACAGTTTGTTCGGGCCGTGCAAGATCGTGGGGTGGTGTCAACCGTCACCATATATTTCAAACTGTCCGAGGGACGTGGCCAGAGAGTTGTTAGTGCGCCTACAAGCAGTGGTACTCCTGTTACCATCTCTGCTCCTGTAACTGTCAGTACTCCAACTAATATTGTTGCTTCGGGTAGAAGGGTTGTTGATAGTAGGGTTGTGCCATGGAAGTATAACAACGCTTACCGCAACAACAAAAGGGCTGAAAATCAGGTCAGGCCGGTGAATCAGTCTCCTGTGACTATTGGGTTGCCTAGTAGAACTCCTGTGGTTGTGGGTCCAGTTGTGGATAATGTTAGAGGACCAGGAGGGTTTACCAGAAGCGGTCGTCTGTTTGCTCCACAACCGTTGAGGGATAACAATGCCGAGGCTCTTGCCAAGGCCAAGGGTAAACAGGCCGTGGTTGATGAAGAACCTGCTCAGAAGGAGGCGCCTGAGGGTTCATTCGAGAAAGACGTGGAGGAGTTCATGAAAATTGTTAAGAAGAGTGACTACAAGATTGTAGATCAGCTGAATCAGACTCCGTCCAAGATTTCTATCCTCTCGTTGCTCCTGTGCTCTGAGGCACATCGTAATGCCTTGTTGAAGATGCTGAATCTGGCTTACGTGCCTCAGGAGATTTCTGTTAACCAGTTGGAGGGTGTGATTGCTAATGTGAGTACCAGGCATGGTGTGGGGTTCACAGACTTGGACTTGACGCCTGAAGGTCGCAACCATAACAAAGCCTTGCATATCACTATGGAGTGTAAGGGTGCAGTGTTGTCACATGTGTTGGTAGACACTGGCTCATCTTTGAATGTGCTGCCTAAGAAGATTCTGGGTAAGATTGATGTGGAAGGGGTTATCCTCACTCCGAGTGATCTGATTGTCTGTGCATTTGATGGATCCAAACGGTCTGTTTTTGGTGAAGTCACATTGCCGGTGAAGATTGGCCCGGAGGTGTTCAGTATTGTCTTCTATGTGATGGACATCCAGCCAGCATATAGTTGTTTGTTGGGGCGTCCTTGGATTCACGCAGCTGGGGCAGTTTCGTCGACTCTCCATCAGAAACTGAAGTATGTCTGGAACGGTCAGATCGTGACTGTGTGTGGTGAAGAAAATATTCTAGTGAGTCACCTATCCTCTTTCAAGTATGTGGAGGTGGATGGCGAGATCCATGAAACTTTATGCCAGGCATTCGAGACTGTTGCTCTTGAGAGGGTGGCTTTCGCTGAGCAGAAGAAGCCAAGTGCCTCAATTGCATCGTACAAGCAGGCCATGGAGGTTGTCAACTCGGGCAATGCTGAAGGCTGGGGCAAGATGGTGGATTTTCCTGTTAAGGAAGACAAGTACGGTATTGGTTATCAACCTCTGCAGGCGGAGCAGGGTGTGCAGACAGGTCCGAGTACCTTTACCAGCACTGGGCTGATGAATCACGGTGATGTCTTTGCAGCCAGTAGTGAAGACGATGGCAGTGATTGTGATCTGGACAACTGGGTTCGCCCGTGTGCACCAGGGGAGTCGATCAACAACTGGACAGCAGAAGATGTGATCCAAGTTACTCTTCAAACAGAGTAATTTTCTTTTGTTTTTCATTTTGCACAAAACCCTACGTTCTGCCCAAGGCGTAGTGGTTCATTGTAGGGCCTCATCATGTTTTTTCAATGATATCATTGATAAAGGACGTTTTGCAAACAATTTTGTGATCCCTGTCTTTCTATTTTTGTTTTCATTTTTCAAAAAAAATAAAAATGGCAATGTTTTTGTTTTCTTTGTGACTTTCTTGAACGTTTTTTTCTAAAACAAAGCATTAAACATGCAGAAGTGATCTCACAGAATCCACTATGAACAATTCTGTTATGGCTCAGTATAATTTCAATAATCCCATCTACCAAGCTGAAGAGGAGAGTGAGGAAGACTGTGAACTCCCTAAAGAATTGGTCATATTGTTGAAGCAGGAGGAAAGGGTCATCCAACCTCATCAGGAGGAGTTGGAGATTGTTAATCTTGGTACTGAGGACGCCAGAAAAGATATTAAGATCGGGGCTGCTTTGAAGGAAGACGTCAAGAGCAGGTTGATTGAGATGCTGAGAGAGTATGTGGAGATATTTGCCTGGTCGTATCAAGATATGCCTGGGTTGGATACCGATATTGTGGTGCACAGGCTACCTCTCAGAGAAGATTGTCCTTCGGTCAAGCAGAAGCTTCGCAGAACTAGTCCTGATATGGCGGTTAAGATCAAGGAAGAGGTTCAGAAGCAGTTGGATGCGGGTTTTCTGTCAGTGACTACTTATCCCCCGTGGGTGGCCAACATCGTTCCCGTGCCGAAGAAGGACGGCAAAGTCAGAATGTGTGTCGATTACCGGGATTTGAACAGAGCGAGTCCGAAAGATGATTTCTCATTACCTCACATTGATGTATTGGTTGATAATACGGCTCAATCCTCGGTTTTCTCTTTCATGGATGGTTTTTCTGGGTATAATCAGATTAAGATGGCGCCAGAGGACATGGAAAAGACGACATTCATTACGCCTTGGGGCACGTTCTGCTATAAGGTGATGCCATTTGGGCTGAAGAATGCAGGTGCTACCTATCAGAGGGCTATGACGACTCTCTTTCATGACATGATGCACAAAGAGATTGAAGTGTACGTGGATGATATGATTGCGAAGTCGCAGACAGAAGAGGAGCACCTGGTTAATTTGCAGAAATTGTTTGACCGGCTGAGAAAGTTCAAACTGAGGCTGAATCCAAACAAGTGTACGTTTGGTGTGAGATCCGGGAAGCTGTTAAGCTTCATTGTCAGTGAAAAAGGGATTGAGGTTGATCCAGCAAAAGTCAAAGTTATTCAAGAGATGCCTGAACCGAAAACAGAAAAGCAGGTTCGTGGGTTTTTAGGGAGATTGAACTACATTGCACGGTTTGTATCTCACCTAACTGCCACGTGTGAACCGATATTCAAATTGCTAAGAAAGAATCAAGCAATCAGGTGGAATGATGACTGTCAGAAAGCTTTTGACAAGATAAAAGAGTATTTACAGAAACCTCCAATCCTTATACCTCCAGTTCCTGGGAGACCGCTGATAATGTATCTGTCAGTGACTGAGAATTCGATGGGGTGTGTATTGGGACAGCATGACGAGTCTGGTCGAAAAGAGCATGCCATATACTACCTTAGCAAAAAGTTTACCGACTGTGAAATAAAATATTCACAGCTTGAGAAAACTTGATGTGCTTTGGCCTGGGCTGCTCGCCGACTGAGGCAGTATATGTTGAACCATACTACCTTGTTGATTTCTAAGATGGATCCAGTGAAATACATCTTTGAGAAGCCGGCTCTCACCGGACGTGTTGCCCGTTGGCAGATGATTTTAACAGAATATGATATCCAGTACACGTCGCAGAAGGCCATCAAAGGTAGTATTCTGTCAAACTACCTTGTCGAGCAACCAATTGATGATTATCAGCCGATGATGTTTGAATTCCCTGATGAAGACATCATGTATCTGAAGATGAAAGATTGTTAAGAGCCTCTTGTCGAGGAAGGACCGGATCCTGATGACAAGTGGACAATGATGTTTGATGGGGCTGTGAATGTGAATGGCAACGGTGTTGGGGCAGTGCTTATCAATCCTAAAGGCGCTCATATACCTTTTTCTGCTAGATTGACTTTCGACGTCACCAATAATGAGGCTGAGTATGAGGCTTGTATCATGGGGATAGAAGAAGCCATTGATTTGAGGATCAAAACACTTGACATTTATGGGGATTCCGCTCTAGTGATCAACCAGGTCAATGGAGATTGGAATACCAATCATCCGCATTTGATTCCGTATAGAGATTACACCAGAAGAATACTGACGTTCTTCAAGAAGGTGAAGTTGTATCATGTCCCCCGGGATGAGAATCAGATGGCTGATGCCTTGGCTACTTTGTCTTCGATGATCAAAGTTCATTGGTGGAATCATGTGCCACATGTTGCGGTGAATCGACTCGAGAGGCCTGCGTATGTGTTTGCAGCCGAGTCTGTCGTTGATACGAAACTGTGGTACTATGATATCAAGAACTTCCTCAAGAGCCAGGAGTATCCTGAAGGAGCGTCGAAGAATGACAAGAAAACCCTGAGAAGGCTAGCTGGAAGCTTTTATTTGAATCAGGATGACGTGTTGTACAAGAGGAATTTCGACATGGTTCTGCTCAGATGCGTGGATAGACACGAAGCAGACATGTTGATGCAAGAAGTGCATGAAGGATCTTTTGGTACCCATGCTGGTGGTCATGCCATGTCCAAGAAATTGTTGATAGCCGGTTATTACTGGATGACTATGGAATCCGATTGTTTCAAGTACGCTCGGAAGTGCCATAAGTGTCAAATTTATGCTGATAAGGTGCATGTACCACCAAGCCCTCTGAACGTCATGAATTCACCTTGGCCGTTCGCCATGTGGGGCATTGATATGATTGGGAAGATTGAGCCTACTGCTTCGAATGGACATCGCTTCATCTTGGTTGCGATCGATTACTTCACCAAGTGGGTGGAAGCAGCTTCCTATGCCAATGTTACCAAACAAGTGGTTGCCCGGTTCATCAAGAAGGAAATCATCTGTCGTTATGGGGTTCCTGAGAGAATCATTACTGACAATGGTTCGAATCTCAATAACAAGATGATGAAGGAGCTTTGTAAAGATTTCAAGATTGAACATCACAATTCTTCTCCTTACATACCGAAGCTGAATGGGGCTGTAGAGGCAGCAAATAAGAATATCAAGAAGATTGTGCAGAAGATGGTCGTAACGTACAAGGATTGGCATGAGATGCTGCCTTTCGCTTTGCATGGGTACCGTACCTCAGTACGTACGTTGACCGGGGCAACCCCGTACTCCCTTGTGTATGGTATGGAAGCTGTCCTACCTGTTGAAGTGGAGATTCCTTCTTTGAGAGTTTTGTTGGATGTCAAGCTTGATGAAGCTGAGTGGATTCGAATAAGGTTTAACGAGTTGAGCCTTATCAAAGAGAGACGGTTAGCAGATGTGTGCCATGGGCAGTTGTATCAGAGAAGGATGAAAAGAGCCTTTGATCAGAAAGTGCATCCTCGAAGCTATCATATGGGTGATCTAGTTTTGAAGAGGATCCTTCCTCCCGGTACAGATAACAGGGGCAAATGGTCTCCTAATTATGAAGGTCCATATGTTGTGAAGAAAGTTTTCTCTGGTGGAGCCTTGATGCTTACAACTATGGATGGTGAAGATTTTCCGTCCCCTGTTAACTCAGATGTAGTCAAAAAATACTTCGCATAAATTGACCCGCTGGACAAAAAGAATAAAAGAGTCCAGGCAAAAAAGGGCATCCCGGCGAACCAAAAAAAAAAGGTTCGGGCAAAAGTTAGGGATAAAAGAATGAAAAGAATTTGTACACCCGGTAAGTCGAAAACCCGCAAGGGCGGCTTAGGCAAAAATGGGTATCCCGATGGATTGAAAACCCGAAAGGGCGATCCAGGCAAAAGAGGGATTAAAGCGAAGGCTACAGTCTGAGTTGTCTGTACTTCATCGCGCTTCATCATTTGTCATCTCGAAAGATGTGATCGGTCCAGTCATTCTTCTCCGAAGGCAAGGAGTTTGGGGAGAATTTGATGATCTGTGAGTCATAACAGGATTGGGGAATAGTGGATGTCGTGTTCACATTGCCATTAGGATAGATTTTTCCTTTTGTGCGCAATTACCTCTTTCTAGGAATTGCTTCCCGATGTATTCGCCTTTTCAGGCCCATTTTCAATCAATAAAAGTCGTTATTCAGATAAATTGCTCTCTTGTTTTTATTTTTGCTGTTTTGTTTGCAAAAACGTCCGAAGTTTTGATAAGCATTGCATATGAAAACATGAAGGTTAAACAATAACGTGCAGGAAGATAAAACATTTGAAAATCATTTTGAATGTTGAGGACACTTGAGCGTATCTTGTCCATGCAACCCCTGGGGCATGTCTGTCGTGCTGTTTTGTAGGTTGTTACCTTTTGATTCTTGGCTGAAGCAGATAAGCCACGGTTGTTTCCTCAGCAGTGTGAGAGGATGGGGATGTTCCCCAGCAGTTGAAGCAAGTTCGAGACTTGTCTCTCCAGCATATATTCAAGATCAGGAATTCCCCAGCCGGATTGAGGATGATTCCCCAGCAGGCTTGGAAGTGGCTGTTTCCCCAAGCAAGTCTGAAAGCTATCAGAACTATTCTTATTCCTTGCAGAGACGTCTGTGGATAGTGCCTTCTATCCCCAGCAGAGCTAAAGATTGTTAAGTCCCCAGCAGACATGGAAATGGGTTTATCCCCAGCTAGTCTGAAAGTTGGCAGTTCCCCACTGAGTCTGAAGAATGTTAGTCCCCACCGAGTTGGAAGGATGTTGTATCCCCAGCAAGGGTGTCAGTGGAGTAGTTTTATCCCCCAGCAGTCTGGTTTGAAGTACCTCTATCCCCAGCGCGGTCGTGAACGCTTGTCCCCGGCAGGGTTGTGGATGTCTATCCCCAGCGTGGCCTGGTATATTATTTCCTCAGCAGAGTGGTGTAGGCCTTTCCCCAACAGGATTGTGTATGCTTATCCCCTTTAGGGTTGTGAAGGTTTCCCCTAGCCGATTTCCCGAGCAGAGGTTTGTGTTGATGATTTTCCCCAGCAGGTTCCCCGAGTGGATCAGGTTCGGTGAATTATCTCCAGCAGTGGTTATCCATTTGTGGATGGGTCGTCCCCATTAAATCGTCATTGGTTGTTTCCCTAGCAGAGTCCCCGAGTGGATTGGGATCCTTTCCCCAGCAGCAATGTTCCTCTCCAGCATGAGTGAGAAAATAGTGCTATTCCCCGCAGAGCATTCCTCAGACAGAGTCTCCCCACAGAGCTGGAGAATCTCATCAGTTTGCTCCCCAGCAGGAGTTCATCACTTTTCATTTTTGCATGTAGTGATCATTGCATCCTCAAATCGCATAGCATTTCCATTCGATATGGAGCATTACGCCATAGAAAAATTCAAACATATGCATTCATGTGTTAAACCCAGTCAAACCATATCCCTAGCAGAGGCGGATCGTTGTTTAACATATGTACGACACGTTTGCTACAGTTGCTCCTGACAGCATTCAGGATTGGTAAATCCTCAGAGAGGTTCATTTCCTCACCCGTCCGTGAAAGGAAAGCTTGATTCTCCTCAGTGAGACCCCCAGCAAGTTTTTAGCCTTGCCTTGACATATGCAGATGTCCTCCTTGTGATACCGGTAAGTGTCATGTTTACACCCGTGTGTGTTCTTTCTTTGGGTGTCGGTAAACACCATTGTTTCGGTGTCGGTAAACATCGAGTCCCATTCCAGTCATCGGTAAATGTATGGTCGGCCCTTTATTGATGTCGGTAAACATCATCTTTCGATGTGCGTAACATCTATCGCTTCCCCAGGATTCACCTCTCCGTTGGTGTCGATAAACATTGAGTTTTTCCTATTCTTCCGTTGACGTCTAGTTGTATCTCTTCCCCACAGGTCATCTGTTGATGTTTGTTCACCTATCCGTTGGTGTCGATAAACGTTGAGTTTTTCCCATTCGTCCGTTGACGTCTGGTTGCATATCTCGGTTCCCCAGTCATCGGTAAATGTCTGGTCGTCTTTCTTTGGTGTCGGTAAACATCATCTTTCGATGTCGGTAAACATCGAGTCTCATCCCAGTCATCGGTGAATGTCTGGTTGTTCCCCGGCTAGAAATACCCAGTAGAGTCGTCGGTAAACGTCCTATCTGGTTTCCGGTTGCAAATATTTTATTTTCCTTCCCCAGTGAAGTGGGTCACCTCTCTGTTGGTGTCGATAAACGTCGAGCTTCTCCCGTTCGTCCGTTGACGTCTGGTCGAGTCTTTCCCAGTATTCGTTAATGTCTGGTCACCTCTCCGTTGGTGTCGATAAACGTCGAGCTTCTTCAGTTCGTCCGTTGACGTCTGGTCGAGTCTTTCCCAGTCATTCGTTAATGTCTGGTCACCTCTCCGTTGGTGTCGATAAACGTCGAGCTTCTCCCGTTCGTCCGTTGACGTCTGGTCGAGTCCTTCCCAGTCATTCATTAATGTCTGGTCACCTCTCCGTTGGTGTCGATAAACGTTGAGTTTTTCCCATTCGTCCGTTGATGTTTGGCTGTATCTTTCCTTTGATAAAAATCAAAATCCCCAGGAGTCGTCGGTAAACGTCTTGTCTATATCCTGTATCATATCCCGCAGAGTACAAATTTCTACGGTTCTTCGGTATTCAATCCCTGTTTACCCTGATGGTCTGACAACCGTTGCTCTCATCCGTTCAGGTTCCCAGTTGATTGAATAGGGGCAGCTGTAGTACCTCAAATTTGCACCTCCCATTTTGTATATACATTTTCATTTTAGGTCATTAACATTGCATTGTTCATTTCATAGTCCATCAAGTCATTAGGCAAGACTGGTCAGGAGATTCATTTGTGCAAGGCTACAAGAGCATTTCCTATGAGATCAAAGTCCTAGGGTTGGTACAATGAGTCCATATGATTCAAGGATCATTTTGAAGTGGTTTGGACAAGTATTGAAGGCTCAGAATTCATCAGTGCATGTGCAAATCATCTGAAACCCTAAAAAGTCAACAAAAGTCAACTGTCAACTCAACTATGGATTTGGAGGTGGGAGATGGTTAGAGATGCCTCATTCATGTGCAAACGAGTCTCATTTGACATTTCAAACATCAACATTGAAGGATTTGAAGTCAGATCAAGACTTTCCAAAAATAGCAGGTGACCTGTAATTTGAACTTTCCAAAAATGGAAAGGTTTTTGACCAACTTCAACTCAAGATTACATCATCAAGAAAGCTTCAAATGAAATTTTGTCCAACATGAAAGTTGAAGATCTTTCTCTCTCATTTCCAAAAAGTCCAAGATCATGGATTTCTCATGTGTGGTTGAGGAGATATGGTTCAATCATGGCAAAGTGTGGTTTGAACTTCAAATGAGCATAACTTTCAAACCAAAACTCCAAATTGGATGGCTCTTTTTGCATTCTTCTCATTTTGACCTCTGGTTTCCAAATCATGCATTGCATTGCACAAATTATAATCACATGAGCATTTGGTAATTCATTTGATTTTTGGAGGGAAAACATGAAGTTTAAATTTGGTGCATTATTTGAACATTCCACCACTACCATTGGCTCCAAAATGTTTTTTTAAGTGAAAATGAGTACAATTTCATGCACTGTTCACATGAATTTCCATGCATAAGGGTGAAAAGAAAATTTGCACTTACACTCCAAAATGACTAATCCACTTATCCATTGGCTTAAGCATGATTAAAAGAGTGATTAGCATGGCATATATAAAGAAAACCCTAACTGTTTCAGCATTAACAACAACTCATTTTTCAGATCTAGAAAATTTCATCAAATTTTCTCTCAAAAATTTCTTCAAATTTTTTCAAACAATATCCATTTCTCTTGCTTGATTCATCATCCTGAAGTATCATTGAGCAAGATTGGACGTGGAATGGAGTGAAATCGTGCCTGTTTGTTCATAATGGAAGCTTGGAAGCATTAATGGTGAATTCGAATTCTGGTGAAATCAAGAGCAATTGAACCTCAATCTTCCTTCCAATCACCTCAATAATCATTGTAGAGAAGCTGTAAAGCATTGCCAAGGCCTATAGCTCGTGATTTCCAGATCTGCACTTCAAGAGGTTACAAATCAATCCTCTTAATTCTCAAATTTCTTGTGATATATTTGTAGATCTTGTTGTTGTGGTCATGCTGAGCTTTAAATCGTGTGAAATGATCCATTGTACATGATGTTAGACGGTGTGGCTAGTGATCGAGAGGGGGGGTGAATAGATAACCTCTTCAAAAAGTTAACGGATTTGACGTTTAATCAGAGTTTTCAAAAATGGCGGAAAAATCGGTCCCGAATCGACTTCCGTCTATTCTGAACCGCTACTAGAAAGCCGGACACGCAAGTGCAGTTGCTGGATTTTAATGAGAATGACAGAAATAATACACACAGAATATTAACAGATTGAATGCGCTTATCCTCAAATACTATTTCCAATGAACACAATCAAGTTAACCGTTTTGTCAAACAGTTGGTGTGTGAGTGTTTGATGATAAACAACAATGGTGTATGACTAAAGGTTTTGTTATCACTGCTGTCCAGAAATATAATCAATCACCACACACTAACAGAATTTGCAAAACAGTATTGAAACGTAAAGAAGATTAAGGTAAGAGTAAGATACGCAGAGATTTGTTAAGGAAGTTCCCCACGTCGTCCTCGCGTGTGGGTACGTCTCCCTCTCAATTTCAAATGAAATTGAGAACTTTGATTATCAATTATTGCCGAATCCGTTGATACAAGGTTTTGATACAAAGACAGAATTTCTAAACTCCAAGAACCTCTTCTTGTATAAACCTTCACTTGATCTGAGCTCGATCAAGATTTTTCTGCACAAAGTTGCAAACAATTCACCGGTTCCACGACCTGCTTGCGAAATCCCCCGATCTCCAAACGCAACGCTGCGGCTGAATGTGTTCTGCAAATGTGACTCCCAAACCCTCAAGAACACACCAGTTCTTGAAGGACAAACCAGTAGGTTTTTCCTAGAAACCCCCTTCAATCTTCGACTCAGCTAGATCCTCGATCGTTTCACTGCAACCCACAGCTAGATCCTTGATCACACCACTGAACGTTATCTCGATACTTCTTTAATCCAAAGAACAAGAATTGTTATGTGTAATTGTTCTTGAAGAGAAGTGATTGAGAAGATGAAGAAGATGAAGTCTCTTTCAGGTTTCTATGTGCTCACTGATAATTGCTCCAACACTTCTTTGATCTTGTGTTCAATTGTCTTTTTGCTCAATGAATTCGTCACTTTCACCTGCTGTTGAAACCTGTATTTATATCCTTAAAAAAACAGTTGCTGTTATGACTTAAAATAACTCTGTGTATTGATACATACAAGGGTGCATCGATGCATACTGTAAGTTGCATAGATTTTTGGTGAAATTAACAAATCATGTATCGATGCAGGAATCGTGTGTATCGATGCATGTGAATTTTACACTAATATGTATCGATGCTCAATGCGTATGTATCGATGCACAGGCTGACTCAAGTAGTCATGTATCGATGCAGGTGTCGTGTGTATCGATGCACAGAGTTTTTGGCTTTCCATGTATTGATGCATGGTTCGTATGTATCGATGCATACTGAACAAGAATTGTTTTGTGATTAATCACAGGCTACATGTATCGATGCAAAGGGTCATGTATTGATACATACTGACATAAAATGCATTTTAATTGTTATTTTAAAGGAAATTTTCAATGTAGGCTTATATGTGTGGTTATGCAACAATAGAATGGGATGAATTACAAAGTAAGAACACAAATATATCATGTAATGCAATGCACAACCAATTTGGATGATGATCACACAATTTGCTATCATTAAAAGTTAATTCAAGTTAAAGAATTCTTTCACAAACTCCCCCTTTTTGATGATGGCAAATTCTTGGCAAGATGTGTGATACTCCCCCTGAGTTTGTGCATATCTGCATTTTTCTCCCCCTTTGTCAACATCAAAAAGAGGAAGAACCATAGTTATCAAGCAGAAAGTGAAGCAGGGCATGGCAAAAAGAGGAAGCTGCAAGTTAAAGAATCATTCACAAAGAATCATTCAAACAGTAAGGGCAATAACAAATAGAGGTAAACAGAAATTGAAAAGCATTTTAAGTGTGCGAACAAGTTTAAGAGTTACATAAGCGAAACCATATAATGTGCAACAAAATAAAACATGAGCAATATGAAATGAGATGCAGTGAGATGAAAGGGTGATTGGTTAATTTGGATTGTTGCCACCACAGGACTCCTCATCATGTCTGTCAGGATCTCGATAGCTTGGCGGAGGCGGAGGAGGAGGCATTGTGTCTGGATTTTGGCCCATGAAGGAGTATCGCCTAAATCGATTCTGAACTTCAATGCTTCTAAAGCTGTCCATAATCCCAGGATTTTCACGACAATCATCCATAAAGCCGGACATTTCGTTGTAGAACACCTGATGCCATTTTACCAAGTCTTGGTGCCAAGCGTGTTGATTGTGATACATCCGTGTATGCTCATCATGCCAGTCCCGATGCTCGTTGTGCCATTCAGTTTGTTGAACATGCCAGTACCGTGCTTCTTCATGGCGTTCTTTGTTGACGATTTCCATCTGTTGAAGCATGTGAGTGATGTCCGCATTTGGTGTTGAGGCTGAAGTACCACCGGCGAATGGAGGGGCTGTAGGTTCAGGTACGTAGTTGGTGGGAGACCACCTTCGTGGCACCCACTCACCCCAACCAGTGTTGGCCTCAGCTTGAGGCACATCTGTTTCAGGCGCATCCTGCATTTCTTCATCAGGCTGTTCTTCAGCAACATGGATGCGTTCAGAAGGCACGTCAAAGTTGTAAATTCTGGTTTTGGATTTTCTTTCAAAAAAGTAGAAGCATTTGCGGTCTTTGTCCCATCGATATCCCATATGCGATAGAGTGGCAGAGTCAAATTCTTGAGCTGCAGATGGAGATAGGAGAGGCACAATAGGTAATGTAACTTTCCAAAACTTGAGAATTTTCATTACTTGAGAGGCATACCCTAGAGCCACAGTTTTGGAGCTGTCTCGCACATGAAATAGACGTTTTACAAAGTAGTTCGCCCAATTTAAGTGAATCTTATTTTGCAGAATGTAGAGAAGATGTATGCTAGGCCTATCCAACCGAGAGTGGCCACTGTTGGTTGGACGCAGAATGTGAGTAATGATCCAGTGCAGAATACGCGGAGTTTGTTTGATCATACCTGACGTGACGTGTTCTTCCTCACTCAACGGTCTATCAATCTTTAGGATAGAAGTTGTAAAGTCCTTCAGGTCAAATTCAGGATCAAAATGCAGGTCATGCCAGGACTTGAAAGCCATCGACGGAAGCGGCATTTGAAACACTGTTTCCCAATTACAGGCTTCAAAGGTATATGTTCTGACTCCGATAGAACACCGGAACATATAGCCTGTACCAGTTTGTAAACCAGCATAAAAGACCCGGATGAAATCCTCATGATAGTCATCTTTTGTAGATAGAAAGGACCCAAGTCTTTGTGCATGTAACAGTTCAACTACTTCATTTAAGTGCAGATGAACAACATCTGTTTTATCAAAGATATGAGGTTTCATTACCAACCTGGCCTTGAAGGATTCCTCAAATTCAGCAGCAATGGCAGGATGAAGAATGTCTAAGGCATTTGAAGGAACATCTGGTGGTTGCTGAGACGTACCGGCTGCTTCCTTTCCCTTTCCTTTTCCTTTGGCTCTGGCTGGAATGGTGCGTGGAGGCATGGTGATATGAGATTTAGGGTTTTACCAAGTTTGTGAGAGAGTGAAGATGAGAAGGATTAGGGTTAGCCACTGGTTTTGGGGTTTTTGAGGGCAGATGAGATGAAGTAATGAGATAAGAGATGATATGATTGGTTGATGTGTCGATGCATGAGAGAGAAAAAGAATGCATTTAATTCAGATGACAGCAGTAAGTATCGATGCAGAGAGTTATGCGTCGATGCCAAGTATTTCAAAATTGTCATGTGTATCGATACATGCGATGGATGCGTCGATGCCTAGTGTTTTCAATTGCCTTGTGTATCGATACATGCGATAGATGCATCGATGCATACTGAATCAGTTTTTCAAAAAATTTAATTTCAGAGCATATGTATCGATGCAGGCTTCGTATGTGTCGATACATACTGATGCTGAACTGGTTTTTAATGAGTTTTTATGCAGTATGATTATGCAGTTGCACATTGTCATGATAATTTTGCTCAGAAATCAGATTGTTAATGAGCACACATTATAGACAGGAAGTATATTCAAGCAAACTTTACATCAACTAGAGTAAGCATATTTGTTCTAACAAACACAATCACTAATCAATAAGAAAATTGTAGAAAGGATTGATATTACCTCTGTTGGAGAGATCTTGTGAAGGATAATTGACATCTAAAACAGTGCTTGTCACACACGGTGAGGCATAATATAATTAAGATGTAACATGCTTATGACATCAAATGAGATAGATCTAAGATTACTAATTCACGACGTATGTTGAAGAAAGGTTCCGTTGCCAATGGTTTAGTGAAAATATCAGCAAGCTGATTTTTGGAGTCAACGTGCTCAAAGACAACGTCTTCTTTTTCAACATGATCGCGAAGGAAATGATGTCTAATCTCTATGTGTTTAGTGCGTGAGTGTAAAACAGGGTTTTTAGTAAGGTTTATGGCACTAGTGTTGTCACATTTGATAGGAATACGTTTTAGTTGAATGTTGAAGTCTTGTAGTTGCTGCTTAAGCCATAAAATCTGAGCGCAACAACTACCGGCTGCAACGTATTCAGCCTCTGCAGTTGACAAAGCCACAGAAACTTGCTTTTTGCTGTGCCAACTGACCAAGGAGTTTGAAAATAGGTGACACGTACCACTTGTACTTTTCCTATCTGATTTGCAGCCAGCAAAATCAGAATCGGAGTACCCTACTAGGCTACAATCACTTCCTTTAGAATACCAAAGCCCATATTTAGATGTTCCATGAAGATATCTAAATATGCGCTTCACCGCTTTTAGGTGCGATTCTTTAGGATTTGATTGATAGCGTGCACACATGCAAACACTAAACATGATGTCAGGTCTAGAAGCAGAGAGATACAAGAGAGATCCGATCATACCTCTGAATCTTTTGACATCTACACACTTACCGTGCTCATCCTTTTCTAGATTTCCGTTGGTAGGCATTGGAGTGTCGATTGATTTTGAGTCATTCATTCCAAAGCGCTTGAGTAGTTCTCTGCAGTATTTTGTTTGACATACTGCAGTACCTTCATCAAGTTGCTTTATTTGTAGTCCTAGGAAGTAGTTTAGCTCCCCCATTAGACTCATCTCAAATTCACCCTGCATAACCTTAGAAAATTCTTCGACCAAGTGTATGTTAGTTGAACCAAATATGATGTCGTCGACATAAACTTGAACTAAAAGAATGTGTTTCCCTTTGTGTTTAATAAAGAGAGTATTGTCCACTTTACCTCTTGAATATCCATGATCAATTAGGAATTTGCTAAGCCTTTCATACCAAACCCGAGGGGCTTGTTTAAGACCATACAAAGCTCTTTTTAACTTGAAAACATGATCTGGATTTTCAGCATTTTCAAAATCGGGAGGTTGTGAAACATACACTTCTTCATTTATGACACCATTAAGAAAGGCACTCTTTACGTCCATTTGGTAAAGCTTAAAATCCTTAGAACACGCATAGGCGAGCAAAAGACGTATAGCTTCGAGGCGAGCAACTGGAGCATAAGTTTCCTCATAGTCTATGCCCTCCTCTTGGTTATATCCTTGTGCTACTAAGCGTGCCTTGTTCCTAGTAATCACTCCGTTTTCATCAAGCTTGTTTCTAAAAACCCACTTAGTGCCTATGATATGATGATCTCGCGGACGAGGGACAAGTTCCCAAACGTCATTTCTTTTAAATTGATTAAGCTCTTCTTGCATGGCCATTAGCCAAAATTCATCAATCAAGGCCTCTTTGGCATTTTTAGGTTCTACTTGTGAAACAAACGCGAAGTGAGAACAAAAGTTACTTATCTTAGACCGGGTCATTACTCCCTTTGAAATGTCTCCCAAAATGTTGTCGATGGGATGGTCTTTTGAGGATCTCCAAGCTGTTGGAAGATCATTCACTTCAGCTGTCTTTTCTTCCTCAATTTCTTCATGACTTGTATCTTCCTCCTTCTCATGGGCAGCTGTTTTGGACTGATCAATTTCCTCAATAGCTTCCTTGAGTATGTCTTCTGTAGATACACCTGCGTCATCAAAAGAAATACCTTTTCCGACATTTTCGGATAAGACTCATCAAACGAAACATGAACCGACTCTTCAACAGTAAGTAAACGCTTATTATACACTCTATATGCTTTGCTTGACATTGAGTAACCAAGAAAAACACCTTCATCCGCTTTTGCATCAAACTTCCCAATGTTTTCCTTACCGTTATTCAAAACAAAACATTTACAACCGAATACGTGAAGATGTGACAAGTTTGGTTTTCTTCCTTTCAAAAGTTCATAAGGAGTTTTGTTCAAAATAGGGCGAATTAAGATTCTGTTTAGGACATAACAGGTTGTGCTAACAGCATCAGCCCAAAAGTATTTTGGTAATCCACCCTCATTAAGCATTGTTCTTGCCAACTCCTCTAGAACACGATTTTTACGCTCCACAACGCCATTTTGTTGTGGAGTGCGAGGGGCTGAAAAGTTATGCTCAATGCCATACTTGTCACAAAACTTCTCAAAGTGATAATTTTGAAACTCACCACCATGATCGCTACGAATTGTAACTATTTTGGAATTCATTTTGTTTTGGGACAGATTTGCAAAATTTTTAAAAGCAGAAAAAGTTTCATCTTTGCTATGAAGGAATATAGTCCAAGTGAATCTAGAGTAGTCATCAACTATTACAAAGCCATAGTAGTTTCCACCTAGGCTCTTTGTCCTAGAAGGTCCAAAGAGGTCCATATGGAGAAGCTCAAGGGATCGTGAAGTTGAAATTACATTTTTAGATTTAAAAGACACCCTTGTTTGCTTTCCCATTTGGCACGCGTCACATAGGTGGTCCTTTGAAAATTTTATTTTTGGTAGACCAACTACTAGATCCTTAGATACAACCTTGTTTAGCAGATCGAAGTTAACATGAGCTAAACGTCTATGCCAAAGCCAAGAATCATCATTCAAGGTGACTAGACATTTAGTATTTGTTAACGGTACATCAAACAAGTCAAGCATATAGATGTTGTTTACCCTTACACCCTTAAACACAATGTTTTGTTCAGCATGTTCAATTATGCAGCAAGTTTTTGTAAACGAAACTTTATAGCCCATGTCGCATAGTTGACTTATGCTTAACAAATTGTGTTTAAGTCCCTCAACTAAATGGACATTTGAAATAGTAGTGGTGGAGGGATTACCTACACTACCTTTGCCGAGTATGGCTCCTTTGTTGTTGTCTCCATAAGTAACATATCCCTTTTTCTTTGCCTTGAAATCTATAAAAAGCGATATGTCACCGGTCATGTGCCTTGAGCAGCCGCTGTCAAGAAACCACCTTCTATCTACGGAGGCAAGGCACTCATCCTACAACATCAAAAGAGAGAAGTTGGTCCCCAATTTTCATTGGGTCCAAGAGGGTAAGTGTTAACATGGTTGCCTTTTGGCTTCCATTGATAAATACCTTTAGGGACTAGAAATCTCCTAAATTTGCATTTCTCAATGGTATGGCCAGCATGACAACAATAATGACATAAACCATGATGATGTGTTTGTTGTTTCTTGTTCATTGAATCCTTTAAGATAAAAGAGTATTTTGCATATGGAGGATTCAATGACTTCTTAAACAACTTGGGGTCAACGGCATAAGTAATTTTAGGTTGTAGCGCTTTCTCTAGTTTGACCTTAAGAGTGTTTACCTCTTTTTGCCAAACATAACAAGCGTCACAATACCTAACTCTACTACATCCGTCAATGTCAATAGTTTTTTAATTTTCTGCAATACTAGTTTTCAATGCTTCTAAATCAATTTCAGCTTTGTTTACTTTACCTTCCAAAAAAGAGAAGATATGTTTGTCGGAAGCTAGTCGTTTAAAAGCATCTACAGCTTCGTTATGCAGTTTTTCAAAAGCTATTTTTAATTCCGAAAAAGACATAGAGGAGAAGTTATTGAAGTAGGCTTGTTTTACCTTTTTGTCATTGTTTTTCTTCTTGTGGTAGGACTGATTTTTTGTGTGAGCCATAAGGCACAGATTTGCAGCTTCATCATCATCACTTGAGCTTTGTGTGCTTGATGAATCACTATCACTTTCCCATGCAATATACGCCCTTCTTTGCTTGCTGTACCCTTTTGGTGAGTCTTTTCTTTGGTCCTTATACTTCATAGGGCAGTCCGTTTTAAAGTGTCCGGATTTACCACAATTAAAGCATGATCCTCTTCCTCTACTCTTCTTGTTCTCTTCTTGTTTCGAATTTGTAGATTGTTTTCGAAACTTCATGAGATTTTTGTCGGAATGCTTAACTCCATTCTTTCGAATGAACCTATTGTATCTCCTTACAAACAGTCCCATTTCCTCATCATCCGTATCTTTGTCACTACTTGAATCATTGTCGCTTTGCTCTTTTCGTGAGGACTTAGAGCTAGAGGCCACAAGAGCTATTGGCTTCTTCTCTCCCTCTTTGTCTCTTTTCTTTTCCTTCTCCTTCTTACTTTTATTCTCATATTTTTCAAGACTTTCCAAAGCTTGCTGATGTTCTTCCAGCTTTCCAAACAGTGTAGTAATCGTAAGTCTTGTAAGATCGTTGGCTTCCTTGATTGCTGTAACTTTAGGTTGCCACTCCCTGCTAAGACACCTGAGATTTTATTAGTAGCAATTTCATTGGAAATAGGTTTTCCAAGAGCATTCAATCGGTTAGTTAGATGGGTGAATCTCTTTTGCATGTCGGAGATGGATTCTCCTTGTTTCATGCGAAAGAGCTCAAATTCTTGATTGAGTGTGTTAATGCGGGACTGTTTTACTTCAGTAGTACCCTCATGGGCAACTTCTAAAGCGTCCCACATTTCTTTAGCTGTCGTGCAATGTGATACTCGATAATATTCATCAACACCAAGTGCTGAAATTAACATGTTTCGAGCTCTCCAATCACACGACCACTTTTTCTCATCTTTCTCATTCCAATCATCTTCTGGTTTAGGTACTATGGCGCCAGCCGCATTAGTCATTGTAATTTGAAACGGACCGTTTTCAATGGCAGCCCATACTAACCTATCCACAGAATTTATATGAACTCGCATGCAGTCTTTCCAGTAGCCATAATTTTCACCGTTGAAAATAGGCGCTCTATTATACGCCCCCTTTGGTTCAGAATCCATACTGTTACAGGCAGCCACAGAGCACCAGCGAACCAGGCTCTGATACCACTTGTTAGACGGTGTGGCTAGTGATCGAGAGGGGGGGTGAATAGATCACCTCTTCAAAAAGTTAACGGATTTGACGTTTAATCAGAGTTTTCAAAAATGGCGGAAAAATCGGTCCCGAATCGACTTCCGTCTATTCTGAACCGCTACTAGAAAGCCGGACACGCAAGTGCAGTTGCTGGATTTTAATGAGAATGACAGAAATAATACACACAGAATATTAACAGATTGAATGCGCTTATCCTCAAATACTATTTCCAATGAACACAATCAAGTTAACCGTTTTGTCAAACAGTTGGTGTGTGAGTGTTTGATGATAAACAGCAATGGTGTATGACTAAAGGTTTTGTTATCACTGCTGTCCAGAAATATAATCAATCACCACACACTAACAGAATTTGCAAAACAGTATTGAAACGTAAAGAAGATTAAGGTAAGAGTAAGATACGCAGAGATTTGTTAAGGAAGTTCCCCACGTCGTCCTCGCGTGTGGGTACGTCTCCCTCTCAATTTCAAATGAAATTGAGAACTTTGATTATCAATTATTGCCGAATCCGTTGATACAAGGTTTTGATACAAAGACAGAATTTCTAAACTCCAAGAACCTCTTCTTGTATAAACCTTCACTTGATCTGAGCTCGATCAAGATTTTCCTGCACAAAGTTGCAAACAATTCACCGGTTCCACGACCTGCTTGCGAAATCCCCCGATCTCCAAACGCAACGCTGCGGCTGAATGTGTTCTGCAAATGTGACTCCCAAACCCTCAAGAACACACCAGTTCTTGAAGGACAAACCAGTAGGTTTTTCCTAGAAACCCCCTTCAATCTTCGACTCAGCTAGATCCTCGATCGTTCCACTGCAACCCACAGCTAGATCCTTGATCACACCACTGAACGTTATCTCGATACTTCTTTAATCCAAAGAACAAGAATTGTTATGTGTAATTGTTCTTGAAGAGAAGTGATTGAGAAGATGAAGAAGATGAAGTCTCTTTCAGGTTTCTATGTGCTCACTGACAATTGCTCCAACACTTCTTTGATCTTGTGTTCAATTGTCTTTTTGCTCAATGAATTCGTCACTTTCACCTGCTGTTGAAACCTGTATTTATATCCTTAAAAAAACAGTTGCTGTTATGACTTAAAATAACTCTGTGTATTGATACATACAAGGGTGCATCGATGCATACTGTAAGTTGCATAGATTTTTGGTGAAATTAACAAATCATGTATCGATGCAGGAATCGTGTGTATCGATGCATGTGAATTTTACACTAATATGTATCGATGCTCAATGCGTATGTATCGATGCACAGGCTGACTCAAGTAGTCATGTATCGATGCAGGTGTCGTGTGTATCGATGCACAGAGTTTTTGGCTTTCCATGTATTGATGCATGGTTCGTATGTATCGATGCATACTGAACAAGAATTGTTTTGTGATTAATCACAGGCTACATGTATCGATGCAAAGGGTCATGTATTGATACATACTGACATAAAATGCATTTTAATTGTTATTTTAAAGGAAATTTTCAATGTAGGCTTATATGTGTGGTTATGCAACAATAGAATGGGATGAATTACAAAGTAAGAACACAAATATATCATGTAATGCAATGCACAACCAATTTGGATGATGATCACACAATTTGCTATCATTAAAAGTTAATTCAAGTTAAAGAATTCTTTCACACATGAAGATATGCTTGTTTGAATTTTTGATGTTGATTCTTGTTTGCTTCGATTCATGCGCATCTTGAGGTTTATTAATGAAATATTTGTGGATTCATGCTTTATGTTGCAAGACCTACGCAATGATGTGTTTAATTTGGATTTCTGGAACAAAAGTTCTTGATGCATGAAGTTTGAAACTGTTCATACGCATGCGTGTTGAAGAAGATGAAGTGCAGTAATAGGCAACGGTTTTTGATCCTTAGAGAACGATAATCCGTGGTTGCATGTGTTAGTTAGGGTTTGTACATGTATTGGTCCACGTAGGCATGTGCATGGCGTTTTAATTGGCTCACAATCGTTTGACTCACACACTCAGCCATTGACCGCGCCACGTTGGATTAATGAAACGCAGAGTTTCATTTTGGCGCCTTGCATGTTCAAATTGGCTCCCAGTTTGAATCCGGCCAGTGCAAATTATTTCAAATGCTTCACAAAATTTCCATTTTCCCTCCATATTGTTCTATACTAGCTTCACATGATTTTTATTTTCTTCCTCATCTTAAAAAATTCATAACTAATTGAAAACTCATCCAAATTCATCCCAATTTTTTGCATTGTGTTTCTCTTTCTGTCTATTATTTTTTGATCATTAATTCCAAAATTGTGCTTGGCTGGATTTTATTTTGTGCTAGGATGTGTGAACATGTATCCATTCTTAACTTGGCCATGCTATATCATTTGTGAAATGCTTGATTATTGTCCAATGCTTATGAAATTTTGCATGATGAAACTAGACTCATTGCTTGACATTTTGGTGTTGATTGGGTATTTTTATCAATTATCATTTCTGTTTTATGATCATGCTCAGGTAGGTGTGACAATTGGTGTCACACCTTGTGATGTTCAACTTGAATGATGTGTTTGCCATGCCAAATGATATCCAATTGCCTTGATTTTTTGTATGATGCATGTTATGGATGTTGTGTTTGCTCATGCTTTTTGTTGGAATTTTTGGAATCATTTATGATTTAATTGAGATTTTTCATTCTGGTTGGTCACATTTGAGCTTTTAAATGGCCTTGAACTTCATTTGATCATGAAATGCTTGTTTCTTATCCAATGAATGTGAAATTTTGCACACTATTTCTAGACATGTTGAGTGTTGTTTTGGCTTTGGTTTGAGGTTTTTACCATGATCCATCCCTGTTTTATGCCTATGCTAACTTGGTGTGACAATTTGTGTCACACATGTGCTTGTAGTGCTTGTCTTGACATATGCTATGTGATTGCCATGCCTAATGATGTCCAATGCCTCTAATCTTTTGTGTGATGATCATGTTGTATGTCCTGCTTGCTCATGAATTTTTCCAAGATTATTTGAATCATTGTTGATTTAATGTGCATTTATTTCTTCTGATGTCACAATGTGGTCACAATTTGCATACTTTGCCATGTTTGGTTCATGAAATGCTTTTGGTTAATGATATTGATATGGGACCTTTTGAGTTGTGTTCTTGATTGGATGAAGTTGCTTCATGTTAAATTTCATGTTCTGTTTTGAATGTTTGACCCTCTTTTGACCCTAGGCTTTGACCTAGTGGTTTGGACTCACTGTTTGGATTGTGGATTTCAGGTTAAGAAGCACATTGCCATGATTGAAGTGGTTCACTCATTTGGATTGATTAATTGGTTGATAATTGGCTAACCTTGTGTTGTTCTGTAGGTTGATGCCAAGTTATTTGTGTTGTGCCCATTGGCTTGTGGCTTACACATTGTTGCCTGATGCTTTAACTATATGTCTGATTGTGTGATTGACTGTTGTCTGTCTGTTTGTTTGACTTGTAAACTGATTGGTTTAGATTTTTTTCAGGTACCTAAGTTGCTTAGAGTTCTTTTGAACTTGCTTTTGCTTTGCTTGGTTGCTTAACCACTGAGGTATAACTCTCGGACTTCATGTAGTCTGGAAGACCTGCCCTGTTATGTGGGCAGGCACCTGTCTGAAGCCCTCCTTAAGAGGCAATGCTTGTGTTTGTTTATCTTTGTGCCAAGCAGGAAAAGTCCTCTTACGAGGCAATTGGCAGATAAAAGAGATGTGGAATCCATCTCCTGCTATTCAGTGTGTCATCCACTTTGCTCACACCATGTGTTGATGCATTGTGGATATTAACCCCAAGATCCATGTTGTGTCAGTCATATGTGGAGAAGAGTTCCTACTTTCTGAACTCCCACACTTTCATTGTTTGAAGCTCTCCCAGGCCAGGGATAAGAGTTGTGAGGTCTTACCCTAACTTCCCATTTCATCTGCTTCACCCGAACTCTCAATGTTAGGGTTAAGAGCTAAATACACCCGATTCCAGTTGGCTTGTGTTTCACAGCCTAACCTTGTATGAGCCCAATTGTTTGCATATAGTGTGTGTGCTTGCTTTTTGTGCTTGTATGTATTTGCTTGTGCTGTATAGGATAGCTTGCTCCCTGTGCCAGTTAGATAGAAACCTTAACATAGGGATCGTATGCATGACAACTTCTAGGCTCGAGTCGTAGTCTCCCTAGTAGTTTGTGTCTCCCTTTGTATCTGGTTAGGCTAGTCCTTTTTCCCTGTGTAGGGGAACTACGTCGCCCTGATCCTCATACCAGATGAGGTACGTAGGCAGGAGATGAGTTGATCTCTCCAGGCGCCCTTTTTCTTTTTCAACCCTTTGCGTGTGTTTGGAGTCTGACGTAAGTCCAACGATTGGCAATGGTTTCCTGTGTCTTGTTTTCTTGTTGGAGTCTGACGTAAGTCCAGCGACCGGCAGTCGGTTTCCTGTGTGTGTGTGTTTGTTGGTTCGGAGTCTGATGTAAGTCCAGCGATTGGCATTCGGTTTCCATGTTTGCCTGTGTTTGTTGGAGTCTGACGTAAGTCCAGCGATTGGCAGTCGGTTTCCTGTGTGGTTTTGTTTGGCGTGCGTTAGCCGAGCTACGAGTGCTCTGATTCTTCTCCGGTCAGAGAAGATACGTATGCATAGGATGCGACGTCCTTGCGAGCATGTTTCCCCTGTCCCGAACTACGTCGACTCTGATGTCTGTGCCTGACAGACTACGTAGGCCCAGGATGTGATATCCTGCCGAGTCCCGTTTCTTTTGTCTTTCTGTGTTTCCTTTCAGCCTTGTGCAGTGTTTGAGCAGTTTTTAGCAACCTTTCTTCTATTCTTTCTGAGCGTGGATCCCGTCGAGTACGACGGATGCGTAGGGGTGCTAATACCTTCCCTTCTCATAACCGACTCCCGATCCCATCTCTCTCTGGTCGCGAGACCATGTCTTTTCCAGGTTTACTTTGAGCGTTTCCTTTCCCTCTTTTGGGATAAATAACGCACGGAGGCGACTCTGTTGTTTCGTTTCTCCCGCCGGTTTTTCGCGTAATGCGACACTAGTTAAATGCTTATTTCCTTCTGCTTACTTCTGGTGTTATTGCCCTTATTTGTCATTCTTTGTGACTGATTCTTTACTTTTTAAGCTTCCTTCTTTGTGATTGTTAGCTTCTTTATCATTGTTGTTGTGTCCTGCTACAACATGTGCCTTGATAAAACTGTTTTTTTCTTTTTGATGTTGACAAAGGGGGAGAAATACAGATGTTGACAGATGTGCACAAACTCAGGGGGAGTATCACACATCTTGCTAAAAAATTTCCATCATCAAAAAGGGGGAGTTTGTGAGCAAATTCTTTACTTTACTTTGAATAAGTTTTGAATGATAGCAAATTGTGTGATCATTGTCTAATTGTTGGTTGTGCATTATGTTACATGTTTCATTTGTGTTTTTAGCCTATACTATTGTTTCGTGTCTATACATAAAGATCCACATTGATACACTTCTTAAAAGAACTCATAAAAATTGTTTTGTGTCAGTATGTATCGATACATGTTCTTCTGCATCGATACATATATTTGTTTTAAATCACAAAACATTTTTGCTTCAGTATGTATCGATCCATACGAGCCTTGTATCGATACATGCTTAGTTAAAATGCTCTATGTATCGATACATACGAGCTTTGTATCGATACATGCTAGTTAAAAGGTTCTATGTATCAATACATACGAGCTTTGTATCGATACATGCTTGTATTAATTCTTAAAAATTAATCAAAGCTACAGTATGTATCGATGCATAATCTTTTGTATCAATACATAATTCTGTTTTGTCTGCTAACAGCTTTTGTCTTTCACATATAAGAAGTATTTTGACAGCTCAGTGACAAAGCACGAATTCACAAGTGAAAAACAGTTGAACACAAATCAAAGGAGTGTGTAGCAGCAATTGTTTGAGCAGTTAGAAACCTGAAAGAGACTTCATCTTCTTCATCTTCTCAATCTCTTTTCTTCAAGAACATCAACACATAATCATTCTTGTTCTTTGGATTAAAGGATCAACGAGATAACGTTCAGTGGAACAATCAAGTATCTAGCTGAGGTGTTCAGTGGAACGATCGAGGATCTAGCTGAGTTGAAGGTTGAAGGGGGTTTCGAGGAAAAACCAACTTGTTTGTCCTTCAAGAACTGGAGTGTTCTTGCGGGTTTGTTAGTCACGTTTGCAGAACAGATTCAGCCGTAGCGTAGGGTTTGGAAATTGGATAATTTCGCAAACAGGTCGTGGAACCGGTGAATTGTTTGCAATTTCTTGCAGGAAATTCTTGATCGAGCTCAGATTAAGTGGAGGTTTTATACAAGAAGAAGATCTTGGGATTTAGAATTCTGTCTTTGTATTGTAACCTTGTATCAACGAATTCGGCATTATTAATAATTACAGTTCTCAATTTCATTTGAAATTGAGAGGGAGACGTACCCACACGCGAGGACGACAGTGTGGAACTTCCTTACCAAATCTCTGCGTATCGTATTCTTTCCTTATCTCTCTTTACGTTTTCAACAGTTTTGTGATTTCAGTTGGTGTGTTGTGGCTATACATTTTGTGATACAATAGTGGCAAGAAAACTCCTTTATCTAAACTCCACCATTGTTCATCATTGATCACATACACACCAAATGTTTGACAAAACTGTCAACTGAGTTTTATTCATTGGAATCAGAATTTAGTGATAAGTGCATTTGATTTGATAAGATTCTGGTGTTAATATTCTATATCATTCCTATTCAAATCCAGCAATAAATTCGCGTGTCCGGTTTTCTAGTAGCGATTCAGAATAGACGGAAGTCGATTCGGGACTGTAATTTTCCGCTAAGTTTCAATAACTCTGATAAGATTTTTAAATCCGTTTATTTCAAAAGAGGTGATCTATTCACCCCCCCCCCCCCCCCCTCTCGATCACTAGCCACACCGTCTAACATACCACACCATTTTGCTGAGGGGTAATGGGAGATGAGAACTCATGACTAATTCCTTCATATGAACGAAATCCAGCAAATTTACTCTTCTCAAATTCTTTCCCATGATCACTTCTGATTCTGATAACCTGACTTTCTTTTTCTCTTTGAAGTCTTAGGCAAAGATCTTTGAATACCTCAAATACATCAGATTTTTTCCTTATAAAATTTACCCAGGTGTATCTGGAGAAGTCATCCACCACCACATAAGTATACTTTTTCCCACCAAGACTTTCCACCTGCATAGGTCCCATCAAGTCCATGTGGAGAAGTTCTAGCACTCTGGATGTGGTGTCATGTTTGATCTTCTGATGTGACATCTTTGTCTGCTTTCCAATCTGACACTCCCCACAAACTCTTCCTTCATCAATCTTTAAGTTTGGGATTCCTCTAACAGCTTCAACAGATATAATCCTCTTCATTCCTTTAAGATGCAAATGGCCTAGTTTTTGATGCCACAACTTCACTTCTTCTTCTTTGGCTAGAGTACACATTGATGAATAACCTGTTTCTTGAGAACTCCACATATAGCAGTTGTCCTTAGACCTGACTCCTTTCATGATCACTTCATTTTCTTTATTAGTAATCATACATTCAGTTTTTTTGAAGTTTACATTTAGACCTTAGTCACACAGTTGACTGATGCTGATTAGGTTTGCAGTCAGTCCTTTAACAAGTAGCACATTGTCAAGGTTAGGGACTCCAGGGCAATTTAGCTTTCCAATCCCCTTGATTTCACCCTTTGCTCCATCACCAAAGGTTACATAGCTGGTGGCATAAGGATGAAGGTCAATTAGTAGGTTTTTGCTTCCAGTCATGTGTCTGGAGCATCCACTGTCAAAATACCAGTCTTCTTTAGCTGAAACTCTGAAGGAAGTGTGAGCTATCAGGTTAGTAGCACTAGTCCTAGGAACCCATTGTTTTTTGTTGATAGGGATGTGGTGTTTGGGTCTAGGATGATGATGAGAAGGACTAGGATAACCATACAAATTAAAGCAGAATGGTTTTATGTGGCCAAATTTTCCACAGTAATGACATCTCCATCTTTGGTGTTTTCCTTTATGTTGTCTTTCCTTATGATGTTATGACACATGATGTGACATCTTTGGTTTGCTACCATGTGACTACACTCAGGAGTGGATTCATTGAACCCAAGGCCATACTTGTCTCCTGCATATTTTCCAGTCTGGAGGATTTTGTCTAAGGTGTCAGATCCACTGTTTAGCATTCTGAAATGCTTTGTCATCTCATCCAGTTTGGAGTTCAAGAATACTGCTTCAATCTTCAACTTAGAGATGGTTTCCAAGTGTTCTGTCTTCTCATCCTCTAGTTGTGTTATCAATTTCTTCTGATTTTCCACTTGTTGACACACTTCTTCACTTCTGTAACACAACTTTCTGTAGGTAATGGCTAACTCATCAAAGGTTACTTCATCATCACTTGAGTCTTCATCAGAACCCCATCTTCCAGTCAAGGCAGTCACAAGATTGGAAGACTCTCCTTCTGTTTCACTTTCATCAGACCAAGTAGCAGCAAGACTCTTCTTATGTTTCTTGAGGTAGGTCCCACATTCAGCTTTAATGTGTCCATGCCCATCACATTCATGGCACTGGACTCCTTTTCCTTGTTTGGACTTTTCATCAGATTTTGTTCTTCTTCCAGCATCATTGGACCTACTGATGTCAAATGAGTTGTTCTTGACATTAGACTTTGACCTTACATCCATCTTTTTCAGGAGTTTGTTGAATTGTCTCCCCAGTAATGCTACATCATTTTCCAAATCTTCATCAGTATCTTGACAACTTTCTTTCTCTTTCTCTTTAGTGTTTGACATGAAGGCTGTGCTTTTGACTTTCTTTTCAGATCCATCACTCATTCCCAACTCAAATGTTTGGAGGGATCCAATTAGCTCATCCACTCTCATATTGCAGGTGTCTTGAGATTCTTCTATGGCTATCACTTTCATGGAAAATCTCTTGGGAAGTGACCTAAGAATTTTCCTCACTAGTTTTTCATCTGACATCTTCTCACCAAGGGCTTCTGAGGCATTAGCAATTTCAAGAATGTTCATATGAAAGTCATGAATATTTTCATCTTCTTTCATCCTCAAATTTTTAAACTTGGTAGTAAGCAACTGTAATCTAGACATCTTTACTCTAGAGGTGCCTTCTTGAGTGGTTTTGAGAATATTCCAAGCATCTTTAGCCACCTCACAGTTGTTCACCAGTCTGAAGATGTTCTTATCAACCCCATTGAATATAGCATTCAATGCTTTAGAGTTTCCAATGGCTAGTTCATCCTCCTCCTTGGTCCATTGTTCCTCAGCCTTCTTATCAGTTGTAACTTCTTCCTTCCTTAGTAATAATGGGATGTTCCTAGCCTGTTAGAACGGCCTTCCAAGCCTTATTATCCAAATATTTCAGGAAGGCTACCATTCGAGGTTTCCAATAGTCATAGTTAGATCCATCCAGAATTGGTGGTCTGTGAATAGATCCTCCATCTCTATCCATAGTACCAGAAAGTAACGTCCGAAGATCTCACCCAGAACCAGAGCAGGATGCCTGCTCTGATACCAATTTAAATTTTGGTATCAGATATGAGATGTCGAAGGTAATGTCACGACATTAATATTTGAACAATAAAAACATGATAAAAGATAAAGAACAATAGTACAAGTGACACAAGTAATTGTTAACCTAGTTTGGTGCAAACTCACCTACGCATGGGGGCTACCAAGCCAGGAAGGAAATCCACTAAACAGAATTAGTTCAAAGACTCTCAGTAAACAACTTCAAGTTACAGTCTTTTCACCTAATCTCTACCCGTGTGACTTCTATCTAAGAAGTCTTAGATAAGAGATCCTACTCACTCCCCCTCAATAACAGCGGTGATTTAAAAACAAATATTACAAAGAAATAAGACACTCTTCAAGAACACATACTCGATCTTGCTTAAAAGCTTCAACCAAGTAAACACACACTCATGCTTCAAAGCTTAGAGTGGACAAATTATAACATAAAAGTCAGTCTAATTCAATCATCAATAGGATGAATGAATGGCTCACAATACACAAGCTCACACAAGACTAAAACCCTTATTCTCTCTCACTATTTCTTCGTTATTTCTTGTGTATTAAAACCAGGTTTTCCATGCCCTTTATATAGAAGCGTTTGATTGGGCTTTGGACATCATAAAACCCTAAAACAAATTTTCATTCGTATCTTCTTAACAGCTGATCATATCTTATTGGAAAATAAATCAATCTGGTTTTAATTACTACTTGAATGACGCGTTCAATCTCCACATCAATCACACACAAATTAGCATGAAAAGCGCAATCACAAAATACATAACATTCAAACTGAATGTTCTGTATACACATGTCTTGACATCGGGTCTGACATCTCAGCTAAATCCTGCATAACCATATTTTAAACACCCTGCAGGAAACTGATATCTCATGTCAAGACAACACTTGTGACAACTTGTGAAAACTCTAGGTTTTACCAAAATTGATGCCAACACATAGAACCAACATTACCTTTAGAACCTGTCATGTCTTCCCCAAAACCTTCTGATGATTCAGATTCCAATAGAATTGCTCAAATTCTACACTCTTTCCAAACATCATTTGTTATAGATGAACTATCAAGGCACCTAGTTAGTGAGTTCTCCTTAAATCATCCATCTGAAAATTACTAACTAGCGTGTATCTATGAATCTAAAACAACTACCCCCTAAACACCACCATTGAAACTAATCAACCCATAAACATACCATAAGATTATGACAAAACCATACATTCCCCATCATTTATCTCAAGTTCAAGATATGATTCTGATGAATCATACTTTAACTTTATAGATGTCACACCAATTGAATCCATACCTCTTGAAACCACACATCCTGACCCTGGACCTCAACTAAACCTTGTTCGACCTTAACCAGGACTTCAAGCTCACATTGACCCTCAATCGCCTCAACCAGAAGAACAATCCCAACCAAAAGCCACACTAGACTAAAATGTACCATAAACATAATCTGACCCTCAACCTCAACCATTAGATGGAGATAATGTGTCAGGTTCCGACATAATACATATTTCTTTCTCAGAAGAAATGACCTCATATATCCCTTCACCCCTTCCATAAACATTCAATCTAAACCTTCCACCAAATATCCAAAACCAAATGGAAGAATATAAAACGGTTTTCTATGATAAGATATAGACATTAGTTGTGAGAGACTCATTGCCTCTGTCCCGGTTTCTTATGCTTCCAAGTGGGATTCTCTCAGAACCTCTATGGACTCATTTCTGCAAAACCTGAAGTATTTCACTTCTGAGATAGTTTCTTCTACCAGTCAGAAGCAGGAGCCATTAGAGGAGAAACTGGTTGTAGTGGATAATAAGCAAGACAATATGGATACTCAATTACAGTGGATGGTTGCCAAGCAAGATGCTATGTGGTATGAAATCAAAGTCATCTTTGAGTTTTTGAATAAAATACCCTAGAATTTAGGATTTTTAACCTTTGTTGTCCTTTATTTCTAACTCTTTTGAAATCTTTCTATGCAATATGAAAATTCTTTTATTTAGTTTAAAATTATTTATCTGTAGTATCTTTTTCTGCCTCCTTCATTCTTTGCTCTTTTTGTTGATGATAAAAGGAGGATTAGGTATATAAGTATTTAAGCGCCTCAATCTGATAAGTAAGAACTATTTTTTCCTAAATTCTAAAGATTATTTTACGGTGCTTTTAATATCAAATTAATTAACATGGATAAAACTTAGGGGGAGCTTACAAACCTCACCTTTTAGACTATTAGACTAAGGGGGAGCTAACAAACCTCATTTTCTGAAATCAACTAGTTAATTAAATTAACAATCATTGTTCTTAAATACTCGTGTCTATCATCATCAAAAAGGGGGAGATTGTTGGAACAAAATTGGTTTGTACCATATATATAAGGTTTTGATGATAACAAAGTATTTAAAGAACAATAGGGTATACTAACAAATGTTCAAGTGTGTAGGACCATAGACTGAATTTTTTGAATAGAACCTAGTATTGGTACTGAGAATGGATATTTAAAGATAAGCTAAAGATCTATATTATAAAAGATCAGAAGCTAAATATTAGACTCTGAATGACGTCAGGCTCTGAAGATCTAGTCTCTGAAGAGTCAGTCTCTAAAGATCCAGACTTTGGAGATTCAGACTCTGAAGATCCAATCAAAGCAAGGATCGATGAGACTCTGATATGTCACTATCATACTCTGAGGACATTTTTCCTTTTTCTGATCACGTGAAGACTTAAGCAAAAATCTTCAGAAGACAACTTGAACGCAACGTATAATTCCTTTTGTAGCAAAGGTATTTCAAATGAGCTTTCAACGGTATTAACCATATCAAGAAACATCTCAACGTCTCTAAATCAAGATTCTCAAAGACTCTCTACTCTTCAACAACCATTTTCTTTATCTATATGAGGAGATGAAGACTTGAAGAAAAATAACGAAGCATTAACAATAAAAGAGTTGTTACTATACTAAACAAAAACCACATGTTTAACTTAGAATTTATTAACACTTGTATATTATAGAAATTATTAAGTATTAGAGAGTATTTCTATGTTGTATATACTCTAAACCTCTTATTATATATCAAGTATATTTTTTCACATTCTCTTAACTGTAAGTTAGAGTTTAAGAAGTCTCTTGCTAAGTGCTTGAGAATTTGAAGTCTCTTACCAATGTGTTTGAGCATTAGAAGTCTCTTGCTTGTGTGTTTGAACATATGAATTATCTTTCTTGTGTGCTTGAGAATATAAGTCTCTTACTTATGTGTTTTAGTATTGGAAGTCACTTGCTTTATGCTTGAGCAATTGTATTCAGTTTTGATTATAGTGAAATCCTTAGAATTGCTTGTGTCACTCTTGCTTTCCTTTCTACCTCTGAACTGCTTTAATTTATGGCTAAACATTTAACTATGATTAAAATTATAGACCTTGCGTTCAGAATCTGATAAGTTTTTTTCAGAAAATAAAAAGAAAGCTAACATAATCCAATCCATCTTCTTGTGTTTTTCTCACCTTTACCTTTTATAGGCTCCTTCAATATTAGGGTTAACCTCTGACCTTAAATCACATACCTCTTGATTATTCTTTGATATCACCTAAATAATAAGGCATATTCTCTTTCTTATCCAATAATACATGTTTTGGTTGGAATACAATGCCTGTAGGAGTCAACACATCTCACAATAGGCATGTTGTTCAGGTGGCTCCTACAACACCTCGATTTCAGCTTTTTAGACTTTTTCTTCTAACATTTTGTCCTTATTCCTTTAACTCCTCCAACTCAACCTTATTTTTCCATCTCAAAGTTCTACCATGTCAACTCTAGCGCTAGAATTGATAACTCATACCAACATCTTCTGGCTCAAGGCCTATTGGACGGTGTTCATGAATTTATGGCGTGACAGAACTTATCGTCATAGTTACTTCTGCACAGGCACAAAACATATAAAAATTATAAAAGAGAGCATCTAGTATACAATATCCTAATTTAGCTAAACTTAAGAAAAACATAAACAAATGACATTACTCAACCTTAAATCTAACATAGAGTTCAAGTATAAAAGGCTTAAATATCTCACAAATAATGAGTTATCAAGTCTCTTGTCTTTTTTTAGGGGTTTGGTCTAGCCAACTTCTCATTCGTTTGTTTCATGTGAGATAGCTTTGATCATATGGAATAAGATATTTATGTAGTTGGAATGGAAAATGGTTCTTCCTAGGGAGCCTAGAACTTTTTATTCACTTTATTCTCTCTTTAGGTGGTAGAGTAAAGGTTAGAAGTTTTTTTGCTATGATTTGACCTACATTTGTCTGGACTATTTTGAGTTTTTGAAACGATATTATTTTTTCTAGTTCTTCAAAAAAATCGTGAAAGAGAAAAGTATTTTTCATCATAGAAAGGTTTCCTAGAAAGAACAATGGAGAACTCGTGTAATTTCTTTGATTGATTTCAAAAATATATCATTTGAATAACGGATCTAGAGTTTCAGATAGGTTTTAAGTTTGTTTGATATTGGTGCTTCTCTGGAAAGTATATTTTGTTGATGGTGGTCTTGGTGGTTTAGCTTTAGCTTTCCTTTTTATGATGAAGTCTTTATTTGTCATGTTTTCTCTAGTGGTGTGTTTTGATGGATGATTAGATTCTTTCGATTATTTTTCTATGATCTTATTTTATAGCATGTTTTGTTATTTGAGTTTTCAACTTAGCACATTTTATGTTATCGAAGTACTTTTTTATATTTTGATGGTACGCAAATGAGAGGTGTAAGTTTTAGTGATGTATTTTATGAGTTATGACATAGAGTTTTCACATGGTGGAGATAAATGTGTTCAGTTTAGGATATGGTGTTGTTGCTTTTCGGTGGTTGTCTCCGGAGATATGGAGGTGGGGAAGGAGAAGGGTGGCGCCGGAGGTTGAAGAGGGAAGAGAGATCGCGGTGAATGAAAAAAAGGTGTGTGTCATTGCCTTTTTGCAAGTGGTGAAGAAAATGGGGTTTTTATTGAGTGTTTACTTTTTCTCTTCTTAAAAGCCAATGTTCTTCTTTTTCTCTCTTGTCAATTCTCAATGTTGAGTCTCAAAAGGAAATATTATGGAGAAAGAGATGGTATGTTGTGTTGTCATTGGTCCGTTTTTGAAAATGAGAAAGAAAGCATCACTAGGTGAGGTGTCACAGATGCTTGTTCTGAGGGTTTCCTTTGCATTGTCCAATCAACAATATTTATATACTAGGGTTTGTTGAATTATATTTCACTTTTGAGACTATTGCTTCTACCAGTCAGACTCAGAAGCCATTAGAGGAGAAACTGGTTGTAGTGGATGATAAGCAAGACAAGATGTATACTCAACTGCAGTCGGTGGTTGCCAAGCAAGATGATATGTGGTCTGAAATCAAAGCCATCTTTGAGTTTTTGAATAAAATACCCTAGAATTTAGGCTCTGTACCCTTTGTTGTCCTTTATTTCTAACTCTATTGAAATCTTTCTATGCAATATGACAATTCTTTTGTTTGGTTTAGAATTATTTTTTTTCAGTATCTTTTTATGCTTCCTTTATTCTTTGTTCTTTTTGTTGATGATAAAAGGGGGAGTAGGTATATAAGTATTTAAGTGCCTAAATCTAATAGTTAAGAACTATGTTTGCTTAAATTCTGAAGATTATTTTACTATGCTTTTAATATCAATTTAATTAACATGGATAAAGCTTAGGGGGAGGTTACAAACCTCACCTTTTGGACTATTAGACTCAAGGGGAGCTAACAAATCTCATTTCATGAAATTAACTAGTTAATTAAATTAACAATCATTTTTCTTAAATACTTGTGTCTATCATCATTAAAAAGGGAGAGATTATTGGAACAAAATTGGTTTGTACCATATATCTAAGGTTTTGATGATAACAAAGTATTTAAAGAACAATAGGGTATACTAACAAATGTTCAAGTGTGCAGGACCATATACTAAAGTTTTTGAATAAAACCTAGTACTGGTACTAAGAATGTATATTTAAAGAGAAGCTAAAGATCTAGATTCTAAAAGGTCAGAAGATGAAGATTAGACTCTGAATGACGTCAGCCTCTGAAGATCCAAACTCTGAAGAGTCGGCCTCTAAAGGTCCATACTTTAAAGATTCAAACTCTGAAAATCCAGTCAACGCAATGATCAAAAAGACTTTGATATATCATATTAGACTCTAAGGACATTTTTCCTTCTTTCTGATCACGTGAAGACTTAAGCAAAAATCTTCAGAAGACAACTAGGATGCAACTTATAATTTCTTTTGTAGCAAAGGGATTTCAAATGAGCTTTCAACGATATTAACCATATCAAGAAACATCTCAACCTCTCTGAATAAAGCTTCACAAAGACTCTCTTGTGCAAACTCTTCAATGACTCTTTTCTTTATCTATATAAGGAGCTAAAGATTTGAAGAAAAATAACAAAGCATTAACAATGAAAGAGTTGTTACTCTGTCAAACAAAAAGCACAAGTTTAACTTAGAATTTATTAACACTTGTATATTATAGAAATTCTTAAGTCTTAGAGAGTATTTCTATGTTTTATATATTTTACACCTCTGATTATATATCAAGTATAGTTTTTCACATTTTCTTAATTGTAAGTTAGAGTTTAAGAAGTCTTTTGCTAAGTGTTTGAGCATTTGAAGTCTCTTAGCAATGTATTTGAGCATTAGAAGTCTCTTGCTTGTATGCTTGAGCATCTGAATTCTCTTTCTTGTGTGCTTGAGCATAAAAGTCTCTTACTTGTGTGTTTTAGCATTGGAAGTCACTTGCTTTGTGCTTGAGAAATTATATTTAGTTTTGATTATAATTAAATTCCTAAGAAGTGGAAGGGGATTGTATTACTCTCGATTTGTGGAAGGAACATGGATAATTGCTTGTGTCTCTCTTGCTTTATTTTCTACCTTTGAACTGCTTTAATCTACGACTAAACATTTAACTATGATTTAAATTCTAGACCTTATGTTTAGAATCTAATAATATATTTTTAGAAAATAAAAAGAAAGCTAACACAATTCAACCCCCCTTCTTGTATTTTTCTCACTTTCACTTTTTATAGGCTCCTTCAATATTAGGGTTAACCTCTGACCTTAAATCACAGACACTTTATTAGTCGTTGGTATCGCCTAAAGAATAAGGCATATCCCCTTTCTTATCCAATAATACATGTTTTTGGTTGGAACACAAGGCATGTAGGAGTCAACACATCTCACAACAGGCCAGTTGTTCAGGTGGCTCCTCCAACGCCTCGATTTCAATTGTTCAGAGTTTTTATTCTAACATTTCATCCTTATTCATTTAACTCCTCTAACCCAGTCTTATTTTTCCATCTCAAAGTTATACCATGTCAACTTTGGTGCTAGAATTGATAACTTATACCAACATCTTCTGGCTCAAGATCTATTGGGTGGTGTTCATGAATTTATGACGTGCAGAACTTATCATCAAAGTTACTTCTACACAAACACAAAACATATAAAAATTATAAAAGAGAACAGTGTGCGATATCCTAATATAACTAAACTTAAGAAAAACATAAATAAATAATATTACTCAACCTTAAATCTAATGTAGCTTGTTTTGTTATTTGAATGTTCAACTTAGCACATTTTATTTTATCGAAATACTTTTTTAATTTTTTGATGAGTTTTTAATTCATTATTATTATTATAACAAAGAGAATTAAGTAGCTCGTCGGTCACAATTCAGAAAAAACTTATCCAACCACCTAGAGCTATCTTATATATATATTATATTATATATATATATATATATATATATATATATATATATATATTATATATATATATATATATATATATATATATATATATATATATATTAAAAATAATTTATATATAATTTTATAGAAATAATATTAAATTATTTTTTACTTCTAGAAATAATATTAAATATTATTAAAAACAAAAAAATAGTTAAATAATTATTATTTATTTAGTTTTGTTTTGGTTTAGCAGTTTCAAATTTCAATATAATATTACTTATTAGTTATGGCATTCAAAAAAATTATAAATTTATTAGTTGTTTAGTTTATTTTTGTTTGTCGGTTTCAAGTTTGAATTTAATGTTATTTATTAGTTTATTATAATGTAAAAAACCATAATAAAAAATAATTATATCAAATGTAACATCATTCATTGAATGTCTTGGTATATATTTTTATAGTTAATGTTATATTTAGTATTGACTAAAATTAATATTATAATTACATGTATAATATATGATATAACAGTTTACTTTTCTAAAGGAAAATAAACCTAAGGGAATGTTTCTGGTTGCAATAAAAGGGAATGTTTCTTTGAAGGTTTCTAGAATTCTCTTATAAATATGTTTTTAAAATAATATAATAGTCTCATCCATAAATAAATAAAGAAAAAACTTCCATTTAGTTTATATATTTTACTATATAAACTTGTTGTACATATTCCTCAAACGCATCTATCTTGGACCAAGTACCCATTATTTATCAAGTTTCCAAAACCATTATGTCTAAACATGAATCAAAAGAAGCTTTACCATTTGATTCAAAACCCACCATTGAGCCTTCACAAAGCCAACCTATTATCATAAATCATGATGGTAGTGTCAGAAGGTTCAAGCAAATACCAAACACGGAACCTACACAAGACCCAAACAACATTGTTCTCTCTAAAGATGTCCCTCTTAATCTTATTAACAAAACTTTGATACGTTTGTTCCTACCTCGCACAGCCCTTCAAAGTTCTAAAAAACTGCCTCTAATTGTTTACTTTCATGCAGGTGGTTTCATATTGTTTAATGTTTCTTCAACCTTTAATCATGACTTTTGCTTCAAATTAGCGGAAAAAGTTAATGCCGTGGTTGCCTCAGTGGATTATCGTCTTGCCCCTGAATCGCGTCTCCCCGCTGCATATGAAGACGCGATTGAGGCGTTAAATTGGTTGAGAACAACAAATGAGGAATGGGTGAATCAATTTTGTGACATGTCCAATTGTTATCTCATGGGATCCAGCTCGGGAGGGAATATCGCATACCAGACAGGTTTACATTGTGCAACTACTACCACTGATGAGTCTAACTCTAACCAATTGAAGATCAGAGGGTTGATATTGCACCATCCATTTTTTGGTGGGTCCCAGAGAACAAATTCGGAGTTGAAATTTGAAAATGATCGAGTTTTGCCTCTTAAGGCGACTGATCTTATGTGGGAGTATGCATTGCCCGAGGGTGTTGGTCGAGACCATAAGTTTTGTAATCCAACATTTATGGATAAAGAAGATGATAAATGTTTGGATGAAATCAAACAACTGAAATGGAGGATTCTTTTGACGGTTTGTGATGGAGACCCCTTGATTGATCGACAAGTTGAATTTATGGAGATATTGAGAAGCAAGAGGGTTAATATTGTCAAATATTTAAGGGAAGGTTTTCATGGGATGGAACTTTTGGATCCAAACAAAGATGAACCACTTTTTAAACAAATAAATATTTTCATATTTCAACAGAGAAACATCATTTAAAGGTGTTTGGAGTTTATGAAGAGGTTCAAATATTAAGTCATTCTTTTAGGGCCTTTAGGGAACAGATTCTCTGCGGTTCATAGTTTCTGTAATAAAATTTGAACCCTTGATTTAATTATATATTATTTAATCTGAGAGAAAGTCATTCTAATAAATGGTGGAGATGTGCACTGGATTTTGGGTGAAAAATCTATCTGGTCTCCCATCCTTTAGTGCCTCACACCTGAGTTTCGAATTTGATGTTTAATAATTGTATTTCATTTTATTTAAGATTATGGGTTGTCTCTTTAAAAATAACTTAATATTTATTTTTATAAGGACTTAAATATACAATAATATAAATGATATGTTTATTTAGTCAAATATACAAATAAAAATATTCTTAATATGGTTGAATGTAAAAAAGCGAGTCTATTTTATAATATAAATATAGAGATTAAATATTATTTGCAAATGTATATGTGTTTTTATACTTTTTGGATATACAATCAATTATAATTTTATAACCTTAAATTTTTTCTTTATTAATAGTTATAATATTTTTATTTTATTTATTATGGTTTGATATGTATATTCTTTATGTAAATATTTATAGTAGGTAGAATGTGAAAGGAAAATTTAAATTACTTATGATTTAGCATTTTAAAGTATTTTGATTATATATATATATTATATATATATATATATATATATATATTATATATATATATATTATATCTATATATATATATATATATATATATATATGTAATATTCTTTTTTACCGACAATGAACTACCGTTAAATTTATATAGTATTGTTCCACTTATCAAAATTTCTAACTCCATCTCGGTGCTGCCAAATTGTTTAGAAACATTTTTTCTCTACTTATTAGTTTGAGGATTTTTTTAAAATAAAGGCCAAAAAAAAGAGAATGAAAACTATACCAAAACACTCTCAATAGATAATTTTAAAGCAATTCATTTCAATCCTATTTTTTATAAATCAGTTATAATTGCTATAAGGATAGAGTAAAAAACGAGTTAGAGTGTGGGATGTGCTCTGCCTATGTTAGGAAAAAAATCCGCTCAAGTGACTCATAACAAAAGACATATTAATTTACAATGGAGTCATATATTTCTAAGTTTACAATGGAGCCCTTTAAAAAAAACTTGGATAGCAGTGACGGAGTCGCTTTCAATCCAGAGCTTAATCCATGCTCTATACCTAACGATATAAATGACTCTTAAAAAAACACAGAGAATTCCTCATGTAAGGAGTTAGTACTTAGAGTAGGTTCAGCAAAGGCTAAAATAAAATTATCCTTAGAGTCTCTAAAGATCCAACCACAACCACTAGCTTGAGAGTCAAAGGAACCATCATAGTTACATTTGAGCCAATTATTGATTGGAGGCTACCAGATAACCTCTTTCACTCTTGGAGCACGAGGAAAGTGGATATTGACCTTGAAAGATTTCATAAAGTTGAAATCCAACATGGAGGAAGAGACAAGAAGCATAATGTTCTCCCTAATAGTTTTTTATTTGAGCATATATATTAGCTATGGTTGTGAGAAGATGAAAGGCCATATCATGAAACTTAGCCAAGTTTATCACCTGCCAAATGCAAGAGCAAGCATACATTATTTCCATATTGGTGGTGAAGTAATGGTGCTTGAGGAGATTTATTATTGGAACAGAGGGGTCAAACATCATCTGTTGAAGTAATGGGTCTTGATAAATTGATGTTTATGCATAGACACTTCCATATTTTGATCGCATATGGGCATTGAAAGAAAACATGTCAATGGTTTCAACTTGTGACCTACAAATACTACATTTGAAGACCAAAGTGCAGCCTCTATGCTAGAGCATGTCACCAGTAGGGACTTTGATATGCATAAAAAGCCAGTTCCATCTAATTGAAAAAGAAGACTTCATAAAATAAGCATGTTTCATTGAGATATTTCCATTTGAGGAATCATGGCAAATCCTTCTATTTAAGTCTTCTGGAGATGGATTACCCGGACTTAAAGATTAATTCATGAAATGAAACAAGGTATACCAGATACTAAGAATAGACCATACACTAATGTTCATCATGTCACAGACCAACAAGTCAGGGTCAATATTATAGATGTCAAAATCAGTCTTATTAAGCAAGATATGCCTACACCAATTGTCCTTCTAGACCCTGATTCGCTGCCATTTCCCTAGAGCCAAGTAGAGTTGTCCTGCATGAATTGAAATTCAGGTTTGATGGTAGACCGTATCGTTGAAGGAATATGGAGATTTATAGTTCCATGCTTCATAAGCACCCTAGCCCAATACTCATCACTGGCAATTATGTCCCAACCGAGTTTCAAATTCGAAGCATTGTTTATCACAATTATAGACCTTATGCCAAGCCCTCCATGAACCTTAGGAAGACATACCTTCTTCCAAGCAACTGTCACAAACTTTCTAGTGTTGATGTTGACACTCCATATGAAGTTTCTAGTTGCTTGTTCCATGCTTCTTAATAGAGAGACAAACCAAGGGTAGACAAATATTGAATGATAAATCACACTCTGGATGACTTAGATGACAAGAATGATTCTTTAATATAAGACAGGGTTGATCATTTCCATGTAGACAACTTTGTGACCATTTTGTCTGCCAAAGCTTGAAGATGATTTCTTTTGACTTTTCCTTTGAAGATGGGAACCCCCAAGTATGTGAAAGTCAGGTTACCTCTGATGAGTCCATTGAGGTTAGTGAAATGATTTGCTCTCTTGGAAGACATTGATCCCAAGAATATAATAGACTTATAATTGTTGATGATCTGACCAAAGGCAACAGATTAGTCATAGAACTGTTGTTTAAGAGCGAGATGTTGGAAGACCCGCCTTTGCAGAAGACCAGAATATCATTTACATAAAGAGGGTGTGTTGGAATATTGATGCCCCTAGAAGCCTTCATGGGAGTGATTTTTTCTAAGCTAATCATGTTGGTGAGATGTCTACTCAAGACATCCTCAGTAATACAAAGATGATGAGGGGAGAGACAGTCACCCTGTCTGAACCCTCCCTTTCAGGAAAAGTAACCATGAGTGAATCCATTTAGGGAAACGAAGACTTTGGCAGATTCTAGGATTAATTTTATCGAGTGAAAAATAGAATTGTTGAAACAATACTTCCTGAGGACCTTGATGAGGAAGTACCAATTGATGGTCTCAAAGGCCTTTGTGATGTTAATCTTGAGGACAATATTGCCACCATGAGATTTCTTGTCCTAGAGATTAAGAACTTCAGAAACTAAACAAAGGCATTCTTTTATGTTCCTTTTTGTTCCTTTGACACAAGAAAATGCTTGATTTTTAGAAGCATTGCAAAAATGATCTTGGAAATGGGCTTGAACTTGTAGTTTGCAATGGAAATATGCCTGAAGTTGTCCATGGAGTCTGCCTCACAAGCTTTAGAGATAAGAACAATTATGTTTGCATTGCAGTTGGGAAGCATCCAACCTGTCATGAAAATTTTCCATAATGCATTGCACACATCATCCTAAATAATACTCCAATATGTTTGGTAATAAATGTAGAACGAGGTGATATTCTTTTAATAAGGAAATCAACTTTTGATAATGACGACGAAAAGTATTATGCAAACCTAAGAATTTAAGGTTTGATGGACTTGAATATCCAATAATGGAAATTAAATGGAATTTAAATAAAGCATCCTCTCAAACTACTCAAGCAAGTGTCAACAAAAGAGAACAAAAGAGAAGTATATGGCAAAGTCTTAAAGTACTAAGGACCCTACTAATTTAGTAGTGAGTGAACAAGTTGTAAAACTTAAGGCCTTTATCCTAAAAGTGCATGGCTAAATCACACACACGCATACTAAAATATATGTTCAACTAATTTTACTAAAGAAAATATTATCAAAAATATCTTGAAGTTGTGTCAGATGAATTAGGAAGTGTCAAAATAGTTATAGGCAAAAATTTTCCTTATCTAATTGATTGAGACCTTTGTCTAATCGATTAGCTCGGGTAAAAATTGAGTCCCAATAGATTAGGACAATGCCTTAAGGATGTGCAACAGCTAGATATCTTTTTATTCCTTTTTTGAACTTACAATCGATTATATTTCAAATTTCTAATCGATTGTAAACATGTGCTAACCGATTAGATTGACATAAAATTAATTTATTTGAATTCCTTATTGAGCCATCCTCTAACCTATAAATAGAGGTCCCTTCCCCTATTTCATTTTATGCATAATCTTATTTTGATACAACTCTCTCTCTCTCACACACACACACACAAATTTACTTTCTCTCACTAAGATTTTAGCCATAGTGCCTTTGTGAGAAAAGTCCTTTTGTGAGTGAAATTACTCTATAATTCTTGAAGTGTAAAATTGTAAATTCACCAAGCAAATCTTTTGTATACACCTTGGTTGAATATTATCCATTTAGGGATTTATTTGAGTTAGAAGTAAAACTCGTTAAAAGCTTTGGTTTATGGAGTACGCGTGTTCAACCCCTAGTTTAGGTTAAAGATCATCCCTTGATAAAATCTCCTAAGATCTTGGTCATCCCGTGATAAAACTAAGGAAGGTTGAAGGTCAGCCCAATATTAAAAGCTTCATAGGTTTGAGATTAACCCGGTATTAAAATCTCACAAGTTATTGATCATTCCGTGATAACACTAAGATAGGTGGAAGCTTAGCACAGTACTAAAAGCTTCATTGGTTTGAGATTAGCCTGATATTAAAATCTCACACGTTATTGGTCAGCCCATGCTAAAACCAAGATAACTTGATGCTTAGCCCGATATTAAAACCTTCACAGGTTCGAGATTAGCCTGGTATTAAAACTCACAGGTTATTGGTCAACCCTTATAAGACCAAGGTTTAAGGTTCGTGAGCTATGCCCATGTAAAAGCTTGCAAGGTTTACGAACTTGAAGATTAACTGCTCCAAGATCCTTGTTTGTGAAGAAATGACTAACCACCTTGATTCACCGTTTTGAAAAGAAGACTCAAACTTCTATGTACCAAAGTCTTGGTTGGAGGTCAACCAATATTTCCTTGTATAATGGGGTTCGTAAGTCTTTACAACTAAAAGCTCACAATGTTTATTGGAAACTCTTAAGGTCGATTCTTGTGGAGATGAGTATGTCCTTTTATTTTGATTGAACCTCTATAATTCTTGGATATCTTCTTTTCCCTTAAATTTTATAAATTATGCAGTTTATATTCTGCTTTTTATTTCCACTACTATGTACTTGAGAATGTTTTTAAACTCTGGTTTTATTTCCCAAAGATTTTCAAAACCACATTTTTCTGATCCACGCAATCCTCCCACCCCCTTCCCTCTTGTGTGTGAAGTCTTAAGTCCAACAAGTGGAATCAAAGTCTGAATCTTATTTAAGGACCAATTGTCTCAGAAGGAATATGACTTTCGACAAGAGATCTTTTCTCAACACACCACCACTTTTCAATGATAGTAAATTTAACATTTGGAAAGCTAGGTTTACAATTTTTCTTCAAAGCATAAATCATGAATTTTGGGAAATAATAGTCGATGGTCTGTTTATCCCTACTCATCAAGTAAATGATGAAGTAGTAGATAAACCTAATTCTCTTTGGACCGAAGAAGAAAAGAGAAAGATTGAGATAAATTTTAAAAATAAAATCTTTATAACTATGTCTCTAGATGGTAGCAAATTTTACTATGTTCATCATTGCAATACCTCCAAGGAAATGTGGGATACTCTTGAGATGATATATGGAGCTTCTCCAAGTATCGAACAAGAGAAGATTAACACACAAGTCGAAGAAGATGAAGATATCAATCTTGGATGTTTTTCTAAATTTAGAAATATTGGAATTTTTGCTGAAAATTGCATTACTTACAAATATCTAAAAATTAAGAATTGGAAATTTAACCCAATCGTAAAATAAAAAGATGGGAGCCTTCATGAATTTTAGGAAAAATCAAAAAATAAGGAAATTGTAGAAAAGTTAAATGATTTAGTTCAACTACTAAAAGATGAAGGAATCCAAACTGAAGAATCATCATACTCATCATACTTCTATGATACATCTCATGTGCAATCCTTCGAAAGAACATACTCAGTAGTTGAACGATCCTCGAAAAATTCAACATCAAATGAAGGACCCTATTGTTCAAGGAATGACAAAGAAGATGGAGAAATTTCTTCAATACTCGAAAGAAGAAGAAGATGGGAGACATCAACCTCGGGGAGAAATATAAAAGAGTCATCTTCCAATGAAGACAATAGAATTTTCCTAAAGACATCTTACGAGGGAGATACCACTCCGGGTATCAAACCATCATACACTTAAATATTTAGAATGTATGATCAATTAGAGAAAGAAAATCCTAAATTAAGAGAGTGCATCCTATGTCTTAAGGAATCCCTAATACATCTTAAGGAAATAAACAATTCTTTCAAAATAGAGATAACCAATCTTAGAAGTTCAAAAGAAGAATGTAAGCAATGTGTCTCCCTTATAAAATAAGTAATTGATCTACTTGAAATAGGAAAGTTTACCCAAGGAAAAGAAGATCTTGACCTAATTTTATCTAGTCAAAGATACTCCATAAATAAAAATGAGTCTAGGATTTAAGAAGGAAAGAAAGACTAGAAAAGACACAAATCATAAGGGAAAGAAGCGTCTAGTCTATAAGTGCACATATTGTAAAAGAATAGGTCACTTAGAAGTGTTTTGTTTTGATAAGTAGAAAAGATATAAAGGTAACAACTTTAGATATTCTATATCTAATGCACCTGGGCCCAAGAAGATATGGGTACCAAAAGTGAAACCTTAGTGTTTTACAGGTATGCTTTGCAGCTTGGAACTTTGACGATTATTAGTTAAAGTTGTTCAAAGCAATAATATACTTCCCAAGTATACAATACTTATGAATTCTTTAATTTGAAGATGAACAATGATGGAAAATATCAATTTTTATGATCAAAGTAAATTATTTGAGAATATCTCAAAGTGTATGATCAGTGTTGATCAGTTGAATGTATATGTATGTAATGGACTTATATATTTTGTGATTTTATCAACTCTTGCATCCAACAATGTGTAGAGGAGGATACATCATTTGGTGTTTTCCCTCTTGGGAAATATTTATCAAGAATTCTTGATAAAAGAGGTATACATTATTTTAAGGTTGAAATAATTAGGAAAATGTGATGAACCCCTTAAAATAATGATCCTTATTTGTTGCTCATCGAAATAATCTATTATCTAACCAATAAATATGATTACTCTAGTATTTTCTAGAAAGTGGTGCAAAATGAAAAAAAGGGGTTCTGAAAAGTCTAAAATCCAACATGAGGCCCAACATGCACCAAGGTATCTAAGTTACGTAAGCCCAATTGGTTAGCACATAATGACAACCAATTGGAAAAACTTTATACAAAGATTTCCATATCAAATCCAAGTTTACCTTGCACCTCAAGCAAATCAAATCCCAACATTAATGAAGATTTCACAAAATCTTGATAAATTTGAAAATCTAACTGATTGTATCCCTTAGCCAATCGATTAGGAGACTCAAATAGGAAAGTTTTTTATTTGGTTTTCGATCAGCACAATCAACATTGAATGCTTTCCAGGAGTAGACGCTCAAATCCTCAGATGGCGCACAATAAATAGGTATATATCTCTTCACCTTTTCTTACATTTCATACTTTCCCGTATCTTTTCTTTTGTGAACTTTTCTTCGTGTCATAAGTATCATTGTGGCCTCTCAAGTCAAAAATCTAGAAATACTTCTAGAGAAAATACCTTCACTACATGGCCAATTAACTGCAAGCAAGAAGAAAATATGACAATCATATCCAAGAGAGTTATTCAACCTTGGTACCTTGATCCAAGCCTTTTGAAAAACTACAAGCCCTATCACCTAATCTTCCAGGATTCCCTAAAAGAAATCTTCATAAAAATACCAGATAGGACTTTCCCAAACTTAGTATAAGAATTATACTTAAACCTAAGACTTATAGGATTTTCTCTAAGAACATCCGTAAGAGGTATGGAAATCGTTATTCATAAGGATCACTTTAGGAGAACCTTTAAGTTTCCCTCTAAATAGATGACATAAACTCTTGATAAAGCAATAGGCTTCAAGAACTTTAAACACCCCACTGCCATCAACCACCTCATGATAAACGATATGGACAAGAAGAAAGTCCCCTTCAAAGTCGCTCACCTAAAACCGAAGGTTAGAATCCTCCACTACCCTCTCACTAGAACCCTCTTTCGAATGGTCATAAACCATGATTATATAATTATGGAAGATGTAGGACCCTTATGACTCATAACCCAAGAAATCCCAACCAATTGGGTAAAAAGCATATTCAACCACATGATCTGGTGCAAGGAAAATCCATCTACAGGACTATCCCATGGACCAATGATCACACAACTTCTAGCCACCTTCAATGTTGAAAGAATGGGTGAAACGTGAGAATCATCAAACCATATGATCACCTACAATACCCTAAAAGAGATTAGAGTCTACATCAAGCATAAAGGGATACAAAAAGATTCATCATTTAAGGAAGAAGAAGAAAATGAAACAACTGAGGATGAGAGCACCTAAACAGACAAAATCCTCAATCTCTGCCAAACCATAGGTGAGGATATGAAGAAACTCATAGCAAAGAATTGTGAAAATTATGGCGCAAAATAGTCTTTCTTATGGTTTTTCCTGCTGTAAGACCCCAATTTTGATCCTAAGATTTCTCATGATATCTCATCATTTGCATTGGCTTTGGGATCACACATTGGTATCCTCCTTACCCCTCATTCATTGGGTTTGCATTGGGAGAGATCACCAAGCACATTTTGATTGTATGATAATTTATTTTCTTTTGTTTACTAAACAAAATACCAAAAATATGTCTATGTATAACTTTGTTTCTTTTGTAGGTAGTGTGTGCATCCACCTATGCCTCATCAAGCTCACAACTAGGGTTTGAGACCCTCATGACAAGAGAGCAATCAAGGAATAATTAACATTAGTTCTAAACATCATATATGGATCCATATGATCTTCATTTATCATTTTGATCAAGAATTCATCAAGAGTTTTGATCGGGAAAATAGCAAGTGTACTATTTTACCGATGTAGTAATAAAAGGAATTATCCTGAGTATCGATCTCGAGGACTGCGTAGGAACTATCAGTGTTGATAATGATTCAATTAAACAAAATAACCTTGGGTTGGTAAGTGAAGAGTGAATTTGCTTTGTAAAATATAAAGGCAAAATAGAAATTTTTGAATGCAGAAAAGTTAAACATGCTAGATCAAGGGTGTATGAATTGCTCTGAAATAAACTTAATCCTTATTTTATGATATCTATGTTCGAATGATTCAATATGGTTCTCAAGAGTAGTTTCCCCTAATTCCTTAGCCAGAAACCATTAACATTCAATTTTAAATCCCAATTCCTTAGCCATTCAAAAGAATATTAATCCCATGTATGAATATCAAGAATTTCCCATCATCACTATCAGATCCTCATTCCTAAGAGAAATTAGCGATGTTGTTATACACATAGTGATAAAGGGATTTGTCAGACCTCCTTTACCTCCAAATCAATACCTAATTTTCCAATACGGCAAGCATTACACTCGTGATATAACAAATTGATTTCATAAAAACATAGACATTCATAACATTGTAGGAAAAAGGTTCATTACAAAAGCAATTCAGGGACACCCCCCTAGCATTGGGGGGTTTAGCTCATTATCATATTCAAAGAAGGTACAAATATAAGATTAGACATTACAAGAGATTAGATAGCTTCGATCTTCAATTGCTTCCGCGCTTGATGATCTCCGTTCTCCAAAAATCTTGATTCTCTCGTTCTCTTTTTTTCCGTCCCTCCTGTTTGTCTTTCCATTAGGTCTAAATAGTGTAGTACACATTACAGCCAAGTCAAAAAGTCAAAATTGCCCTTCGGGATCACTTCATGAGTGAAAATAGAAAATCAGAAAAATTCAGCGCGCTAGCCAACACGGGTCGTGCCAAGCAACACGGCCGGCCGTGTTGGCTCTTCAATTATTTTATTTTTGATTTTCCTTCAGACTTGCTGACACGGGCCGTGCCAAGCAACACGGCCGGCCGTGTCAGCCCCCTGGTTTTTGTATGGGAAGAAGGTCTTCTTGCAGCACGGGCCGTGTCAGGAGACACGGGCCGTGTTTGGCTCCAGGAATTTCCTTCTATATTTTATTTCTTTTTCTTTCACTCTTCCATTGTTGCCTTGGCTCTTCCGACTCTTCAACTACTTCTGAAACATGCACAATACCATGGAAACGACATCAAACGCATCTAAAAACTTAAATTAACACCAAAAGCAAAATAAGCATAAAACTTACTCAACTATGAAATACTTAAAATTCAAACACTAAAACTCAAAATAAAAGGTTACCATATTGATGAATTTTGGCCGAGAACATGATGAAAATCAAGTAAAATGGTGACCGATCACAACCCCAAACTTATCTCATTGCTTGTCCTCAAGTGATGCAAGAGACAACAAACAGAGGTCACCCCAAAATTCCTTTTCACCACTATACAGCCGATGTTATTCGCACCGAGTTTCCTACCTTCATGGTCAAGACGTTGGCCACCCGATCCGAACTATCCGCTACACCTCACAGTCCAGCACCTCTTTACCTGCAAGCTTTTCATACATCTCACACAATCTCTCAGGGTTAGCACTAAAGACTCAGTATATGCAATATCGACTCTTAGTTTTTGAATAAATTCTACTTCTATTGCACAAACATAATTCACACACTTTTGGAGGACTTAGGGTTGTAACGGGGCTTAGGACAGGTGGGATAAACAACAAACGGATACACAAGGGGTTTTTGGGCTCGGCACTCCTGTTATGTTTCTTGTACCTGTGCTTATTTTGATATACAGGGGTTCGACATCGACTATTTAACTTTACTCAACTGATTGAGTATTTCAAATGTAATCAAGTCGTTTAATTGGGACAAGTGCGTTTTGATGAGTTCTATTTTTCTTTTCTCTTTTTTTTTCTTTTTCCGGAGCATTCAAAGAGCCTCCAATTTTTCTTTTCTCTTTTCTTGTAACGATTTTCGCACACTTGTCCCTATTGTATTAGATTTACCACCCCAAACTTAGAATTCACACAGTTTCCAAAATCCACAACATTTATGCCGAGCAAGGGTAGAAGAGATTATTATATTTTTTTTTCTTTTCTGGCCATAGGGTAACATAAGCGGTTTACAAACAAACAAAATGGTTAAAGGCTCAAAGAGGTTCGCAACGGATAAAACGTACAAGGGTGGCTGGAAAGGCTCAAGGTTAAACAACAAAAATGTGCCTCAGTGTGTGTCATAATGCAGTGCTCTGTCAGTAGAACGTACGCAAAACCAGAGCGATAGAGTCATACCTGGATTAACTCTCATGATGATCTCTTAGTATTTGGCTTTTTTGTAATCTCACCATGTGGGTAAACTTGCAGGTTCCAAAGCACTCTCTGTGTAATGTAGCTTCTTTTTGGTTCAGGTGTACCATACTTCTATCTCAATCCAGTTTTCATCCCACTGTGTCCAAGAATAGTTTTTCTTCGACTGCATAAATTTCCAGGGTGCCTCGGGAGCGTGAGTTCGGGTTGTGTCTTTCATCCACTAACCATCCTTCCATCACGCCTCTGGTTTTTATCCATCAATCTGTAACCCAACATCCAAACAGTTGAAAATAAAAGAAATCAAAGGAAAATTAACTTAAACAAAAAATGAAAAACCAAAACGGAAAATAAATTAAAACAATGAAAGGAACCCCCCCACACTTGAACTAAACATTGACCCCAATGTTTAAACCCAAATGCAAGAGGGACTTATAGTGCCTACTGCGGAGGAGGGTGCTATGGAAATTGCAACATCATATGTTGCATCATCCTTTGAATATCATCAATGGCAGCCCCTTGACGGAGCTGCTCTGTCACGATCCGATCAATCTCCGCTCCCTGGCGAGCCTGCTCAACACGGAACTGATCCATGTCCATGGGTGTCCATCCAGCAGAGGAGGCTCCCATACCTCTGTGGTGAGAGGTGTGAGGGTGAGGAACAGCCCTCTCCCTTGTCGGTGCATCTTCCTCCCTCGTATCACCTGCAAGAAATTCATCTTCTCCCGCCTCTTCGGGGTCAACAGAGGTATACAACCAATTCTCATTGTTATCAACATTAGTTTTATCAGTGTTCGATAAGCGGAACAGCCGGCGTGTTCGGCTTACCAACACATACCCATGACGGCTTTGTTCGAGCATGCCTTGCGTACACAGGGCATTGAGGTCAAGCTTACCCAACGCCTGCATCGGGGTTTCTCCGTCCAACACCGGCCTACAACCACACCAGTCAGCAATTTGTGTTATCATACCTCCCACAGAAATGGCTCCTGAGCTGGCACGCCCCATGGTACCTAAATGGTCCGCGGCGAATGCCGCCACATTCACTGGTTCCTCATTAACCATGGCATGCATCAAATATAACTCCCGCTTTGCCGTTACACCTGTACTATCTCCTCGTCCAAACAAGGTGAATGCTAACCCTTTTTGAGCATATCGGAAGCACGGGTTTTGAATCCATGATGCCTTTGCACTCCGGGGTTCGTACTGTGGTAAACCTGTAATAGAGGACCAAAAGGAACCTGCAGAAAAGTCATTTGGCACTGCCCCGGATCCTACCAATGGTAACCGGAGGCATTGCCCAAGCTGAATAACCGACATCGAGTAATCTTCGTTATAAAGTCGGAAACTCATAGTACCAAAATATTCATAGACATGACCAGTCCAATTTTTTTCCAATTTAAATTTAACAGTGCTTAGGAACTCTAGAGTGATGCGTTCATAGGTAGGCACATCAGCATGCATAAATTCAAAAATACCTAAATTGTGGAACATTTGGGATACATCATCTAGAATTCCTAAAGCACTCATAGTATCATCACAAACATACCTTGTAGGTACAAGCTTCCTTTTAAGGTGAGTCTTGTACCTTTCAACATGATCATCATCCTCAAAAATGATTCCGTGTGCATTTGGCATCCGCCGGGACCTTTGTCTCGGTCTTGAGGTCTCTACCACGACCTTTCCTCGGTCGGCTCTTTTCGGGGGCATAATGGTCACCTGAAAAAGTTAGCAGAAAAAGATAGTGGAGAAAGAGAAAAATAATACCGTCACGGTGTAGAGTGCGAGAAACGGCCCAGCTTTTGTGAAGGAACTTTGGAAAATAATGGTTGGATGATGAAGAAATATGAGCTTTAAGGTGAAAGAAGTTATGGAGGTTAGGAGATATGAGGGAAAATAGGGTTGGAGGAGATGAAGTGGCTGAAAAGTGAGTGGGGGAGAGGTGGAAGGTATTTAAAGACGTGTGGGCCCCACTCCAACGTCTCTGAATTTTAAAAAAAATTCTGAGTTTCGCACTGCAACACGGCCCGTGCTGGACCACACGGCCGGCCGTGTTGCCTCCCTGGAAAATGTATGGGGAAATAATAACCAAGCAACACGGCCCGTGCTAGCCCACACGGTCGCCCGTGTTGCTCCTCTGGAAAATGTATGGGCAAGAGGTAAGCATGCAACACGGCCCGTGCTAGCCCACACGGCCGGCCGTGTTGCCTTGTTTTGTCTTGCATTTTTCCTTATACACATCCACAGTTGAACACCTTAGTTGTCACCCCATTAGAATTTTTTCACCTTCACCAGTAGCACACTGCTCTTACCTACAAACATTTAACTCAAACAAAAATGAAAAACACACAACAAACCATTAGAGAGAAAAATTGAAAACTCGTGGGTTGCCTCCCACGAAGCGCTTCGTTTAACGTCGCATGGCTCGACGGTTGTTCCTCTCATCCTGTGAGACGAGCAACATGTATTTGACCAATTTCTTGTCCTTGGTAATACGGCTTTAACCTCTGACCGTTGACTTTGAATGTATCCCCGTTTGCGTGATTCTTTAATTCAATCGCTCCATGAGGGAAAACTTTGTGAACAACAAACGGGCCTGACCATTTGGATTTCAACTTCCCAGGGAATAACTTTAATCGAGAATTATACAAAAGGACCAGTTGTCCTTCATAAAACTCTTTTTTCACTATCCTTTTATCATGCCATTTCTTAGTTTGGTCTTTATAGACCTTAGCATTCTCATAAGCACGATTCCGAAATTCTTCTAATTCATGGAGCTGAAGGATTCGAGAACTTCCTGCCTTGGATAAATCCATATTCAAAAATTTTGAAGCCCAAAATGCCTTGTGTTCTAATTCAAGCGGTAGATGGCAAGCCTTGCCGTAAACTAACTGGTACGGTGACATGCCAATTGGCGTTTTGAAAGCCGTTCGGTAAGCCCACAGTGCATCATCCAACTTGCTTGCCCAATCCTTGCGGGATGAGTTTACTGTCTTTTCAAGGATTTGTTTGAGTTGCCTGTTTGACACTTCCACCTGCCCACTAGTTTAAGGGTGGTACGGAGTTGCAATTCGATGCTTCACATTATACTTCAAGAGGAGCTTCTCCATTAGATGATTCAGAAAATGTGTTCCTTCATCACTTATTAAAGCTCTGGGTACTCCGAACCTAGCAAAGATAGTCTCCTTTAGAAACCTAATCACCACTCGAGCATCATTAGTCGGTAGGGCCACGGCCTCCACCCACTTTGAGACATAATCCACTGCCACTAAGATGTACTGCTTCCCAAAAGATGGTGGGAAGGGACCCATGAAATCGATACCCCACACATCAAAGAGTTCAACTTCTAACATGGCATTTTGGGGCATCTGATTTCTTTTTGAGATATTGCCCGTTCTCTGGCATTTGTCGCACTCTTTAATTATTTGTTGAGCATCTTTGAATAAAGTTGGCCAGTATAACCCAGATTGGAGAACTTTGGCGGCGGTTCTGTCACCACTAAAGTGTCCTCCATAGTCGGAGTCGTGGCATGCTTTCAACACATCCCTTTGTTCCTCCTCTGGAACACATCTTCTGATAAGTCCATCCACTCCTCTCTTATACAAGAAAGGATCGTCCCACAAGTAGAACCTGCAATCATGCACAAACTTTTTCTTCTTGTTAGCATCAAAATCATCGGGGATTATCCCACCGACCAGATAGTTTGCATAATCGGCAAACCAAGGCACTCCGTTGAAAGCGAGGATATGTTCATCGACGAACTCGTCCTTTATTGGACGCTTGTCTTCTGTCTCTTCGATAGGTGATATACGGGAGAGGTGATCGGCAACAGTGTTCTCACATCCTTTCTTGTCACGAATCTCCACATCAAACTCTTGAAGGAGTAAGATCCACCTAAGAAGTCTTGGCTTAGAGTCCTGTTTAGCAAAAAGATACTTCAAAGCAGCATGGTCAGTATACACAATGACTCTAGAACCCAGCAGATATTGCCTGAATTTATCAAAGGCGTACACTACGGCTAACAACTCCTTTTCAGTTGTCGCATAATTCATCTGTGCGGGGTTCAACACATGACTAGCATAATAAATGACATGTAACAATTTTTCTCGACGTTGCCCAAGAACTGCCCCCACTGCAATATCACTTGCATCACACATTATCTCAAACGGAAGAGACCAGTCCGGGGCTACAACAATAGGTGCTGATACTAATTTTTGCTTTAGTGTTTCAAACGCCACAGCACACTCTTTATCAAAAACAAAGGTATTATCCTTAACTAAAAGAGTCGTTAAGGGTTTTGCTATTTTAGAGAAATCTCTTATGAACCTACGGTAAAAACCCGCATGCCCTAAGAAACTTCTAATACCTTTTTCATTCATCGGTGGGGGAAGCTTTGAGATGACTTCAATCTTTGCTTTGTCCACTTCTATTCCTTTGTAGGAAATTTTGTGACCCAAGACTATCCCTTCACGTACCATGAAGTGACACTTCTCCCAGTTCAGGATAAGATTTGTTTGTTGGCACCTTTCTAACACCAGAGCAAGGTTAGTCAAGCAATTATCGAAAGACTTACCAAAAACTGAGAAATCGTCCATGAAGACTTCCATATGCTTCTCAAGCATATCTGCAAAGATTGATTGCATGCATCTCTGAAACGTTATTGGTGCATTACATAACCCGAATGGCATTCTTCTGTAGGCAAAAATACCAAAAGGGCATGTAAATGCGGTCTTCTCCTGATCCTCTGGTGCAACAGCTATCTGATTGTATCCCGAGTAGCCATCGAGGAAGCAATAATAGTCATGACCGGCTAACCTTTCCAACATCTGATCAATGAATGGTAAGGGAAAATGTTCCTTCCTGGTGGCAAGATTCAGTCTTCTATAGTCGATGCATACCTGCCAACCAGTGACTGTCCTTGTTGGTATCAACTCGTTCTTCTCATTTTTTATCACTGTAGTTCCACCTTTCTTTGGCACCACATGAACAGGACTTACCCACGAACTATCAGATATGGGATAAATCATCCCTGCATCTAACAGTTTAACCACCTCTTTTCTGACCACTTCCTTCATTGCTGGGTTAAGTCGTCGTTGAGGTTGGACAACCGGCTTGTGATCATCTTCCATGAGAATTTTGTGCATGCATATTATAGGGTTTATTCCCTTCAAATCCTCAATAGACCAGCCAATAGCACTCTTATGTTTTTTTAAAACTTTGACAAGCTTATTTTCCTGAAGAACTTCTAGATGTGAACTTATGATGGCCGGGCACTTACTCTATGTGTCTAGGAAGACATATTTGAGGCTTTCCGGGAGTTGTTTCAATTCGGTCCCCTTCTTTTGTTCATCTTTCTTTTCTTCCACTAAGGGCTGCCGTAAATCTTCCCACCGGTTGTGTCGATAACCTTTGAAAGGTGGTGATGTTTCCATCATGGCTACTACTTCCATATCCTTCTCGTCAACTATTTCCTCTTCGTTAAAAATTGATAAACTCAACACTCTTTCCAAAGGTAATTTTTGTGTTGTCAAGCAATTTTTCTTCTCACATATTTGATCAATTATCTCAATATGTTGACTAGTGGCAACATCATCCTTGTACTTCATGGTGTTTCGCACATCAATTTTTAACTCTTCATCATACACTTTCAAAGTCATCGTTCCTTCTTCTATGTCGATCAAACATCTCCCGGTCTCTAAAAATGGTCTCCCCAAAATGATTGGTATCTCTTCATCTTCCGGCATCTCCAAAATGACAAAATCCACCGGAAACACAAACTTGTCGATCTTTACTAGCACATCTTCTACTATCCCATAAGGTCTCTTCACAGAGTGGTCAGCAAACTGGAGTGTCATTCTTGTATCTTGAATTTTTCCTATCCCCAACCTCTTATAAATGGACAGCGGCATAAGGCTTACACTCGCTCCCAAATCAATTAGAGCTTTCTTGAAGGATCTATCTCCAATGGTACAAGGAATAGTTACAGAACCTCGATCCTTCTTCTTCACCGGAACCTTCATACCCTGCAAAATGGCACTACAAGTTTCCGTTAGAATGATCGGGTTAGTCTCTATGGTCCGCTTCTTCGAGATGATGTCTTTCATGAACTTAGCGTAGGTAGGCATTTGCTCAAGCGCCTCCAAGAACGGGATGTTTAGCTCAAGCTTTTTAAACATCTCCAGGAACTTCTCAAAGTTTTTCTCATGCTGCCCTTTCTTCTTATTTCTTGTTAGGTATGGTAGTTTGACGGCCGGTTTGGATCAATAACTTTGTCTTTTACCACTCTTTCATCACTAGTGACCTCTTCGTTCGCGACCTCATTTTCTTTTATCTCTAGATCAACTTCAAGCAATAAGTCTTCTTCTTCAGAACTCTTTTCAGGTACTTCTTTCGACTTACCATTTCTTGTGGTCACCGCATTCACATGATTATTTTCTCTTGGATTAGTAATCGTAGAACTCGGTAACACGCCTTGTTGTTGAGAACCCGCTAGTTGTTGGGCTATCTGACTCATCTGTATTTCAAGATTCTTAATTGAAGCACCTGTGTTTTTTAAATTACTTCGAGTCTCTTCTTGAAATTGAGAGCTTTGAGCGGCCATCTTTTCAATGGCAAGCTCCCAATCAGCTTTTCTTGGTACCTGTTGCTGAAACTGTTGTTGATATGGTTGTTGTTGCTGAGGTCGAAACTGTTGTTGCTGTGGTTGGTTCTGCACATGTCCTTGTTGATCCTTCCATGAGAAATTTGGATGGTTTTTCCAACCCGGATTGTATGTATTCGAATAAGGGTTGTTCTGCCTTAGAAACTTAATCTCCTCAATTTGTTGTGCGGTTGCAACGCAATGTGCAGTAAGATGAGGTCCTCCACAAATTTCACAATTACTAGCTTGCGTTGGTTGAACCGGTTGAACTTGTGCCACAGTTTGAGTATCGATAGCCATCTTCTTCAGTCTTCTTTCTACTTCAGCTGCTACTTGATCTTCCATCTTCACCACTTGACTTGCCAATTTCAGGTCAATTATCCCTTCGGGTTGACTCACACTGCGGTCATACAACTCTAGGTGCTCATTGGCTGCAATGGCTTCGATAATCTTTTTAATACCAGTGGCCGTTGTAAAGTTGGTTGAGCCACCAGCTGCTGTGTCAATGAGTTGCTTAGTCTTCATCCGAAGACCATTTACAAAATTCTGCATTTGCTCCGTTGCATCCATATTATGTGTAGGACATGCAACCAACAATCGTTTAAACCTTTTATACGCATCTCCAAGTGACTCTCCTTCCTTCTGTTTAAAATTCACTATGTCGTACCTCTTTCGGATGTACACAGAGGCCGGAAAGTACTCGTTGAGAAAAGTTGTCTCCATCTGTTGCCAAGTTGTGATGCTTCCAGCAGGTAAAGAGTAGAACCACTCTTCAGCATCTTCTGACAATGTAAACGGAAACATGACCAGCTTCTTAGCTTCCTCAGAATGCCCCTCAATCTTTAACGACGTAGTCATAGTCAGAAACCTTTGCAAATGCTTGTTGGCATCTTCGTTAATTTTTCCTGAGAAAGGTCTCCTTTCTAGTTGTCGTATCGTTGAGGGATGAAGTTGAAAGTGGGCAACATTGACTGGTTGATTCACGATTGTCATCCTTCCAGGCGGGGCATTAGCTCCCCCGTAATCACCTAATAGTCTCTCCGCAGGAGGTGGGTCAGCTGCCATAGTTTCAGGTTCGGTATCAGAATTTCCAGAATCAGAGTGTTCCGAATGAATTGAAACGGTTCCCTCTTTCTCAGAATCAGAAACTATCAGCGGTTCTTCTGTCACTTCTAGTCTGTCGTGTCGGGCTTTTCTGATTCGTGCTCGCAACGATCGTTCTGGTTCTGCGTCAAAAAGAAATTCAGCTGAGGCCTTACCTCGCATGAAATATTAGACAGTGGTTAGGATAGGCAAAGTGAAATAAACAAATAAAATAAAGTAAAATTTTAGTTGCAGAGCAACAAAATTCCAATTGAATAATTATTAACAGATAGTTTGGAAGTCCCCGGCAACGGCGCCAAAAACTTGATCGGGAAAATAGCAAGTGTACTATTTTACCGATGTAGTAATAAAAGGAATTATCCTGAGTATCGATCTCGAGGACTGCGTAGGAACTATCAGTGTTGATAATGATTCAATTAAACAAAATAACCTTGGGTTGGTAAGTGAAGAGTGAATTTGCTTTGTAAAATATAAAGGCAAAATAGAAATTTTTGAATGCAGAAAAGTTAAACATGCTAGATCAAGGGTGTATGAATTGCTCTGAAATAAACTTAATCCTTATTTTATGATATCTATGTTCGAATGATTCAATATGGTTCTCAAGAGTAGTTTCCCCTAATTCCTTAGCCAGAAACCATTAACATTCAATTTTAAATCCCAATTCCTTAGCCATTCAAAAGAATATTAATCCCATGTATGAATATCAAGAATTTCCCATCATCACTATTAGATCCTCATTCCTAAGAGAAATTAGCGATGTTGTTATACACATAGTGATAAAGGGATTTGTCAGACCTCCTTTACCTCCAAATCAATACCTAATTTTCCAATACGGCAAGCATTACACTCGTGATATAACAAATTGATTTCATAAAAACATAGACATTCATAACATTGTAGGAAAAAGGTTCATTACAAAAGCAATTCAGGGACACCCCCCTAGCATTGGGGGTTTAGCTCATTATCGTATTCAAAGAAGGTACAAATATAAGATTAGACATTACAAGAGATTAGATAGCTTCGATCTTCAATTGCTTCCGCGCTTGATGATCTCCGTTCTCCAAAAATCTTGATTCTCTCGTTCTCTTTTTTTCCGTCCCTCCTGTTTGTCTTTCCATTAGGTCTAAATAGTGTAGTACACATTACAGCCAAGTCAAAAAGTCAAAATTGCCCTTCGGGATCACTTCATGAGTGAAAATAGAAAATCAGAAAAATTCAGCGCGCTAGCCAACACGGGCCGTGCCAAGCAACACGGCCGGCCGTGTTGGCTCTTCAATTATTTTATTTTTGATTTTCCTTCAGACTTGCTGACACGGGTCGTGCCAAGCAACACGGCCGGCCGTGTCAGCCCCCTGGTTTTTGTATGGGAAGAAGGTCTTCTTGCAGCACGGGCCGTGTCAGGAGACACGGGCCGTGTTTGGCTCCAGGAATTTCCTTCTATATTTTATTTCTTTTTCTTTCACTCTTCCATTGTTGCCTTGGCACTTCCGACTCTTCAACTACTTCTGAAACATGCACAATACCATGGAAACGACATCAAACGCATCTAAAAACTTAAATTAACACCAAAAGCAAAATAAGCATAAAACTTACTCAACTATGAAATACTTAAAATTCAAACACTAAAACTCAAAATAAAAGGTTACCACATTGATGAATTTTGGCCGAGAACATGATGAAAATCAAGTAAAATGGTGACCGATCAAGTTTGAAGCTTGTTTGCTTTGGAAGCCCTAATTCATCTAGGTATCTTGTGTGACTTTCTCAACAATTTTCTTCAACAATTAGTCAAATATTTCAAGGGATAATTCATTTCAAATCATCTTATACATATATTATCCTCCATTACTCCCAAATATCAATAGAACTTCAAGTTTGCAAGTTGGTTCAAAGAAGTTGACCAGAGAAAGTCAACTGGTCAAAATCGGAGTTCCTTAGACCCTATCTCCTACAATTTTTGTCACATCCAAATGATTCCAAGTGAAACGTTACTATTTATGAAATTAAAAACAACTTTAATGTTGGCATCAAGAGCTAGTTTTTCTTGGAAAGTCATTTTTTATGGTGAAAGATTATAGGTCATTTTGTTTGTGCCCTAGTTAGGAGGTCAACTTCCAAGGACCATAACTTGCTCAATTTTTATGAGATAAAGGTCATCCAAGTTTCATGATCAATTTCAATATATCTTCTCCAACTTTTATACTTTGAGAAACTTCAAATTCAACTTGTAAGGACATGTGCCAAGAGGAAACACTATAGGTTATTTTGGGTCATCATCATTGAACACGCATTTTTCGTCAACTTATAAAATGCATAGCTCCCTCATTCCAAATACAAATCATGTCAAATATGTTACCAAATTTACGAGGAATGAAATAGATGCAACTTTGGTGAAGAAACCATTTTCATTTGGAGCTCATAGCAAAAGTTATTCAAGGTGGAAGAAGTGGTCATTTGACTTGGTACTTAGAAAAAATTTCAATTATGTTTGATTTCTCAAACTTCCACCTTAAACTTTATCATGATCCAAGCTCCAAATGGAAAAGTGTTCAACATCAAAGATTGGGGGATTTGGAATTGTTCCTTTCATAGGTTTGTTTTGGCAAGATTTGAATTCAAATAACCATTTCCTATTGCATGCTTACATGTTAATGTTTCAGTATTCATTGTGTATGAATTTGAGCAAGATCACATTATAAATTGGGCCAAATCAATACCCATGCATCCATGCACCAAAGTTTCTAAATTTGGAAAAATTTCAAAGTGTGTGAAAAGCAACTTGCTATGCTATATATACATGTCCATTATGATCAAAATGGGGATCCCTGCTTGCCCAAGCTTTGAACCATTGCCTCCCTAACCTCCATTAAAGGATAAACTTGAATATTTCACATGAAATCGAGTTTCAAATCTCCTTCTGTTTTGAGATTGAAACTCCAAGAATCCAAGCCTCTCGTTGATCCATTTCACTTCCTGCAAGCTTCTAGAGTCGAGCCAAGGAAAATTGGAAGCAAGATCAAGCCAGATTCAAGCTACCCGGAGGTGATTTTTCAGAAACTTTGAGCCTTCGATTCTCTCTCAATTCTTCACCATTCTCTTTAATTTTTGGTTGGCTGATGTCCTAGGAATGTAGGCAACATGATTGAGTTGCTTTGAGGTCAAATTGAAGCAACTCAGATCATGAACCTCAAATTTCAAATCCATGTATCTTTCAATATACTTGGAATTGGAAGAAATGAAGGTCAAATTCGAGCTCCTGAGCATTTTTCCTTTAAAACCATGTCCTTACTTTTCATTTTTATGGTGGTTTATGGTGGGTCAGTCCGGTGAGGTCCACCGGGGAAGATGACCAAAGTTAGGGCTCCAGTGGTGCGTTGGTGCCTTCCAAACCATTTGATCTCTTTAAAATGTTTTAATCACAGCCCTTGGTTCTGATTACCATTTGTGTGACACAATAACTCAGGTCTTTGATGGAACGCGCGCGCTTGGCCATCAGATCTGTCACCTCAATTAATGAAGGAGATCTGATGGCCCTTATTTTTTCTATTTTTTTTCTTTTTTGAATTTCTATTTAATCCACTTATTTTATTTTATTCATAGAAATTTTATTTTTAATCCAAAAAATATGGGACTTTCACCAAAAATCTTTAAATATTTTTCTCTTCAATATTTTGAATTTAAATTATTTTTGGACTAATTTTGGTATTTTTCATGAATTAAATGTTTTTGTACATATTTTTAATTGTTTTAAAATACTTCTGACTTTCTAAAAATTGTAAATTTTTTTGTCTAATGTCCTTTGACCTTGTTTGACCTAGGATAAATCCATTGGCCATTTATTTGGTATTTTGAAGGGATTTGAGGTTTTATCCAAATTAAAATGCATTTTAATTCATTTTTAATGTGATTTTTAATTGATTAAATGTTTAAAAATTACGTTGAGCCATTTTTATGGTCTTGTGATGTTTGACTTTCTGTTTAGGCCTTGGTCATGGTTGATTTGACTTTTATTTGATCAAAACCATTGGATTTAGGGGATTGATGAAATGTACATTTCATCTTCCAAAATGAATGGATGGTATTGATCAGATGAAATTCCTCTCATGATCAATTTGTGTTTCTATTTCCCCATCCCTCTACATATTCATCCCTATTCTTCCCCATTCCCTTATTGACCTATGAAATCTCTTTATATTTAAATGCTAATTGATTCATTAATAACCTTGTGCCAGATGAATCAATACAAGTCTGACTGAGATAGGTCCATCTCATTTTTCTTTTAGGGTATGATATGTTTTTGGAGTTTGGTTCTTTCTACCAAAGCTCTAACATGAATTAACACTTATATTTTTATTGCCCGACCTTAGATAGTTGTGACTTCTACATAAGTCCAATTACGATTGCTTAACATAGAGCTAAATTTGATTCAGAAGGCATAACATTCTAGTTTGTGAGATTGTAAGTCTCCCATTCTTCATGGCATTGTGTGAAAACTTGACCTTTTTTCCTTTCATGAGAGCTAGTGGTATACTTGTTGAATTATCCAAGTTGGAGCCCTTCTCATGGAAGATTTCTTGGTTTAAGGATTCATACTTGTGAATGAATGGTTGAGTTTTCTCCAAAGAATGAATTAATCAATTAAAACTCAACACTCACCTTTGACTAACCATTGACTAACTCTTATTAATATTGCTTTACTTTCCAGTCATTTACTTTATGCACTTTAAATTTCAGTATCTTTATCATCATTGCCATTTACATTTCATGCAACTTTTTTATGTTTCAAGTCATTTTCACTTTGCTCATTTGAGCCATACCTTGTGATTATATATATCGTTTGCTTGCTTTTTCTTTGTTTGTGGTATTAGGACCTTAAAACACCTAATAACAACAAAAACCCTAAAAACATCTTGTTGGACTGTTGAGACTTGACCTGAACTTTTGGACTTAGGATTAGGAAACATTATATATGCTAAAGGACTTAACGAATGCCAACATCTGAGACTGAGCTATCTTTGATTGTGTCATCATCTGATGCAAGACATTAAGTGCCCTTGATTTCATCTGTTACTCTGTCTTTTTGCTTACTTGTTATTTTGCTATTATTGTCTATGTCTGATATTTTGTTCTGAGTTGGTCAAGGAATATTTCATCTGATACATTAGAAGATACTGAAGACTGCTAGCTATTGGAGTGCTTGCTTGGATATGGCTATCTTTATTTGATGCCTTGATCTTTATGATGTATGAATATTGCTCATTGCTTATCAAAGTCCAAGGGAAAATGAGTCTCTATATGACATTCTTGTCTATTGGATTGCATCCCATTAGTCAAATCTTTTCAACTCTTACCTTTTAAGTTTTGCTTAGGGTAGTCTCTTCATCTTCTCCCACTTCTTAAATTTCAAAACCTCTCCCTCTTTTCAAAAAAACTCTCTTTGCTTGTGATTTCAAACTTAGACATGTTTTGATGATTAGAAACTTTAGTCTTATGCCATTGAATTTTAAACTTTTTTTCTTAAATCAAACTTGTAAATAAACTTAACTATATTGACTCTAATTTCAAAAAGACAAAAAGAACTAACAACCCCATTCAAATCTTTGGCCTTTTGTGCCTTTTCATCTAAACCTCTGTTAAAATCAATTCACCTACTCCCTTTGAAATTTTTACCACGAACTGTGGGGTTTTGATCCCTCATTTTTATGTTGGTATATAGGCATAAGACCGAAGGTCTTGTCAAACACAAAAATATAATTACTTGCTAAAGGGTATAACATAAAGATGTTAGACAATCAAATAGATTTGTTTGACGGTGTAAGAAGATTGGTCCTGATAACACCATTGACAGATAACAAGACATTCAAGAATTGGTTCTGGCACCACATGTATAAACACTTGAACTTTAGAAGTTTAAGTATGATCAACACGAAGAAGATGGTGTATGATAAACCTCAGATAAAGGAGCCAAATCAGATATGTGAAGAATGTTGCATAGCCAAATAGGCGAGGAGTTCATTCAAGCATGACTTACATATGAAGTCGAGTGATGGTTTTCCACGGAATGACCACAAACCGAATTAAGATTTTACTCTCGACAAATCTCAAACAAATAAGTTAAATTTCTTATCACATTGATATTTAATTTCATTTTTTAAACATTAAACAAATCCTACTTACCCAATCAATGTACTTCATTCTATAGTGTGATTAGGCAAAGATGAAATAAATTTTTTAATCACACCAAAAAGTTCAATCGCTTTCAAAGGCTCACTATCTTGAACACCATGATAACCTCCTTCTGTAAAATCTCTCACAACATTCACTCCATTTTTCTCCATCAATCTTACTAACCCAATTGAACGATCCACAAGTGGGTCACCGTCACAGTCGGTCACCAACACCCACCACTCTAACTCTCTAATCCTTTTCAATCTCAAAACATTATCTCTTACAGTTGGATTACAATACTCATGATCACGATCAACACCAATCGGTAACGATAATTCCCATAACATGTCATTATTACACAATAACAAATGAGAATCATTAGCAAGCTTAATTTCCGAACGTGTCCGGTGGATCCCACTGAAAAAAGGTTGAATCAATATGAGCCCTTTGATCATCTTAGAAACTTCATCTTCTACCATTGCTACACGTAGACCCGCGTTGTATGCTATGTTTCCTCCTGCACTACTACCCATTAGAAAAACATTGGAATAATCAACATGGTTTTTTAACCACTCATCTGATTGGTTAGTTTTGATCCAGTGCAGTGCCTCCACCGCATCTTCATATGCAGCAGGGAGTCTATGTTCCGGTGCGAGACGATACTCTACAGACACGACAACCGCTACGAGCTTCTTTGCCATTTTGAAACAAAAATCGTGAAAAATTGTTGAAGCTGCACTGAGAAAAATGAATCCACCACCGTGAAAAAAAATTACAAGGGGAAGTTTGATGGAGGTGTGATCCAGTGCTTTGCGGGGAAGGTAGATCCGAGCCCACGTGGGTTTTGATTTGTTGATGATGAGATCTTTGGAGAGAGTGGGGAGGGTAGGATCTAACGAAGGAAGGGTCTTAAAATTGTTTGGTCGAATGATTGTGCCGTTTGGATAAAGGATAAGGTTGAGTTGTTTGTAAGGATCGTCATTGCATGGTTTTGTTGGAGGTTGTGTTTGGGGTGTTGTTGAGTTTAACAATAAGAAGATTGTTAAGGAAAATGAAAATGTAAATACTGATAATGAAAAGAGAGCCATGGTTGATTTAGGAAATACCATATGGTGGTATTTAATTACGAAACCTATGGTTAATTTTACAGATATGTTATGGTTTTTCTAATATCCACTTTCTGTTTTCTAGGCCTCATGTTCATTATAGTGGATAAAATTGATGCAATACGACAAAAGTTTAAAAATAAATAAGTTACAGTAACCTTTTGTATTTTTCGTTAACTTTTGTGCTACAAATTGAAATTTTAAAGTATTTGTTGTGTATTAATACAACTTGTTGTAAATAGTGACACGTGCAATTTGTCATTGTTACTTTTATTTTTAGAGTAATACTCCCTCCGTTTTTTATTATAGTATAAGTCGTTTTTGACTTTTCACACATATTAAGAAATGTAATAATTATGATGTCACTACAACAAACAAGACCTTAGACAGCGCTTTTTTTAGCCTTAAACAGCGCTGTCTAAGCCCCCCCCCCTTAGACAGCGCTTTGGCCAAAAGCGCTTTATAAGACCCTCTTATTTTAAATTTTTTAGGTATACCTTAGACAGCGCTTTTGAAAAGCGCTGTCTAAGCCCCACCCCTTAGACAGCGCTTTGGCCAAAAGCGCTTTCTAAGACCCTCCTATTTTAATTTTTTTAGGTATACCTTAGACAGCGCTTTTCAAAAAGCGCTGTCTAAGCCCCCCCCTTAGACAGCGCTTTTGCCTAAAGCGCTTTCTAATCCCCCCTTAGACAGCGCTTTTTATAAAAGCGCTGTCTAAGGTATACGAAAATTTTGAAGCTTTTGTTTTAAACCACATTTTTTCCAGGTTTATAAACCAGAATTTCTACCTGTTTTCAACCAGATTTTGACAGACAATTATCACATTTTATATATGCCATTTTGGCCTTTTTTCTACCAATTTTTGGCTAACAAATATATATATACCAATTCAAACCAATTTTGCCTTAAATGTATCAAAATATATACAAATTTATGTACACATTTACAAGTCATTACATATACTACAAATGTACACATTAATTACACAAATTTATGAACAAACATTGAGCTCTATCATGAATTGACACCACTCCTCTTTGATTTCGTCCACTTGATCCTCTGTATAAAATGCACACTTGAATTCCTCAAAGTACTACATAATAATATAACATATTTTGAATTAATTCCAACTATTTAATTATATGAGATATGTGTAAATATAAAAATAACTCATAAGTTAGAAATACATACATCGGTGGGAATCTTTAATCGGCCCAAAGCAAGAGTATCTCGCATAAACCTCAACATGAAATACCTGCAATCTATTTGATTACGTTGTTGAGGACACTACATATGAAAAAAAAAATATGGATTATAAATCCTAAGTTTTATCAAGTGTCATCACTAATATAATAAAAAATGTGGTAATTAAAAATATACCGCCACTTTAATCCATGTAATGGAGTTGGCGCCCCTCCTTGAGGTTTGGATATCTCGTTGGGCCCGAAAAGCTTGTAGGACGCTAATAAAATAAAAATGAAGCAATTAGAACAATTCACATAAACTAAGAAAAATTTTGAACATTCTCACTTACGTGTCAATTAGGACCTTCATATCCGGGTATGTTGTCCAATCATTTCCTAACGAGTCAAGATAATACACAATTTCTCGGATAGGATTGATTGCGAGCAACAACCAATGTCCACTGTAATGATTAGGCAAATGTTAGATGGTAACTTGGAAAATAATTATAATAGATGAATTTAGAATGAAATGCTAACCCGGTATTAAACGGTATAAAAAACAACTTCTCCACATCTTTATTGTCCATGAGGATCCGAAGAACGTACTCCGTCACGGTATCCGGTCTACTTAAGATTAAACCTAAGTTGACGGTCGCGGATGCTAAGAATCCGAATGACACGTCCAAACCATTGGGGCGCATCAATTTGTCATACAAAAACCTAATATAAAAACATCATTAACACCTCTTTTGAAACATAAAGTAAACCGGATTAACATAAAGTAAACATCATTAACATAAGTTGTTTAATTAATAAAACAAAGTAGACCGGATTTACCTAATATATGTATTGACAACGGTGACGCCGATTTCTTCATGACTAAAAACTTGCATGAAGTCTTCATTACCAATCATTTGGTCGTAATCAAAGCCGAAAATCCCTACCTCCATATGTACAGTCCGAACACCTCCGGTCGGTATATCGGTCATCTCTAGAAATGTCCTGAGGCACGACCTATACTTGGTGGTAGGTTTTTTCCTAGCTACGGTCTTCTTAGCACCAGAACTTTTTACCCGTGCGGAGGCGTTGCTAACCTCCTTTTTTTGTTGTGCGGAGGCATTGCTAACCTCATTTTCTTGAAGCTACATGTCATATAAATAGTTAGATCAAGGAAAATATGCCGTGGAATCGCATTATCTTTTGATTTGGATTTTGTGGGAGTCTATTTAACATAACCAAGGAAAATATGTAAGTAAAATTTTAAGCATAAATTTTAAACTTTGAATATACACATTAAAGTTAACATAAGTTTTAAGCATACCTCATATCCTACGCATATGAGGTTTGTCGGCCATGCAACAAACGAACCTACTGCTTCGTGCACCGTTGTTGCATCTGAATCATCGCTAGGATATGGTAATGCTGCATTCGGCTCAACTGCAATATCAACTGATACCTTCAAACATCCAGCAGGGAGCTCTCTAGTGTGGAGTAATACTCCGCTAACGTTATGCACTTTTCCCTTGCCAACCATCCGATAGTATGGTGACGACAAATACAGCTGACAATGGGAAATGCCCTAAAACCAATAATAACAAGAAATCGTTAATGTGTATATATGTCAAATACATAATTTAAGCAAATAGTTCAATTTAAGACAATTATATGTAATTACCTCTGGAATGTTCGGCTGAAAGGTACAGTTGATACTGTCTTTGTCCGAAGCATCTCTGTATACTGTTGAGGCGCTAGCCTCTCTTTCTCTCCTCAATGCATCAAGCTCAGCTTGCATGGCTTCCAATCTTGCATGAAGCTCCCGATTACTAGGAGCCTTTCCTTTTTTAATACTCAGGGAGGTCGGAGTGACTCCAAATCCCTTACCCCTCACCCGACCATAATACTCAGGGACATCTAATGCCCGACTAAGTATGCCCTTAGTATCATCGGGAGATAAAGACTGAGATAGCTCCTCCTGAAAAATCAGATGAATACCGTATACTTGTCAAATATTTGTGTATAAAAATGTTATTCAGTTAATGAAAAAATGTTATACTTACACATTTCTGGTATACGTGTAAAACTTCTTCTTGAGGAACTCCAGATTTGCCCACACGGGCTTCCTTCCACAAAACATGTGCAGGAAGAGATGTTTCTGAACTTTCCTCCTTCTGCAGCTACACATTAAGTCATACAATTTGATCAGATAAAACTAATATATGATGAACAAATTTGTTATCGCAATTTATAAATACTTACCATGGATTGTTCTAAGCGTCCATATCCGACACGTCCTTTTCGGTACGGGTATGCGGGACTTGATGCTCTTTCCCGATTTTTAGCACTTATTCTTTGAAAAACCGGGTCTTGTCTTTTGGATTTGAAAGCTTCCCATTCTTCAGCCGATATCAAACTTTCATATTTTTTAGGAAGCTCCGCATCCACAAAATTACCATCCGCATCCTTAAGGAACTTGGATGATAAAAATGTCCGAAACCCTCTTAGAAGCTTTCCGGCCAATTTCATACAAAAACCTCTTCTTTCTTCTTCGATGTTAAAACATCGCTAAGAAAAACATACAGATTGATAGTTAGTATCGGTAATTGAAAAAACATAATTGATACCGTATAATTAGGGGCCAAATGATTGTACCTTTATCTCACTCCAAATTTTTTCTTTGGACTCATTCAGCTCTTTGTTTCTCCAATCATCACATGTAATGGGAATTTCATTCCTTACTAGTGCACCGATAAAACTAGTTAAGGTATGCCCATTAGGTTCTATAAGCTGTCCCTGGTTGTTCCAATAGACATCTAGTATGATGCCTCGAGATCTTCCTTGGACCACCCTTCTCATTACTGTGATGCCTCTTCGAATTTCTTCTTCCGCGGATACTTTTTTACTAACTTCCTCATGTTGGTCATCAGCCATGTCTAACCTGTAATAAACCAAGGAAACCATCAAATATCAAATATAACTTATAATCAAAGCAATTGAAAACAAAAAAATAAAGAAATCATGCATTATCAGATATAACTTATAATCAAAGCAATTGAAAACAAAAATATAACGAAATCATGCATTATCAGATATAACTTATAATCAAAGCAATTGAAAACAAAAAAATAAAGAAATCATGCATTATCAGATATAACTTATAATCAAAGCAATTGAAAACAAAAATATAATGAAATCATGCATTATCACATATAACTTATAATCAAAAACAATTGAAAAAAATAAATAAATAAACCATGGATAATTTACCTAAGTCACTAACATCTCTTTCTTTTCTTTGTTGGAATATTAATCACTTGTTTCTTAGCAATGCGTACGGATGAATTGATCCAAATTCCCTCATTATGATCGTTTCTTATATATGACTCATCCGGTATAAGATCCTCAACTTCACCATTTCTATTCAACTCATTCCGTCTAATGCATGACTCATTCTCAACATCAATATCACATTGATCGACACCGCTATCATCAGTCACTTTGTTAGAGAAAAGCACTATAGACCATTTTGTACTCTTCGGGTCATTCACATAGAACACTTGTTTAGCTTGAGATGCTAGAATAAAAGGTTCATCTTTGTACCCCACCCTAGTAAGATCAACTTGCAAAAATCCAGACTTTCCATTCGTATGCCACTACTATTCACCCACTTGCAACCAAAGATGGGAATCTGAAACTTCTCGTAATCAAACACCCAAATGTGCTCAATAACTCCAAAATATGACAAATTTGCATATTTGGGGTTTAAGTCCTTCATACTTGATATATGCATTGCTTCAGCTAGCACGGTGACACCACTATTTTGCATAGTACTCTTATCATCTTGTTCTTTGGTATAAAATGTGTATCCATTAATTGAATATGCGCTATGAGAAAACACATGCAAACTTGGACCATATGCCAAACATCTCAACCTTTTTGTTACCGAAGAAGGATCTGAAGAGCGCTTCAAATAAATATGATCCTTCAACCATTGTATGAAACTTTGATTGTGCTCTATAACTATCCAATTTTCATTTCTGTTCGGATTTAACCTTCGGAGTACATCCTTGTGCATTTCAACATATGGCTCAACCTCATTATTATTGTGCAGAACATACAAATGAACTTGATCCCGTTCATCCCTTGATATTGTCACAATTTTATTCCCAATTAATTTTTTACCTTCCATTTTGTCGAAAATCTGAGCTCTGGGGAGTCCAATCGATTGAACGTTAGACAAATATTCAGTACAAAACTCAACAGCTTCTTCAACAATGTATCGTTCAACAATACAACCCTCTGGTCGACTTCGGGATTTCACGTACCCTTTTAATATTTTCATATACCGTTCAGCAGGGTACATCCATCTCATATAAGCTGGTCCACACAACTGTGTCTCTTTCACAAGATGAACAACTAAATGAACCATTATGTCAAAAAAAGACGGAGGAAAATACATTTCAAGCTCACACAAGGTAATTACAATCTCTTTTTGTAGTGTTGGTAAGATCTCGGGATCGATCACCTTACTACAAATTGACCTAAAGAAAAAACACAATTTAGTTATGGCACTTCTTACTTTTTCTGGCAAAATAGAACGTATACCTATCGGTAGAAAATGTTCCATTATAACATGGCAATCATGTGTCTTCAAATTCTTCAACTTGAGGTCTTTCATAGAAACAAGTCTTCTGATATCAGATGAGTATCCTTCTGGAACCTTAACTTCACTCAGAGACTTACACAAATTTTTTCTCCTTTCTAGATAAAGTAAAAGCAGCAGGTGGTATGATATGTTCGTCTTCCTTTCTTCACGGGTGCTAATTCAGTTCTCATTCCCATTTTTAACATGTCCTCCCTTGCTTTAAGGCCATCCTTAGACTTGCCTTTTATATTAAGTAATGTACCGATAACACTTTCAAATACGTTTTTTTCAATATGCATAACATCGAGAAAATGTCTCACGTACAAAGACTTCCAATATGGCAATTCAAAAAATATCGACCTTTTCTTCCACCCACCTTTCACAATCTTATGTGCAAAAGGCTTGCCAAACTCAGTACGCACATCTTTCACCTTTTCAAAAACTTGTTCACCTGACAATGCGGGTGGAGCTCTACGATGTTCGGTGTCTCCATTGAATGCTTTTCTCCACCCACGGTAGTGATGTTTAGAATGTAAGAATCTACGATGACCGAGAAACACATTCTTCTGGCAAAGTTCCAATCGAATCGTATCGGTTCCGTCTTCACAAACAGGACACGCACGTTGACCTTTAATGCTATACCCAGATAGATTCCCGTATGCTGGAAAATCATTAATTGTGCCAAACAACATCGCCCTTAAATTGAAACTTTCTTTCCTATATCCATCATAAACCTCCACACCGTTCTCCCACAAAATCTTTAAATCTTCGATCAGAGGTGTCAAGTATACGTCTATGTCATTCCCTGGTTGTTTAGGCCCAGAGATTAACATAGATAACATCATGTACTTACGCTTCATACATAGCCACGGAGGTAGGTTATAAATCATAAGAATCACAGGCCATGTGGTATGTGAGATACTTTGAAGACCATGTGGGTTCATTCCATCAGTAGATAATGCCAATCGAAGGTTTCTTGCTTCTGATCCAAACTTAGGATAATGATTATCAATCTTCGACCACTGTGGTGAATCAGCCGGATGCCGATACTTTCCATCAATAATTCTTTCATCTGCATGCCAAGTAAGATGTCTTGCATCAGTTTCACTACGAAACATGCGCCTAAATCTCGGAATTATCGGAAAATACCATAAGACTTTTGCGGGAGATAATCTTTTCTTATATCGAGACAAACCGCATTTAGGGCACTCAGTTAACATTGCATATTCGTTACGAAACAAAATGCAATCGTTAGGACAAGCATGTATCTTATCATAGCTCATGCCAATAGAGCACAACATTTTTTTTGCCTCATAGGTTCGATTAGGAAGAACATTATCATCCGGTAGCATTTCTCTCATAAGGGCCAACAACTCTGTGAAACTTTTATCCGACCATCCATTGCCCGCCTTTAAGTTGTACAACTTTAATACCGCAGAAAGTCTTGAGAATTTAGTGCAACCTTTGTACAACGGTTTCTCTGCATCGCTTACCATCCTCTCAAACATTTCAGGACAATCATGAAGATCTTCTTCCAGTGCTTCTACAATCTCTTCAACTCGATCACAATCGTATGTTTCCGTGTCTTTGTCGTATGAAGCATAGGTCGTATTACTTTTTCCACTCGATTCAACATTCTCGTTAATTTTCTCACCATGAAATATCCAACACTGATAACTTTGATCAATTCCATGCCTCAGCAAATGCGATTTCAATCCATGTGCGTCAACCTTACTAATATAACAACAACGCAAGCAAGGACAATGCATTCGTCTGGGGTTTTCAGCGTGTTGAACAGCATACTTAACGAATTCCGCAACCCCACTCTCGTACTCTTTGGTCATTCGATCGGCACAGATCCATGTTTTATCCATGGTTTTCCTACTTATTAAAGTAAACAATTAATCCAGACGAAAATACATAACTAAGGTAGTATCTTTGAATATCCTAACAATTATAAAGTTCAATTCATTTTAAACTTCAAAAACCTATACATAACCAATGTTAATATAAACTTCAATAACGTATCCGATACGCCAATATACCAACTTTAATTACCTCATCACTTTCATTTTTTATATTACAAGAATCAAACTTTTTCTATTACAATATACCTATAACTATACCTATAACACGTTAATTTTTCTATAACTAACTTTAATTTTCTATTACAACATTATTACTTATCAAACATAACAACTTTAATTACCTCATCACTTTCATTTTTTCTATTACAAGAATCAAACTTTTTCTTCCATTACTTTTCTCTTATCAACATTATTCTATTATCAACATTTTTCTATTATCAACATTATTACTTATCAAACATAACAACAACAATGTACCTTATGAACTCAGTTTTTACAAACTCAGTTTTCTAATCAAACATAACAACAACAATGTACCTTATTGTTTTCCTTACAAACATCAACATTTTTCTATTGTCAACTTCTAAACTCAGTTTTTATGAATCAAAACAACTTCAACAAGAATAATACACTAAACTCAGTCAACAAGATTATGCACATTCTCAACATTAGTAAACTACCGCAAGATTATAAACATTCTCAACAAGATTATAAACATTCTCAACATTCTCAACAAGATTATACAGTAGAAACGAAGAAATGAAGAAATATTGAAGAACATACCGCAAGAAATGAAGAACAGTAGAAACGAAAAACGAAGTCAACACCCAAATGTCGAGACACGTACGATTCTTCAAACACGTTCAATGATTGAAACCGAAAAATGGAAGTGTATTCGTGTTCGCTGTTATGGTTTTCGCTGATAGGGTTTCAACGTTCGCAGGAGGGAAAACAAAAGAACAGAGAACGAAAAGCGTTGTTATGTTTTGGAGTCTGAAATTTTATTTTAATTAGACCTTAGACAGCGCTTTTGTGGAAAGCGCTTTCTAAGGTATGCCGTAGACAGCGCTTTCCAAAAGCGCTTTCTAAACCCCCCCTTAGACAGCGCTTTTGGTTTTAATTTTTTTTTTAATTTAAAGACTTTAGACAGCGCTTTATCAAAAGCGCTGACTAAGGTCTATATTTAAAAGCGCTTTCTAAAAGCGCTGTCTAAGGGGGGGTCTTAGACAGCGCTTTTAGAAAGCGCTGTCTAAGACCCCCCCTTAGACAGCGCTTTCATTATTTTTTTGGAACATTTTCCGTGTTTTATTTTAATTTTAACCTTAGACAGCGCTTTCTTTTAAAAGCGCTGTCTAAGATGCGCTGTTAAAAGTCATTTTTGGCGTAGTGTATGAAAAAGATAAATTATGAAGGATTTTACAAAATTATCCTTCATTAATGATACTGGAAAGACAAATTAATATAATTGAAAGGAGAGAGAATAATAAAATTTAAGGGTATAATAGGAAAAATAATATTAATGATTCATTGGTATTATAAAACGACTTATATTGTGGTACAAAATATTTTTCCAAAGTGACATATAATAAAAAACGGAGGTAGTATTAACCTGTGTCTCAATAGGCTCATGTTAAAAAACTCATAAATAGAAAATTTATTTGAAAAAATAAATAAAATTATTAATTATAAATTTTTAATAAATTCAATACACAATTTTTAAAAATTTGTTTCTTTATTTATCTCTTAACTTATGCCCTTAGGGCATAAGTTAGCATTATCCTTACTTTTAAAACGTTGATGGGTACGGGTCGGCCCACAAACTCATTGATCCAACTCAATCCAATCTATAAATTATCCGAGTCCATTCGTCTACGGATATATCCAATTCAACCTAACACAACTCGTATAGTTTTGGTTCGAGTATCGAATTTGAGTTTTGCAATCCGCAGATCCGTTGACCCTACCCATTGATGTGACTTTAATAATATTTTATTATTTTTATTATTATTTTAAATAAAAATATAAAATTAATATCTCACTAATAATTATAATTTTTTTAAAAAAAATTATTCTCCACCAATAATACTATTAGACCAATAAATTTACGTAATTATAAGATTAAGGGCTCGTTTGATTGAGTTTTGATTTTCTATTTTTAAAAATGATTTTATAAATCAGTTTTAAAAAATTGTTTTTAAAAAAACTAATGGAATAAAATCTGTTTGGTAGCTCTGTTTTTAAAAATCGTTTTAAAAATTTAAAAGTTAAAAACTTGTTTGGAGAAATTGTTTTTGGTTTCTAAAATCTAAAAATTGAAAATTTTATAGTTTTTAAAAACTATTTTATAAATCAATTTTAAAAGAGTTTTGAAGAAAAACAATAAAATAAAACATGTTTGGTAATTCTACTTTTAAAAATCGTTTTAAAAAGTGTACCACTTTTCCTTGTTTTTTCCTCATCATAATTTCCAAAACTAAAAACCAAAAACCAAAACCTCTAAAACCTGTTTTAGTTTTTTAGGGCCTGTTTGAAACACTTTCCAATTTTAGTTCTTAAAATTTGTTTTTCAAATCTATTTTAAAAAACTATTTTTAAGAAGAAAATTAAAAAAAAAATTGTTTGATAAGGTAATTTTTAAAAACTGTTTTAAAAATATGAAAAAGAAAAAACTTGTTTGATAATCTAATCTTTTAAAATCACATTAATGTTATTAATGAAAATTATAAATTTTTTATGTTTTGTCTTCAAGTTTTATAATACTAAAAACTAAAAAGTGAGAAGGAAAACACAACTAAACTATTTCACTTTTTTACTTCTAAAAACTGAAAAATAGAAAAGAGTTTTTAAAAACACTTTTGCAAAACATTATATTCAAACAAGTTTTTAAATTTTAAATTTTCAAAAACTAAAAAAGAGTTTTTAAGATGCATTTCAAACAGGCCCTTAGTTTTTAAAACTCTCAATAGAGAATAGTTTTCAAAAACAATTTTATAAAATTAGACTACCAAACAAATTTTCTTATTTTCAAATTTTAAAAACTAAAAAACAGTTTTACAAAATCAAATCAAACAGTTTTATTTTTTTAGTTTTTTCTTATTTTTTTTATTTTCAACTTATTTATTTTATGGAAATAACGTATCTTTTTGAACTTTATACTATTATAAAGTGTTATGTCGTGTTGATGAATTTTATTAGATATTATATGATGTGTTTCATTGAATTTGAGTGTTATAAATGAATATGATTGTATTGAGTTGTGTTATATTTTTTTAAAATCGACAAAAGGAATCATAAAAAAAAATAGATTTTTTATTTGAATCATAACGAGTCGGTTTTGACAATGAAATTGTGGGTTGCACGACGGACTCAACTCATTGAAGTTTGAACGAGTTGGATAACGGATTGGGCAAAACCCGATCCAACCCAACCCGCGTACACCCTTAGAAATATCGATGTCATACTTATAATATTTTATTTTTATTATTATTCAGTTATGAGTAAAACTTATGATTTTTTTAAATATTAACATTATATATATATTTATAATATATATTTATGTATTTCAATTACTTTGTTATTTATATCTTGAATTATTTTTTATTTTTTAAAAAAATTATAATAAAATATTTTATTTTGAATCTTACGATTTGATTTTTCACTCATGCATTTAATAAAATACTCTTATATTTTATTAATGTCCTTGTTTTGGATTTTTTGAAAAATGTCACATATCATACCCGTACTTTGTATTTTTTAATTAATTTTTTTAAATAAAATAAATTAATGGTTATAATGTATTTGTAAACTCGTATAATGAATTATATATAGATGAGTGCAGTGACTGCATCAAGTAGTGATTGTAGTGAAATTTAGTATCTGCAAGTTGCTTCTTAAGATAATATTTTTTCACTACCAAAAAACAATTCTCATAAACTTAAGGAGGTTCATACAGACGGTCAGTAAAGTCGTAGGCATATAGCTCTTATATAGAGAAAATTATTGTCGGTATATGTTAGGTTGATAATTATATATATTGTCAAATAAGCATATATTTTAAATTACTTATATAATTTGACACTTTAAAACATTTTGATTGAATGTATATGTAATATTTTTTTACATTGAGAGTACATTACTATTAAATTTTTTATTTTAATCCAAAAAATCTATGAGATTGAATTCATATTCCTAAACCAAATTTCAATAGTTCTGAAATCACTCCAATCCTTATTGAAGCTTCATCGCCTCCATAGCTTTTTTCTTTGGCCATCTCCAACATTATCCTTATGTTTGAGCTCCACCATTACCCTCTTCGTGCACACATCCTTTTAAATTTGAAGAACAACCACACAAGCACTACCGTACTTTTGATTTTGCTAAATCATCGTTCACTTGCGAAAACATTGTTGCAACGTCCTTACCCTAAATTCCCATATTTTTTTTACAATTTCCAAAACCCTAACACATTCACGAGCTACCTCCAAATATTTAAGCCTCAAATTGAAAATCTAGCTTAAATCGTTGATTAATCTTCATTCCCATATGGTTTCCTCTTATATTCATATTTGTTATAGATGTTCTCGGCCTACCTTGACGGTATTGTACGTCTTCACCCCTCATCCTAGACAACACATTTGATATCCTCTCTCGGGAACCCTAATTCTTTCTCATTTCACATCAAGATTTGTCTCACGTGTTTTGGTTTCCATCTCACTCATATTGAACCTTTCCACCTTTGTAGCGACAATGGTTTGTTAAAACCAATCGTGCCATGAAGAACAAAGTGAAGTTCGCGGATGACACCACTCTAGCGACCAATGGGATCGGTGATGTTTTTATCATGAGAAGGGATGTTGGACGTTCCTTTATCAAAGATGTCTTGTATATTCCAGGAATCAAATGTAACCTTCTAAGTATTGGAAAATTGTTTGAGAAGGGTTACAAGATTCATATGGAAAATAAGGGGCTAGCATTATGGATGCAAAAGGAGCTTTGGTCCTTAAAGCGCATATGGCTGCCAATAGAACCTTTAAGGTTGAGCTAAAGGTTATGGAGCATAGATGTATTCCTATTGTAGCAAATAGAGAAGGGTGGATATGACATTATCGTCTTGGGCATCTCAATTTTAGAGATCTCAAAGACTTACAAAAGAACGGAATGCTAACGGGACTGCCATCAATCAATATACCGACTGAAATTTATGAAGAATGTGTGCAAGCGAAGCAACATAAGGATAAATTCAGCAAGGATGCAGATCATAAGACCAAGAATCACCTTGAGATGGTGTATTCGAATGTGTGTGGATCGATGCAAGTAGATTCCATTGGTGGTAATAGGTGCTTTGTCACATTTATCGATGATCATAGTAGAAAACTATGGACATACCTAATCAAGAGAAAGGATTGGGTATTAGAATTGTTTAAGAATTTCAAGTCCATGGTTGAGAGGCAAAGTGGTCAAAACTCAAAAAGCTCAAAACGGATGGTGGAGGAGAATATGTATCAAATGACTTTGGGAGGTTTTGTGATTAAGAAGGGATTGTACATGAGGTAGTACCACCCTATACACCGCAGCAAAATGGTGTAGCCGAAAAGAAGAATTCATCAATCATGAACATGGTGAGAAGCATGCTAAAGGGGAAGAACTTGTCGAAAGAGTTATGGAGAGAAGTGGTATCCACAACTGCCTATTTGTTGAGTAGGTGCCCTGCAAACAAGCTCGAGAATGTAACATCGGAGGAAGCACGATCGGGATTCAAATCGAATCTAAACCATTTGAGAGTTTTTGGTTTTGTTGTATACCGACATGTTCCGGGATAGCTTAGAAAGAAGCTTGATGATAAGGGAAAACTGATGATATGTGTAGGATATCACTCTACTGGTGGTTATAAACTGTTTGATGCTGTAAATAGGAGAATCATGATCAGTAGGGATGTCGTAGTCAATGAATTGAAGCAAGTGCAGCAGGGTGTAACCGGTTACCAACAAACGTTAACCAGTTACATGCATGCGATAACTAGTTATATGCAGGCGGAAACCAGTTACCAAAAGGTTGTAACCAATTACAACTTTGAAATCTCCAATTCTGAAGAAAGGGGAAGTGCCGAACTACCTCTCTTCGAAGCCCGAAATGAGGAAAATGTCAGAAGGTCAACAAGGCATAGGGGTTTGCCTCAAATAATCCAAGATTGTGAGATATTCTGAGACAACGAAGTCAATGATGATGGTGATTTCGTCCATTTTTCACTTATGGTCGAATCTGAATCTGTTAATACGGAAGAGGCTTTAAGTTATCCAAAGTGGATTTGTTCTGTGAAAGAGGAGTTAGAATCCATTGAGAAGAACATTAATTGGGAGTTGGTTGATCTACCAAAAGGAAAGAAGCTAATTGTTGTGAAATGGATGTCCAAAGTGAAAGAAAATCTCAAGGGTGAGATAATCAATCATAAGGCTCGATTGTTGGCAAAGGGTTTTTTGCAAAGAGAATGCATAGACTTTGAAGAGGTATTTCCATCGGTTGCTATGATTGAAACCATTAGGCTTGTTGTTGGTATTGTAAATAACCATAATTGCCTTATATACCAAATGGACATCAAATATACGTTTTTGAACATACCGCTTGAAGAGGAGGTATATGTAGGACAGACCTCTGGTTTTATTGTGAGAAACCAAGAGTTAAAGGTCTACAAGTTGAAGAATGCATTATATGGTTTGAAGCAAGCTCCAAGAGCTTGGAATAAAAGGATATATGGCTTCCTAAAGGATGTTGGCTTTAATAAATGTGTATTCGAACATGGAGTGTATGTGAAGATGGATACGGGTGAATGAGTAATTGTCCTTTGTCCATATGTAGACGACTTGTTGATGACGGATATAAATGGAAAGGGTATTTCAAAGTTCAAGAGTGAACTTATGAAAGAGTTTGAGACGACTGGCCTTGGTCTCATGACATACTTCCTTGGTATTGAGTTCCACAAGTCCAAAAGGGGACTGCTCATGCACCAAAGAAGATATGCTCTTGAGATATTGAAGAAGTTTGAAATGGAAAATTGCAATGTTTTCGTTTCTCCAGTTGAACTAAGGATGCAGTTGTTTAAGAATTAGGATTACCAAGATGTTGATCCAACTCAGTATATGAGGTTGATTGAATCCTTGCGTTACTTGTGCAGTACGCGACCGAACATGGTGTTTAGTGTCAATATTGTTGGTTCTATGTGTTGGCATCAATTTTGGTAAAACCTAGAATGTTCACAAGTTGTCACAAGTGTTGTCTTGACATAAGATAACATGTACCTGCAGGATGTTTAAAATGTGATTATGCAGGATTTTTACTGAGATGTCAGACCCGATGTCATAACATCTGTATATAGAACATTCAGTCTGAATGTTATGTATTATGTGATTGCATTTTTAATGCTAATATATGTATGATTGATGAGATGATTGAACGCGCTATCAATCAGTAATTACAACTAGATTGACTTATTTTCCAAAGAGATATAATCAACTGTCATGAGAAGATATGAATGGAAAATAGTTTTAGGGTTTTATGATGTCCAAGTCCAGGCAATTGCTTCTATATAAAGGACATGGAAAACCTGGTTTTATACACAAGAAATAACGAACGAAATATTGAGAGAGAATAAGGGTTTTAGTCTTGTGTGGTCGTGTGAATTGTAAGCCATTCAATTCATCCATAGATGATTGAATTGGTCTGATTTTTGAGCTGTAATTTATCCACTCTAAGCTTTGAAGCATGAGTGTGTGTTTACTTGATTGAAGCTTTTAAGTAAGATCAAGTATGTGTCTTTGAAGAGTGTTTTCTTTTCATTGTAATTCTTGTTTTATATCACTGTTGTGATTGAGGGGGAATGAGTAGGATCTCATATCTAAGAGTTCTTAGGTAGAAGTCACACGGGTAGAGATTAGGTGAAAAGACTGTAACTTGAAGTTGTTTACTGAGAGTCTTTGAACGGATTCTGTTTAGTGGATTTCCTTCCTGGCTTGCTAGCCCCCAGACGTAGGTGAGTTTGCACCGAACTGGGTTAACAATTGCTTGTGTCTCTTGCATTATTATTCTTTATCCTTTATCCTGTGTGTATTGTTTAGATATTAGTGTTGTGACATTACCTTCGACATCTCATATCTGATACCAGAATTTCAAGTATTATGAGTAGATTCATCGGGAGACCAAATGTGTCTCACTTAGAAGTTGTCAAGAGGATCCTACAATATGTCAAAGATTTTGTTGGCTGCAAAATTCTCTTTCCCGCAGCGGATACGGGTAGAAAATGCAATTTGCTCAATTTTACCTATTCCAATTAGTGCGGAGATAAAGATGATCAAAAGTATATAGTTGGATACATCTTTATGTTTAGTGCAACACCAATCTCATGGTATTTGAGGAAGGAACAGGTAGTTGTACTCTCATCTTGTGAGGTCGAGTACATTGTCGCTTCGTTGTGTTCGTGCCAAGTCGTATGACTTATGAATCTATTAGAGAAGCTGGGCAGCAGTGAGGGTGAGGCTGTCACACTCCTAGTTCACATTGTTTTCGTGATTAACCTTGCTAAGAATACAATTGGATAGGAAGGAGTAAACATATTGAGATGTGGTTTCACTACTTGAGAGAACTTGTTAGTGAATGAAGGTTATGATTGTGATATTGTAGAAGTGAAGACCAAGTTGTTGATTTATTGACTAAGGGAGTCATAAATGATGTGTTCAATAGGTTGAAGATGAGCATATGCAATGAAGATTTGCAACACTTGAATTAAGATGGTGTGTTGATAGTTATTCAAGTGTTGTAACCGGTTAACACGGGGTGGTAACCGGTTAGAGCATGGTCAGAAGCTCATCGAAGTAGTAAAAAATAGTTTATTTTGTTGTTGTAACCGGTTAACCTGTGGCGTTAACCGGTTACTAGTGAAGGGAATTTAATTTGATGTCAGGTGTAACTGGTTAACCAATTGGTGTAACCAGTTACGAGTCCGAAAGTTGTATTTTTCTGTTATTTTTTACTTAGTCATTTTGTTTGTCAATCATATTGTAACTCTTGCATAAATGTATATGATGCATTCTCATCTTAGGTTAATGCAATCATAACTTCTGACCCTCAATTCTCTCTCTCTCTCCTCTCTCTCTCCTCTCTCTCTCTCTCTCTCTCTCTCTCTCTCTTCTCTCGCTCTCTCTCTCTCTCTCTGCTCTCTCCTCTCTCTCTCTCTCTCTCTCTCTCTCTCTCTCTCTCGCTCTCTCTCTCTCTCTCTCTCTCTCTCTCTCTCTCTCTTCTCTCTCTCTCTCTCTCTCTCTCTCTCTCTCTCTCTCTCTCTCTCTCTCTCTCTCTCTCTCCTCTCTCTCTCTCTCTCTCTCTCTCTCTCTATATATATATATTATATATATATATATATATATATATATATATATATTATATATATATATATATATATATATATATATATTATATATATATATATATTCACATCCAAAAGTTTCCCCACCATTATTCACCAAACTTGTGGTGTCTTGTTCCAACAAATATGTATTGGTTTAAATATGTATAGGTTTTCTTGGTAGAGGTTTTGTGTTTCCCAAATGTCATTATAAGTATTGTAAGATTTATACATTTGATTTTGTCAACAATGTAAATTTGGTATTCTGTATTATGTTCGGTATAAAATATAATTTGATATGATTTTGTCACAAAATTTGTAGTGTTTGTGTTAAAAATGATACAAGTCAGTCAAATGAGATTTAAAACAAATAATAAATGAAAAAAATAGGTTAAACCCCTGGATTAATTATAAAAACCAATATAAACACTAATATTTTTTGCTCGACTATTAACAAAAACTTAGAGGTATATGGCGCGCTACATAATTTTGAAAAAAAAATAATGTTATTGGGAATCGAACCAATAATATTTTTAACTATCCTTTAAATTATTCAAAAATAAAAAAGATAGAGTAACAAATTTTTATGTCCGTCGTTAAATCATTTGTCTTAGTTAGATAAAATCACTCTCTCGCCCCGAGTAAAATAGATATATTTGTAGGTCTTTTTCTTTTCTTGCAGAGATATTTTATCAATACCATTATATAAAATTGACCGTGTTTAATTAATTTAATTCTTAACGATATAATGCATAATATTGTATCACCAAATCCTATTTTAACAACACGGAAGTTTATAAATAAAAAACATGCTTAGTCACACTACCACTATAATATTGACGCGTACATGTTTATTTAATTCTTAATAAAGTTCCATAGTACATGTTCAAATAAAAGACAAAAATTGAGATGGCAAAAAATGCTTTTATTACTTGTCTTTGTGGATAGTTGTTGACCCTAAGAAGCAAAAGAGGAAACGAAACCTTTCACCAATGCAATGAAATTCTTTGCCTTAGATGCCTCGAAAAACTCAACGCCATGAAAACCTCCTTCTTGAAAATCTATCACCACTTCCACACCCTTCTCCTCCATCAATTTCACTAATTCCTTACTGCGATCCACCAACGGATCTCCACTGTTCATACTCACCAACACCTTCCATTTTTTATCCTTAATCTTCTCAAATTTTTCATCAACACCGTTCCCAGCCGTTAGATTGCAATACTGATGATCACGGTTAACTCCAATTGGTAATGCTAATTTCCATATCAAATCACTAACACGAAGAGGAATAATATGATCATTCTCTAGTCTTAGTTCAGATTCAGTCCTATGCGTCCCACCAAAAAATGGTTGACGCAATATCAACCCTTGAATTTTCAAGGGCTCAAGATCTTCCACATTTTCAACCACACGTAGTCCTGCATGGTAGGCAATCGTAGCTCCAGCACTATTCCCCATTAGAAAACATTTAGAATAGTCAACGTATTTAATCAACCATTCATCTTCACTAGATCTGATCATACTCAACGCCTCCATGGCGTCATCGTATGCGGCCGGCAACCGGTGCTCCGGTGCGAGGCGATAATCTACCGATGCGACAACTGCTTCAACGGTGTCAGCCATTTCGACACAGAAATCATGGAATAAAGTGGAGGCTGCACTTGTTAGGATGAAGCCACTTCCATGGAAGAAAACAATAAGTGGTAGACGTTTGTTGTTTTGGTTTGAAATTGTTGCTTTTTTAGGTAGGAATAGTCGAAGCCAAGTTTGGTTTGAATTATTGATGGTGAGATCTTTGGTTAGAACAGAAATTGCGAGAGTAGTGTCGGATGAAGGTGAAGTGTGTGGATCTTCAAGATTTCGAGTTAGTGTGTCGTTGGGATTATGGTGGATTTTGAGAAATTGGTAGGGATCAGTTGTTGTTGATGGTGGTTGCAAGGTTTGATTAGACATAGTGTGTTGTAGTCTATGGTGAGAAATGGAATGAAATGTTTAGAGATTTATTGAAGAAATATACAGAGTGTTTGACTCATAAATTATTTTTTAATTTATTTAATGTAGGAGAATAAATGAGAGACTTTTAGTATATAAAGTGGGATATGGATCCTCGAATGTGGTTGAATAATCCTGCTTCATCTCAGCCATTCATTTTGGTCAAATACAAAAAGTAATTAATATTAGTTATTGCATAAATAATTAAGATTGGAGTAATATGAAAAACATGAGAGCAGTAAGAGAGGATTTGTGTCCATATAAAGTGTCATTGATCAATATACTTATATAAATATGTGATTTATGTGAAGGAAATTTGTCAACTACATCATTTATATCTAATTTATCTAAATTGGTGGAGACAAATCTTAGTATATTTACACTAACTTTAGAATTTATTTGTGCAATTATTATTCTGCAATCTTTATCTTGAGAGTAATCATACTAAAAAAGGTCTCATATTTTAAAGATGATCTTATCCATAGAGGATAATCTTTGTTACCAAAGATTTGGGGCCTGTTTGAAATGAATCTTAAAAACTCTTTTTTAGTTTTTGAAAATTTAAAATTTAAAAACTTGTTTGAATATAATGTTTTGCAAAAGTGTTTTTAAAAACTCTTTTCTATTTTTCAGTTTTTAAAAGTAAAAAAGTGAAACAGTTTAGTTGTGTTTTGCTTCTCACTTTTTAGTTTTTAGTATTATAAAACTTGAAGAAAAAACATAAAAAATTTATAATTTTCATTTATAACGTTAATGTGATTTAAAAGATTAGATTATCAAACAAGTTTTTTCATTTTCATATTTTTAAAACAGTTTTTAAAAATTACTTTATCAAACAAAATTTTTGTTAATTTTCTTCTTAAAAATAGTTTTTTAAAATAGATTTGAAAAACAAATTTTAAGAACTAAAATTGAAAAGTGTTTCAAACAGGCCCTTGATCTTCTCAATGTGATTGTTTATACTTGAATGTTGATCAAGGTGGTGCTTCATCAATATTAGGTGTCATATCCTTTATGTAATCAAAGGGTGCTTTAATGCTCTACATAGGTACATGAATGCAAGAGTTTGACAATGCGAGATGATGAACTGAACCAATTTAAAAAGAAATGGAGTTTAAGATTTTATGCGATGACCAAAACAAAATCATATCTTTAGAAGACAATAGGTTTTCCTAACCAACCTTCGTGAGCAATAAGTGGTAAGAAACAAAGCTAAACTTATAACTCAAGGTTATAGTCATCCAAAAGAATGTTTATGAAATGAGCAAGATGGGAGAACTCAAGTTTTTTCCTATGCATTAAAAAAATCAATGCACTGATGGATTATACATTCACCAAATTTAATGCACAAAAGAACTACTAAAGAAGTTTGATATGGTAGACTATAAGCCTATGGAAACTCCATTGCACTCAAGTGTCACTCTATGCAAAGATGAAAGTAGCACTAAGGTATATCAAAAGGTGTGCAGAGGTATGATATGATCATGTATGTATCACACTGCTTTTATATCATTTAATTATTGTTAAGATAATTTTTAGATATTTGAAAGGGGTTACTAACATTGACTTATTTTTTTTCAAGTAAACAAATGATTGAAAGCTAGTTGGATTTTGTGATGCTGATTATGCTCAAGATAGAATAGAAAGAGAAATCATCATTGAAAGATGTCAATTCCTTGGTGATAATTCTATCTCACGGGTATGAAAAAAGAACTACTACAAAATATACATTTCATAACAATTTCTTACTACGGACATTTATCCAACCGAAGTAATATATATTCATTAGACGTCTCATTTTAAAATCACTTTTCCGCACGGTTCAAATAAACAATTGTGGTGATACGTGAAGGACTTCCACACTTCGAATCCCAACACCAATAATTTTATATTGTTTCATTACAAATAGGGTGTGTTTCCTTAATTTTTATTTTTTTAATAAGAATTAAACTACTTTTCACCATGGTCTAAATTAACAACCGTGGTTAAATGTCAGGGGACATTTCACCACGGTTCCTTTTATCAACAATGGTAAAATGTTTTAGCGATATAATATAACTTAACTCACCTTATAGTAGATTGCGCTCTATATGTGAAACCCTAATGTCTCACGCCTTATCTCAATCTCACAAAATTTCAACATATCTTTACTAAACTCCAACATATTTTTACAAAAATCCAAGATAACTTCTCTAACTAGTATGGACCAAGGAAAGGTGTCATGATTCTTTTCAAGAAGGAAACATGAAACTCATTTCATCGTCTTCCTCTTCACATTTTCGGTATGTACGTGAAACATTTTCCAATATTCATTTTATGATTTATCTTGTTGTTGTTGTTAAAACAATTTGTCCTTTAGGGTTTTTGGTTTTTCTTGTTGTTAAGATGAAATTAACGGTTTTTATGTTGTTGGTTTTTATTTGATAGTTAACTTCTCTAACCAGAATCACACTATTTGACTAAATCAGTCCCCGACAATGGCGCCAAAAACTTGATCTGTTTCGTGACTGTATATAAAATATAGTCTATCGGATACTTGACTGCAAGTGCACAGTCTAGTCGTTTTAGTTTTAAAATATATCGAACCCGCAAGGACCGATGGTCAAACTAATGTTATCGATGTTACTATGTTTAGCTAAGGCGGTGATTTTTAGAGGTTCGGTTCAACAAAAATTAAATCTAAAGAAAATTAAGTTTTAAAGAAAATATTAATGAAGGGATATCAGTATGCAACGCATTAATTGTCAGGGATTCGATAAGTCACCGGTGTATATTTTAATTACCAAACACCTTACAGTAGAAAATACTCATTTAAAAGGCTTTATCTCACACTCTCGTGATTGTTGACTCAGACTATACTTTTAAGTCAGAATGTATGCTCTCGCTGTCCCATTTGAAGTTAAAAATACTTTTTGAAAATAAATAAGTTCTAATTTCTTTTAAAGTGCTCTCGCTATTTTTAAAATCAATGCCTAGTTTTTACTATCCAATTCGACCCTCACGCTCTCGCGATTGTCAGTTCTAACCTTAGTTAATTTCCCACTCTCGTGGAAAAACCGTATTAAATATCTTCTCACTCTCGTGACAAAGTTAATTAAATTCAAATTAAAAATCACAGCCAGAAAGATTATTTTGAGAAAAGAAGTTTACACCAATTATTATTAAATCCTGTCTAATTAAATTGTTTACATACCGATACCGGTAGTTTAGCCGGACATGTTAAATAATGCAAACACAGACGAACATAAACAATTTAACAATAAAGCAAACATGATTATTTAATAATAAAGCAATAATAATAATTGAATAAAAAACCTGGAACTTTGATTAATTGAATAGGTTGAATCTTGAAGTACTTGAGCAGTCCTCCACAGGTCGGTAGGATTCTGCTTCTTCGATACAAATGCTTAAACTAAACTAACTAAGTTGCAGTAGTTCCCCAATGTAGGAAACTACTACTTTTGGCTAAGTGAAAAACGGAAAGGAAAAAAAGGGAAAATCAAAGCTCTGAACGGAAAGGTAAACAAATTGCAGTAAAAGAAAATAATGCTTGCTGAAGAAAAATAACGTGAAGACAAAATTGCAGGAGCGAAAAGAAAAAAAACAGAGAGATAGGACGAGCGAGCGAGATCTTTGGAAGTTTCCAACTTCAATTCTTTTATAATCTCTCTTGGTCTTCGTGCTTGAGAAAAGTAAGGAGGACTTAGTTCAGTGAGGGATTCACGGGAAGGTGGTTTATGGAGCGAAGACTGGGTTGAGTTGAGGGTGACGTGGACCACTTCTGTTTGAAACTGATTTTGCATACGTGACGGTCGTGATGGACTTGTGGTGTTCGTCACACTTAAGGGTAGCGTGACGACCGTGATGGTGTGTGACGGTCGTCATATCCACAAAGTTCATATTTTATGATTTTTCTGCTGTTTCTCTTTTGTTTCTTCTTCTTTTCATTCCTTTTTCTATACTTTGCTTATTTAAGCATGGGAATTAAAATACCTGCAAAAATAACTTGAATACTTGCGGAATAATCGGAATATAAATGAAAACGATACGATTTTTGAATATAAATCAAGGCAAATATACGATACATTTTCACGTTATCATTGATACAAGTAAAAGTTTTTTATTAATGTTGATTTATATAATTGTTTTTTGTTAATACAAGTAAAATGTTTATGTTATCGTTGTGGTTTTTGTTAGTTATGCATATTTTTCTTGAGTTATGTTGTTGTTTTTATTGATACAATTAAAAGCTTTTAGTGGCTGTTGATGTTTTAGTTGAGTTATATATATGTCTTTTTTTGTTGAGATATGTAAAAAAGTTATGTTATTGTTGTGTTTTTTTGTTAGTTATATTTTTTTTTATATAGGTAAAATGTTGCGTTATTGTTATTATTTTTGTTATCCTATGTTGTTGTTGATAATTTTATTTCTTTTGCATCTTTCATTTCATTCAGCCCAACATGTCTAGAGCACATAATAGAAGATACAATTGAGTTTATCATATCGTATGTTGTTTGAGTATTTAACCAACCATTCAATCAAAATATAACATGTCATATTGAATTAGAAAATAATAATATAAAAAATTAAGTTATATTTTAAGACAACATGTATTATTTGATGTTTTTTTGAGCTTTCTATAATCCATTATCCATATCTTGCTCTTTAACACTTAGAATTTGGTTCGATACTTCTAATTTTACAATCAACACTATCTTTTCTACTAGTTCATTCTACAAAGCATCAAATTTGTGAAGAAATTATAATTCATTATGATGATGATGATGATGATGATGATTATGTTGATGATGATGATGATAAATCAGAGTTTCTCAACAAATTTGATACTCTGTAAAATAAATTAGTAGAGAAGAAAGTGTTGATTGAAGAATTAGAAACATTGAACCAAATTATAACTATTAAAGCGCGATATATGGATAATGAGTTTTAGAAAGCTTGAAAAAAATTGATTTGCGTAAGTTGTTCTTCAAATACAACTTAATTTTTCATATTATTATTTTCTAAATCAAATTTAAAGATTATATGTTTAGTAATCAAATGGTTGAACAAGCATTCCATATGAGTTATAATAAACTTAAATTTATATATTATCATAGTTGGAATCTACAACCGTGGTGAAATGTTGTGTGCTAACAGTTTCACTACGGTGTAACTTACAACTGTGGTTAAATGTATAAATCCCCCAAAATGTTGGTGTTGAGTATCAAACCCATGACCATTTCACCTTATACTATAAATGGTTTTTTCAATTGTGCTGATAGGTTGTGCGCTATTCTATTTTTACCATAGCTACTAGCTCATTGTGATAAAGAGGTCAGTTACTAAAACACTATTCGTTACCATAAACCTCTAACCGTGGTAAGATTATTCTCCCAATCGTAATGAAAAGTTATTTTTGTAGTAGTGAGGAAATAAAAAATTGCATTGTCCACAGAATAAGCATAATACATATCAGTTGCAAGATGTAACACATAACTTCTTTGGATGAAGAATCAACTTAAATTTTATCAAATAAAGGAAAGTAAGATCTATATTTAGTGTGATAAAACTTTTTCCATTTTCTTATCTAAGAATTACATTCTTAACTCTAGAGAAAAACACCTTGAGATTAAACATCACTTCATTAGAGAATATGTTCAAAAAGTAATTTTAGACATAAAATATTCTGATATAGAACATGAATGAGATGTCATATTTACAAAATCCTTAGTTGAAGATAGATTCAAATTTATATAGAAGAATTTATATATTCTCTTTGTAAAATAATGATTTATGAAGTCAATAATGTAAATTGGCTTAAATCTAATCTTATTAACTGAAAAAAAACAATTTGATCACTAAGATTTTATACATTCATAATTGCCAGAAAGAAGATTCAAATAACTGAATCTATCACACACCTATGAATACACTATAAATCACTATGAGCATATAAAAAAACTAATAACATGTGTTTCTCAAAGACATAATCCTAAGTCATGCAAATTTATAATAGAAAAATAAAGAGATAGAGAAAGATAGATTTGTGCATCTGGTTTATACTAATTCAACACATTCTTCCTAGCTAGCGTTTTGTATAGTCTTCAATGGAGAACCTTTGAAGATTCTTTAGGTTTTCTACTATTATTCAAATTAAAATACAAGATTTTTTTATACAATGGATAATCAACACAACATTGAACACTTCAAGCCAAACGATGATTAATCCAACACATGTATGAATCTAGATTTTCTTTATAATGTAGTTGCACACTAAAAGCTGTCAAATTCACAAGATTTTCACTAGATCTTTAACCAATTGCATTCTAGAACCAAATTTTTATGCTCCAAGCTTCCATCCACAACAATCTTCACCCAACCTACTAAAATTCTCTTGTTCGAGCCTTTTTTTTCTACTTAAAGATCTTGGAAACTCCCAAATTCGTTCAAAACAATCTTCACTTGCACCACAAGAAAAACAAGGTTTTGTGACACATAGATTGTGATGGTTCCTTGAAAACCACCCTATTTTTTAGGTTACGACGACTTCCAAGGAAGTTTTGGGTAACCTCCCTTTTATTTAAAAAAAAAATTATAAAAGCCATGATAGTTGGTACCTCAACTTCCCTAAACCCTAAGTTGCAGGTGTTGATTCACTCGTCGTCCCACAAATATATACAAGGTGGACAACCACTCTTTGTAAAAGGCCACGAAGGTTGGTACCTAACTGGCCTTGTATTGAAACTGCCATGGTGGTTTAACCGTCATCCACCCTATTTTCCACATGCGCGCTAATTATTTGGCGAAATAGGGAAGACAAAAACACATAGTGAAAAACACATAACAAAAAGTATGAAAACTCATAATAAATAGACTATTTAATTAGTTTGCTTTTATGCTTCTAGGCTACGACGTGAATAGGAAAACTAAAATTGGAACCAAAACTAACAACATGTTAGTATATTGAAACCCTAAATTCCTTCTTTTTCTTCTACTTTTGCTTATTTTTGTATAAACCCTCGATCTCTTTTTCTTCTGGTTTTCTTTTAGGTTGAAGTTTTATTTTATTTTTGCATAAACCCTAACTGTATTTGTATCCTATCTGTATTTGTACTCTAATCAGACAGTGTGTATGATTTCTTTGTAATTATCGTTCATTTGGGGTTTTGAATGTAAGTTAATGATCCATAGTTTATGTGTTTGAATTTATCAAAATTCATGTATGTTGTTTTCATAGTACATACACCACTTATCATTTGTTGGACTCAACTATTTCACTCAATCTTTGAAATCTATGCCACAACATTGACGCAAAACAGAGGCTAACTACCATGTAACATCAATTTTCTTTGTTTAGCGTTCGTTGTTGGTTGATGCTCTGGCAGAGTTTTCTTGCAGTGAGAACTTTCATTTATAATCGACACACATACTTATTTGTCTTTGTTGGATGCTATTTTTTCACATGGATGTTTTAATACATCATATGTTAAATGATCATGTTCATATTATCTATGTTTATAAGGAGAACATGTTTTGGCTAGACATATCTACTAATTTTGCTCATGTCAAATTTTTTCTCTTTAAATTTATGTTATCTTAGGTTGTGTGTTGAATCATTTTATATTTCGGTGAAACATGAGAATTTTAAAATGGTGAAGTATCGGTACCTGGTACGCACATGTATCGGGTACTCGTACTATACTCGTGGTACTTCATTTTTTTCTCATTAATCAACTTTGAATAAAATTTGCGATTTTCTCATATCAATATAGTATATTTATGTGTTTTATTTTATTGTTATTATATTTTAACATTATTTTTTATTTTATTTTTCAAACTTTTATAGTGGTGTTTTGTTATGAACCTAACAATTTAGTTATATACTCGTATATTTTATAAGAAAAGATTTTTTTTATTAACGTATACCTTGATTTTTTTAAATGTCGTATCTCTTACTGGTAGTAATACCCGCACCAGATACAATACTCATACATATGCATATAGTTTATAATTTATGAACTTTTCGTATTGTCATGAAAATTTTAACTTTAATTCTCTTTTGCAAATTATAAATGTAAAAAAATAGATAATTGATTATTAATAACAACTAATAAATATGAAATAATTAGGCAAAATATCCTTTTTAGTCCCTTAACTTTATCTTAGGACCCATTTTGGTCCCTTAATTTTAAAAAGTGTCAATGTAGTCCCTTATATCTTCAAATAATGTCATTTAAGTCCTTTCCGTCCAATTTTCACAAACAGCGTAAATTTTTGCATTAGTGGCATATGACGTGGCAATTGTTCAAACACGTGGCATCTGTTCATTATCAAGGTCACCAAAAATCCAAGAAAATTTCCAAAATTTCACCTTGAGTTAGGATCTTGGTTGAGGTTTAAGATAGTTTACCACTAGGTCACTTCATGCTTGATGATTTTATATAAAAATGAGATATATATTTACATTTCTATTTTTCTTAAATACACTCTTCATCTTTCCATTCCCAGTCTAATTAATATCTAGTTCAGTCATATTGCATGGCACTAATATTGACAGAGTATATAAGAAATTGAATAGACAATATAAAATAAAGGGAATGAATCTATATCCAAATCATTTCCCGAGTTAGAGTTCTAAAATGTAACAATCACACATTTTGCATAACTAGCAAGCAGAGATACATTTTTAAAGAAAAATGGATAAGTACTTCAAGTATACAAGAACAACAAATAAAACAAGAACAACAAGCCTCTACCTTGATCCATCTTGGTTGAACAAAAAGATCATAGTTGTCAACTTCAACATCAATAGAAAATCATTTTGAAATGCAATTTGAAATCTCCTAACAACAACTTGTCTCTGAGGTGCAGCTTGTTGCTGTTGAGGATGTTGTGTTGCTTGCCCCTGATTTTCATCGACAGTAGCAACTTCAGAACTGGGCATAATATGATCGAAAATTCAATTAAAGAAAGTATTAATATTAATGAACTTATTGTTCCAAAAAATTAAATATATATTGTTTTGTTTTAAATGTCCATTTTGTTTATTTCTTTGAAATCACTTATCAGGTTTGGATATGAATTATTATTACATACACAGTGAAGCTCTGAATGACGCTCATGTAAAAGAAAAAGAAAAATCAAAGATGTAACCACAAACTTCAAAAACTTGTGTACATTTGATAAACAATCATATAAGAACGTCTTATTATTACCGTTACAATTATAATCATCTATTTAGTGTTTTGTTGTGTTATGCATGTGGGTATGTAAAAATGAAAAATAAATCGGCATAATGAATTTAATGTTTGGGAATGGGAAGAAGAAGGGTGTGTTTAAGAAAAATAGAAATGTAAATATATATCTCATTTATATATTAAATTATCAAACATGAAGTGGCTGAGTGGTAAACCATCTTAAACCTCAACCTATGTGTCCTTGGTTTGAAACCTAACTCAAGGATTTTTTTTTTGAAATTTTCTTGGATTTTTGATGACCTTGATGATGAACAGATGCCACGCGTATGAACAATTTCCACGTTAGATGTCACGCGTGTAAAAATTGAAGCCGCTTGTGAAAATTGGACGGAAAAAACTTAAATGACACTGTTTGAAGATATAAGGGACTACATTGACACTATTTAAAATTAAGAGACCAAAATGGACTCCGAAATAAAGTTAAGGGACTACAAATGATATTTTACCAAATAATTACCAATACTTTTTAATGTTTGTACATTAAACAAAATATTAAAAAATTTAATGAATAAATAACTAACATTGAAATAAAGAAAATTTGATTTATTATTATTTTACAAAGCTTGATTAATGTATTCCTTTAAGTGACCTCATAGCCCAATTTTCAAATGGTAAAATATATTAAGTGTGTGTTTGATTTTTGATTGACAAAAATTAATGTTAAGTGAATTGATTTTGTAAAATTAGTTTTGACTAATATTGAATGATTCATTCAATTGAACAATATAAGTGAATTATTTGAACAATAAAAATAAATTGATTTTTGTTTAGATATATTTATATAAAATTGAATTGAACAATAAATTTGTGTAAAAATCATATTTAAACTAAAAATTTATGAATTATAATTTTAAGTTAAATTAAATTATAAAGACAATCAATTTTAATCGAAAACAATTAAAACATATTAAAATAAAGAGTGGAGACCAATTGTGGTCTTTCACAAAAATTAAAGAGTATCTATTAATTTTTAGGGAAAAAGATCAACTACTACAAATAACACATGTCATGTTGGATGCAAAATAAATTTCACATCGGTTACAATACCGAGGTAACAAAGGGTGACATGAAAAGTGAGAACCGTAACCAAGGTCAATGGTTTGATCCCTAGCCATAACATATTTTTATTTTCAAAACTAACTAACACACACAACATACCTCTCAGTTTTATTCAATAACCGCGAAAATAAACTATGTTTGTACGTCAGTTTTTGACTTTAACCGATGGGCTTAATCAATTTTATTGCTATATAAATTTATTTTGATTCTCAGTTTACTAGCAGACCTGTGTCATTTTGTACACATGCAGAAACTATAAAATTGTTAAAGAATACCAAATTAACACAAAATACTAAATTAACACAGAATACCAAATCAGAAACAAATAAGAAAATTGATATTCCTTTTTTATACATAATTACAAATTTACATTATGGAAAAACCAAATGTACAAATTTACATTGTTGTCATCAATACATAATACAAAAGTTAGAGTTTTGCATATGAAAATGTCAAAACCTCTATATGTACAAATTCAGCTTATAACAAAAGAAAAACTATTGTTGTTGAAATTCATGACAAGATAAGAAGACACCAACCCAAATTGATCGGATGTCATCTATATCTTTTTGTGAGAATGATGTTATGTCGCTAAACTCCTATAATTGGAATAAAGTTTAAACTATGGTAAGTTAACAACAACAACATTAACTTAAGAAATATACATAAATTACATGTATATGGATTAAGCTAATACCTTACGCTTTGTTCATCCATTTGTAATGCCTCCGGTGACAATATCATGCATATGTTTCATAACATAGTATCCACAAGAATAGCCATCGGGTTGTCTTCTCGACTACAAATAATATTCATAGTTACTAATTAATACACACAAATAAAAGAATATCAAAAAGCACAAGGAATACTTACTTTTGGGGAAATATCATTGGCTTTTTACCAATTAAATTACGTTTCATTGCATTGTATCCCTCTGTCGCTCTACACATGTCGGTAAAAATTAAACATGCATAAAAACTATTCAAAACTAAAGGTCAAATTTGAATAAATACTAATACCACTTACCCACACAAAGCGTTTGACATAACTTCATTAAGGAGATCGTGCATAGAGCAAAGCATAACTACAATATTTTTCCTCGGACATATAATAATTAGTTTCCAATGATTACTGCATAAACATTCAGAATAATTAATAATATGTATAAAATTGATTTATAAATGAAAACATAAACTAATATATACTTACGAATTGTAAAACGGGGCCAAATAACATTATTTGTTCTCTTCTAACAACCTGTCTTTTAAGTAAACCTTGATATTATTTGCTACCGTACCACCATGAAGGCTAATGTTATTTGGATCTAAGAAAAAATACTTTCTTAAATCTCTTTCAACACACATCTCATGCAAGTACCTGGAAGAGTTAAATGTTTATTGTTAAATTAGGAGAACCTATGAATATAAATAGAAATGATCAATGTAAAAATTCTACTTACGAGCACCAGAATTGTAATATGGTAACGTCAAATTATTCACCTCCCTTCAAAAATTCCTTAATAGTAGACTTAGGAAGTACGTAATACTGACTTGAAATATGGCTTAATATAATACTCTCCCAGATATCTGGAAGACTCTCTACTATTATTTTTAGTCTCTGAATGTTATCTACTTGTTATGGTATGATTTCAAGATTGTCCTGGTGGGCATATCAAATTTCTTTTGTATTTATGCCACCCATTACTTTCTCCTGAATGTCCAACTGATTTGAATTTCTTTGGTTGAGTAAACCCAATAAACTCAATCTCTGCATCATAAAACAACATAAATACAATACAAAAATTAAAACACAAACAATAATAACAACAACATTCAACACAATTTTTTAAACTTATACGTCAAACATATCACGGGTACATTTCACGTATATCCTCTCATACTCTTCATCATTCGCCTCTTTCGCTCCACCTCAACCAACCTCTCTCACTTCTCTTGCTCCTTCTGGACCCGCTCTCGCACCTACTGCAACAACCTCTCAGTCTCCTCTTGCAATACCCTCTCTAGTTCCTCCATTTGCACCCTCTGACATTCCTCCTGATTCCATTTATTCCTTTCCTCTACCAACTTAACAACAACTATCTCTTCAATCTCTTCCTTACTGTCTACTTCTCTAGGTGATCAAGATCGTCCATAAAAACTTTTGAAGTCAATGCCTATTCCAAGACCACGAACATGCCCAAGATGCTCCTCGGTTCCAATCGCTTCAACCAAGAAGTCATAACAATCTTCTAGAATGAAGAGGACGATTATGGATCGTTCAACCAATGCATTCTACAACACATATAAAATTTTATCTTTACCAAGTTGATTTAACCAAAATAAATAAAATTGTTAAAAAAAGAATATGCTTACAATCTTTTCAGCCACTTCGCGTGTAGCCTCTGATGTGAACTCACCACATTTTCTTTGATGTGCCCTATTCCATTTCTCATGGCGTGCAGGTGGAGATGGAGTGCGATCAAGACTTATAGAATCACCCATCTCTTGTTCCAATTGTTTTCTTTTTTCTTCAATCATTTTCTTTTCAATGTTTGACATATTCTCCACGAGACAATCTATGTGGATAGACATTTCAAAATCTATTAAGCTTTCCTTTTTTGCTCTTAACCAAGAATTCAGGAGTGGTGTGAGACTTTACAAATTCCTCCCAACAATCCTGATCAATATACAAATACATCATGTATGAAGGTTTTTCTTTACTTTTAGGTGTTGGATGAGTAATATAATCATGAGTGAGCTATGTCTTAAAGCCCCTTCAATGCTCACCAGCATATGTAAGCACTTTCGTTTTCACCTCACTATCATCCAGACTAACATTAAACACCTATTATGTTTACACAATACAGTTGTTATTAGTATTAAACAAAAAATTAAATTATCATACACACTTGTAATTTTTTTTATAAAATTCAAAATAAATACTATAATATCGGTCCATAAGCTATTTTTCAAATCACCGTCAACGTTGTGCCAACTATCAATTAAAATACTCATTTTACTTCTACCATGTAACGCAATGTAATCTATAAAGTCCTCAACATTTTTACCATAAGTTTTGTCGGTTGCAACATCAACTCTAACCAGGTAGCGAATACCATTTTCGTGGACTTTTTTTACCTTGGTATCACTACAACAAACAAGACCTTAGACAGCGCTTTTTTTAGCCTTAGACAACGCTTTAAAGCGCTGTCTAAACCTCCGCTGCTAAAGGTTTAGACAACGCTTTTTTAAATCTTAAAAGCGCTGTCTAAGCCCCCCCCCCTTAGACAGCGCTTTGGCCAAAAGCGCTTTATAAGACCCTCTTATTTTAAATTTTTTAGGTATACCTTAGACAGCGCTTTTGAAAAGCGCTGTCTAAGCCCCACCCCCTTAGACAGCGCTTTGGCCAAAAGCGCTTTCTAAGACCCTCCTATTTTAATTTTTTTAGGTATACCTTAGACAGCGCTTTTCAAAAAGCGCTGTCTAAGCCCCCCCCTTAGACAGCGCTTTTGCCTAAAGCGCTTTCTAATCCCCCCCTTAGACAGCGCTTTTTACAAAAGCGCTGTCTAAGGTATACGAAAATTTTTGAAGCTTTTGTTTTAAACCACATTTTTTCCAGGTTTATAAACCAGAATTTCTACCTGTTTTCAACCAGATTTTGACAGACAATTATCACATTTTATATAAGCCATTTTGGCCTTTTTTCTACCAATTTTTGGCTAACAATATATATATATATACCAATTCAAACCAATTTTGCCTTAAATGTATCAAAATATATACAAATTTATGTACACATTTACAAGTCATAACATATACTACAAATGTACACATTAATTACACAAATTTATGAACAAACATTGAGCTTTATCATGAATTGACACCACTCCTCTTTGATTTCGTCCACTTGATCCTTTGTATAAAATGCACACTTGAATTCATCAAAGTACTACATAATAATATAACATATTTTGAATTAATTCCAACTATTTAATTATATGAGATATGTGTAAATATAAAAATAACTCATAAGTTAGAAATACATACATCGGTGGGAATCTTTAATCGGCCCAAAGCAAGAGTATCTCGCATAAACCTCAACATGAAATACCCGCAATCTATTTGATTACGTTGTTGAGGACACTACATATGAAAAAAAAAATATGGATTATAAATCCGCAGTTTTTGTGTACATGTTGTACTTGCTTGACTTTTAATCACAACATACCACATATAGGAAAATCAGACATTCAACCTTATGGAGAGAATTTAATATTTGAGGAAGGAATTAATAAAATGCTTTTGTAAGAACCTTTAGTTATGTGAGCCTTAAAAGACGTAAAACTTAGATTAACTGTCTTGTGGATTTTGAACGAGTATTCATACATCCATGTATCATAATTCTTATAAAAATGTATTTATCCTTAGACTTCCTATGTGAACTAGTTGTTTGAGGACAAACAATGATTCAAGAATGACAGAGTTTAATAATTCATGTTTTTGTCTTTTTTATACCTTTTTTATCCTTATTTATGTTTCAAATTCTCTTGATAAATAAATAAGAAAAAACAGATATGAAGTTTTTCTCTATATGGTTGTCTAATTCTATGATGTGACCATTGTATTTAATTTCACTCCTTATTAAAGTGTAAAGATAGAAACTTACAAGCTCAAGAAGAAATAGTACTTTTTGAGATGACATCAAAGGATATTCCATTTTGTTGAAGTTTCTGTTGGAGATCAGTAGGACCAAATACGATTCCAGGAGGGTAAACACCTCCTTTAGGTAGGTTTTTGCGCTGGCTGAGAAGAATGAGAGCACACTGAACAAGAATTATTGGGGTCGCTACATATCCAACTTCAGGTCCTGTTACTCTAGTTACAATTTCCATATCATGTTTAGTGTTTTCCTGTGAAGCAAGACTCCCGTTACTAAAACCGCGTCCGACAAACCACATCTTGAAAGATGCGCTTTCGACTTCCTCTTCAGAAGGGCCATTCTTCCTGAACCAACCAAGGCTAAATAAAGAAGGAAATTTCAAAAGAAGCCACCGTCCAAAACCAGTGCTTCCGAAAAGACCAATACAAATTCCAACCATGATAATTCTTAATATGCCAAACAAAGACTTTGAGCCTATTTTCACACCAAAATGAGTTGGCTTCACCGATGACCAAAAAGCCTCTCTTTTTTGAACCGTCTCAGAACTTTCATTCGACCCAGGAAGACCATTGGGCTCTTCCGTTAGTGTTGAAAGTGTCCTTCGAACAACGCTAGCATCTGCTGAAGGAAGCACCACTGCCCAAAGGCCAATTTTCTTCTGGTGTTCTATAGTCTGTCCTTTCGAAGGAGACGGCCCAGGAATCTACAACCACGAAAACAGAAATCAATAAAAATAGAACAGTATTATTAATATTTAAAAAGTACATGGATAAAAGGCAATACTGTCGCATTACGCGAAAAACCGGCGGGAAAACAAGAACAACAGAGCCGCCACCGTGCGTTATTTATCCCAAAAGAGGGAAAGGAAACGCTCAGAGTAAACCTAGAAAAAGCATGGTCTCGCGACCAAAGAGAATGGGATCGGGAGTCGGTTATGCGAAGGGAAGGTATTAGCACCCCTACGCATCCGTCGTACTCGACGGGATCCACGCACAATAGGGAGGGAAATGGTTGCTAAAACACTGCTCACACAATCATCTATACAGGCTGAAAGAGACACAAGAAAACAGACAAGACTGACTCGGCAGGATATCGCATCCTGGGCCTACTTAGTCTATCAAGCATAGACATCAGAGTCTAAGTAGTTTGGACTGGGGAAACGACACATGCTCGCTAGGATGTTGCATCCTATGCATACGTATCTCCTTTGGACGAAGGAGAATCAGAGCATTCGTAGCTCGGCTGACACGCACACAAACAAATACAGGCAAAGGCAAACGTGGAGCCTGAATGCCAATCACTGGACTTACATCAGCATCCGAACCAAACGAACTCACTCTAGAACCCGAACGCCACTCGATGGACTTACATCAGCTTCCAAGCACACAACAAGACACAGGAAGAAGAAGGGTCTCGATTGCAACTAGGGCAAGAGAAAGGGGAGGTCTCAATCGCAACGAGGGCGAGAGAAAAGAATTAGTGTTAGTTGTTAGTCAAACTCGACAAGACATCGCATCTCGTGCCTACGTATCTCATCTGGACATGAGAATCAGAGTTGCCGTAGTTCGACTAAACTATTCCTGTTGGTTTGTGTTTTTTAAGTGGACAACGTCACTACGCAATCTACCGGATGCTCGACCTTTGGAGACTTACTCACCTGTAGTAGAAGGAGTTGACGTATCCTTAAGAGGGGATAATGTTTGTTTGTGTTTTAGGAAAGCTCAAGCAAGAAAGGAAGTCCTATACGAAGGAACCGTGCTACCTTAATTGACATGCAAACGAGACTACGCGGAGTCTAGCAAACCTAGGGGATACAATCACACCACACAAACATATACAACATGAAATAAACACACCAACAAGGGGCTCAAACATCAAGGCTAGGCTTTAGTCGAGGGGTCATATCAACCTCAACAAACAAGCCTCTGTATCGGGGTAAGGTTAGCTCTTAACCTTGCCATTGAGGGGCTAAGGTGAAGCTGATGAAAGGTGAGTGAAGATTAGACTTCACAGCTCTTATCCCTGACCAGGGAGAGCTTCAGACAAAGGAGCGTCGGTCCAGAATGGAGGGACCCTTCTACGCTCAAGACTCTGACTCGATTGTGCAACAGCACAAGATCTTGGGTTTGTGTCCCAATGCATCAACACACAGCCGTGTGAGCAGAGGGACGACTCAACAGAATAGCGGGGGATAGATTGCATATCCCTTGGGTTCCGCCAATTGCCTCATAGAGGTCTTCACCTGCTTGGGCACAAATGTAAACAACCACAAACATCGCCTCTTAAGGAGGACTTCAGACAGTTGCCTGGCCAAGTAACAGGCCAGGTCTTCCAGACTACATGAAGAATAGAAGTCCTACCTCAAATGGTTTAAAAACCAAGCAGCAGCAAGCAAGTTCTTAAAGAACTGTAAGCGACTAAATGTACCTGAAATCAATCAAGTATCATCAGTACTCAGACAAACCAACAGTAAACAGCAAATTGTTAATCAGTTAATCTGTACAAAGCAACACAAGTTAATGCACACAAATGCACGCTATAAGCTCAAGCTCAAGCATCAATCCCTACAAAACAAAGACATGTTAGTGGACAACATCAAACAAATTCAATTTTCAATTTCCATTTCTCTCCTTAAGCCTTTTGCACTTTTAACCTGAAAATCCAAACCAAATGTGAGAAACTAGACCACTAGGCCAAGCCTAGAGTCCAAAAGGGATAAAAAGTTCTAAACAGCAAGTGTAAACCAACCAAAATTACATTAAAACAAATCAAAAGCAAATTCAATTGGTCCCATGCTCATACCATTCACCATTATCATTTCATGCACAATTTAACATCAATCATGCAATTTGCAACTTCAAAAGACCAAACAGAACTATCTCACTCAAAAGCATACCAAATCAATTCAATTAATTCCACAAAAATTCACACCTGAACACGACACATTCAAGGTATAGCATGTCAATTTTCAGCTCAATTGGACAACAGAAATTAGGTCTATGAAAATCAAGAAATCCAGACACAATTATGCAAGCCAACACATGGTAACAAAATGAGCATTAACTTCAATCACATGCCAAACAGTGAAAATAATTAAGAAATTGATGGGACCAAAGCCAAACTATACCTAAACATGTTATGAATCACTCCATCAAATTTCACATTCATATGATATAGTATGAGCATTCAACAACACATGTAAAGTTTGTTACACAAGAAACAACCCAAAGATGCTAAACAGCAATCAAAAATCCAAATCAATTAGAAAAGGGACCAATTAAATCCACAAAAAGTCATGTTGAAATTTAACATACATATTGTATCTCATGCAAAAAATCAGGGCCATAGGCCTAGGGGAAGCATGGAAAAATAATTCATGAACTCAACATATCATAATGTGACACATATTGTCACACTCAAAAAGAATAAATCATATCTACCAATCCAGAGGTCTAAAAATTACAAATGATATACCAAAATCTCCAGAAATTTGTCAAGAATCATCATATAAAATTTCATTAATTTTGGATAATGTATGAGTATTTCATGTTAAAAATGGTGAAACATACAATTATGTCACACATGTCAAACATCCCTATGCCAATCTAAAATTCTACCAAGCACAACATGAACTATTATGCCTAAAAAATTCTAGAGAAAAAATGGGATCTAACAAAAAAACTCCCACTAAATTTGGATTTTAATTGAATTTTATGTGAATTTTTGAAGATTTGTTAATTAGGATAATATTTATTTAAGTGGAATTCGAATTAATTAAATGCTAATGGCATTTCCGTAAATACCAAAACGCATGTGCTCATTCATTAATGTGTTGTCCGCTTCTGGTTGGCTGAATGTGGAGGGAAACAAGATTTTGAAATGGCAAGGCGCTGAAGTGGATTGAACGAAGGAAATTTTTTCCAGAATTTCATCTTCCTCGCGCACTCATGTGTTCATCAAGCGGCAGCTACGGTTACGAACTTTTTTGCACGAAAATACACGAGCCATATACCGTTGTGACCGTCTCTCCATGTAGATTACGGATATGGCAACGCTTTTGTCCAAAGATTAACGCACGCAAAGAACCGATCGAAAGAAGATCCACACACAAATATTCAGATCAACATATCTAGCTCTATACTTAACGGAATCGCGCGATTCAAATTGCAGAATGATCTATGTCGTATGCTCTACCTAAACCGCATAACAATTGCATGAATTAACGAGTTTGATTTCCAACCTTATTGACGTGCAGCTCGTGAATCCGTGCGTTTCTTGCTCCGATTTATGAAAACAGATGGAGTGTGATGATTATGAAGATGATTGATGATGATTTCGCAGCTCAACAAGTCTTGGAGATGAAGAATTTTCCATTTGCCATTGATGAGTGAAGCTTTCAACAGTGGAGTTTTTGCGCGGTTTTTGCTCCAATTTGCTTCAACAGTACTTGCACATTACCTACACATGAAGATTCAACCAAGAATTTGCAAGAACAATGGTGAAATATTGAGAAATTGAGAAAAAAAGTTTATGAACAATGGAGAAAAAGTGAGAGAATTGAGAGAGTTTTTTGTGATTTTCTGTTTGGATCTTGAAAAATGATTAGTGGTTCCTTGAGTTTGTTATAATTAAGCTTATATACTCTTGCATAATCCACCTTTAATCATGATTAGCCAAAAATGATAATTAGTGAAAAATGCACATGTAAGCAATTTGGCATTTTTGCCCTTGGAGAGTTCCATGCAATGTAACAGTGATTTATCACTTCAAACAAGTCACAAATTTCATTTAGAAGCTGTTGGAATTGGTCCCATGCCAAAATTCCATGTACTTTGTGTTTTGGACCATTTTGCCCTTGGATTTTAATTAGTGCACTTGAAAAATGGCCTTTTTGTGTGAATGCTTTTGGCAAAATGTGATGATGGATTATGAAAGTACACATCAAATGTGATTTTCTCAAAGAAAAACCATCCAATTTGGCCACTCCATGTGAAAGTTATGGCACTTTGATTTCGGGCATTTTCTGAAAATGATTGGACCATATCTTGCTAACCACACATGGGAATTTCAAGTTCTTGGACTTTTTGGAATGGTGAGATCAAGATCTTCAACTTTCATGTTGGACAAAATTCCATTTGAATCTCTTATGATGAAGTTATTTTGAGGAGAAAAACTTCCCATTTTGGGCAGTTGAAATTACAAGTCACCTGGCATTTTAGGAAACTTCTTGTCTGACTTTATTTTCTTCAACCTTGATCTTTGATATGTCAAATGAGACTTATATGGACATGAATGAGGCCTTTCAAACCATCTCACACCTTCCAATCCATAAAATCAGGCACAGTTGACCACAGTTGACTTTCTATGGTTCCAGCTGAAATTCAGCTTGACTGATGAGCTTTGATCATCCAATCTTTGGCCAAACCACTTCAAAATGATCCTTAGACCATATGAACTTGATAAATCCACCCTAGGGCTTTGTCTCAATGAAAATAGCACATGCTTGCTTGTTTGACTGATTCTCTTGATCAGTTTGACCCAATCGGTCAGCTGAGCTTGCACTTGGGCAAATGGACAATGCAATGTTATGCAGTGGCCTATGTTATGTTATGACCTAATATGAAATGAATGTACAAAATGGTAGGGTGCAAATTTGAGGTGCTACAGCTGCACCTATTCAATCAACTGGGAACCCGAATGGATGAGAGCAACGACTGTCAGACTTTCAGGGTAAACAGGGATTGAATACCAAGAACCGTAGAAATTTGCACACTGCTGGGATTTGTTTTTCTTGTTTTCGTTGTTTTTTTCTTTCAGAGGTACAAGCACATCCAGACATCGACACACGATGAATGGGAACAGAAATCATCTCAACTAGATGCCAACGGACAACTAGGAAACACTCAACGTTTACCAAAACCAACGGAGAGGTAACTCAACTCTACTGGGGATAACCAAGGATGGATACAACCATACGTCAGCGGACGTAATGGGGAAAAACTCAACGTTTACCAAGACCAACGGAGAGGTAACCAATCATTAATGAATGACTGGAAGGATAGTGATACAACCATACGTCAGCGGACGAAATGGGAAAGACTCAACGTTTACCAAGACCAACGGAGAGGTGGCCAAACATCATCGGATGAATGGGAAGACTCGACCAGACGTCATAGGACGAAATGGGAAAAACTCAACGTTTACCGAAACCAACGGAGAGGTAACCAATCATTAATGAATGACTGGAAAGATAGTGATACAACCATACGTCAGCGGACGTAATGGGAAAAACTCAACATTTACCAAGACCAACGGAGAGGTGGCCAGACATCATCGGATGAATGGGAAGACTCGACCAGACGTCATAGGACGAAAGGGAGAAGCTCGACGTTTATCGACACCAACGGAGAAGGAGGAAACTCAACCAGACGTCATAGGACGAAAGGGAGACTCAACGTTTATCGACACCAACGGAGAAGGAGAAAACTCAAAAAACAGACGTCAACGGACGAAAGGGAGACCACAACCGGACACCAACGGAGAAGGAGAAAACTCAACCAGACGTCAATGGACGAAAGGGAGACCACAACCGGACACCAAATAGGACGTCTACTGGGGATTCTGGCTGGGAAATCAACCAAACATTAATGAATGACTGGGAATAGGGTACACAATCAGACGTCATCGGACGAATGAGAAAAACTCAACGTTTATCGAAACCAACGGAGAGGTAAATCCGCATGGGGAAGGGTACAGCTAGACATCATAGGATGAATAGGAAAAACTCGACGTTTATCGACACCAACGGAGAAGGAGAAAACTCAGCCAGACGTCATAGGACGAAAGGGAGACTCAACGTTTATCGACACCAACGGAGAAGGAGAAAACTCAGCCAGACGTCATAGGGCGAAAGGGAGACTCAACGTTTATCGACACCAACGGAGAAGGAGAAAACTCAGCCAGACGTCATAGGACGAAAGGGAGACTCAACGTTTATCGACACCAACGGAGAAGGAGAAAACTCAGCCAGACGTCATAGGACGAAAGGGAGACCACAACCGGACACCATAGGACGTCTACTGGGGATTCTGGCTGGGAAATCAACCAGACATTAATGAATGACTGGGAATAGGGTATACAATCAGACGTCATCGGACGAATGAGAAAAACACAACGTTTATCGAAACCAACGGGGAGGTAAATCCACTTGGGGAAGGGTACAACTATACGTCATAGGACGAATAGGAAAAACTCGACGTTTATCAACACCAACGGAGAGGAGAAAACTCTGAGGGGAATCATATGGTATTACCAAATGATCTGTAGGGAATAAGCAACTAGACATCATCGGACGACTAGGAAAAACTCGACGTTTATCGACACCAACGGAGAGGAGGTTCAACTGGGGAAGACCCTGTGGGGAAAGATATCAACTATACGCCAACGGACGCATAGGAAAAACTCGATGTTTATCGACACCAACGGAGAGGAGGACTCTTCTAGGGAGAGCGAACACAACCAAATCATCAATGGATGATGGGGAAAAACTCGACGTTTATCGACACCAACGGAGAGGAGGAAAATCACTGGGGATCAAGGTCATGACAGAGAGTAGACAGGAAGGAACACCAAGGATGCTGGGTTGTAGGCAGAAAACAGGTGACCGACCAAAACGTGAATTGGTTTGTGTTCAAAAACACTCAACATCCTGAAGAGGGCTAGAAAAGCAGTCTTGTTAGAGGATGGACATTCAATTCCACAAGGAATACGAATCTTACTCGACTGGGGAGGACGACTCCGACCCAAAAGCGCGTGAGACAGATTACCTATAGCCGTCAAAACGTAGATAATAGACTCGCATGGAAGATTATCCATAACCGGGTTGTAGGTTGTTAGATGGATAAAACGACCGAAATCATCCTGAAGAGAGCGAAAGCAAACTTGTTAAAGGATGGAAATTCGATTCCACAAGGAATACGAATCTTACTCTGCTGGAGAAAACAATCAAAAGACTGACCAGAGAGTGCATGAGACATATTATCTATAGCCGTCAAAACGTAGATAACACACTCGCATGGAAGATTATCCATAACCGGGTTGCAGGTTGTTAAATGGATAAATCAACCGACATCATCCTGAAGAGAGCGAAGGCAAACTTGTTAAAGGATGGAAATTCGATTCCACAAGGAATACGAATCTTACTCTGCTGGAGAAAACAATCAAAAGACTGACCAGAGAGTGCATGAGACATATTATCTATAGCCGTCAAAACGTAGATAATAGACTCGCATGGAAGATTATCCATAACCGGGTTGTAGGTTGTTAGATGGATAAACGACCGAAAAGAAAAGCATCGTGTACCAGGAACAGGTATGCAAAGATGACCAATCAAAAGAGGATAAAGTTGCTGACTCGGAGCAAATACCCAAAAGAAAGGGGGAGACCCACTGGGGACAATACTGCTTGATCAAGGCGAGTATCCAGAGGGGAAAAGAATATCAATACCGCAAACCGGATACTGATAACTGCAAAGAGGGGATTACATCTACCGGTTAGTAGGCGGAAAACCACGGAAAAGTAACCATCATCAATCAGGATGAGCACAAAGGGTCAACTCCACCAAGGGGAGAACGTGGGATTTTACAACTACCAGCTTGTAGGTAGAAAACCACAAAGATAGGACTTACAACTACCGGTTTGTAGGTAGAGGCCAACAAACAGTCTGCTGAGAGACAGAGTGAGAAAAAGGATTTACAACTACCGATTTGTAGGTAGAAGACCGAAAAATCCGACAACAATCAGAATGAACCACAAAGGTTACCTCTGCTAGGGGATGAAAGTGGGATTTTACAACTGCCAGCTAATAGGTAGAAAACCACAAAGATAGGACTTACAACTACCGGGTTGTAGGTAGAAGCCAACCGACAGAATGAACCACAAAGGTTACCTCTGCTAGGGATGAAAGTGGGATTTTACAACTACCGGTTGGGTAGAAAACCACAAAGATAGGACTTACAACTACCGTTTGTAGGTAGAAGCCCACAAATTCCGCTGAGGATAAGATGAATGAGTACCGGTTAGTGAGCCACTATTCATTCATGCCCCAGGGCAACACAAGAGACAGTCAACAAGAAGCCAATTTAGGATCGATCCAAAAAGGCAAACTGAATCAAGACTCATCCTAATGAGGAAAGAACTCAATAGGGAAAACCCATCCCATTAGGGAGGGAACGGAAGCAACCGTCATCCACGAGGATGTATCTCAGTGGGGAAATGGCAGGAAAGGATGGACACTTTCTGCTTAAGGGGTAGACTCTACATGGAGAGATCAGACACACCCACATCTACTAGGAGGCTACTGGGTAGCACCAAGTTTTTCTTTCACCACGGATGAGGAAATAAACCTCTCTGGGGGTACCAATCCTGAGTGCCGTCAGGAGCAACTGTAGCGAAAGCGTTGTACAGACGTCGAACAAGAAGCTGCCTCTGCCCGGGAGACGGTCTGATCGGGTTAACACATGAATGCATATGTTTGAATTTTTCTATGGCGTAATGCTCCATTATGAATGGAAATGCTACGCGATTTGAGGATGCAATGATCACTACATGCAAAATGCAAAGTGAATGAAAACCCCGCTAGGGAGCCCACTGATCAAATACTCCACTCTGTGGGGAGACTCTGCTGAGGAAATCTGCTTGATGAAAACTCTGTAGGGAGAGCACTGACTTCTCACTCATGCTGGAGAACAGAGATACCAAGAATCAGCCAGATCTCTGGTGAAAATAGATAGGCATCGATGAAGTTCCTCATGTCAACCACTCTGCTGAGGACCTACCTGAGAAAATGACGGAATACTGAGACGTCAATCCTCCAAATACCGAATCGTTGCAGAAAAGCATCCGTGCCAGGGAGAGGAGAAGACTGCTCTGCTGGAGAGACGAAATTGAAGTCTTCAGTACACCTACTGCTTGAGAACTGGCCCACGATAATGTCCAAAACAACAACCTTGCTGGGGATGCCCCACGATAGGGCTCAAACAGCACTCTATTAGGGATGCCCCACCATAGGGCTAATAGAGACTTGGAGAAAACATGTTGCACTGTCGGGGACGTGAAGATGAACAACTTCAACCAACACTGCACTGAGCAACCTCGCTGAGGAGAGACCATGAAAAGGTTCTACAGGACAAAGATATAATTATGCTCGAGATACGAACGACTGTCTTACCCGTCGGTAATCATACCACCCTTGGGAGAGCACTGCGGGTCTCCTAGGTATCCTTTCATCATTGTGAATGTTCACTTTGTTTAAGAACAATTTTGTGAAAAATTTTGTTTATTTTGAAAACAATGATACTTTATCAATTAAAACATGCAAAACATTTGTTGAGTTGAAACAAATAAGAGTGCAAATAATGGGGTAAAAGCTCAAATCGATGTGATGGAATGGTAGTCTGCAAAGGGCGAGACTCCATAGATCTATACAAGTTTGAAATCGGTGATATATATTGGAGAGGGCTACATTGAACATAATGACCTTTCCTCTACCATTCTGAATCTCGATGTATTCGGAGTTTCGATCGACGACGCATAGAGAATTCCTGGCGGATGACAGATATAGAACACGGTCTTGTCAAGATGCAGTTACTTGCCAAATCCCTAATTTTTGCCTAGATTGCCCCGGTGTGAGGTGCTCAATCTAGCGAGATGCAAATTCTTTTTTCAATGTCTCTAACTTTTGCCTGGATCGCCCTTTCGGGTTTTCAATCCACCGAGACGCTCCTTTTTGCCTAAGTTACCCTTTGGGGTGTTCAACTTAGCGAGCTGTTTTGCTTTTTTTTTGTTTAGGCTAAGTATTTCTTGACTGCATCTGGATTCACAGGACGAGTGAACTTCTTCATCCATTGCTGTAAGTGTCAAAGCACCGCCTGAAAAGGCTCTCTTGAAAACATATGGACGTTCATAGCTTGGAGTCCACTTGCCCCTGGAATCGGGCACGAAAGACAAGACTTTCTTGAGCACAAGGTCATTTTCTCAGAACTCGAGACTCGACCTTCTGGTCGAATGCTTTCGTCACTCTCTGCTGATATAACTGACCATGACACCTGGCAGTTAATCTCTTCTTTTCGATCGAATTCAGCATCAGTCAACTTGGGACTTTGAGGGTGCTATTTTTCCTTTGTTTTTTTTCTTTGATTTTGCTTTTGATTTCTTTTGCACCCTTTCTTTCTTTGTTTTTTTTTTTTTTGATTGATTTTTTTTTGATGCCCCAGTTGGCTGTTCTGCTGATTCTCGAGATGCAGCTGAGTGATCTTCTTTTCTTGCTCAAGAAGTCGGGAAATCTCGTCAGGAATCCCTTCAACATCATCTTCTTCTACTTCGAATACAGGGAATTCAAAATTGGGAGATGACGTCCGATCATTATGTTCAATGGGTTTGAGAAACAACCTGCATAATGATTTCGATATGAAAAACTTTTTGGAAAACAAACAAGACAATCGTTATGCAGATGAAAAGATTGCTTTTATTCCTGTTTTTAGGGTTTTTTGTGATCACCAATTTCATGCAAAAAGCGAAAAGGGAAAACAATTGGAAAAACAAATGTTTAACATGCATTTACTTGAATGAAAATATCATTGCACAAAATGTTGCCAACAATGTCATCACTTCTCCTTTTGGCATGGGAGAAGGGTTTTTAAACAAAGCGATTATTACTCTGACTTATGAACAACTGTAGGAACGCCCACAGTGACCCAATTGTGATAGATCCCACCAGGGATAACAACTGTCAGAATCTCTTGCATTAGTAGCTTCTGCTTTTGATCAACCCTCTTTGTTGAAGACCTCAGGAGAAAAGCCAACGCCAGCCCGCGACTTGTTATCTTCAAGCTTGATTAACACGGGGACCCAAGTCTTCAAAGTTCAGAATACCTGACTGCACGAGGTCTTGAACCTTCATTTTCAACTGAAAGCAACTATCCACATCATGACCAGGAGCACCCGAATGATACACACACTGCTGCTCAGGCCTATACCACCACCGAGGGTTGACGGGTATAGCCGGCGGGTCTCTGGGAGTAATCAAGTTCCGCTCTATCAACGAGGGATACAGCTCTGCGTAAGACATAGGGATCGGATCAAAAATGACCCTCTTCCTCTCATTACTTGTACCGGCTTGATTATCATAGGGAGGCTGGTAAGCCTGCTGTTGCGGACGATGTTGCTGATGTTGATACCGCTGAGTTGCCCTTCCCTATTGTTGTTGGGTTGCTGGAATAGTCACAGCGGCAGCTTGACGATATTGTCCTCTGTTCGCACTCCCTCGCCGGTGCACAGCATTTGTTTCACTCTCTCCCCCTTTGGGTGCCCCAGAGAATGGCTTCTTAGAATTCAACGAACTTGAAGAGCCACGATGGCGAACCGGAGTACGGGTTGCTCTGACATTAACAGTCTCTGTAGCAAGAGGTTGTCCATTGATTATGATACCCCTCAAATCATCATCCACGTCGTAGTTGTTGACGGGAATAGTGACAGCAGCAATTTGATCATTAACGGGGACCCCTTCTGGTGAAGCACGACTGGGTGGCAGAATCATGGCTTCCTGTCTCTGGGCTAAGGCTCGCAGCTCCTCTTGCCCCTGAACGACCCCTTGCATCATGGTCATGAACTGGGCCATGTTTGCCCTCATCTCAGCCAACTCAGTCTGAACCTGATCCATACTCCTCTGATGATTCGATCTGGTTGCGGTGCGGACGATGATCAACAATCCTGTCTCAGACAGGAGCCAGAGTGAGAAGTCCGAACTAGAACACCTGTTATGCAACATGTCATGATTATGATGCTAATACATATGATGCACATGATAATGATCATTTCTCAGGCCTTCAAAGAGCCTGATTCATCTTCGAAAAAAAAGCAATCTGCAGCAACGGCACAGTATACAAGAGCAATGAGTACCGAGTGAAACCAACAATTTCATCTGTAAATGAGCACCCGGATCCATCAGTGAACGGACTCTGGAATGTACCCGAGAAATGATATGCATGCAGAGATTAGATTTTTTTTCTTTTTTCTCATTTTTTATTGCATTTCTTTTGAAAAATAAACATGATATGATGCACATGATGCAGACACGACTGGCAAGCTGTGCATCTCTGAACACAGGATCGAAGCTTCGGCTCAAACTCTGATCACAATCATCTGAAACCCAAAGTCAACTGGTCAACTGTCATCTGAACCCAATCTGAGAAACTGAGTCACCAACAGGAACACACTGAGCCAGCAACTAGTCACCAACAGGTCACCAACAGTCACCATCTGTACCTGTAAAAATGATCATTCCCTCCCCACTCACGGGTGTCATCTAGGCCAGGGTAAGGTCGAAAGAAACGCAGCATAAATAACCTTTCGCAGAATACCATCATATACACACCTGAAGTATGCAACGATGGTACCCCACCAGGGTCTGAACTACTCGTGACGTCGATGTTCCGCTAAGTGGCGCATACCACCCGCTTCCCATGACTCACTCTATTCCTAGGTTTCCTAGATTGCACTCATAGCCTGGGTATTGGGCCTTTTACCTCGAGTAACTCCCACCCCCAAACAGAGAAGTACAGCCAGCACAACAGATGAATATGAATGAATGCAAATATTAATGCAAACAATACATGCAAACAATAAACAATGAATGCAATAAATAACACAACAAAAAGCAACCAAAGCCCTAACCTAGAGAGCGCTAGGAGAGACTCGCTTAGGGAAGATGGACCAGCACAGGTCAACTTCTCTACTCCCCAGCAGAGTCGCCAGCTGTCGCATTACGCGAAAAACCGGCGGGAAAACAAGAACAACAGAGCCGCCGCCGTGCGTTATTTATCCCAAAAGAGGGAAAGGAAACGCTCAGAGTAAACCTGGAAAAAGCATGGTCTCGCGACCAAAGAGAATGGGATCGGGAGTCGGTTATGCGAAGGGAAGGTATTAGCACCCCTACGCATCCGTCGTACTCGACGGGATCCACGCACAATAGGGAGGGAAATGGTTGCTAAAACACTACTCACACAATCATCTATACAGGCTGAAAGAGACACAAGAAAACAAACAAGACTGACTCGGCAGGATATCGCATCCTGGGCCTACTTAGTCTATCAAGCATAGACATCAGAGTCTAAGTAGTTCGGACTGGGGAAACGACACATGCTCGCTAGGATGTTGCATCCTATGCATACGTATCTCCTTTGGACGAAGGAGAATCAGAGCATTCGTAGCTCGGCTGACACGCACACAAACAAATACAGGCAAAGGCAAACGTGGAGCCTGAATGCCAATCACTGGACTTACATCAGCATCCGAACCAAACGAACTCACTCTAGAACCCGAACGCCACTCGACGGACTTACATCAGCTTCCAAGCACACAACAAGACACAGGAAGAAGAAGGGTCTCGATTGCAACTAGGGCAAGAGAAAGGGGAGGTCTCAATCGCAACGAGGGCGAGAGAAAAGAATTAGTGTTAGTTGTTAGTCAAACTCGACAAGACATCGCATCTCGTGCCTAAGTATCTCATCTGGACATGAGAATCAGAGTTGCCGTAGTTCGGCTAAACTATTCCTGTTGGTTTGTGTTTTTTAAGTGGACAACGTCACTACGCAATCTACCGGATGCTCGACCTTTGGAGACTTACTCACCTGTAGTAGAAGGAGTTGACGTATCCTTAAGAGGGGATAATGTTTGTTTGTGTTTTAGGAAAGCTCAAGCAAGAAAGGAAGTCCTATACGAAGGAACCGTGCTACCTTAATTGACATGCAAACGAGACTACGCGGAGTCTAGCAAACCTAGGGGATACAATCACACCACACAAACATATACAGCATGAAATAAACACACCAACAAGGGGCTCAAACATCAAGGCTAGGCTTTAGTCGAGGGGTCATATCAACCTCAACAAACAAGCCTCTGTATCGGGGTAAGGTTAGCTCTTAACCTTGCCATTGAGGGGCTAAGGTGAAGCTGATGAAAGGTGAGTGAAGATTAGACTTCACAGCTCTTATCCCTGACCAGGGAGAGCTTCAGACAAAGGAGCGTGGGTCCAGAATGGAGGGACCCTTCTACGCTCAAGACTCTGACTCGATTGTGCAACAGCACAAGATCTTGGGTTTGTGTCCCAATGCATCAACACACAGCCGTGTGAGCAGAGGGACGACTCAACAGAATAGCGGGGGATAGATTGCATATCCCTTGGGTTCCGCCAATTGCCTCATAGAGGTCTTCACCTGCTTGGGCACAAATGTAAACAACCACAAACATCGCCTCTTAAGGAGGACTTCAGACAGTTGCCTGGCCAAGTAACAGGCCAGGTCTTCCAGACTACATGAAGAATAGAAGTCCTACCTCAAATGGTTTAAAAACCAAGCAGCAGCAAGCAAGTTCTTAAAGAACTGTAAGCGACTAAATGTACCTGAAATCAATCAAGTATCATCAGTACTCAGACAAACCAACAGTAAACAGCAAATTGTTAATCAGTTAATCTGTACAAAGCAACACAAGTTAATGCACACAAGTGCAAGCTATAAGCTCAAGCTCAAGCATCAATCCCTACAAAACAAAGACATGTTAGTGGACAACATCAAACAAATTCAATTTTCAATTTCCATTTCTCTCCTTAAGCCTTTTGCACTTTTAACCTGAAAATCCAAACCAAATGTGAGAAACTAGACCACTAGGCCAAGCCTAGGGTCCAAAAGGGATAAAAAGTTCTAAACAGCAAGTGTAAACCAACCAAAATCACATTAAAACAAATCAAAAGCAAATGCAATTGGTCCCATGCTCATACCATTCACCATTATCATTTCATGCACAATTTAACATCAATCATGCAATTTGCAACTTCAAAAGACCAAACAGAACTATCTCACTCAAAAGCATACCAAATCAATTCAATTAATTCCACAAAAATTCACACCTGAACAGGACATACTCAAGGTATAGTATGTCAATTTTCAGCTCAATTGGACAACAGAAATTAGGTCAATGAAAATCAAGAAATCCAGACACAATTATGCAAGCCAACACATGGTAACAAAATGAGCATTAACTTCAATCACATGCCAAACAGTGAAAATAATTAAGAAATTGATGGGACCAAAGCCAAACTACACCTAAACATGTTATGAATCACTCCATCAAATTTCACATTCATATGATATAGTATGAGCATTCAACAACACATGTAAAGTTTGTTACACAAGAAACAACCCAAAGATGCTAAACAGAAATCAAAAATCCAAATCAATTAGAAAAGGGACCAATTAAATCCACAAAAAATCATGTTGAAAGTTAACATACATATTGTATCTCATGCAAAAAATCAGGGCCATAGGCCTAGGGGAAGCATGGAAAAATAATTCATGAACTCAGCATATCATAATGTGACACATATTGTCACACTCAAAAAGAATAAATCATATCTACCAATCCAGAGGTCTAAAAATTACAAATGATATACCAAAATCTCCAGAAATGTGTCAAGAATCATCATATAAAATTTCATTAATTTTGGATAATGTATGAGTATTTCATGTTAAAAATGGTGAAACATACAATTATGTCACACATGTCAAACATCCCTATGCCAATCTAAAATTCTACCAAGCACAACATGAACTATTATGCCTAAAAAATTCTAGAGAAAAAATGGGATCTAACAAAAAAACTCCCACTAAATTGGATTTTAATTGAATTTTATGTGAATTTTTGAAGATTTGTTAATTAGGATAATATTTATTTAAGTGGAATTCGAATTAATTAAATGCTAATGGCATTTCCGTAAATACCAAAACGCATGTGCTCATTCATTAATGTGTTGTCCGCTTCTGGTTGGCTGAATGTGGAGGGAAACAAGATTTTGAAATGGCAAGGCGCTGAAGTGGATTGAACGAAGGAAAATTTTTCCAGAATTTCATCTTCCTCGCGCACTCATGTGTTCATCAAGCGGCAGCTACGGTTACGAACTTTTTTGCACGAAAATACACGAGCCATATACCGTTGTGACCGTCTCTCCATGTAGATTACGGATATGGCAACGCTTTTGTCCAAAGATTAACACACGCAAAGAACCGATCGAAAGAAGATCCACACACAAATATTCAGATCAACATATCTAGCTCTATACTTAACGGAATCGCGCGATTCAAATTGCAGAATGATCTATGTCGTGTGCTCTACCTAAACCGCATAACAATTGCATGAATTAACGAGTTTGATTTCCAACCTTATTGACGTGCAGCTCGTGAATCCGTGCGTTTCTTGCTCCGATTTATGAAAACAGATGGAGTGTGATGATTATGAAGATGATTGATGATGATTTCGCAGCTCAACAAGTCTTGGAGATGAAGAATTTTCCATTTGCCATTGATGAGTGAAGCTTTCAACAGTGGAGTTTTTGCGCGGTTTTTGCTCCAATTTGCTTCAATAGTACTTGCACATTACCTACACATGAAGATTCAACCAAGAATTTGCAAGAACAATGGTGAAATATTGAGAAATTGAGAAAAAAAGTTTATGAACAATGGAGAAAAAGTGAGAGAATTGAGAGAGTTTTTTGTGATTTTCTGTTTGGATCTTGAAAAATGATTAGTGGTTCCTTGAGTTTGTTATAATTAAGCTTATATACTCTTGCATAATCCACCTTTAATCATGATTAGCCAAAAATGATAGTTAGTGAAAAATGCACATGTAAGCAATTTGGCATTTTAGCCCTTGGAGAGTTCCATGCAATGTAACAGTGATTTATCACTTCAAACAAGTCACAAATTTCATTTAGAAGCTGTTGGAATTGGTCCCATGCCAAAATTCCATGTACTTTGTGTTTTGGACCATTTTGCCCTTGGATTTTAATTAGTGCACTTGAAAAATGGCCTTTTTGTGTGAATGCTTTTGTCAAAATGTGATGATGGATTATGAAAGTACACATCAAATGTGATTTTCTCAAAGAAAAACCATCCAATTTGGCCACTCCATGTGAAAGTTATGGCACTTTGATTTCGGGCATTTTCTGAAAATGATTGGACCATATCTTGCTAACCACACATGGGAATTTCAAGTTCTTGGACTTTTTGGAATGGTGAGATCAAGATCTTCAACTTTCATGTTGGACAAAATTCCATTTGAAGCTCTTATGATGAAGTTATTTTGAGGAGAAAAACTTCCCATTTTGGGCAGTTGAAATTACAGGTCACCTGCCATTTTAGGAAACTTCTTGTCTAACTTTATTTTCTTCAACCTTGATCTTTGATATGTCAAATGAGACTTATATGGACATGAATGAGGCCTTTCAAACCATCTCACACCTTCCAATCCATAAAATCAGGCACAGTTGACCACAGTTGACTTTCTATGGTTCCAGCTGAAATTCAGCTTGACTGATGAGCTTTGATCATCCAATCTTTGGCCAAACCACTTCAAAATGATCCTTAGACCATATGAACTTGATAAATCCACCCTAGGGCTTTGTCTCAATGAAAATAGCACATGCTTGCTTGTTTGACTGATTCTCCTGATCAGTTTGACCCAATCGGTCAGCTGAGCTTGCACTTGGGCAAATGGACAATGCAATGTTATGCAGTGGCCTATGTTATGTTATGACCTAATATGAAATGAATGTACAAAATGGTAGGGTGCAAATTTGAGGTGCTACAGCTGCCCCTATTCAATCAACTGGGAACCCGAATGGATGAGAGCAACGGCTGTCAGACTTTCAGGGTAAACAGGGATTGAATACCAAGAACTGTAGAAATTTGCACACTGCTGGGATTTGTTTTTCTTGTTTTCGTTGTTTTTTTCTTTCAGAGGTACAAGCACATCCAGACATCGACACACGATGAATGGGAACAGAAATCATCTCAATTAGATGCCAACGGACAACTAGGAAACACTCAACGTTTACCAAAACCAACGGAGAGGTAACTCAACTCTACTGGGGATAACCAAGGATGGATACAACCATACGTCAGCGGACGTAATGGAGAAAAACTCAACGTTTACCAAGACCAACGGAGAGGTAACCAATCATTAATGAATGACTGGAAGGATAGTGATACAACCATACGTCAGCGGACGAAATGGGAAAGACTCAACGTTTACCAAGACCAACGGAGAGGTGGCCAAACATCATCGGATGAATGGGAAGACTCGACCAGACGTCATAGGACGAAATGGGAAAAACTCAACATTTACCGAAACCAACGGAGAGGTAACCAATCATTAATGAATGACTGGAAAGATAGTGATACAACCATACGTCAGCGGACGTAATGGGAAAAACTCAACGTTTACCAAGACCAACGGAGAGGTGGCCAGACATCATCGGATGAATGGGAAGACTCGACCAGACGTCATAGGACGAAAGGGAGAAGCTCAACGTTTATCGACACCAACGGAGAAGGAGGAAACTCAACCAGACGTCATAGGACGAAAGGGAGACTCAACGTTTATCGACACCAACGGAGAAGGAGAAAACTCAACCAGACGTCAACGGACGAAAGGGAGACCACAACCGGACACCAACGGAGAAGGAGAAAACTCAACCAGACGTCAACGGACGAAAGGGAGACCACAACCGGACACCAAATAGGACGTCTACTAGGGATTCTGGCTGGGAAATCAACCAGACATTAATGAATGACTGGGAATAGGGTACACAATCAGACGTCATCGGACGAATGAGAAAAACTCAACGTTTATCGAAACCAACGGAGAGGTAAATCCGCATGGGGAAGGGTACAGCTAGACATCATAGGATGAATAGGAAAAACTCGACGTTTATCGACACCAACAGAGAAGGAGAAAACTCAGCCAGACGTCATAGGACGAAAGGGAGACTCAACGTTTATCGACACCAACGGAGAAGGAGAAAACTCAGCCAGACGTCATAGGACGAAAGGGAGACTCAACGTTTATCGACACCAACGGAGAAGGAGAAAACTCAGCCAGACGTCATAGGACGAAAGGGAGACTCAACGTTTATCGACACCAACGGAGAAGGAGAAAACTCAGCCAGACGTCATAGAACGAAAGGGAGACCACAACCGGACACCATAGGACGTCTACTGGGGATTCTGGCTGGGAAATCAACCAGACATTAATGAATGACTGGGAATAGGGTATACAATCAGACGTCATCGGACGAATGAGAAAAACACAACGTTTATCGAAACCAACGGGGAGGTAAATCCACTTGGGGAAGGGTACAACTAGACGTCATAGGACGAATAGGAAAAACTCGACGTTTATCAACACCAACGGAGAGGAGAAAACTCTGAGGGGAATCATATGGTATTACCAAATGATCTGTAGGGAATAAGCAACTAGACATCATCGGACGACTAGGAAAAACTCGACGTTTATCGACACCAACGGAGAGGAGGTTCAACTGGGGAAGACCTGTGGGGAAAGATATCAACTATACGCCAACGGACGCATAGGAAAAACTCGACGTTTATCGACACCAACGGAGAGGAGGACTCTTCTAGGGAGAGCGAACACAACCAAATCATCAATGGATGATGGGGAAAAACTCGACGTTTATCGACACCAACGGAGAGGAGGAAAATCACTGGGGATCAAGGTCATGACAGAGAGTAGACAGGAAGGAACACCAAGGATGCTGGGTTGTAGGCAGAAAACAGGTGACCGACCAAAACGTGAATTGGTTTGTGTTCAAAAACACTCAACATCCTGAAGAGGGCTAGAAAAGCAGTCTTGTTAGAGGATGGACATTCAATTCCACAAGGAATACGAATCTTACTCGACTGGGGAGGACGACTCCGACCCAAAAGCGCGTGAGACAGATTACCTATAGCCGTCAAAACGTAGATAATAGACTCGCATGGAAGATTATCCATAACCGGGTTGTAGGTTGTTAGATGGATAAAACGACCGAAATCATCCTGAAGAGAGCGAAAGCAAACTTGTTAAAGGATGGAAATTCGATTCCACAAGGAATACGAATCTTACTCTGCTGGAGAAAACAATCAAAAGACTGACCAGAGAGTGCATGAGACATATTATCTATAGCCGTCAAAACATAGATAACACACTCGCATGGAAGATTATCCATAACCGGGTTGCAGGTTGTTAAATGGATAAATCAACCGACATCATCCTGAAGAGAGCGAAGGCAAACTTGTTAAAGGATGGAAATTCGATTCCACAAGGAATACGAATCTTACTCTGCTGGAGAAAACAATCAAAAGACTGACCAGAGAGTGCATGAGACATATTATCTATAGCCGTCAAAACGTAGATAATAGACTCGCATGGAAGATTATCCATAACCGGGTTGTAGGTTGTTAGATGGATAAACGACCGAAAAGAAAAGCATCGTGTACCAGGAACAGGTATGCAAAGATGACCAATCAAAAGAGGATAAAGTTGCTGACTCGGAGCAAATACCCAAAAGAAAGGGGGAGACCCACTGGGGACAATACTGCTTGATCAAGGCGAGTATCCAGAGGGGAAAAGAATATCAATACCGCAAACCGGATACTGATAACTGCAAAGAGGGGATTACATCTACCGGTTAGTAGGCGGAAAACCACGGAAAAGTAACCATCATCAATCAGGATGAGCACAAAGGGTCAACTCCACCAAGGGGAGAACGTGGGATTTTACAACTACCAGCTTGTAGGTAGAAAACCACAAAGATAGGACTTACAACTACCGGTTTGTAGGTAGAGGCCAACAAACAGTCTGCTGAGAGACAGAGTGAGAAAAAGGATTTACAACTACCGATTTGTAGGTAGAAGACCGAAAAATCCGACAACAATCAGAATGAACCACAAAGGTTACCTCTGCTAGGGGATGAAAGTGGGATTTTACAACTGCCAGCTAATAGGTAGAAAACCACAAAGATAGGACTTACAACTACCGGGTTGTAGGTAGAAGCCAACCGACAGAATGAACCACAAAGGTTACCTCTGCTAGGGGATGAAAGTGGGATTTTACAACTACCGGTTGGGTAGAAAACCACAAAGATAGGACTTACAACTACCGGTTTGTAGGTAGAAGCCCACAAATTCCGCTGAGGATAAGATGAATGAGTACCGGTTAGTGAGCCACTATTCATTCATGCCCCAGGGCAACACAAGAGACAGTCAACAAGAAGCCAATTTAGGATCGATCCAAAAAGGCAAACTGAATCAAGACTCATCCTAATGAGGAAAGAACTCAATAGGGAAAACCCATCCCATTAGGGAGGGAACGGAAGCAACCGTCATCCACGAGGATGTATCTCAGTGGGGAAATGGCAGGAAAGGATGGACACTTTCTGCTTAAGGGGTAGACTCTACATGGAGAGATCAGACACACCCACATCTACTAGGAGGCTACTGGGTAGCACCAGGTTTTTCTTTCACCACGGATGAGGAAATAAACCTCTCTGGGGGTATCAATCCTGAGTGCCGTCAGGAGCAATTGTAACGAAAGCGCTGTACAGACGTCGAACAAGAAGCTGCCTCTGCCCGGGAGACGGTCTGATCGGGTTAACACATGAATGCATATGTTTGAATTTTTCTATGGCGTAATGCTCCATTATGAATGGAAATGCTACGCGATTTGAGGATGCAATGATCACTACATGCAAAATGCAAAGTGAATGAAAACCCCGCTAGGGAGCCCACTGATCAAATACTCCACTCTGTGGGGAGACTCTGCTGAGGAAATCTGCTTGATGAAAACTCTGTAGGGAGAGCACTGACTTCTCACTCATGCTGGAGAACAGAGATACCAAGAATCAGCCAGATCTCTGGTGAAAATAGATAGGCATCGATGAAGTTCCTCATGTCAACCACTCTGCTGAGGACCTACCTGAGAAAATGACGGAATACTGAGACGTCAATCCTCCAAATACCGAATCGTTGCAGAAAAGCATCCGTGCCAGGGAGAGGAGAAGACTGCTCTGCTGGAGAGACGAAAATTGAAGTCTTCAGTACACCTACTGCTTGAGAACTGGCCCACGATAATGTCCAAAACAACAACCTTGCTGGGGATGCCCCACGATAGGGCTCAAACAGCACTCTATTAGGGATGCCCCACCATAGGGCTAACAGAGACTTGGAGAAAACATGTTGCACTGTCGGGGACGTGAAGATGAACAACTTCAACCAACACTGCACTGAGCAACCTCGCTGAGGAGAGACCATGAAAAGGTTCTACAGGACAAAGATATAGTTATGCTCGAGATACGAACGACTGTCTTACCCGTCGGTAATCATACCACCCTTGGGAGAGCACTGCGGGTCTCCTAGGTATCCTTTCATCATTGTGAATGTTCACTTTGTTTAAGAACAATTTTGTGAAAATTTTTGTTTATTTTGAAAACAATGATACTTTATCAATTAAAACATGCAAAACATTTGTTGAGTTGAAACAAATAAGAGTGCAAATAATGGGGTAAAAGCTCAAATCGATGTGATGGAATGGTAGTCTGCAAAGGGCGAGACTCCATAGATCTATACAAGTTTGAAATCGGTGATATATATTGGAGAGGGCTACATTGAACATAATGACCTTTCCTCTACCATTCTGAATCTCGATGTATTCGGAGTTTCGGTCGACGACGCATAGAGAATTCCTGGCGGATGACAGATATAGAACACGGTCTTGTCAAGATGCAGTTACTTGCCAAATCCCTAATTTTTGCCTAGATTGCCCCGGTGTGAGGTGCTCAATCTAGCGAGATGCAAATTCTTTTTTCAATGTCTCTAACTTTTGCCTGGATCGCCCTTTCGGGTTTTCAATCCACCGAGACGCTCCTTTTTGCCTAAGTTACCCTTTGGGGTGTTCAACTTAGCGAGCTGTTTTGCTTTTTTTTTGTTTAGGCTAAGTATTTCTTGACTGCATCTGGATTCACAGGACGAGTGAACTTCTTCATCCATTGCTGTAAGTGTCAAAGCACTGCCTGAAAAGGCTCTCTTGAAAACATATGGACGTTCATAGCTTGGAGTCCACTTGCCCCTGGAATCGGGCACGAAAGACAAGACTTTCTTGAGCACAAGGTCATTTTCTCAGAACTCGAGACTCGACCTTCTGGTCGAATGCTTTCGTCACTCTCTGCTGATATAACTGACCATGACACCTGGCAGTTAATCTCTTCTTTTCGATCGAATTCAGCATCAGTCAACTTGGGACTTTGAGGGTGCTATTTTTCCTTTGTTTTTTCTTTTGATTTTGCTTTTGATTTCTTTTGCACCCTTTCTTTCTTTGTTTTTTTTTTTTGATTGATTTTTTTTTGATGCCCCAGTTGGCTGTTCTGCTGATTCTCGAGATGCAGCTGAGTGATCTTCTTTTCTTGCTCAAGAAGTCGGGAAATCTCGTCAGGAATCCCTTCAAGATCATCTTCTTCTATTTCGAATACAGGGAATTCAAAATTGGGAGATGACGTCCGATCATTATGTTCAATGGGTTTGAGAAACAACCTGCATAATGATTTCGATATGAAAAACTTTTTGGAAAACAAACAAGACAATCGTTATGCAGATGAAAAGATTGCTTTTATTCCTGTTTTTAGGGTTTTTTGTGATCACCAATTTCATGCAAAAAGCGAAAAGGGAAAACAATTGGAAAAACAAATGTTTAACATGCATTTACTTGAATGAAAATATCATTGCACAAAATGTTGCCAACAATGTCATCACTTCTCCTTTTGGCATGGGAGAAGGGTTTTTAAACAAAGCGATTATTACTCTGACTTATGAACAACTGTAGGAACGCCCACAGTGACCCAATTGTGATAGATCCCACCAGGGATAACAACTGTCAGAATCTCTTGCATTAGTAGCTTCTGCTTTTGATCAACCCTCTTTGTTGAAGACCTCAGGAGAAAAGCCAACGCCAGCCCGCGACTTGTTATCTTCAAGCTTGATTAACACGGGGACCCAAGTCTTCAAAGTTCAGAATACCTGACTGCACGAGGTCTTGAACCTTCATTTTCAACTGAAAGCAACTATCCACATCATGACCAGGAGCACCCGAATGATACACACACTGCTGCTCAGGCCTATACCACCACCGAGGGTTGACGAGTATAGCCGGCGGGTCTCTGGGAGTAATCAAGTTCCGCTCTATCAACGAGGGATACAGCTCTGCGTAAGACATAGGGATCGGATCAAAAATGACCCTCTTCCTCTCATTACTTGTACCGGCTTAATTATCATAGGGAGGCTGGTAAGCCTGCTGTTGCGGACGATGTTGCTGATGTTGATACCGCTGAGTTGCCCTTCCCTATTGCTGTTGGGTTGCTGGAATAGTCACAGCGGCAGCTTGACGATATTGTCCTCTGTTCGCACTCCCTCGCCGGTGCACAACATTTGTTTCACTCTCTCCCCTTTTGGGTGCCCCAGAGAATGGCTTCTTAGAATTCAACGAACTTGAAGAGCCACGATGGCGAACCGGAGTACGGGTTGCTCTGACATTAACAGTCTCTGTAGCAAGAGGTTGTCCATTGATTATGATACCCCTCAAATCATCATCCACGTCGTAGTTGTTGTCGGGAATAGTGACAGCAGCAATTTGATCATTAACGGGGACCCCCTCTGGTGAAGCACGACTGGGTGGCAGAATCATGGCTTCCTGTCTCTAGGCTAAGGCTCGCAGCTCCTCTTGCCCCTGAACGACCCCTTGCATCATGGTCATGAACTGGGCCATGTTTGCCCTCATCTCAGCCAACTCAGTCTGAACCTGATCCATACTCCTCTGATGATTCGATCTGGTTGCGGTGCGGACGATGATCAACAATCCTGTCTCAGACAGGAGCCAGAGTGAGAAGTCCGAACTAGAACACCTGTTATGCAACATGTCATGATTATGATGCTAATACATATGATGCACATGATAATGATCATTTCTCAGGCCTTCAAAGAGCCTGATTCATCTTCGAAAAAAAAGCAATCTGCAGCAACGGCACAATATACAAGAGAAATGAGTACCGAGTGAAACCAACAATTTCATCTGTAAATGAGCACCCGGATCCATCAGTGAACGGACTCTGGAATGTACCCGAGAAATGATATGCATGCAGAGATTAGCTTTTTTTTCTTTTTTCTCATTTTTTATTGCATTTCTTTTGAAAAATAAACATGATATGATGCACATGATGCAGACACGACTGGCAAGCTGTGCATCTCTGAACACAGGATCGAAGCTTCGGCTCAAACTCTGATCACAATCATCTGAAACCCAAAGTCAACTGGTCAACTGTCATCTGAACCCAATCTGAGAAACTGAGTCACCAACAGGAACACACTGAGCCAGCAACTAGTCACCAACAGGTCACCAACAGTCACCATCTGTACCTGTAAAAATGATCATTCCCTCCCCACTCACGGGTGTCATCTAGGCCAGGGTAAGGTCGAAAGAAACGCAGCATAAATAACCTTTCGCAGAATACCATCATATACACACCTGAAGTATGCAACGATGGTACCCCACCAGGGTCTGAACTGCTCGTGACGTCGATGTTCCGCTAAGTGGCGCATACCACCCGCTTCCCATTACTCACTCTATTCCTAGGTTTCCTAGATTGCACTCATAGCCTGGGTATTGGGCCTTTTACCTCGAGTAACTCCCACCCCCAAACAGAGAAGTACAGCCAGCACAGCAGATGAATATGAATGAATGCAAACATTAATGCAAACAATACATGCAAACAATAAACAATGAATGCAATAAATAACACAACAAAAAGCAACCAAAGCCCTAACCTAGAGAGCGCTAGGAGAGACTCGCTTAGGGAAGATGGACCAGCACAGGTCAACTTCTCTACTCCCCAGCAGAGTCGCCAGCTGTCGCATTATGCGAAAAACCGGCGGGAAAACAAGAACAACAGAGCCGCCACCGTGCGTTATTTATCCCAAAAGAGGGAAAGGAAACGCTCAGAGTAAACCTGGAAAAAGCATGGTCTCGCGACCAAAGAGAATGGGATCGGGAGTCGGTTATGCGAAGGGAAGGTATTAGCACCCCTACGCATCCGTCGTACTCGACGGGATCCACGCACAATAGGGAGGGAAATGGTTGCTAAAACACTGCTCACACAATCATCTATACAGGCTGAAAGAGACACAAGAAAACAGACAAGACTGACTCGGCAGGATATCGCATCCTGGGCCTACTTAGTCTATCAAGCATAGACATCAGAGTCTAAGTAGTTCGGACTGGGGAAACGACACATGCTCGCTAGGATGTTGCATCCTATGCATACGTATCTCCTTTGGACGAAGGAGAATCAGAGCATTCGTAGCTCGGCTGACACGCACACAAACAAATACAGGCAAAGGCAAACATGGAGCCTGAATGCCAATCACTAGACTTACATCAGCATCCGAACCAAACGAACTCACTCTAGAACCCGAACCCCACTCGATGGACTTACATCAGCTTCCAAGCACACAACAAGACACAGGAAGAAGAAGGGTCTCGATTGCAACTAGGGCAAGAGAAAGGGGAGGTCTCAATCGCAACGAGGGAGAGAGAAAAGAATTAGTGTTAGTTGTTAGTCAAACTCGACAAGACATCGCATCTCGTGCCTACGTATCTCATCTGGACATGAGAATCAGAGTTGCCGTAGTTCGGCTAAACTATTCCTGTTGGTTTGTGTTTTTTAAATGGACAACGTCACTACGCAATCTACCGGATGCTCGACCTTTGGAGACTTACTCACCTGTAGTAGAAGGAGTTGACGTATCCTTAAGAGGGGATAATGTTTGTTTGTGTTTTAGGAAAGCTCAAGCAAGAAAGGAAGTCCTATACGAAGGAACCGTGCTACCTTAATTGACATGCAAACGAGACTACGCGGAGTCTAGCAAACCTAGGGGATACAATCACACCACACAAACATATACAGCATGAAATAAACACACCAACAAGGGGCTCAAACATCAAGGCTAGGCTTTAGTCGAGGGGTCATATCAACCTCAACAAACAAGCCTCTGTATCGGGGTAAGGTTAGCTCTTAACCTTGCCATTGAGGGGCTAAGGTGAAGCTGATGAAAGGTGAGTGAAGATTAGACTTCACAGCTCTTATCCCTGACCAGGGAGAGCTTCAGACAAAGGAGCGTGGGTCCAGAATGGAGGGACCCTTCTACGCTCAAGACTCTGACTCGATTGTGCAACAGCACAAGATCTTGGGTTTGTGTCCCAATGCATCAACACACAGCCGTGTGAGCAGAGGGACGACTCAACAGAATAGCGGGGGATAGATTGCATATCCCTTGGGTTCCGCCAATTGCCTCATAGAGGTCTTCACCTGCTTGGGCACAAATGTAAACAACCACAAACATCGCCTCTTAAGGAGGACTTCAGACAGTTGCCTGGCCAAGTAACAGGCCAGGTCTTCCAGACTACATGAAGAATAGAAGTCCTACCTCAAATGGTTTAAAAACCAAGCAGCAGCAAGCAAGTTCTTAAAGAACTGTAAGCGACTAAATGTACCTGAAATCAATCAAGTATCATCAGTACTCAGACAAACCAACAGTAAACAGCAAATTGTTAATCAGTTAATCTGTACAAAGCAACACAAGTTAATGCACACAAGTGCAAGCTATAAGCTCAAGCTCAAGCATCAATCCCTACAAAACAAAGACATGTTAGTGGACAACATCAAACAAATTCAATTTTCAATTTCCATTTCTCTCCTTAAGCCTTTTGCACTTTTAACCTGAAAATCCAAACCAAATGTGAGAAACTAGACCACTAGGCCAAGCCTAGGGTCCAAAAGGGATAAAAAGTTCTAAACAGCAAGTGTAAACCAACCAAAATCACATTAAAACAAATCAAAAGCAAATGCAATTGGTCCCATGCTCATACCATTCACCATTATCATTTCATGCACAATTTAACATCAATCATGCAATTTGCAACTTCAAAAGACCAAACAGAACTATCTCACTCAAAAGCATACCAAATCAATTCAATTAATTCCATAAAAATTCACACCTGAACAGGACACATTCAAGGTATAGCATGTCAATTTTCAGCTCAATTGGACAACAGAAATTAGGTCAATGAAAATCAAGAAATCCAGACACAATTATGCAAGCCAACACATGGTAACAAAATGAGCATTAACTTCAATCACATGCCAAACAGTGAAAATAATTAAGAAATTGATGGGACCAAAGCCAAACTACACCTAAACATGTTATGAATCACTCCATCAAATTTCACATTCATATGATATAGTATGAGCATTCAACAACACATGTAAAGTTTGTTACACAAGAAACAACCCAAAGATGCTAAACAGCAATCAAAAATCCAAATCAATTAGAAAAGGGACCAATTAAATCCATAAAAAATCATGTTGAAAGTTAACATACATATTGTATCTCATGCAAAAAATCAGGGCCATAGGCCTAGGGGAAGCATGGAAAAATAATTCATGAACTCAGCATATCATAATGTGACACATATTGTCACACTCAAAAAGAATAAATCATATCTACCAATCCAGAGGTCTAAAAATTACAAATGATATACCAAAATCTCCAGAAATGTGTCAAGAATCATCATATGAAATTTCATTAATTTTGGATAATGTATGAGTATTTCATGTTAAAAATGGTGAAACATACAATTATGTCACACATGTCAAACATCCCTATGCCAATCTAAAATTCTACCAAGCACAACATGAACTATTATGCCTAAAACATTCTAGAGAAAAAATGGGATCTAACAAAAAAACTCCCACTAAATTTGGATTTTAATTGAATTTTATGTGAATTTTTGAAGATTTGTTAATTAGGATAATATTTATTTAAGTGGAATTCGAATTAATTAAATGCTAATGGCATTTCCGTAAATACCAAAACGCATGTGCTCATTCATTAATGTGTTGTCCGCTTCTGGTTGGCTGAATGTGGAGGGAAACAAGATTTTGAAATGGCAAGGCGCTGAAGTGGATTGAACGAAGGAAAATTTTTCCAGAATTTCATCTTCCTCGCGCACTCATGTGTTCATCAAGCGGCAGCTACGGTTACGAACTTTTTTGCACGAAAATACACGAGCCATATACCGTTGTGACCGTCTCTCCATGTAGATTACGGATATGGCAACGCTTTTGTCCAAAGATTAACGCACGCAAAGAACCGATCGAAAGAAGATCCACACACAAATATTCAGATCAACATATCTAGCTCTATACTTAACGGAATCGCGCGATTCAAATTGCAGAATGATCTATGTCGTGTGCTCTACCTAAACCGCATAACAATTGCATGAATTAACGAGTTTGATTTCCAACCTTATTGACGTGCAGCTCGTGAATCCGTGCGTTTCTTGCTCCAATTTATGAAAACAGATGGAGTGTGATGATTATGAAGATGATTGATGATGATTTCGCAGCTCAACAAGTCTTGGAGATAAAGAATTTTCCATTTGCCATTGATGAGTGAAGCTTTCAACAGTGGAGTTTTTGCGCGGTTTTTTCTCTAATTTGCTTCAACAGTACTTGCACATTACCTACACATGAAGATTCAACCAAGAATTTGCAAGAACAATGGTGAAATATTGAGAAATTGAGAAAAAAAGTTTATGAACAATGGAGAAAAAGTGAGAGAATTGAGAGAGTTTTTTGTGATTTTCTGTTTGGATCTTGAAAAATGATTAGTGGTTCCTTGAGTTTGTTATAATTAAGCTTATATACTCTTGCATAATCCACCTTTAATCATGATTAGCCAAAAATGATAATTAGTGAAAAATGCACATGTAAGCAATTTGGCATTTTTGCCCTTGGAGAGTTCCATGCAATGTAACAGTGATTTATCACTTCAAACAAGTCACAAATTTCATTTAGAAGCTGTTGGAATTGGTCCCATGCCAAAATTCCATGTACTTTGTGTTTTGGACCATTTTGCCCTTGGATTTTAATTAGTGCACTTGAAAAATGGCCTTTTTGTGTGAATGCTTTTGGCAAAATGTGATGATGGATTATGAAAGTACACATCAAATGTGATTTTCTCAAAGAAAAACCATCCAATTTGGCCACTCCATGTGAAAGTTATGGCACTTTGATTTCGGGCATTTTCTGAAAATGATTGGACCATATCTTGCTAACCACACATGGGAATTTCAAGTTCTTGGACTTTTTGGAATGGTGAGATCAAGATCTTCAACTTTCATGTTGGACAAAATTCCATTTGAAGCTCTTATGATGAAGTTATTTTGAGGAGAAAAACTTCCCATTTTGGGCAGTTGAAATTACAGGTCACCTGCCATTTTAGGAAACTTCTTGTCTGACTTTATTTTCTTCAACCTTGATCTTTGATATGTCAAATGAGACTTATATGGACATGAATGAGGCCTTTCAAACCATCTCACACCTTCCAATCCATAAAATCAGGCACAGTTGACCACAGTTGACCACAGTTGACTTTCTATGGTTCCAGCTGAAATTCAGCTTGACTGATGAGCTTTGATCATCCAATCTTTGGCCAAACCACTTCAAAATGATCCTTAGACCATATGAACTTGATAAATCCACCCTAGGGCTTTGTCTCAATGAAAATAGCACATGCTTGCTTGTTTGACTGATTCTCCTGATCAGTTTGACCCAATCGGTCAGCTGAGCTTGCACTTGGGCAAATGGACAATGCAATGTTATGCAGTGGCCTATGTTATGTTATGACCTAATATGAAATGAATGTACAAAATGGTAGGGTGCAAATTTGAGGTGCTACAAATACAAGTGCAATCGACACACCACATAAATTTGAAATCAATAGACAAATTGACAAATAACGAGGCTTCAAATCAAATGACGTCCCTATCTCACAGGTTCAACCAATTGAGGGTGCACCAGATCGAAGAACTATTGTAAGTTTAACATTAAAAGAAGAAAGTGTTTAAGCTTTTACAATGATAAACAATAGTCTCAACTCCACCCCCTATGACCGCACTGCATTGCCTAATCAATTTGTCAACTCAACATGTAAGTATGTAACTAATTCTCTCCTGCGATGTCTTTCTTCCTCATATTGAAGGCGTGTCTGATTCTAGACAGCAATACAACACCGACATATGTGATTACATTAAATACATATATTTTCTCAAATTATTACTATAGTCAACATGTCTGAGTGAGTGTCGTGTCCGAGTTTGTATCTATGCCGGTGCTTCGTAGATCCTAGGAAACTAGGCCTACTATTGTTCATGTCCAATAGCTAGTCCATGCTTTGTTTTGTCTCACTGCTCACACCATATTCATTTTCTTGTTCTATATCTGGGATGCCTCAAACACCTATCTTCAATGTTTTACCCATCAATTTCAACATGCATGTTATGTGAGTGCATGTGCACATGTACAAACACGCAAAAAAATCATCTGCCAAGAAGAAAACTTATCTTGCTTTTCAAGGTACTTTACATACAAACAGAACTAAATTTCTCAGTACAGCATCTAGCCATTACTGAGGTAGTAGTCTACACTGGAATGTCAACAATTAAGAGTGTCATCCAATAATTTGTTAAACTTCAACACACTCCTACTCTATCACAAACCATAAAATTCTAAATTGCCAACTTGGTAAAAACCATTACACTCTTCAGGTTGATTCAGAATAGTTTGTGCACTATTTATTATATTTCTATGGTTGAGGGACTAACTTGATTCAGAATAGTTTGTGCACTATTTATTATATTTCTATAGCTAGACTAATTTGATCAAAAAATACTTCATGGACTATTTATTACACTTATATAGTTTAGAGGTCAAATAAGACTAAGAGTGTGATATAATTTAGAACAAAATTGAAGGTTTGTTGTGGTATGTTTAAATTGACTTATAATTTATCAGCTAACATAATCACTTATAAGAATATCTAAGAGTGCTTATGAAAACAACTTTGGCATGTTCATATGCTCATTTCCAAATACCTTATATAAAAACATTTTTTAATCATACTACATGATAAGCCTTTACGAGGACAGTTTAAGCATATAACTTATGGCTATGTTTGGATATCATAAATTGATCGGAGTGGAATGGAATGAAGCGAATGAAGATTCCATTCAATAGTTTGGAAATTTGAGGACAAAACAAGCCAAGTTCTTCATTCCTCCCAAATTGGATGGGAAGAAATATAACGGCCATACCACTTCATTCCACTCCGCTCCATCCGATTTTAAATGATCCAAACAATGGAACACCACTTCATTCCATCTCATACCGCTCCGCTCCATCCAATTTCATCCATCCAAACAAAACCTATATGAAATTACTTATACCTTTTACATGAAAAACAATTTAAACTAAGCACAAATGATAACAGATTAATCTCCCAAACAAATGAAGTTCAAAATTGAGTTACCTGAGGCCTAGGTCTTCTTCTTGGTCTAGACCTCCTAAACGCCTGCAAATCTTTCGCATTCGCCACACCAAGAACTGCAGATTCATACGTAGCAAAGTTCCCAACAATCCTCTTCCTAGACTCCAAGCTAACATAGGCCTCGACCCGGTTCGGCACAGCTGGACCCACCCACTGCAACGAATTAAACAACAACCCAAGCTCAGCCGGAACAGAATCAAAACCACAAGCCGAAACCACAAGAGAACCAGTTTCACCCGCTCGATCATGGTAATCACTCTCCATTCTCTCCATAAACTCCGGCTCGCCGCAAATATCAAGATAATCGCAGCCGGAATCGACGCAAGCGGATACGACGGATTCGCCGTGGAGACGAAATGGACCGACGCAGTTGAGGATGAGGCGGGTTTGGGAGCAGAGGGAACGGAGGGAGGATGGATCGGAAGTGTCGGCGGGGAGAATTGTGATAGTCGGCGGTGGATTAGGGTTTGAAGCCCATTTTAGGGTTTGGGATAGTTTTGTAGGGTTTCGACCAGCGATGGCTATGGAATTGAGAGGAGATTTGTTGAGGAATTTGAGTGCTTCTTTGAGAACGTATTTGCCTGTGAAACCTGAAGCTCCAAGGATTATGAGATCGAATTTTGTTACTTTGGGTTCCATTTTTTTGAATTTCTTGGAGAAGACGAGTTGTGTTTTTTCAAAATTATTAAACAGCGCTTTCTCAAAAGCGCTGACTAAGGTCTATATTTAAAAGCGCTTTCTAAAAGCGCTGTCTAAGGGGGGGTCTTAGACAGCGCTTTCTAAAAGCGCTGTCTAAGACCCCCCCTTAGACAGCGCTTTCATAATTTTTTTAGAACATTTTCCGTGTTTTATTTTTATTTTAACCTTAGACAGCGCTTTCTTTTAAAAGCGCTGTCTAAGATGCGCTGTTAAAAAACCTTTTTGGCGTAGTGTATACATTGTGGCACCTCTAGTTTTTTGTTTACTGTGTGTATTTGTAGAGGTAGTTGTATGAGTCGTGGAGGTTGAATTCATCGAGACACCGACATCTTTTAGGTGAGTCGTTGATGTTGTATAAGACTTGTTTTTCGTATCGGTCATGACTATCTAAATAAAGAATAATAATAGAGACACCATTTCAGTGATACTAACATTAATGCAAGTGAAAAACTAATGCAACGGTAACAAATGGAGAGACACCATTTCAGTTAAAAATAAATGAAGTTCGACCATGACTAATGATATATAAACAAATTGAAAAAATAATGATCAAGAGAAAGCATTTCAATGATACTAAATGATTTCAGTGATATAAACAAAATGAAAAATATAGATGATATAAACTAAAATTATTTTTAGTGATATGAACTAAAACATTTCAATAATATAAACAAAAACGTGATAAATAAGTACCTCAAACGTGATGACTAAGATTCGGTTAAGGTTAGAAATAAAGATAAGTTCGTGTTTTGATGAGAGTGACAATGAAAATCGCCAACAATTGGAAGAGTTTTGATGAATGACTGACGATGAAAATCGCCTAGGGTTTATGCGTAGAGAATGACTATGAAGTAAAGCATTGATGGATAAAGGAAAAGTTAGAGACTAATTCTTTGAAGTATTTCATGCAAAACATTATCATGTCGGTTTTTAGTGAAAATCGACGTATATTTATTAATTAAAAATAAAATAAAAAGAAAAGCATACATTACATTATCATGTATATTGTGGAATCATCAAACTCAAAAGATAAGTATACTAATAATTACTTCAAAATTCAAAATATTATAGTACCATCAAATTCCAAAGACCATTTTATCAACAATTAGAATTTCAGATTCAAAAACATTTAGTATCATTAAAAGAAGGCCTTACAACTGATAATTATGGTGATTCCAGCTACATAAAGATTAACATAACATCATATTAAAATAATGTCTTATAGAAGTAGAAGTAACAAATTATTATATATGACAAACTCTGTGATTGAGGATGAGATTGTGATAAACTCTTCATAGTGGTTGTCTTCTTTGCTATTTTTTTCTCACAATCTCATCCTCAATCACAAAGTTTATCACAAGTAATAATTTGTCACTTCTACTTATACAAGACATTATTTCAATATGATGTTATGTTAATATTTTTGTAGCAGGAATCACCACAATTATCAGCTGTAAGGCCTCCTTTTAATGATACCAAATGTTTTTGAATTTGAAGTTCTAATTGTTAATGCAATGGTCTTTGGAATTTGATGGTACTATAATATTTTGAATTTTTAAGTAATTATTAGTACAATTATCTTTTGAAGTTGATGATTCCATAATATACATGATAATGTATGCATTTCGATAGAACTTCTGATTCATAGTTTTAATATAATGGTGATATAATGTATCTATAAACTGAGAGATTAACATAACTCCGTTGTTTTCTTTGCTATTTTTTTTCCTTTTCACATATCCTGATTTGAGAGGTCCTCTGCATGTCTTTTCATAATGATCAACTTCACCATACTTTGGGGGAAATCACTTCATATCTTCTTTTAACCTTGTGATGTCCACACACAAACAAATCTTCTAAAAATGAATCTTTCCATCTATTCTTTTTTGGTATGCCAATAGGTCTTTTAGATTGGGTTGTTTTGGCTTAGGATGCTCTATAACTAACCAAAATTCCTTTTTGATGACAAGTTGAATGTAGTAATCATAAGTAGAAATCAAAACTTCAATTGTGAGTAATTACATCTTTCACAATATTTTTAAAATCCTCCAATTTTCTAAATCACATCCCATCTTCTAGTCTGAATTCACGAAGAAAAAAACATTAGAGTTCATAGAATTTAAACTTTTAACTTCCCTCATTGTATGTGAATTATTGAGTCCTCGTATGGTCAAAATATGATGCATACCCAACATATTCAAATGAAACTCTGTCACTATTTAACCCATTTGACTCAACCAACTTTCCTACAATCTTTCCTTGATTTCTATTGACATCATTATATTCATCACTTTCATTGTTTGACTCAAAGTCATCACTATTAGAGTTACTTTAAGAATCACTTACAAATGCTTTTTCACAATAACACAATGGAACAACACAACACAATGACATAGCAAAAACACAATAGATCACTCTCAGCTACACGACTATGGAAGAAAGGCACACATATCCAAAAGTAAATTATACCACCCTCGACAAACCAACAAGAGAAATTGGTCCATAACTAAATAACACATGTTTTTGTTGGCTTCAGTGAAATAATTTAATATGAAAAATAAGATTAAAAAAGTGGAACAACATATGCATATGTCATCGTTGATTTGGTTTGAAAAACTATTAAACCATATAAATATGTCATTAAAGCATTCTACAATATGCTATTCTTAATGCTAGTTTATAATAAAAAGGAAACTTCCCTTTGTCTCCATCTCCAGTACACCGTATGCCATCTTCTCTGATTGAATGAGTTGTCATCACTATCACCAATGCCATCAGAAATAATCTCGTTTGAAACGAAAAAGTGTGGTTGTATGGGAGAATAAAAAACAATGACAAAGAAAATATAAAATTTGTCAGACTAAAGAGAGAACTCTATTTCTTTCTCTTTCTAATTTGTGAAAGATAAAAAAATCTCAACTTTTTTTGTATATTTCTTTTTCAAATAATGGACTAATTTCTCCATTTAAGAATTATTAAAATTTTATAATGACACTTAGCTAATAGTGTTAAGATCACATAGAAAAATTAACGATACACATCACATATCCATAGTACATTCACCGATGCTCATTTAACTCTTAAGAATATATCCATATTACATGTTGAAATAAAGGATAATAACTGAGATGACAGAAAATTATCATTACTTATTTTTGTGTAGTGGTTAACCCTAAGCTATATTTGGATACGATAAAACAAATGGAGCGGAAAGGAGCGGAACATAATGAAATGAAATAAAGATATCATTCCATTGTTTGAGGATTTCATGACAGAAGAGAATAATTTTATCATTCCGACCAAATTAAAGGATACAAAAAATGATGAAAAGGGATGAAATGGAATGAAATGCATTCCATCCGATTCTGCTCAATTCCATCCATTTTTAATTAATCCAAACAACAAAATTTAAGTTTATTTTATTTCATTCCATCTCATTCAATTCAATTCCAAAACCCTCAAAATGAAGTTCTTTGTTATAGATGCCTCAAAAAATTCAATACCATGAAAACCACCTTCTTGATAATCCACCACCACGTCCACACCCTTCTCCTTCATCAGTTTCACCAACTCTTTATTACGATCTACCAATAGATCTCCACCGTTCATACTCACCAACACCTTCCACCCTTGATCCTTAATCTTCTCAAATTTTTCATCAATATCATTTCCAACTATTAGATTGGAATACTCGTGATCACGATCAACTCCAATTGGTAATGCTAATTCCCACATCATATCACTAACACACAATGGAAAAACAGGATCATTCTCTAATCTCACCTCTGATTCAGTCCTCTGGATCCCACCAAAAAACGGTTGATGCAATATCAGCCCTTGAATTTTCAATGGCTCCAAATCTTTTACATTTTCAACCACACGTAGTCCTGCATGGTAGGCAATGCTAGCTCCAGCACTATTTCCCATTAGAAAACATTTAGAATAATCAACATATTTAGTCAACCATTCATCTTCACTAGTTCTAATCAAACTCAATGCTTCCATAGCATCATCGTATGCTGCCGGCAACCGGTGCTCCGGTGCGAGGCGATATTCAACCGATGCGACGACGGCCTCCACAGTTTCAGCCATTTCAACACAAAAGTTGTGGAACCTCGTGGAGGCTGCACTTAGAAGGATGAAGCCACCTCCATGGAAGAAAACAATAAGTGGTAGAAATTTGTTGTTTTTGTTTGAAAATGTTGTGTTTTTAGGTAGGAATAACCGAAGCCATGTTTGGTTTGAGTTATTGATGGTGATGTCTTTGGTTAGAACAGAGATTGGGAGAGTAGTATCTGATGAAGGTAAAGTGTGTGGATCTTCAAGATTTCGAGTTAGTGTATCGTTGTGATTGTGTTGGATTTTGAGGAATTGGTAGGGATCAGTTGTTGTAGATGGTGGTTGCAAGGTTTGGATAGACATAGTTTGTAGTCTGGTGAGATAAGGCATGAGTTGTAAACAGAGAGTCCATTTATTAATAGTATATGTGGTCTACATTCTTGACTCATAAATTCAATAAAATGACAGTTCCTTGCTTAATTTGATTACTAAAAAGTCTATGTTTTGGATATACATTAACTCTAAAAAATATATGATTTTTTTTAAATAATTTAATAATTTATAAATATAGTTATATTTTTTATTGGCTATATTATATTAAAAATCATTAAAAGTGCATTTAAAGAACAAAAACATTCTAATAAGAATCCAAGCTACTCTGGCCAAGCTCTTCAAATCTAGAGACCGAATGGAATCTAGTGTCAATGTTGTAATTAGTTAAATTTTTACTAAAATATTTTTAAATTACTTTTTAATTTTTCTAATACACGAAAATGAAAATGAGATATCTTTATTATGTAAATATATTTGATATAATTATGTGATTTGTGTCAAAGTTTCTAAAATATATTGAAGAAAATTTATCCGTTTAAACATTTATATCTAATATTTTTAAATTGGTAGAGACAAATCGAATTAAAAATTCTTCATCTTCACCTTGAGAGTAATCAAATTAATCTTGTCCTGATAGGATCATCTTTGTTATTAATAATTTATATTTTCTTACTGATGTAATAGAATATTCAAAACTGTTAAGTTCATAAGATTTTCACTCGATTTGAATCAATTATCTTCCTAGACCCAAATTATGCTATAAGCTTCCGTTCGTAATAATCTTTACTCAACTCTACTGAAAATCCCTTGTCTAAGTCTTTATTATACTTAAGGATCTTGGAAACTCCCAATTTCTTTTGCATTAACCTTCACTTGATTCTACCAAAGTCTTTAGTGGAGAAGAAATTAATATTTTTCTTTGTTGGAAGTCAATCTCCATACACCATAATCACAAACCAATTCTTTAACCTGATACACACAAAAAACTCCACAAAAAGAAAATATTAGATTCCTCAACGTACCTTGCAACTACCACTCACACTCAATATTTAGAGTTGAGCACCACAATCATGGGTTTTTTCGTTCAAGGTTAAAGATGATTGGTTATCTAAAGAATCTCAAACAACTCCTTATTGAAACTCTGTTAACCAACACTCATGGTTTTTCTCAATTTGTGAAAATATAATTTTTTTAATCCTAATTGAATATTTATTTTTTAGAGAATGACACAAATGATTAATATATGTGTTAGAGATATGACACAAATTATATGAAAATTAAGCAATTGATTTGAGACAGATCATATACTAGTGATTTAAATCAAATGAAAAAATGACTTGAATTAAAATTATAAATTATGGAAATATCTGTGAAGGCAAAGATGCCTAGTTCTTATTTTAATGATGTCAAACCTTTCTAGTCTCCCACAACGTGTACTTTGGACGGTGTCATCATATCATAGAATGCATTCATCCCCTAACATGTTCAAAGTATAAGTTCAACGTGTCCAGGCATATAGGAGCATATCATAGATGTAAATCATGCACTTGATCATCATTACTACCCTAGGTTCATAAGAGATTGGTTTAAATTGATCAAAATACATCTCAAAACTCATTTTTGATAGTTTAAGAACTGTGAGTCGACTCATGACTCGGAGCGTAACTCTCGTGTCTGAACAGGTCGAGTCACAAGTCGACTCAATCCCAGGAAAACTGAATGAGTCGACTCATCCACATGTTGCGTCGACTCATTGCCTATTTCCATTTGAACCATGTAGCCACGGGTCTGAACAGGTCGAGTCATAGGTCGACTTAACCCTGGAAAAACTCTAGTTGAGTCGATTCATCCCCTGTTTGAGTCGACTCATCACTTGCTTCACTTGAATAATTTTTCCTCGGGTCTGAACAGGTCGAGTGACCTGTGTGAACAGGTCGAGTGGTCGTTGCTTTGACTCAATTTTCTGCTGTGTAATTATGCAAAATAATTTTGTTATGTCTGTTATTTGGTCCATGCATCATATAAATATTCTAGAGTCTCTTCTTCAATAAACAACAAGAAAAGTGAAAGATATACACCAAAGTGATCTTCATCTTCATTCTCCATTACATTTCTCAACAGATACACATAACAATTTTTGTTGATCATTGTGTATTGCTATGGTGATAACATCCAAATAGGATTGTGTAATATTAGTTTGGGTTGAGGCTTTGTGTCGGTTTTTCTTGAATAGAACCATTGGGGTTTTGTCCTCCAAGAATTTGGGGTTTTTGCACTAACCTTTACTTCACAAATTCAGCCGAGTTAAAAGTTTGAAGAACGATGGGTTCGGTCAAACAAGTAACGGTAACCGGAGGATTGTGAAGAAAACTTCGGGTTCAAGCGACTTGCGATCGAAATCAGCCGAGTTGAATTTTTAGAGAACGTGGAATTATTGCAATAAGGTAGCTGTAACCGAAGGTTTGTTTGAAGCGCTTGAAGGATTTGTTTCAACTCGAATCAAGGGGAGAAAAGCGAATAGGATCTGCAACAACACTAGGGGTTGATTGATGGTGATCATTTCTTATCTTGTATCAACTTTGCAACTTAATAATAAATATATCTCAATTCTAGATTTAGAATTGAGGGCAGACATACCCTAAGCAAGGACGGTAGGGGAACTTGTAGCGGTAAATTCATGACCATCAAGCTATGGATAAGCTAGACGTCAATAAAATCAAAGTCGCCACCACACTTTTATTGTTTTCAAGGGAAAAGGGAAAAGTACGAACAAAACCCAAAAAATAAGAAGTTTTCAAATCAAAACTAATAAAATGCCAGAGATTACAGGTAAGGGGGTTGGTTACACAGAGGGAAGGTGTTAACACCGAAAGTGTCCAAGGTACTCCTAGGGAGCCCTTTTTTGTGTGCATATGTGTTTTTGTACAAATGATGTTTGCAAATAAAAAGAGTGTGGGGATGAGAAAAGAATTAATTAATTATATTTTTGTGTTTGACAAGACCTTCAGACTTGTGCCTACATATCAACATAAAATGAGGGATCAAAACCTCGTAGTTCGTGGTATCAATTTCAAAGTGAGTGCATTGCTTTTAACAAAAATTTAAGTTTAAAAGGCGTAAGGGCCTAAAAATGGTTTGAATGAGTGTTAACTCTTTTTGGCTTTTGAAATTTTAAGTCAAGTATAGTTAAGTTTATTCACAAGTTTGATTAAGAAAAGGAGTTTGAAAATGCAATGGCATAAGGCCAAAGTTTCTAATTTGCAATATGGTCAAAGTTTAGAAATCGACAAACACAAGTAAAGAAGATTTTAAAAGGAGGGAGATATTTTGAAATTAAAGAAGTGGGGAGGAGATGAAGAGACTAATCCTAAGCATAAATTCAAAAGTTTAGAGTTGAAAACATCTGACCAATTGGATGCAATCCAATAGACAAGAATGTCATATAGAAACCCAAATTTCCCTTGGACTTTTGAATCAAGCAACAAATGATACACAAATAGCAAGTTGAAGAGCAAGACATCAAATAAAGATAGCCATATCCAAGCTTAACAACTCCATGATCTTCTTCAAAATTTTCCATGTGTCAGATTAATTAAGATGGCATAAGTCATAGGTTCAAAATAATAACTTCACAATGATCATGTTGTAGATGAACTCAAATGGATCTTCAAAGTTGTATCATATGAATGTTCTTCACAAGTACTTGGTTACATGAACATTGGCATTGGCCAAGTCCTTTGCATAGGGAGTGTTGCCTAGATTCTAAGTCCAATAGTCTCAGATCAAACCAACAGTCCACACAAGATGTTTTTTTAGGTTTTTTTGTTCTTATTATGTACATTAAGGTCAAAAGGCCACACAATCAAACAAGTATATACAAACAAAATCTAACACAAAATATGGTCTAAGTGGACAAAGTAAAAATGACATAAAAGTAAACAATTTGAATGGTATGAATAATGGCAAATGAATAAGGCTTAAAAATTAAAGTGCATTAAAAGTAAGTGACTTGAAATTAAATGTTAGTTGTTAGTGAATTAAGGGTTAGTGTTGCTTTTGCTTTGCTTTTGTTTAAGTCATTCTTTGGAGAACACTCAACCCACTTATCACAAGCATGGATCCTTGAACCAAGACATCTTCCAAAGGAAGGAAAAAGACCAAGTTTCCACACAATACCATGAAAGAGGGGAGACTTACAATCTCACTAACTAGAATGTTATGCCTTTTGTGTCAAAATTTAGCGCTATGTTAAGCAATCGTAATTGGACTTATGTAGAAGTCACAACTATTTGAGGTTGGACAATAGAATTTTGGTGTTAATTCATGTTAGAGACATAGTATAATGGACTATGCTCATGAAACATACCACACAAAAAAAGAATATGCAAAGTGGGGGACCTAATCTCATCCATACTTATGTTGATTTTGCAATCAACTAGCCTTAGGATATAGAGATATCATAGGTCCATGACATGAATGTATAAAGAAGGGGAATGAGATGAAGATGGAGGGGGGAATGGATCAAACACAAATTGGTCAAAGGAGGACTTTTACCAAATTAAGATCATTCATTCATTTTGGGAGATGGAATGTACATTCCATCAATCCCCTAAATCCAATGATCTTAACCTAGCAAAGTCAAATCAACCTTGACCAAGGCCCAACAACACAAGTCAAACTCAAAAAGTCAATTAAATAACTCCACACAATTAATTTGGCATTTAAACAATTAAAAATAATAAAAATATGTATTAAATTAAATTATGATTGGTCAATTTCCTAAAACCTCATCAAAATACCAAGGAAATGACCATGAGATTTATCATAAGTCAAACAAGGTCAAAGAACCTTGGAGAAAAAATTCCAGAATTTTTGGAAACTTAAAAGTATTTTTAAACAATTAAAAATATTCACAAAATCAATTAAATCATGAAAAATATTAATAATGATTCAAAAAATAATTTTAATTCAGAAAATGAAAGAGGATTTTATTTAATTTTTTTTGGTGAAACTCATATTTTTTGGATCAATATTAAAATTAATATGAATTAATGAAAATAAAGAAAATAAAATAAAAATCAATTAATCAGAAAAAATGTGGACCACTTGATCTCCCTCATTAATTGAGGTGGCAGATCAAGTGGTCTAAAATGTGCGTTCCACCAAACACACAAGTCAGCGCGCTACACCAATGGTAATCACAAAGAGCGCTCAGGATTAAAACAGTTTGAAATGATCAAATGGCTCAGAACATGTCCAGCACATCACCAGAGAAAATCACCGGTCATCTTCTCAGGTGACCTTGGTCGGACTGGTTCTTTCATCGCCATCACAAAAATGAAAAAGAAGGACATGCTTTTAAAGAGAAATGACACTGATCGCGAATCTGACCTCAATTCAAACAAACTCCAAGTATATTGAGAGATACATGGAGTTAAATTTTGAGGTGTATGAACTGAGTTGCTTCGATTTGACCTCAAAGCAACTCAATCTTCTTGCCTATATTGGCAGAACTTTAGACAACCAAGGATCCAAGAGAATTGATGAGAATTGAGAGAGAATCGAAGAGAAGAAAAATCTGGAAAAATACCTTCAATGCTGTGCAGAACTTGATCTCTCTTGCTTCAATTCGTGTTTGATCTTGCTCAAGAAGCTTGCAAAAGTAGATTAGGATTGATACAAGGCTTTGGATCCTGGAGTTTTTGAATCTCCAAACATTGAGATTCAAACTCAAATTTCAAGTGAAATTTCTCAGGTTTTCCTTTCAATGGTGAGAGTTTCAAATGTGGGAGGCAAAGCTGGCACGCAAGGGTCCAATTTCTGATGCCAAGGGTCCTCTATTTATAGCACAGGCAAGTGATATTTGCACCTTTCAAAATACTTCCAAATTTGGCAATTGCATGATGCATGCTTGCATGGGCGTGTACAGACACATGAAGCAACTCAATTAAGTCCAAATGCAAGTGAAATTGAGTCTGAATGTGGATTGTGATGCAAGGCAAAAGTGTATTGATGTTTGAAGGTTGATCCTTGCCAATTGATGCAGCCATGTTCAGACCATGCGCAAACCTCTCAAACCTTGTCCAAAATGATTTAATTTGGACTCTTTGAAAAGGTTAGATCAAGAGGAACAACTCTTATGTTGAACACTTTTCCATTTGAAGATTGTATCATGATGAATTTGGAGGTGGAAGTTTGGAAATTTTGACATGTCAAATTTTTTTCTAAGTGTTAAACCATATGCTCAATTATTCCACCTTGGCTAACTTTTTATGTGAGCTTCAAATGAGAAACGTGTATTAATCAAAGTTGTAGGTCTTTAAAAAACCTTCAAAATGGTCATAAATTTGACCTTATTTGGATTTGGGAAGAATGAGTTATGAATTTTTGAAGTTGAGGAAAATCACTTGTTCAATGGTATTGGTCCAAAATGACCTATAATGTATCCTCATATCACATGCTCATAAAAGTTGAATTAGCTCTTAGTCCAAACATAAAAGTTGAACTAGACACCTTGAATTTGATTGTGAAACTTGTAAATATTTCATCTCATAAAAATTGAGCAAGTTATGGCCTTGGGAAGTTGACTTTCAAATTAGGGTTTAGACAAAATGACCTATAATCTTTCAACATAAAAATGACTTTCCAAGAAAAATGAGCTCTAGACCTCAACATGAATGTTTTTAATGTCATTTAGAGTAACATTTCTCTTGGAATCATTTTCATATGATGAAAATTGTAGGAGATAGGGTCTAGGGAACCCTAGTTTTGACCAGTTGACTTTCTCTGGTCAACTACTCTGAACCACCTTGCTAACTTGCAATTCTCTTGACTTTTGGGACTCATGGGAGATCATATATGTGTAATATGATGAAATTTGAGATGCCCCTTGGAATATTTGATCAATTGGTGAAGAAGCTTGTTGAAGAAGTTACATAGCATACCCAGATGAACTAGGGTTTCCAAGGCAAACCAACTCCAAACTCTTGATGATTTCTTGATCAAAATAACATGTGAAGATCATGGGGACTCATATATGATGCCTTAGAGCCTTTATGGATCATTCCTTGGTTGAGTTCTTAGTAATGAGGGTCTTAAACCCTAGATGTGAACTTGATAGCTCAAAGGTGATCAAGTGCCTTACCTACAAAAAGAAGTAGACAAATGCAAAGACATATCTTTGGTATTTTGGTTAGTAAATGATAAAACAACAAGTATGATACAATCACATGGTGCTTGGTGACCTCTCCCATAACAAACCCAATGAGTGAAGGGTGAGGAGGATTCCAAGGTGTGATCCCAATGCTAATGCATATGATGTGAATAGCATGAGGGATCTTAGGGTCAAAATTGGGGTCTTACAGCTGCCCCTATTTAAGGACATTCTAACTGAGAAGGAGAAGGTTAAAATCTTCGTATTGATTCAGTAGAATGGGCTTAATTAACAACATATAGAAACAAATTTTGGTCCCTAAGAGACCTCATGATGCATATGATATGAATGTAAAAATAAATCTCTGTGGGGAAATATTGCCACAAAGGAAAAGAAATCAGAGAGACCGAAAGTCCATAGGAGTGTAATGCATTCCGTAAGGAAAAACTCACTAGGGAGACATAGACTCTGGGGGGATAAAGAGTTATGCGTAAGCCAGGCTACGACTTAAAAACTATTGGGGGACTAGAGGAATTCCATGAAAATGGAAAGACTCAGTCGGGAAACAAAAGGAACGTCTGCAGGGGAACAGGTAGATCAGAATAAAACTGAAATACTCGAACAATGCAGGAAAAATGATTTCACTAAGGAAATACGCACTCAACTCAACTGGGGAAGGAATAAACTTCATCACAGGAGGAGCGAAAATATATTATCCACTACCTGCTAGGGACAATAAAATCTGTCAGAGAGGACCTCCGTTACCGGTTAGGGTAAACATATCAAGGATGACTCACTACCTGCTAGTTCTAGTATAGTAAACCCAACCATCCCAGCTAATAATTTTGAACTTAAACCATCTCGTTTACAACTAGTGCAACAGAGACAATTCGCAGGTATCGCTACTGAGAACCCAAACTAACATTTAAAAATATTTCTTCAATTAGCAGACATTTTTAAAACCAATGGAGCTTCTCCTGAGGCAATACGTTTAAGATTGTTCCCTTTTTCCCTCAGAGATAAAGCCCTATCATGGTTAGATTCCCTTCCACCCAATTCCATTACGACTTGGGATAACCTTAAAAGAGTATTCCTTGTTAGATATTTTCCCCCAAGTAAGACCGCCGTTCTTCGAAACCATATAACTAGATTTACCCAAAACCAAGGAGAATCGTTGTTCGAAGCTTGGGAGAGATATAAAGAGTTGTTACGAGCATGCCCACATCATGGTTTAGAAAATTGGTTAATCATTCAAACCTTCTATAATGGACTTCACTATAACACGAAGATGACCATTGATAACACGAAATTATATCACATTTTAAGACTTAATTCAATTAGATTATATTATCATTTACTTTAGTTTATCTCATTTTATCAGATATTATGCAGTATTTCCTTGCTATTTATGTCAGGTATCCATTTTGAAGCAAAAGTGAAAAAGGGAAGAAAAGGAGGTGTAAAAAGCAATAAAAAGGAAACAAATAACCAAGACCAAGCCCAGCCCAAAAGAAAGTGCACGTTATGCCTGTGACGGGCGTCACAAGGAGTGTGACGAGCATCACACTAAAAGCACTCCTGTGACGAGCGTCACACATGGTGTGACGAACGTCACACCAGTCCTCTATATTTTTGGCGCAAGGAACTCAACTGACCACGTTGAAAGCTACTTCCACGCACGCTTAACCCTCGGAACGAGACCACGCACACGGAAACCCTTGAAATGCAGTTACACCAGCAGCTGTATAAATAGGAACTAATTGGGAAGTTTCAAAAAAACGGTTTTTTTCCACGCTCACATTGCCGAAGCTCTGCCAAATTTTCTTTTCACGCCTTTTGCTTATTTTTTCCTTTCCAGCACTTAGCACTGTTTATTTTATTTATTCCTTTTGCAAGCTTTACATTCTTTTTTCCCTTGCAAATTTACCTTTCCAATTTTAACTTTTAGATATTTTTTCGCATAATAGTTTCTACACCGGAAACTATTGTGCAACTTTATACTGGATTTAACCTTACGTTATATTCCAGTTTTATTTCCTTGATTTAATTTACTGTTTAATTGAAGAATCCAAGAACAAATCCTACCGGCTTGTGGTGGAGTGTTCAAGACCATTGTATTACGCATTCAGGTTCTTTAATCATTATTTAATATTTTGTTTTATTATTTACCTATATTATCTGCCTGGAATGAGTCTGTTTATGCATGATATAAATTCTTATTCATTTAGCATGTCTGGCTAATTTGCCTAGGTATCGGTATGTAAAGTAAGCAGAATAAGGGATCAAGACTGAGTCGGTCTATCTAAACTTAAAATCAAAATCAATCTTTTTACGGTTTCAACTTACAGGTTTAATAACAAGATTTTTTACAAAAGTAAAAGACATAAAGAAGTTAAAATCAATAGAGCGAGAGTTTGAGATTTTAACTGGACAGTGTAAGTTAGGCATTAATTCTAGATCAGGGCGAGAGCAAGTTTTAGAGTTAATTAAATTCTGACCTTTTCCAAAAAGTATTTTTAAAGATTGAATGTGAGGACGAGAGTTAAGCATTTGGATTTAATTATATAACCTAAGTCAACAGAGCGAGAGTTTGAGATAAGGGTGTTTAAAACGGTCAGTATTTTCTTAAAAAGAGTTTCTGCAACTTTATTGTTTTCAAAATATGGTTTTTGACTTAATTATAAGTCACAGCAACATTAATATAAAATCATGGTTTATTCAACAGAGCGAGAGTTTGAGATAGAACCTTTAACCAATAAAGTTAACCGAAACGATTCATTTTAAAACTAAGAAACCGACAAAGACTTGATTCCCTAGTTTTGACGAACTACATACCGATATCCGTTTTATTAATATTTAATCTAGATATTAGTTTAGCTCTTAGTTTTTCCCAAACAATCAAACATTTTCACCTTAGATTTACGTAGTAACCTTAGATAACGGTATATCGATTCATAAGTCCCTGTGGGATCGATATCTTTTAAAACTACGCGATAGAACTGTGCACTTGCAGTTCGTATCCCATTCTCGACTCACCCAGTCGAGCGATCAAGTTTTTGGCGCCGTTGCCGGGGACTTTATTTAGTCGATATCGTAACTCTTCCGTTACGCTGTAGAGACTAAGGTTTCTTTTTCTTCTATTTTCTTTCTTTCGTTGATTTGTATGCCACGCACTCGCTCTCAAGGCGAACCGCTCTATTTACGAATCAACGATATCGAACTATATCTCCGAGTCTTACGACGAATTTGGGAATATCGTGCTGAAAACAATCTCCCTCCTATAAACCTTCCTGATTTCAAAAACATTTTTCCTTCTTTAACCGAGATGGTAGAACCAGCTCGTGCTCTTAGAGATTACGCCGCTCCATCGCAAGATGAACCGCATTCAAGTATTGCTCCGCCCGCAATCGAAGCAAACAACTTTGAACTTAAACCTTCGTTGTTGCAGGCTGTGCAACAGAACCAATTCTCTGGAAATCTTACCGAAGATCCAAACCTTCATTTATCCGTATTTGTCCAATACGCTGATACTGTTAAAGCTAATGGTGTCACTTCAGAGGCAATTCGACTTCGTCTTTTTCCTTTCTCATTAAGAGATAGCGCTAGAAGATGGCTTCAATCTCTTCCTTCCAACTCAGTCACCACATGGAACGAGTTGAAGAAAGTTTTTCTTGCCCGATATTTTCCGCCAAGCAAAACAGCTATGTTAAGAGCCCAGATAAACGGATTTAAACAGAAAGACAACGAGTCTCTTTTCGAAGCATGGGAAAGATACAAAGACATGATGAAACTTTGCCCACACCATGGTTTAGAAGACTGGTTAGTAATTCACACATTTTATAATGGTCTCTTATACAATACAAGGTTAACAATAGACGCCGCTGCAGGTGGTGCACTAATGAACAAACCTTATGCTGATGCTTACCAGCTTATCGAGAGCATGGCCCAAAACCACTATCAGTGGGGAACCGAACGAACGAATGTGGAAAAACCTCAACCGAAAACTGGCATGTACGAGATAAGTAACCTTGATCACGTCAATGCAAAAGTGGATGCTTTGGTCCAGAAAATTGAAAGTTTAAACGTATCACCTCCAGCAGCCGTGGTTGCTATAACTCAGAATTGCGAGGTCTGTGGAATCCAAGGCCACACTCCTGCGGAATGTCAACTCTTGACTGGAATCCAAACAGAGCAAGTAAACTATGCTCAAGGAAGCCCCTATTCGAATACCTATAACCCAAATTGGAAGAACCATCCAAACTTCTCATATAAGAGTAATAATGCTTTATACGCACCTGGACAGTCTCCAAATCAAGCCCCATCTATACCTCCGGGATATCAGAAACAGAATCCTAACAATAATACCCCTAGAAAATCCAACTTGGAAATCATGATGGAAAACTTTATAGCTTCCCAACAACAAACCAATAAAGATTTCTTAAACCAGAACATACACACTGGCGAACAACTTAAACAACTAGCAAGCAAAGTAGATGCCCTGGCTACCCATAACAAAATGCTGGAAACGCAAATATCTCAAGTAGCTCAACAACAAGCACCTACTGCTGCACCAACTGGTACATTCCCTGGACAGCCCCAACCCAATCCGAGAAGCCAAGCTCATGCAATTATATTGAGAAGTGGAACGGAAGTGGAAGGACCGTCTGACCCAAGGATAGAAAACCAAAACCCTAAGAAATCTACTGAGGAAAGTGAACCTAAGGAAAAGGAAGAGAGTAATAAGGAAACCCTAGAAAAGAAGGAACCTTATGTACCTCCACCACCTTACAAACCACCTATACCTTACCCTCAAAGGCTTGTTAAAACCAAAGATGTAGGCCAATTTAGAAAATTTGTTGATCTCCTTAAACAATTAAACGTTACAATTCCGTTTACCGAAGCTATTACGCAGATGCCCTCATATGCTAAATTCTTAAAAGAAATTCTTTCTAATAAGAGGAAACTTGAGGATAGCGAAACCGTTACACTCCCTGCCGAATGTAGCGCTATAATCCAAAACATGCCCCCTAAACTCAAGGATCCGGGTAGCTTCTCTATACCCTGTCACATAGGAAAATTTGTCATCGACAAAGCCTTATGCGATTTAGGAGCCGGAATTAGCGTTATGCCTTTATCCATATGTAAGAAACTGGAAATGGGAGAATTAAGACCGACCAAAATGTCTGTGCAATTAGCAGATCGTTCCATCAAATATCCTGTAGGAATCCTTGAAAACGTTCCCGTACGCATAGGTCAGTTTTACATTCCCACTGACTTCACAATTATGGACATTAGAGAAGATGATACGACACCTATTATACTAGGAAGACCATTCTTAGCAACTGCCGGTGCAATCATAGACGTAAAACGAGGACGACTCACCTTCGAAGTAGGTGAAGAGAAAATTGAATTCATTCTTTCCCAATTCTTGAAAGCACCTGCAATAGAAGATACATGTTACTTCATGGATATCATCGATGAATGCATAAAAGAAGCAGAGTCAGGAGAAGACAAATCATCAGACTATCTTTTAGAGGACAAATCTAAACAATGCCTAGCAATAACACCAGATCCTACGCAGTGTCTTAACAAACCAACCCCTGATTTGAAAACACTTCCCAAAAATCTGAGATATGAATTCCTAGACTTAGAACTTGAACGACCTGTGATAGTTAATGCAGATCTAGGAAGACTCGAAACAGAAAAACTCCTACATATCTTAAGAAAATATCCAACCGCACTAGGATACCACATCACCGATCTCAAAGGAATAAGCCCTTCTATTTGTATGCACCGCATCATGTTAGAAGAAGACTGTAAAACCTCTAGGGAACACCAGAGAAGACTAAATCCGATCCTAAGTGAGGTAGTAAAGAAAGAAATAACCAAGTTATTAGAAGCAGGTATTATATATCCTATATCTGATAGCAAATGGGTCAGTCCTGTACACGTTGTACCAAAGAAAGGAGGCATAACCGTTATTGAAAACGAAAAAGGAGAAACTATAACTAAACGAATCGAATCGGGATGGAGAATGTGCATTGATTATAGGAAACTAAACAAAGCAACCCGAAAAGATCATTTCCCTTTACCATTCATCGACCAGATGTTAGAACGATTAGCTAAACATTCACATTTCTGTTATTTAGACGGTTATTCAGACTTCTTTCAAATACCAATTCACCCTGATGACCAAGAAAAGACAACATTCACATGCCCTTTTGGTACCTTCGCTTATAGACGAATGCCGTTTGGTCTGTGTAATGCCCCTGCTACTTTTCAAAGATGCATGATGGCAATATTCACCGACTTTCTCGAAAACATCATGGAAGTATTTATGGATGACTTTTCTGTATACGGACAAAATTTCGAAGAATGCCTTGAAAACCTGGAAAGAGTTCTAGAGCGATGTGTAAAAGTAAACTTAGTACTTAATTGGGAAAAGTGCCACTTTATGGTACAAGAAGGAATTGTTTTAGGACACATCATCTCGAACAGAGGAATTGAAGTAGACAAAGCCAAAATAGAGGTAATCGAAAATCTTCAACCCCCAAGAACTGTGAGAGAAGTACGAAGCTTTTTAGGACACGCCGGTTTTTACCGACGATTCATCAAAGACTTCTCTAAGATAACTAAACCCTTAACCGGACTGTTGATGAAAGATGCTGAATTCATATTCGACGATAACTGTTTAAAAGCATTTCAAACTCTTAAACAAGCATTGATCTCCGCACCCATTATGCAGACACCAGACTGGAATGAACCATTCGAAATAATGTGCGATGCCAGTGATTATGCTGTAGGTGCTGTTTTAGGACAAAGAAAGGATAAAAAGCTTCACGTTATATATTACGCTAGCAGAACCCTGGATGAAGCACAGATGAATTATGCCACAACCGAGAAAGAACTCCTAGCAGTGGTATTTGCGCTAGATAAATTTCGTTCTTACCTGGTAGGAGCCAAAATAATAGTTTACACTGATCACGCTGCTATCAGGTACCTTTTAACAAAAAAAGATGCTAAACCTAGACTCCTAAGATGGATCTTGTTACTACAAGAATTCGACTTAGAAATCAAGGACAAGAAAGGAACTGAAAACGTAGTAGCAGACCATCTCTCTAGACTTGAGAACCTTGAACCGTTAAGAACATCCATTAATGATGATTTCTCGTATAATAAACTCATAGCTACTTTGGAAGAGAACAACTCCGACATGCAAGTAGAAACCACCTTAGCTATATCTGTCACACCATGGTACGCTGATCTAGTCAATTATTTAGCTGCCGGAATAGTTCCACCTACTTTATCTTACCAGCAGAAGAAACGATTCTTCCACGACATAAAACACTATTACTGGGATGATCCCTTACTTTTCAAAAGAGGCCCCGATGGTATTTTCCGTCGATAAATACCCAAAGAAGAGATAGAAAATATAATCCAACACTGTCACTCTGCGCCTTATGGCGGACACACAAGTACATCCAAAACCTGCTCTAAAATCCTACAAGCTGGCTTTTATTGGCCAACTATATGGAAGGACGTACATGCGGCCATTAAGGAGTGTGACAGATGTCAACGCACGGGAAACATATCTAGACGTGACGAGATGCCACAAAAAGGTATTTTGGAAGTAGAGATTTTTGACGTGTGGGGGATAGACTTCATGGGACCTTTCCCATCCTCTTTCGGTAACAAATACATACTCGTGGCAGTTGACTACGTATCAAAGTGGATCGAAGCTATAGCTTCTCCAACAAATGACACCCGAGTAGTAACTAGACTCTTTAAAAATATAATATTTCCGAGATTTGGCATCCCAAGAATAGTAGTCAGTGATGGTGGATCACACTTTATATCCAAGGTACTCGAAAAACTACTACTTAAATATGGAGTGAGACATAGGATAGCAACACCTTACCACCCTCAAACCAGTGGACAAGTGGAAGTATCTAACAGAGAAATCAAGCAAATACTAGAAAAAACGGTCGCCACTTCAAGGAAAGATTGGTCATTGAAATTACCAGAAGCTTTATGGGCATACCGAACTGCTTATAAAACTCCCATAGGGACGACCCCATTTAAGCTCATTTATGGAAAATCCTGTCACCTCCCGGTAGAATTAGAACATAAAGCCTATTGGGCTATTAGAAATTTAAATTTGAATTATAAAGCCGCCGGTGAAAAGAGAATCCTTGACATAAACGAATTAGAGGAACTCAGAAGAGACGCCTATGAAAATGCCAAAATCTATAAAGAAAGAACAAAACAATGGCATGACAAGCGTATATCAAGGAAAATCTTCAAGCAAGGCGACGCAGTACTTTTATTTAACTCTAGACTAAAGTTATTCCCGGGAAAACTACGATCCAGATGGTCAGGACCTTTTCATATCACTAAAATCTTTCCCAGTGGAGCGGTAGAAATAAAAGGACAATCTACAGAACCGTTCACCGTAAACGGGCAACGTCTGAAACATTATCACTATGCGGAAACCAACGAGGATTCGCAAATTCTACACTTAGACGAAACGCCCCCAGGACTCATAGACTATATTTAACAGTTTCTTTGTCGAGCTTGCGACATTTAAACAAAGCGCTCAGTGGGAGACAACCCACAAAATTAATTTGTTATTTTATTATTCTATTATATTATCATTTCCCTATTTTTCTCTTAATATTCTTTTAATTTCTATTTAGTATTCATTATTGATTTATAAAAAAAAAAAATAAAATATATATATATATATATATATATATAATAATAATTCTTTTCTTCTTTCGGCATTTGGCCAAATCCTGACTTAAACTCATGTTTCTTTTCTCTAGCTAACACTAACCAGATGGGACATTCTGATCGTATGGGTATCAAGTTCAGAGGAATGGCTCAGAAACGAAAGTTTGAAGAACTAGCCGCTAGAGAGATGCTACCTAGTTTATATGCTGATGATTGGGCTATGACTGCCCTTGGATTGAGACAGAGTGTCCTGTTTTTGCTGAATCAGATAGGATGGGAGACCTCCCCTATCCTGAGACATTTCACCACCTACCGGAGACTCACACTAGAATTCCTTAGTTCATTAATCTATCTACCCAGCCATGGAAAAGGAATTAGCAGAGGTTTTATCCAGTTCAGAATGTTCAATATGGAGTACCAATTTAATATTAGAGACTTCACCAACCTTTTGGGTTTTCCTACCTCCTTTGATACATTCACTGTAAGCCAGGAAGAACTTTTTGAATATAGAGAGCTTGAACACTTTTGGGGTAAGCTGACTGGAAATGATGAGCCCGAAGAACATGAGTTTCTCTCTGGAAACATACATAACCCGGCTTTTCGCTATTTCCATAAGATCCTGACCCACACTTTATTTGGGAAGAAGCCAAATAGTACTTCAGTTTCACGTGATGAACTCTTCATCATATTTTGTGCTTCCCAGAACCGTCCAGTAAACGGTGCTACTTTTATGTTAGCTAATTTGGACCACCTTATCCAGGATGAGCGAGCACCCATTAGAATAGGCGGTTTGATCACTATGATAGGTAATGCTATTGGATTACGTCAGCCTATGCTTGACCTTAGCCCTTTTTGTGGCATTACTACTATGAGTATACCCTTCCTCTTCAACACTATGTTTATAGCAAACATAGGGTCTGATGAGTTCGAGCTTATTATTGATAACCAGGTTCTCTGCCTATTCACCATGCCCGATCCTAGAACTAGTGTTCATAACCAAAGGAACTGGCTCTATAACCTGAATGAAACCCCAACTCCTGCTGGATCCACTGAATCCATCCAGGATTATGAGATTTGTGATGACTATGAGCACTATGTTGACCATATCTCTCTTGCTGAATCTGACCCTCAGACTCCATCCGGCTACTATGATATTGATCCTCCTCCTCAGCCTGTCCTGACTGAAGAATCAGCCATGCCTGATCTCCGACATCATATGCCAGGAACAGATATTAAAACCGTCATTGAAGCCTTGATGTCAGAACAAGACGCCCTCAGGGAAGATTTCCACAACTTGAGACTTGAAATCCTAGAATACACGAGCAGCACGGCAAGTCAGTTACGTATGTTACGGCATCATGTTAACTCTTTTGCTCCTCCGGCCAGAGATCCGAAGATAGATGGAATTTAGTTATTTCTTTCTAAGTTATTTAGTTTTAGGCTAGATTTTTCATTAATGTTGTTTGAATTCATGTTTATTTCTATTTCATTTCATTGTTTTCCTTCCCTGTAATACATTATGATCATTCTTATTGAAGCTGTTTAGTTAATTTTATTATGCAATGGCTATTATGCTCTACTGTTGTTACCTACTATTATTATTATACAAAGCAAGTAAGCGTGCACAATACATTAAAATTGCAGACTAAAAATGATCATAAGCAAAATGAAACATTAAAATACGCTACCAAAGTAATTCTGTGAAGCGCTACTGAAGCCTTGCCAAAAAGGACTGTGTGACGAGCGTCACACACTCCATGACGAACGGCACGCAAAACGCCTGTTACGAACGTCACAGCCTTGTGACGAGCGTAACGCCCCTCAGACTTGTGAACGTTAGGGAGCCGTTGGAGACGAACGTTACACTTTAATTTTTTTACATTCCCCATTCATTTTTCATTTACCACACTTAATTACTCTTCAACCACTTTTTCTTTCTATCTTCCAATCCTTCTCCTATAAATACCTACCAAAACTTCCTTCATTCACCACAAAACAATTCTCTCATATCAAATACATTTCTTTCCAAATCATCCCTTCAAAAATTCATCGCAATGGCGGGAAATCAAAATTTCGGAAATATCATCTTCCGATCCGGAGATGACAACTACCAGCAAGAGCAATTCGAACGTTTCCAACAGCGAGGCGTCGCTTCCACCAGGTACCCCGATTTAACTTGTTTACAACAATTAGGATTACTCCAAGGTATCGAATGGATGCTCCGCCTAGCCGACTTAACCTTCCTTTGCACTCATAATCAACCCACCTACCCGTCCCTAACCTTAGAATTCTTAAGTTCATACGACTACACCACTCCCGCCGGTGAAGACGAATTTTTAACCGGTACCGCAACCTTCCGCATGTTCAACACTGAGTACTCCTTAACCCAAAACCAATTGAGTACCATGTTACAATTTCCCATAGAAGGTCAGGTACATCCCAGAATCCCTCCAAACTCAAACTGGAACACAGTTGGCGTTTTTGGCCTTTTTAAGAAAATTACCGGTATAGATACCTACAACTGGGAAGAACTCCTTCTCTCCCATATACATAACCCCACTATCCGGTACTTCATCCGCATCTTGCAAAACACAATCTTTGGAAGACCAAACAACAGCAAGGTCAACTCAAAGGAGCTATTTTTCCTCCAATGCGTCTTCGAACCGGATACTCAGGTAAACGCCGCCTCTTTTCTCTTTCATCATATCCGCACCTTATGTGCTAGAGGCCGGCAACCCTTTATAATTGGTGGATTAATAACCTCCATAGCACTTGGCCTACACCTAGGGGATAGACTCCAAACTTTAGAATCCCTACCTCCCCTGTCTATGGATATCAGCTATTGCCGCTCCAGCCGCCTGATTAAAAACAGAGTCGGCGGAGGATATTATCTTATGGTGAACAACCAGGCTGTCCCAAGCGTTGTTCTACCAAATATCGCCCTAACTGATGTCACAAACCCCGACCGCCACCTCTATGATCTAAACGCTCCTGAAACCACCGAGCCTTTACAAACAAACCCACAAACAGATGAGTTTGAAGAAATGGAACAAGGTGATCATCCTCCCACACAACGTTCAGCCCCGCTCAACCCTTCCAGTAATGCAGCCGACCCATCCTCCCAACGTCGTCGACGAAGAAGGCCTGCGACCAACGACGACATTATGGATGCTATCGATGGAATGCAGGCACAAAATACAGAGATGATGCAGATGATGCGTCAAATGCAACAGCAACAGGATGCTCGGAATGCCATAACCGACCAGCGGTTTACTGAATTGTTCAGCAGGTTCGACAACTTAGACATACGTCAAAGATCACCAGGTCCAAGAACCAGAGGCGGAAGGCAACCTTAGTTGTTATTTTCTTTACATTTCCATTTTGTATTTCTTTCCCTTAAAACATTGAGGACAATGTTCAGTTTAAGTATATGGGGGGGAAACAATATTCTTCCTATTACCATTATTCAAGTATGTTATTTTCCCTTTCATTGTTATTGCCCTTTCTTATTATCTAAAAAAAAAAAAAAAAAAAAAAAAAAAATCTTATTATCTATTCCCCTCAATTTTCTTGAGCCATAACAAAATTTTTTTAACACACCCAATAAGTATAAAGGTTGCCTACTCTATAAAACTTGAGTGAAATCAAAACAAAATCATTACCATAACAACGCTCTGAGAACCTCAATATGTTAGATCAGGATAAAGTACCTATTATACCGATTCCTTGAACTTTTAGTTCTATGGTAACCCCAAGTAGTTTATACAGAAGTCAGCACCATCTTAATAGCAAACTACGTGGAGAGCCGATGAATATAAGTGAATGATCCCCAAAAGTAACCTAAGATATATAAAATATATCAAGAAATGCACTAATTAAATTAGGTGATCCTTACCAGATCATTTAATCTAAAGGTTGCAGATCATGCAAAAGCACAATACGAAAGATCCATTATGAGTTGGTTCAGTAGGAATCTGGTACTGAACTTGGTAGGGCGGACTACGGTTCGATCCCCCGCAATTTGCAATGGACTGAATAATGAAGTTATCCGACTTATGTACCAGAACTTCTAGCTAAAAGCGGATCATAATCACTAACCGGCCACTCCACTATGTGCGCGAAAAGATAAAGGGCTTAATGTGATTTCGCTAGAATGAAAACGGGTAAAATAAGACTAAAGGAACCAGGATAGCTATCATAGGGTACTTGAACTGATTGACATAAGGCAGGGTTACCTAAGTTGTAACGGTAGTAGTTGATGTCAAGATTAAACTCAAGTCCTCCTAAACAAAAATCCTTTTGCAACCTAGTACGAATTGATGTGTGCTTTGAAATTTCATCTGGCTAAAACTTTTAACAAGTTCTATACTGAATTTTGCTTGAGGACAAGCAAAGATTTAAGTATGGGGGAGTTTGATAACACGAAATTATATCACATTTTAAGACTTAATTCAATTAGATTATATTATCATTTACTTTAGTTTATCTCATTTTATCAGATATTATGCAGTATTTCCTTGCTATTTATGTCAGGTATCCATTTTGAAGCAAAAGTGAAAAAGGGAAGAAAATGAGGTGTAAAAAGCAATAAAAAGGAAACAAATAACCAAGACCAAGCCCAGCCCAAAAGAAAGTGCACGTTATGCCTGTGACGGGCGTCACAAGGAGTGTGACGAGCGTCACACTAAAAGCACTCCTGTGACGAGCGTCACACATGGTGTGACGAACGTCACACCAGTCCTCTATATTTTTGGCGCAAGGAACTCAACTGACCACGTTGAAAGCTACTTCCACGCACGCTTAACCCTCGGAACGAGACCACGCACACGGAAACCCTTGAAATGCAGTTACACCAGCAGCTGTATAAATAGGAACTAATTGGGAAGTTTCAAAAAAACGGTTTTTTTCCACGCTCACATTGCCGAAGCTCTGCCAAATTTTCTTTTCACGCCTTTTGCTTATTTTTTCCTTTCCAGCACTTAGCACTGTTTATTTTATTTATTCCTTTTGCAAGCTTTACATTCTTTTTTCCCTTGCAAATTTACCTTTCCAATTTTAACTTTTAGATATTTTTTCGCATAATAGTTTCTACACCGGAAACTATTGTGCAACTTTATACTGGATTTAACCTTACGTTATATTCCAGTTTTATTTCCTTGATTTAATTTACTGTTTAATTGAAGAATCCAAGAACAAATCCTACCGGCTTGTGGTGGAGTGTTCAAGACCATTGTATTACGCATTCAGGTTCTTTAATCATTATTTAATATTTTGTTTTATTATTTACCTATATTATCTGCCTGGAATGAGTCTGTTTATGCATGATATAAATTCTTATTCATTTAGCATGTCTGGCTAATTTGCCTAGGTATCGGTATGTAAAGTAAGCAGAATAAGGGATCAAGACTGAGTCGGTCTATCTAAACTTAAAATCAAAATCAATCTTTTTACGGTTTCAACTTACAGGTTTAATAACAAGATTTTTTACAAAAGTAAAAGACATAAAGAAGTTAAAATCAATAGAGCGAGAGTTTGAGATTTTAACTGGACAGTGTAAGTTAGGCATTAATTCTAGATCAGGGCGAGAGCAAGTTTTAGAGTTAATTAAATTCTGACCTTTTCCAAAAAGTATTTTTAAAGATTGAATGTGAGGACGAGAGTTAAGCATTTGGATTTATTATATATAACCTAAGTCAACAGAGCGAGAGTTTGAGATAAGGGTGTTTAAAACGGTCAGTATTTTCTTAAAAAGAGTTTCTGCAACTTTATTGTTTTCAAAATATGGTTTTTGACTTAATTATAAGTCACAGCAACATTAATATAAAATCATGGTTTATTCAACAGAGCGAGAGTTTGAGATAGAACCTTTAACCAATAAAGTTAACCGAAACGATTCATTTTAAAACTAAGAAACCGACAAAGACTTGATTCCCTAGTTTTGACGAACTACATACCGATATCCGTTTTATTAATATTTAATCTAGATATTAGTTTAGCTCTTAGTTTTTCCCAAACAATCAAACATTTTCACCTTAGATTTACGTAGTAACCTTAGATAACGGTATATCGATTCATAAGTCCCTGTGGGATCGATATCTTTTAAAACTACGCGATAGAACTGTGCACTTGCAGTTCGTATCCCATTCTCGACTCACCCAGTCGAGCGATCAACCATCGACGCTGCCGCAGGCGATGCTCTGATGAACAAACCTTATCCTGAAGCTAGTGCCCTCATTGAAGATATGGCTCAAAACTATCAATCATGGGGAGTCGAACGAGCGACAGTAGAGAAGAAGGAAGCCCAAGGAGGAGTGCATGAACTAAGCTCTATAGACATGATGCAAGATAAAATGGACGCATTAGCCCTCAAGGTCGAGCATATGTGCATAAACCCGAATACTGTAGCCGCAGTCTCGGCGGATTGTGAGATATGTGGAACCAAAGGACACCAATCCGCAGAATGCATTCTATTGAACGAAACCCACTCTGAGCAAGTGAACTACACCCAAGGGAACCCATACTCGAATACCTATAACCCTGGATGGAGGAATCACCCGAACTTCTCCTATAAAAACAATAACCCAATCCAAAATAATGCACCTCCGAGACCTAGTTATCAAGCCCCAAGATAAAATTAACCTATGCAACCTGTGCCACCAAAGCCGAGCCTTGAGAAAATTATGGAAAATTTTATCACTTCTCAAACCCAAAACAACAAGGAGTTCATGAACCAAAACATTCATGTTAACGAATTGATTACTCAGTTAGGAACCAAGGTTGACCAAATAGTTACTTATACTAAGATGCTTGAAACCCAGATCTCTCAGGTAGCTTTAAACCAAGCCCTTCACACTACACCTGGTGGACAATTCCCTGGACAATCTCAACAAAATCCGAGAGGACAAGCCAATGCCATTACCCTACGAATTGGAAACGCTTATGATGAGCCACCAAACCCTAGATTGAGTGAACCAAAAACTTCTAAGGAATATACCAAGCCCCCGGACAAAGTAAAGGAACCAGAGGGATCTGAAAACCAGGAAGGTCGAGAAAAAGGAGAAGAACCTAAAGATAAAACTTACGTACCACCCCCGCCATATAAACCACCTATACCATATCCGCAAAGACTCAAACAAACCCAGATCAATAAACAATATCAAAAATTTATTAAAGTTATAGAAAAACTTCATGTAGAAATCCCTTTCACAGAAGCCATCACCCAAATACCTTCTTATGCAAAGTTTCTCAAAGACATCCTTACCAACAAAGGTAGACTTGACGATCCGAAGCCTTTGGAATGTAATGCTATTTCCGAGGACAAATTAGCAAAGAAAGATAAAGATCCTGGAAATTTCTCCATTCCTTGTCTTTTGGGAAGTCATGTCATCGAAAAAGCTTTTCTAGACTTAGGAGCTAGTGTGAGCAAATGCCTTTAGCTGTTTGTGAGAGGTTAAACTTAGGAGAATTACAGCCCACTAAGATGTGACTTTAGTTAGCCGATAGATCTGTTAAGTATCCGATAGGCATTTTAGAAGATGTCCCTGTTAGGATAGGTCAGGTATTTATCCCTACTGATTTTGTTGTCATGGACATCAAAGAGGACAATGATATACCAATCCTTCTAGGTAGACCATTCTTATCAACTGCAGGAACCATAATAGATGTCAAGAGAGGAAAGTTGACCTTTGAGGTAGGTGACGAGAAAATAGAATTTATACTTTCGAAATTTCTTATGGAACCTGTGATGGGAGACGCGTGTTATGCCTTAGATATCATTGATGAATGTGTTAGAGAATTAGAATAAGAAGAAATTATAAAAACAATTAAGTTACCATCAACCCTCATAATGGAAGATGATGACTTTAAGAAACCCTACATCGATGATAACCTTTACGAATGTTTATCCTTTACCCCAGATCTTATGCCATGCCCTAAGAAACCAACCTTAGAACTTAAGGGACTGCCTAAGAACCTGAGATATGAGTTCCTCGATGAAGAGATGAACCGTCCAGTTATAGTCAATGCTACCTTGGGCCAAGAGGAAACGAACCAACTTTTAGACGTTTTACGAAGATATCCCTCAGCCTTAGGATATAATATCTCTGACCTGAAAGGTATAAGCCCATCCTTATGCATGCATCGGATTTCGCTCGAAGAAGATTCAAAACCCTCTAGGGAACATCAGAGAAGAATAAACCCTATAATGAGTGATGTTGTTAAAAAGGAAGTTCTTAAGTTACTTGAGGCAGGTATAATCTACCAGATCTCGGATAGTAAGTGGGTGAGCCCTATGCATATAGTACCTAAAAAGGGAGGCATCACAGTCGTGCAAAACGATAAAGGCGAACATGTAGCAAAACGTTTAAAAGGAGGATGGCGGATGTGTATAGATTATAGAAAATTAAATAAAGCAACCAGGAAGGATCATTTCCCTTTACCATTTATAGACCAGATGTTGGAGCGTCTGGCCAAACACTCTTACTTCTGCTACCTAGATGGATACTCTGGATTCTTCCAAATACCTATCCACCCTGAAGATCAAGAAAAAACTACCTTTACATGCCCTTATGGAACTTTTGCCTACAGATGAATGCCATTCGGCCTCTGTAATGCCCCAGCCACTTTCCAACGCTGCATGATGTCAATCTTTGCAGATTACCTAGATGGTATCATGGAAGTGTTTATGGATGATTTCTCGGTTTGCGGAATTGATTTCCACAATTGCCTTGCTAACCTTGAAAAAATCCTGGAGAGATGTGTGGAGGTGAACCTCGTGCTAAACTGGGAAAAGTGTCATTTCATGGTGACCGAAGGAATAGTTTTAGGACATATAGTTTCCGAAAAAGGTATAGAGGTAGATAGAGCTAAAATAGAAGTTATAGAAAACCTAAAACCCCCTAAAACTATCAGAGAAGTCTGAAGTTTTCTTGGACACGCTGGATTCTATCGGCGTTTTATCAAGGACTTCTCCAAAATAACTAAACCTTTAACTGGACTTTTAATGAAAGATGCTGAATTCATTTTTGATGAAAAATGTAATGACGCATTTAATCTTTTAAAGCAAACATTAATCTCTGCACCTATTATGAAACCGCCTGATTGGTCAGAACCTTTTGAGATAATGTGTGATGCTAGTGATTACGCAGTTGGAGCCGTTCTAGGACAAAGGAAAGATAAAAAATTACATGCCATTTATTATGCCAGTAGAACCCTGGACGCTGCCCAACTTAACTACGCAACAATTGAAAAAGAATTACTCGCTGTAGTTTTCACAATAGACAAATTTAGATCTTATCTAGTAGGAGCAAAAATTATAATTTACACCGATCATGCTGCCATTCGTTACCTATTAAGTAAAAAAGATGCCAAGCCCAGGTTACTCCGATGGATTCTATTACTACAAGAGTTTGATTTAGATATAAGAGATAAAAAAGGAACTGAAAATGTAGTAGCCGATCACCTCTCTAGGCTAGAACATCTAAAACCAGAACTAGTACCCATAAATGATGATTTCGCCTATGATAGACTGATAGCTAAACTAGAAACCATTGAAGATGATAACCTAAGCACTCATGAGCACTTCCAAAATTCCTTAGCAATAAGTAACGTACCATGGTATGCAGACTTCGTTAATTACCTAGCTGCTGATATAGTACCCCCTGATCTTGACTACCACCGCAAGAAGAAATTCTTCCTCGATGTGAGAAACTTCTATTTGGACGAACTGCTCCTTTTCAAAAGGGGTAAAGATGGCATTTTTCGCCGTTGTATTCCGAAAGAAGAGGTAAATAGTATTATCAAGCATTGTCATTCTGCACCTTATGGTGGACATGCGAGCACCTCTAAGACATACGCCAAGATTCTTCAAGCTGGCCTATTCTGGCCTACCATGTGGCGTGATGTCTATGCTTGCATTGTCAAATGTGATAGATGCCAACGCACTGGAAACATTTCAAGGCGCGATGAAATGCCTCTAAGAAACATTCAGGAAGTAGAACTCTTCGATGTATGGGGTATAGATTTCATGGGACCTTTCCCACCATCCTTAGGAAACAGGTATATCTTAGTAGCTATGGACTATGTGTCTAAGTGGATTGAAGCTACAGCTGCACCCACAAACGACACTAGGGTAGTAATCAAACTATTTAAAAACTATATATTCCCTAGATTTGGAACACCACGTTTAGTCATCAGCGATGGAGGATCACACTTTATATCGAGAATATTTGACAAACTTTTAAGAAAATATGGAGTTAGGCATAGAGTAGCAACAACATACCACCCACATACTAGTGGCCAAGTAGAAGTATCCAATAGGGAGATAAAACAAATCCTAGAGAAAACTGTTTCTATTTCTAGGAGAGACTGGTCTCAGAAGCTTCAAGAAGCATTGTGGGCCTATAGAACCGCTTTCAAAACCCCTATAGGAACTACTCCTTACCAACTAGTCTATGGAAAATCCTGTCACTTACCTTTCGAATTAGAGCATAAGGCCTATTGGGCCATTAAAACTTTGAATTTAGACTACCTAGCCACTGGAGAAAAGCGTACCCTAGACATTCATAAACTAGAAGAACTTAGGCAATCTGCCTACGAGTATGCAAAAATATACAAATAAAGAACAAAAGCCTATCACGACAAAAGAATAGTAAAGAAAAACTTCAATATAGGCGATCATGTTCTCCTTTTCAACTCTAGGTTACGACTCTTCCCTGGAAAGCTACGCTCGAGATGGACTGGCCCTTTTGAAGTATCCAAGATTCTGAGATCCGGAGCCGTAGAAATCAAGAACGAAACCTGTAGTCCATTCATTGTAAATGGACAAAGACTGAAGCTCTACGAAGGAGGAGATATTCCAGCATACTACTCAGGCCACACTCTGATTGATCCACCAATTTCTACTACTACAGGTGTATAAATTCTAATCGTCAAGCTAATGACGTTAAACAAGCACTGTGTGGGAGGCAACCCATGGTTTTTTATTTTACTTTTTCGCATTTATTTAATTTTATTTTAGGTTATTTTTCACCGAGACTAAATATTTGAATGGTTTATACTTTCAGGATCACTTCCCTAACTTCTTCAGGATGCAGGATTTCGATGATATGCACGTGGCCTATAGAGATGACGCACAGAGAGAGCGATACATTGCTCTTTATCAGCGCCCTATGGCACCCACACGTTATCCTGATCAGCACTGCCAGATCCTATGATGACCAGTGTGCATGACCCATCGAATTGGAGTTATGCTCTGGAGGTCCAGGGAGAGACCGTCGAGGAGCCGAGACCACCACCGTCAGCATATTGCACTCACAGAAAACACTCAAGGTTCCATTTTGGGTAACCTTCGAGAGGTGAGGACCGCTTAGGATGCCTTGCAGGCGAGGATGGATCAGAAAGACCGTCGTCGTACCCGATCCCGTCGTCCACCTCAGGATGGCGAGGGCACCAGTGGTCAGCAATAGGTCGTCAGGTAACTCTTCCCCTATCTTACTTCGAAACATTGGGGACAATGTTCGATTTAAGTGTGGGAGGAGACTCTATCGTCTTTTCTTTAATGCTTTTCTCGTCTTTTTCTTTGCTGTTTTTAGATAGTTTGTTTATTTTTATTTCCTTTTAGTTGTTTATTTTGCTTTTTAGTTTAAGTGTCTTAGATAATGCATGAGTCTGACGAGTCACCAAATATAGTGTATCTTTAGTACAATCTAATCTCCCCATACCTTTAGCCCCACCGAATTTTTTTTGCAAAAGAAAACAGTGTTGTTCCGAAAGTTTTCGGGTTTTAAAGACAGGTTGAGTAAGGATGCGGTGACTTGGGAGAACTTTGCGAAACATCAGTATTATTTCAGCACCATACACTTCATAAATATAGGAATCATTCCCGAAACCCCATATACCATGGCCTTAATCATCATTTCCGTATAAGTCCTCAATAGTTTATCTCAGCAGTCAGCTTCGGCCTACGCATCCTCTACGTATTGGACCGATGCAAATAAGTGAACGATCTAGCAAAACATAAAAATAAAAGAAAGCAAAAAGGCAACTCCGGTATAGGTGACCCTCACAAAGTCATTTAAACCAAATAATTGTAAAAATTTGCTACAAAAAGAAAAAGAAAAAGAAAAAGAAAAAGAAAAAAACTTACCCACTGTTAGTTGGTTCAGAGGTATCTGGCACTGAACTCGGGGCGGATTACAATCCGATCCCCCACAACTACAGTTGGGTCAAATAAAAAGGTTTACACATATTTATGTGCCAGAAACCCCATGCTTAGATCATAATCACTAACAGGTCACTCTACCATGAAGCATGTACGGATAACGAGCTTAATGTAATTGCGCCTGAATGAAAAGGACACAAAAAAAGATGAAGAGGCAGGCCTAGGTATTGTGGGATAATATGAGTTGATTAATATAGGAATGAAGTTTATGTCCGTATTTGCGGATTAGTGTCGTCATGATACCCTTAGTTCACTCAGTTAGTACCTATCACTGCATCACGACTTGAACTTAGAACATTTTTAACCTGAAGCACTCGTTTACACCAGTTTTTCTTTTATGAGCTTTTTAATGTTTTGCTTGAGGACAGGCAAAGGTTTAAGTGTGGGAGAGTTTGATAACACTGAAATTTACCATATTTTCGACTCCGATTTCACATGCATTTTAGTTGTTTTATTGTTATTTTGTTGTGTTATTATTATGTTTTTCTTTGTTTTCAGGTTTTTACTTTAATCGGAGCCCCGATCGAGAAAAGGAGTGAAAAAGAGCTAAAAACCCTAAAATTCAGCATTTTGTACTTGTGGCTTCCACCATGGCTGGCGCCATAGACCCTGCCATGACGTGTCCCAGCTCAACTTCCCTCAACTGCCACGTTCCCCACTACTTCCACTAAGGCGCCTCAGATTGGCCTTGTGGCGGGCGCCATGGCCTTGTGGCGGGCGCCACAAGAGGAAAAGTTTTCCCTCCCATTTTCAAGTTGAAGGGCATCCTTGTCGTTTCCATCTTTTTACTTGCTTATAAATAGAAACTCGAAATCACTTGTTTAGGCATCCAAACTTAGAGCAGAGGAAGATCCAAACTTAGAACAGAGGCAAACTCAGAGCAACTTTGTTTCACTTAGGCATATATTCAGTATTTTAAAGTGGCAATCGCTTCGCATTGGGGTGTTACCACAATTGTGTAATCGAGTCTGTGATCGAGTCTGTAATCGAAATTGGAGCACTTTGGAAGGAAGTTAATCCTGCCGCCATTTTCATTTCCGCTTTGCAATTTACTCAACCCTCCGATTGGAGCAGGTTTTTATTACTTTGCCTTTACTTTATTTATTTCCCGCACTCGCTTTACTTTATTTATTTTCTCGCACTCGCTTTACTTTATTTATTTCCCACACTCGCTTTACTTTATTTATTTCGTCGCACTCGCTTTACTTTATTTATTTCCTCGCACTCACACTACTTTTATTTATTTCCTCGCACTCGCTTTACTTTATTTATTTTCCGCACTCGTACTACTTTTATTTACTTTCCGCACTCACACTACTTTTATTTAAATTAATGCACTTTTACTTTACCATGTCTAACTAAATATATAAGGTTAGAATGTAAGGATCGTAATTGAACCGATAATCCGTACAATTGTTCGTAGAAACACTTAAGGGCTATTTTAACTTTCAACTTAAGTTTTCCCGCACTTCAATTCCTTTGGGTAAGATCGAAAGCCGTCCAACGTCTATCTAAACTTAATTGTTTTTAACTATTTCAAAAACAGCGAAAGCGCTTTGTCTAGTTCATTAGGAGTTTTTAACTTAAGAAGAAAAGAGATTTTAAAACTATTTTCGGACGCGTTTATAAGTTTAGAGTCTGGTTCGTGAGAACCTCTTTTGGTTAAGAAATCCAGGTTATAATACTTTTCAACTTAGTCAAGATACTATATTTCTTAAAAATAGGTTTACTACTCTAACACAATGCGCGCCTTTTTATAAGTGACAATAAGAGGGTTTGATTAGGGAGTACAACTCGGTTCTGAATACGCGAAAGCGACAGTTCCTGTTAAATTAGTTCTTTTCAAAGTAGGAAACATTGCCCATAAGTAGTTCTATTAACAAGTACTTGGATTATTAATTGATTACGTGAATTACATTCGACCCTGTCTTTATTAATTAAACTTTATTCAACACTTTACTTTCCATTGCACACTCTAAAAACACCTATTTTGATTGCCTTTGATAAACACCATAACAACAGATAACGATAGATTGACACTTGGTCTCTGTAGATTCGACAATCTTTTATATTACTCTGACGCGTTCGTACACTTGCGAAAAGCACGCATCACCGGGTATTGGGGAAGAAGTAACAAATTACCAACTAAGAAGGATACTACCAGTTATTGGGTAATAAACTCTTAGGGGACCAAAAGCATCTATCTTGGTAAGATCTAGAAAGAAACGGTCAATCAAGACTCAACCCAATGAGGATGTAGCTCAAGGGGAGTGGTTCCATCCAGATAATCAACTAGGAAGGAGGCTGAGATAATAATCATCCACGAGGAAATAACTCAGTGGGGAAAGGAGAAAGGTTAAAATCTTTCTGCTTAGGGGGCTGACACTCTACAATTGAAGGAGGACAAACACACCAAATCTGTACGGGGATAAAGTACCACCATAATAGAGAATAAGAATTACAAGAATGAATTAACAAGTGCAAAAGTGAAGTTATATGAATGCATATATGTGTATGTATATGTATATATGGTGATTATGCTGACAAAACGATCTCAAAGGATACAACGATGTCGCAGATTTAAATCATCGATACAATTCTTGGCCAATCCATAAAAGATGGAAACAACTGCTGGAGAAAAGAGAGATCAGCATCCCAAAGGCTTAACCCTAACTGGGGAAGGAGGACATCTGCTGAGGAAAATGTTACCAATTCTGCGGAAAAATTTTAGGTTAATACCACATTAAATGGGAGACAACCCTGCAAGGGATAAACACAAATAGCTGCTCAGAAATCAGGAGGAAACTTTGACTGGGAGTGAATATGATTACGACTAGCGGGGAAACCAAAGTCCTGCCGGAACCATGCGAACTGTTGCATTCCGTTGGAGAACAAGTATAAACTCGACTGGGGAATAAACACCAACTCATTTGGGGAGAACAGAGAATTAACCACCTGAAGAAATCAACAACCGGGTGCTGAACATTGTTGTCGGGGATGAAAGAGAAATCGCACCTACTGCTTGGAGAGAACCAATAATGTTCTACACTTAGGGTTTTACTTATTTCGAATCACTGTTGATATTCCTTTTAAATGAAATCGATTACTTAAAATTAATGCTTTTATATGTTTAAGAAAATATGATTTTGATTAAAATTTTAATTTTCAAAACGATCATAATAAAATTTAAAACTATTTGGCTTAATTAAATAAGAGTAGAAACAATTGGGTAAAAGCTCAACTTTATTTAATAGAATGGTAGTTTGTAAATGATAAGACTCCATAGATCTTTAGAATGTTGAAAATGGTAATATCAAGGATTAACTCTCTGGGAAACAAAATAGGGATTACAACTACCTTTTTACTGGGTAGAATACCAAAGATGAGAATATCCGTCATCGGTTAGGATGAACATATCAAGGATAGACTCAAAGAAGGGGAAGAAAATATCCGTCATTGGTTAGGATGAACATATCAAGGATATACTTCCTAGGGAAACGTAAAAACAAATTCGTTGGGGATAAAAAGGAGTTACTTTTGCCGGGTATTGGGCAAGAAGTAACAAATTTCCAACTAAGAAGGATACTACCAGTTACTGGGTAATAAACTCTTAGGGGACCAAAAGCATCTATCTAGGTAAGATCTAGAAAGAAACGGTCAATCAAGACTCAACCCAATGAGGATGTAGCTCAAGGGGAGTGGTTCCATCCAGATAATCAATTGGGAAGGAGGCTGAAATAATAATCATCCGTGAGGAAATAACTCAGTGGGGAAAGGAGAAAGTTTAAAATCTTTCAGCTTAGGGGGCTGACACTCTACAATTGAAGGAGGAAAGACACACTAAATCTATACGGGGATAAAGTACCACCATAATAGAGAATAAGAATTACAAGAATGAATTAACAAGTGCAAAAATGAAGTTATATGATGTTTATGTATATATGGTGATTATGCTGACAAAATGATCTCAAAGGATACAAAGATGTCGCAGATTTGAATCATCGATACAATTCTCGGCCAATCCATAAAAGATGGAAACAACTGCTGGAGAAAAGAGAGATCAGCATCCCAAAGGCTCAACCCTAACTGGGGAAGGAGAACATCTGCTGAGGAAAAAGTTATCAATTTTTCCGGGAATTTTAGGTCAATACCACATTAAATGGGAGACAACCCTGCAGGGGATGAACATAAATAGCTACTCAGAAATCAGGAGGAAGCTCTGACTGGGAGCCAATATGATTACGACTAGCGGGGAAACCAAAGTCATGCCGGAACCATGCGAATTAATGCATTCCGTTGGAGAACAAGTATAAACTCGACTTGGGAATAAACACCAACTCAGCTGGGGACAATGGAGAATTAACCGCCTGAAGAAATCAACAAACATCGGGTGCTGAACACTGCTGTCGGGGGTGAAAGAGAAATCACACCTACTGCTTGGAGAGAACCAATAATGTTCTACACTGAGGGCTTTACTGCTTTCGAATCACTGTTGATATTCCTTTTAAATGAAATCGATTGCTTAAAATTAATGCTTTTATATGTTTAAGAAAATATGGTTTTGATTAAAATTTTAATTTTCAAAATGATCATAATAAAATTTAAAACTATTTGGCTGAATTAAATAAAAGTAGAAACAATTGGATAAGAGCTCAACTTTATTTAATAGAATGGTAGTTTGTAAATGACAAGACTCCATAGATCTTTACAATGTTGAAAATGGTAATTTACATGGATAGGGGTTACATTGAATACAATGATCACTAATCCTTCTACCAACTCCTGATATCCACTATGCTCTTGACCGCTATTGGGGACGATAAATCAAAACCGACCGTTGTGCTCAAGAATGTCTTCAAATCTGAAGATCAACAGGATGCAGTTACTTACCTTAATCCCTAATTTTTGCATAAATTTCCCCAAGGTGGGGTACTCAATTTATCGGGATAATTTTTCTATTTTATGTCTTAAATTTTTGCCTGGACCGCCCTTTCGGGTTTTAAATCCACCGAGACACTCTTTTTTGCCTAAGCCGCCCTTTCAGGTTTTAAACCTGGCGAGCTGTTATTTTCTTTTTAGGTGAAGTATTTCTTGACTGCATCCGCGTTCACATGACGCGTGAACTCTTCACCATCCATAGTTGTAAGAATCAAAGCACCGCCTGAAAAGGCTCTCTTAACAACATATCGGCCTTCATAATTAGGAGTCCATTTGCCCCTAGAATCTGGTTTGAAAGATAAGATTTTCTTGAGCACAAGGTCACCTTCTCTGAAAACACGAGGTCTGACCCTCTTATCAAAAGCCTTCTTCATTCTCTGCTGGTATAACTGACCATGACACATGGCAGTCAACCTCTTCTCTTAAATCAAATTCAACTGATCATACCTGGTCTGACACCATTCAGCCTTAGTAAACTTGGCTTCCATCAGCACACGCAATGATGGGATCTCAACCTCTACCGGGAGCACAACTTCCATGCCATATACAAGAGAGAAAGGGGTTGCCCCTGTTGAAGTGTGGATGGATGTTTGATACCTGTGCAAAGAAAATGGGAGTTTATCATGCCAATCCTTATACATTACAACCATCTTCTGAATAATCTTCTTGATGTTCTTATTTGTAGCTTCGACAACCCCATTCATCTTAGGTATGTAGGGAGAAGAATTATGATGTGCAATTTTGAATTCCTTGTAAAGAGCTTCCACCAGATTGTTATTCAAGTTAGATCCATTATCAGTAATGATCTTACTTGGCACACCATAACGACATATAATCTGGTTCTTAATAAACCTCACAATAACTTGCTTGGTTACATTTGCATACGATGCCACTTCAACCCACTTTGTGAAGTAGTCAATAGCCACCAAAATGAAACAATGTCCATTCGACGCTTTAGGCTCAATCATGCCAATCATATTAATTCCCCACATGGAGAAGGGTCATGGGAAGGAAATGACGTTCAACAGTGTCGGAGGAACATGAATCTTATCTGCATATATTTGACACTTAGGGCATTTCTTAACAAACTTACAACAGTCAGATTCCATTGTCACCCAATAGTAACCTGCTCGCAACATCTTCTTTGCCATTGCATGTCCATTGGAATGAGTACCAAAGGAACCTTCATGGACTTCAGTCATTAATAGGTCTGCTTCTTGTCTATCCACGCATCTGAGCAAAACCATATTGAAGTTTCTCTTGTATAACACATCACCATTCAGGTAGAAATTGCCTGCTAATCTTCTCAAAGTCTTCTTATCTTTCAAAGTTTCCCCAGGCGGGTAAATCTGACTTTGGAGGAAACATTTGATGTCGTAATACCATGGCTTTTCGTCTTTGACCTCTTCAACTGCGAACATATGAGTTGGCCTATCAAGACGCATTACAGTCAAGTTGGGAACTTTATTCCAATATTTTACCACGATCATTGAAGCCAATGTCGCAAGAGCATCTGCCATCCAGTTCTCATCTCGAGGGATATGATGAAACTCAACCTTTGTAAAGAAAGTTGAAATCCTCCTCGCATAATCTCTATATGGTATCAAACCGGGTTGATTCGTCTCCCATTCACCTTTGATTTGATTCACCACCAAGGCTGAATCTCCATAGACGTCTAAATACATGATTCTAAGATCAATGGCCTATTCAAGCCCCATAATACAAGCTTCATACTCAGCCATACTATTTGTACACTTAAAAGTCAATCTGGTTGTAAACGGAAAATGAGTGCCTTGAGGCGTAATAATCACTGCCTTAATGCCATTACCATACTGACTAACAACTCCATCAAATACCATGCCCCAACGGGAGCCAGGTTCCAGCCCTTCTTCAAGCAATGGTTCGTCACAATCTTTCATTTTCAAGTACAAGATCTCTTCATCAGGAAAATCATACTGTACTGACTGATGATCTTCGATCGGTTGGTGAGCCAAATGGTCAGCCAAGACACTACCTTTAATTTCCTTCTAAGATCGGTATTCAATATCATACTCTGATAACAACATCTGCCAATGGGCAATCCTCCCAATTAAAACTGGCTTCTCAAATATATACTTGATTGGATCCATTTTGGATATCAACCAAGTGGTATGATTCAAAATATACTGACGCAAACGCTTAGCAGCCCAAGCCAATGCGCAACAAGTTTTCTCAAGCATAGAATACTGAGTCTCACAGTCGGTGAACTTCTTACTGAGGTAGTAAATAGAAAACTCTTTCTTTCCAGTCTCATCTTGCTGACCTAGAACACAACCCATACTCTCTTCAAGCACAATCAAATACATGTTCAATGGTCTTCCTTCCACAGGCGGAGATAGAATCAGAGGTTCAAGTAGATACTCTTTGATACTATCAAAAGCTTTCTGGAAATCTTCGGTCCAATCACAAGACTGATCTTTCCGAAGAAGTTTGAATATAGGCGCACATGTGGCAGTTATGTGTGAAATAAATCTTGAGATATAATTCAAGCGGCCGAGAAAACCTCTAACTTGCTTCTCAGTCTTGGGCGCCGTCATCTCTAGTATTGCTTTGATCTTGGCAGGACCAACTTCAATACCTTTCTCGCTAACAATAAAGCCCAACAACTTACCAAAACAAACACTAAAAGTACACTTATTGAGATTCAAGCGGAGTTTATACTTCCTCAAACGTTGGAATAACTTCAACAAATGCTCAACGTGTTCTTCTTCATCACTTGATTTAGCAATCATATCATCAACATAAACCTCGATCTCTTTATGCATCATATCATGAAAAAGAGTGGTCATAGCTCTCTGGTATGTTGCACCAGCATTCTTTAAACCGAAAGGCATCACTCTATAACAGAATGTTCCCCAGGGCGTAATGAATGTGGTCTTCTCCATATCTTCGGGTGTCATCTTGATTTGATTATCTTTGGAAAATCCGTCCATAAATGAAAAGACTTTGAATTTAGATGTATTTTCTACCAACATATCAATGTGTGGCAGAGGGAAATCATCTTTCGGACTAGCTTTGTTCAAATCTCTATAATCGACGCACATGCGGACTTTTCCATCCTTCTTCAAAACAGGCACAATATTGGCCACCCTTTACGGATATTCAGCGGTAACTAGGAAACCAGCGTCAATCTTCTTCTACACTTCTTCTTTGATCTTTACTGCCATATCAGGATGAGTTATTCTCAACTTCTGCTTGACTGGTGGGCATTCTGGCTTCAACGGAAATTTATGCTCCACAATCTCAGAATCCAATCCTGACATGTCTTGATAGGATCAAGCAAACACATCTAAATACTCTCGGAGAAGATCAATCAACCCCTTCTTAACATCTGGACACAGTCGAGATCCAACCTTGACTTCCTTCACGTCATCCTCGGAATCCAAGTTGACTAACTCAATCTGCTCTATGAATGGCTGAATGGCTTTTCCTTCATGCTCAAGAAGACGAGACAAGTCATCACTTACCTCTTCATCACTTTCTTCCTCAGCCTCAAACACATGAAATTCAAAATTTGGAGAAGGAGAAGGATCATTGTATTCAATGGGGTTAGAAACCAACCTGCATAATGATTTGATTTTTGATTTTAGAGAAGTGATATGTGACCAAATATTATGCAGATGGACAATTTATTGTTTATTTATGTTTTTTGTGATTACCATATTCAGAATAAAGAAAAAAGTAAAAAGAAAACATCATAGATGTGGATGAATAGAATTATATTTTATTCATGATCAAATTTGAAAATGCCCAAACAATGTTCACTTCTCCCTTAGGCATAGGAGAAGGATTTTCAAAATAAATAAAAGCAATTACTTAGATCGATGCATTATAACAGGAATATCAATAGCAGTCCAATTGTCGCAAGCTTTTCCATGCGTCACAAAATTGGTGCAGTCCTCATCTTCATCATCCTCTAGCACAACAGCTAAGTGTCGTTCATTACCATGAATGAACCCCCCGCTACGGAAACTGAGTTGCACATCTCTAGATCTAACCACTGATGAACCTTGATGGAAACCCAAACCGGCTCTGCTCTTGTTGTCGGAAACCTCTATCATCCACCCCCACTGATCTGACTGACCATCTTCAACAATCTTCAATGCATATTTGAATGAGGATATGGGTTCCCCAACTCTCTTTTCCTCAGCAATAGATAAGGCCTAGAACGGAGTTCCAACCTCATCCTCAGCTTCAACATAAGAGAAAGATGACAGGTCGCTAACCAATAAGGCCTTCTCCCCGCCAACAATAACAAGCTTCCCATTCTTGACAAACTTTAGCTTCTGATACACTGTTGAAGCCGGGTGGATATCCATTACTTGAAAATTAATTTGGAAGCCACTCGGACCTATCTTCACTGGGAGGTCCACTTCGCCAATCACAGTGTTGCACGAACCGTCAAAAGCTTTGACGATCAAGCCATTATATCTCATAGGCGCTTGATATGACAACTTGGACAAAGTCGACTTTGGAAGTACATTCAATGAGGACTTGGTGTCCATTAACACATTTGACAAAGCATCATCTTTACAATTCATCGAGATATGCAGAGCCAAATTATGATTCCTTCCCTCCTCAGGGAGTTCTTCATCACAGAAACTGAGATTATTGCAGGACATGATGTTAGCCACAATATGATCAAACTGATCCACTGTAACATCATGTTCCACATACGCTTACTCTATAACTTTCTGTAGTGCTTCTTTGTGCGCTTCTGAGTTCATTAACAGAGACAGTACTGAGATCTTCGAGGGGGTTTGTAGCAACTGCTCCACCACGTTGAATTCACTCTTTTTGATCAGTCTGAGTACCTCATCATCATCATTAGGCTTCAAGTCGCTGGATTCACCAGACTGACACCTTGTAGCGCTAACAAACTCTACATCTGATACTTTAATTTTCTTATTTCCAGACAAATCCTCCATGTTCTTTGGGAACACCAGCTCAAACACATGACTACTGTGGGTCACCTTGGTAACATCAACTATGCTCACAACAGAACTGGTCATAGACAAAGGAACCTCTTTACCATTCTCCAACATAGTAGCATTATACTGATATGGGACAGCCTTATCGGATACATACGGGACTGGACCCGCTAACTGTATAACTAACGGCGATACCGATATGTTGCTGACACTGTTACTGCTACTGCTATCATACTGAATAACCATTCTCTTAGGAGTTTTGAGAACCGGGACTATAACATTGACATCGTCATCTATATGACGAGTTTTAATAATCTGAATCAAGCCTTCATCCATTAATCTTTAGATGTCTCTCTTTACATCCATACAACCCTAGGGGTTAACACTACAAATAGCCCAACCATCATGATCATGCTCACAATCACTAACCAAGCAAATATCCTTGTGCATCGTCACCAAGGACCTTCTTATGAAGCATACATCAAATACCTTGAACTCGCCAGGACAACCGTCCACCATATTAACAGATGAATTCCCATGGGTAGGTAGTGGGTTAGCTTTGGCATTCGGCACACGGTCTTCAAAAGACTCCATTCCACTCTTAACCAGCTTCTGGACTTCATACTTGAGGGGGTAGCAATTCTCAATATCGTAATCGGGAGCTCCTTGATGAAAAGCACAACGGAGTTCGGGTTTGTACCACCATGGAAGTGGTTCAGGGATTTGCGGAGGATTTCTTGGTTGCAACAGGTTCTTGAGAACCAAAGACGGATATAACTCTGTGTACGCCATCGGAATTGGGTCAAAAGAGACCTTCTTCCTCTTAAAATTTGGTTGCTGATGATTGTTGGTATTGCTGTTGTTGTAGGTGTTTGTTCGTTGCAGTGGTTGTTGTTGTTGAATTGGTGTTGACTGATTAGCTGAAAATACTGGGATGACTGATGATACTTGATGATGATGTTGATGGGATGACTGATTTCTTCTTACGTGAGGCCTCATTTGCCTCCCAACCGAAACTGCATTAGCTTCACTCTCTTTCTTCTTACTGAAATTGTTACCATATCTCTTGCTGGATGGCACTTCCTCTCTAGATAGTCGTCCCTCTCGGACACCTTCTTCGAGCCTTATCCCCATGTTCACCATCTCGGTGAAATCACTGGGGGCACTAGTGATCATCCACTCATAGTAAAATGAGCTCAGGGTCTTGAGAAAAATTTTAGTCATCTCCTTTTCTTCCAAAGGAGGGGTAATTTGAGCGGCTAGCTCTCTCCATCTTTGCGCATACTCCTTGAATGTCTCCTTATCCTTCTGAGACAATGATCTCAACTGGTCTCTATCTGGAGCCATATCAATATTATACTTATACTGCTTCACGAATGCTTCGCCCAAATCATTGAATGTGCGAATGCCCGCACTATCCAATCCCTTGTACCACCTCAGAGCGGCACCGGTCAAGCTGTCTTGAAAATAATGGATCAAAAATTGATCATTATCGGTTTGAGTAGACATCTTTCTGGCGTACATCACCAAATGACTGAGTGGACAGGTATTCCCCTTGTATTTTTCAAATTCAGGAACTTTGAACTTCACCGAGATCTTCATATTTGGAACCAAACAAAGTTCCGGAGCACTCTTCCCAAACAGATCCTAACCCCTCAAAGTTTTCAATTCCTTACGCAGCTCAAGGAATTGGTCCTTCATCTTGTCCATCTTTTCATACCTATTAGGGCCCTCAACGGCTCAAAATGATAGATGGTGTTGTAGCAGGAAATTCATGATCATCAAGCTATTGATAAGCTAGAGATCAAATAATAAGAGTCGCCACCGCTCTTTTATTGTTTCCAAGGGAAAAGGGAAAAAGTACGAACAAAATCCAAATAGTAAGAAGTTTTCAAATCAAAACTAATAAAATGTCAGAGATTATAGGTAAGGGGGTTGGTTACACAGAGGAAAGGTGTTAGCACCCAAAGTGTCCTAGGTACTCCTAGGGAGCCCTTTTTGTGTGCATATGCATTTGGTACAAAGTGATTTTACAAACAAATAGAATGGGGGGATGAGAAAAGAATTCATTAATTATATTTTTGTGTTTGGCAAGACCTTCGGTTTTGTGCCTACGTACCAATATAAAAATGAGGGATCAAAACCTCGTAATTCGTGCTACAAATTTCAAAATGAGTGTGTTGATTTTAACAAAATTAGGTTTGAAAGGCACAAAGGCCTAAAATGATTTGAATGGGTTAGTTCTTTTTGCTTTTTGAAAGTTTAAGTCAACTATTTTTAAGTTCATTTACATGCTCGATTTAAGAAAAGAAGTTTGAAAATGCAATGGCATAAGGCCAAAGTTTCTACCTTTTTGCAAAAGTGGTCAAAGTTTAGAACAAAAGTAGTTCACACAAAGAAGATTTTGAAAATGGAGGGAGAGATTTTGAAATTAAAGAAATTGGGAGAAGATAAAGAGACTACCCTATGTACAAAAATTAAAAGTTTAGAGTTGAAAAGATCTGACCAAATGGGTAGCAATCCAATAGACAAGTATGTCAATAGAAACCGAGAATTTCCTTGGACTTTTAGAATCAAGCAACACACAAATGCATAATTATATTATTGAAGAGCAAGACATCAAATAAAGATGGCCTCATCCAAGCTTATCCATTCCATGATCTTCTTCAAAATGGCCCATGTAATAGATGAATTCAACAAGTCACAGGTTCAACATAACAGCTCCACAATGATCATGTTGCAGATGGATCTTAGAGAGATCTTCAAGGATGTATCAGATGAATTTCAAATTTCAAGCACTTGGTTCTTCAACAAGTTGGCATTGGCCAAGTCCATTAGCTTAGGGAAATTGCCTAGATTCTAAGTCCTTTGCTCAAGCTCAAACCAACAGTCCACTCAAAAAGTTTTTTAGAGTTTTTATGATTATTATGTACATTAATGGTTAAAGACCACACAAACAAACAAAATATATAACACAATATGGTCCAAATGGACAAAGTGAAAATTACATTAACATAAACAATTAGAATGATATGTATAATGGAAAATGATATAAAGTGCTAAAAGTAAATTGCATTAAAGTAAAAGCTTGAAATTAAAAGTTAATAGTTAGTAGGTTAGAGGTTAGTTTTGTTTTGCTTTTGCTTTCAAGACATTCTTTGGAGAACACTCAACCCACTTATCACAAGCATGAATCCTTGAAACAAAACATCTTCCAAAGGAAGGAAAGAAGGCCAAGTTTCCACACAATACCATGAAAGAGGGGAGACTTACAATCTCACTAACTAGAATGCTTATGCCTTTCATGAAACATACCACACACAAAAAGAATATGCAAAAGGTGTGGCCTAATGTCATCCATACTCATGTCAATTTTTCAATCAACTAGCATTAGGACTTTGAGATGTCATAGGACAAATGGAAATGAATGAAGAAGAGGAATGAGATGAAGTGGGAAGGGGATGAATGAGATCACAAATTGGTCAAAGGGGGACTTTTACCAAATTAATATCATTCATTCATTTTGGAAGATGGAACGTACATTCCATCAATCCCTTAAATCCAATGATATTAACTTAACAAAGTCAAGTCAACCTTGACCAAGGCCCAACAATAAACAAGCAAACTCATATAAGTCAATACAAATGGTCAACAAAATTTAATTGACACTTATTCAATTAAAAATCATAAAATAATGCATTTAATTCAAATATGTTTTGTCCAATTTCTAAAATCTCATCCAAACACCATAGAAATGACCATGAGATTTATCATAGGTCAAACAAGGTCAAAGGACCTTGGAGAAATTTTTTCATAATTTTTGGATATTTAAAAATATTTTTAAACAATTAAAAACAAATGCAAAATCAATTAATTCATGAAAAATATTAATAATGAACCAAAGAATAATTTAAATTCAGAATATGAAAGAGAAAGATATTTGGAAATTTTTGGCGAAAGTCCCATATTTTTTGGATCAATATTAAATTTAATATGAATTATTTAAGAAAATGCAATTAAAATAAAATTTCAGAAATTCTAAGTTACGTGGACCATCAGATCTCCCTTATTAGTTGAGGTGGCAGATCTGATGATCCAAAGCGCGCATTCCACATGTACCTTAGTCAACTGCGTTGTACACATGGTATTTTAAACAAACGCTCAAGATTAAAACGTGATACATGGATCCTATGGTTCACAGCCTTGCACAGTCATCGCCGGAGCCAGAGCTCCGGTCATCTTCTCCGGTAGACCTCACCGGACTGGTCAAGATGAACCATCACCAAAAAGGAAAACAAGGACATGATCTTGAAGAAAAAATGGCACTTAGCTCGAATCTGACCTCCATTCACTCCAATTCCAAATATATTGAGAGATATGTGGAATTGAAATTTGAGGTACATGAACTGAGTTGCTTCGATTTGGCCTCAAAGCAACTCAATCTTCTTGCCTACATTGGTAGGACTTCAGACAACCAAAGAATCAATAGAATTGAGCAATAATTTGAGAGAATCGAAGAGTTTAAAATTTCTGCAAATTACCTTCAGTGGAGGTATAAACATGATGGATCTTGATCTGGCTTGTGCTTGGATTCACTTCAATTGCTTGCAGGAAGAGAAATGAATGGTTTAGAAGCAATGGATTCCTGGAGAATTGAATTCCAAAATTGTGGAGATTCAAGCTCATATTCAAATGAATTTATCAGGTTTATCCTTTGAGAGTGAAGGGTTTTCAATGGGGGATCAAAGTTGGTGCAATGGTGTCCTCAATTCTGAGCAATTGAAGCTCTATTTCTAGCTGAATCATGTGATATTTATACACTCACTTTTACTTTCCAAAATTGGCAAATGATGATGCAATAATGCATGGGCGGGCATAGGCCCATGAAATGATAGCTGAAGGTCCAAAATTGCATATCAGATGGTTTGAAGTTAGCTTAGATTGCAAGGCAAATGTACATTGATGCTAGAAGATTGATTCATGCCAAATGATATCATCCTGTTTAAGCCATGCGCAACCTATGCATTTCTCATCCAAAATGAATGAATTTTAGCTCTTTGGAAAGGTGAGGTCAAGAGTAACAACTTTGATGTTCAACACTTTTTCATTTGGAGCTTCGAACTTGAAGAAATTTGAGGTGGAAGTTTGGAAAACTTTGAAATATCAAAAATTTTCTAAGTGTCAAGCCATATGTCTCAATATTCCACCTTACTTAACTTTTTAGAGGAGCTTCAAATGAGAAAAGTGTCTTCATAAAAGTTGTATCTCTCTAAAATACCTTCAAAGTGGTCACCTATTTTATGTCATTTGGATTTGAAATGATAGAGTTATGCATTTTTGTAGTTTGGAAAAATCACTTGATCAATGGTATAGGTAAAAAATGACCTATAATGTAGCCTCATATCATATGCTTAAAAAAGTTGAATTAGCTCCCACTCCAAACATCAAAGTTTGAGTAGGAACATTGAATATAATTTTGCAACTTGGAAATCTTTCATATCATAAAAATTGAGCAAGTTATGGCCTTGGGAAGTTGACTTTCAAATTAGGGTTTAGACAAAATGACCTATAATGTTTCAACATAGAAAATGATTTTCCAAGAAAAACTAGCTCTAGGTCTCAAGATGAAAGTTGTTTGTAATGTCATTTAGAATAAGTTGTCTCTTGGAATCATTTTCATATGGTGAAAAGTGTAGGAGATAGGGTCTAGGGAGACTCAGTTTTGATTAGATGAATTCATCTTGCCAACCACCATCAACCAACTTGCTAACTTCCAATTCTCTTGACTTTCTTGGCTCATGGTAGATCATATATGCATAAGATGATGAATCTTGAAGTTTCCCTTGAGAAATTTTATCAATTGGTGAGATAGCTTATTGGAGAAGTTACTCAAGATACCTTGTCAAACTAGGGTTTCCAAGGCAAATCACCCTCAAACTCTTGAAGAAAACTTGATCAATATAACATGTAGAGATCATTGAGACTCATATATGATGTTCATAACCATTCTTGAATCAATTCTTGGTTGTGCTTTTTGTTCATGAGGGTCTCAAACCCTAGATGTGATCTTGATGAATCAATGAGATCATGCCCTACCTACAAAAGAGTTAGACAAATGCAAAGACATATTTTTGGTATTTTGGTTAGTGAAATGATAAAATACAAGTATGATATAATCACAAAGTGCTTGGTGATCTCTCCCAAAATAAACCCATTGAAAGAGGGGTAAGGAGGATGCCAAGATATGATCCCAATGCTAATGCTTATGATGAAATTGCATGAGGGATCTTAGGGTCAAAATTGAGGTCTTACAGCTGCCCCTATTTAAGGACATTCTAACTGAGGAGGCGAAGGTTAAAATCTTCATGTCGACTCAATAGAATGGGCTTAAATAACAACATATAGAAACAAATTTTGGTCCCTAAGAGACCTCATGATGCATATGTTATGAATGCAACAGTGGATTCTTTGTGGGAAAATATTGCCACAAAAGAAAAGAAATCAGAGAGACCGAAAATCCGCAGGAGTATAATGCATTCCATAAGAAAAACTCACTGGGGAGACAGAGACTCTGAGGGGATAAAAGGAGTTATGTGTAGGCCAGGCTACGACTTAAAACTACTGGGGAACTCAAGCAATTCCATACAAAATGGAAAGACTCAGTCGGGGAAATAACAAACATGAAATAATATCACATTTTTGGACTCGATTTAATTAAATTATATTATTATTTGTTTCAATTTATTTCATTTTATTCGAGATTACTTGGTATTTTTCCTTCTATTTATCTCAGGTAATTTATTTGAAGCAAAAGTGAAAAAAGAAGAAAAGGGGTGCAAAAAGATGAGGAAAGCAAAAGCCCAACCCACAATTACAAGCCAAGAGCGCTGAACCTGTGACGAACGCAACACAAGGCGTGACGAGCGTCATGCCCCCTGCTAAGTGTTACGAACGTAACACAAGGTGTGACGACCGTCACACCCCCATTCCTATATTTTTGGGTTTGACGCGTAACAGAAGGCACGTTACTCCTTTTCCTCCGCTTGACCAGTAGACTCGTTGAAGCAAACAGAATGGGCTTTGAAGGAAACGGTCACTTATTGGATTGGTATAAATAGGACCAATTATGGAACCCTAAAGGGAGTTCAGAATTTTTGCAGTTTTTGGCATAGCTTTATTTTTACTACTTTCTATTTTTTTCAGCATTCTACCTCCATAGCAACTTTTATTTCTTTTTCTTTTCCAGTCAATTTTCAAGCACTTAATTAATTTTTCACACAATAGTTTCTACACCGGAAACTATTGTGTATCTTTTACTGGATCTAACCTTACGTTAGATCATAGTATTTTATTCTTTCGCTTTTATTTTCCTGTCCGATTGAAGAGTTCAAGAACAAATCCAACCGGTCTGTGGTGGAGTGTTCAAGATTGCTATTAATTATTCAGGTTCTTTAATTTATTGTTTTAATTTATATATGCTCTGCATTGCTGTTTATTTATATTGTTTGCCTGAGATGGTTTTATTTAAGCATGATGATTGTTTAGACCTGTTTAGCATGTCCGGCTAATTAAATTAGATGTCGGTATGTAAAGTAAGCGGAATGAAGGAATCGAAACTAAGTTGGTTTAATTTTATTTAAAAATAAAGTCACTCTTTTTATGGCCTCAATTTACAGGGTTAATCCCAAAGTTTTCGTACGAGAGTAAAAGACATAAAGAAGTTAAAATCAATAGAACGAAAGTTTGAGTTTTTAACTGGACAGTGTAAATTGGACATTAATTCTAAATCAGGGCGAAAGCAATTTTTAGAGTTAATTAAATTCTAATCTTTTTCAAAAAGTATTTTTAAAGGTTGAATGTGAGGATGAGAGTTAAGAATTTAAGTTTAATTATATAATCTAAGTCAACAAAGCGAGAATTTGAGACGAGGGTGTTTAAACGGTTATTATTTTAATAAAAAGAGTTTCTATAGATTCTATTGTTTTCAAAAAGTGATTTTGGACTTAACTAATAAGTGACAGCTACGTTAATATAAAGTCATAGTCTATTCAACAGAGCGAGAGTTTGAGATAAGATTTTTAATCAATAGTGTCTACTGAAAAGATTTATTTTAAAACCAAGAAACCAACGAAGATTTGATTCCCTAATTACGACGAACTACATACCGATATCCGCTTAATTGATATTTAACTTAGATCTAATTTAGTTTTACTTTTCCCCCAAACAATCAAAGTATCATCCGCCTTAGCTTTACGAAGTAACCTTAGAAAATGGTATATCGATTCATAAGTCCCTGTGGGATCGATATCATTTAAAACTACGCGATAGAACTGTGCACTTGCAGTTAATACCCCAATTCGACTCATAAAGTCGCGATCAAGTTTTTGGCGCCGTTGTCGGGGACTTTTATTTAGTCGATATTGTAACTCTTCTGTTACGCTGTAGAGACTAAGGCATTTATTTTTATTTTTTTCCTTTTTTCCTTTCGTTGATTTGTATGCCACACACTCGCTCACAAGGCGAGCCGTTTTACTTACGAATCAACGACATTGAACTATATATCCGAGTCTTACGACGAATTCGAGAATATCGTGCTGCAAACAATCTCCCTCCTATCGAAGTGCCCGACCTCAAAAATCTTCTTCCTTCACCGATACCCGAGATGGCAGAACCAGCTCGTGCTCTTCGAGATTACGCCGCTCCATCGCAAGATGAGACGCATTCGAGTATTGCTCCACCCGCAATCGAAGCAAACAACTTCGAACTTAAGCCTTCGCTGCTACAGGCAGTGCAACATAATCAATTCTCTGGAAATCCTACCGAGGATCCAAACCTTCATTTATCCGTATTTGTCCAATACGCTGATACTGTTAAAGCTAATGGTGTCACTTCAGAGGCAATTCGACTTCGTCTCTTTCCTTTCTCGTTAAGAGATAAAGCTAGAAGATGGCTTCAGTCTCTTCCTTCCAACTCAGTCACCACATGGAACGAGTTGAAGAAAGTCTTTCTGCCCGATATTTTCCTCCAAGCAAAACAGCTATGTTGAGAGCCCAGATAAATGGATTTAAACAGAAAGATAACGAGTCTCTTTTCGAAGCATGGGAAAGATACAAAGACATGATGAGACTTTGTCCACACCATGGTTTAGAGGACTGGTTAGTAATTCATACCTTCTATAATGGTCTCTTGTACAACACAAGATTAACAATAGACGCCGCCGCAGGTGGTGCGCTTATGGATAAACCTTTTGTCGATGCTTATCAACTTATCGAAAGCATGGCCCAAAACCATTATCAGTGGGGAAGCGACCAAACAATGGTAGAAAAACCTCAAACGAAAAGTGGCATGTACGAGATAAGTAGCCTTGATCATGTTAATGCAAAAGTGGAAGCTCTTGCTCAGAAAATTGAAAGTTTGAATGTATCACCTCTAGTTACCGTGGTTGCCGCAACTCAAAATTGCAAAGTCTGTGGAATCCAAGGTCACACTCCTGCAGATTGTCAACTCCTAACAGGAATCCAAGCAGAATAAGTGAATTATGCTCAAGGAAATCCCTACTCGCATACCTATAACTCTAACTGGAAGAACCATCCTAATTTTTCATATAAGAGTAATAATGCTTTATACGCACCAGGACAAGCTCCCAATCAAGCCCCAGCTATACCTCCGGGATATGTAAAGCTGATCCCATCTACACCTAACAATAACGTTCCTAGGAAATCCAACTTGGAAGTCATGATGGAGAACTTCATAGCTTCTCAAAAGCAAACCAATAAAGATTTCTTAAACCAGAATGTACACACTAGCGAACAAATTAAACAACTAGCAAGTAAAGTAGATGGCCTGGCTACCCATAACAAAATGCTGGAAACACAAATCTCACAAGTAGCTCAACAACAAACGCCTACTGCTGCCCCAACTAGTACATTTCCTGGACAGCCCCAACCTAACCCGAAAAGCCACGCTCATGCAATCATATTAAGAAGTGGAACGGAAGTAGAAGGACTGTCTGATCCAAGGATGGAAAACCAAAACTCTAAAAAGTCAACTGAGGAAGAAAGTAAACCTAAGGAAAAGGAAGAGGGTAATAAGGAAACCGTAGAAAAGAAAGAACCTTATGTACCTCCACCACCTTATAAACCACCTATCCCTTACCCTCAAAGGCTTATTAAAACCAAAGACGCGGGTCAATTTAAAAAATTTGTTGACTTACTGAAACAATTAAACGTCACAATTCCGTTTACAGAAGCTATTACGCAGATGCCCTCGTATGCTAAGTTCTTAAAAGAAATTCTTTCTAATAAAAGGAAACTTGAAGATAGCGAAACCGTTACACTCACTGCTGAATGTAGCGCCATAATCCAGAATATGCCTCCAAAACTTAAGGATCCTGGTAGTTTCTCTATACCCTCTCACATAGGAAAATTTATCATAGATAAAGCCTTATGCGATTTAGGGGCCGATATCAGTGTTATGCCTTTATCCATATGCAAGAAACTGGAAATGGGAGAATTAAGACCAACTAAAATGTTTGTGCAACTAGCAGATCGTTCTGTTAGATATCCTGTAGGGATTCTTGAAAACATTCCAGTGCGCATAGGTCAATTCTACATTCCAACCGATTTTATAATTATAGACATTAGAGAAGATGAAGTTACACCCATTATATTGGGAAGACCATTCTTAGCAACCGCCGGTGCTATCATAGACGTAAAACGAGGACGACTCACTTTCGAAGTAGGAGAAGAGAAAATTGAGTTCATTCTCTCCCAATTTTTGAAAGCACCTGCAATAGAAGACACATGTTACTTCATGGATATCATCGATGAATGCATAAAAGAAACAGAGTTAGAAAATGACAAATTGTCTAACTATCGTGTAGAAGACAAACTTAACCAATGTTTAGCAATAACACCTGACCCTACGCAATGTCTTAAGAAACCAACCCTCGACCTGAAAACACTTCCCAAAAATCTGAGATATGAATTCCTAGACTTAGAACTTGAACGACCAGTAATAGTTAATGCAGACCTAGGAAAACTCGAAACCGAAAAACTCCTACATATCTTAAGAAAATATCCAACCGCACTAGGATACAACATCACCGATCTTAAAGGGATAAGTCCTTCTATTTGTATGCATCGTATCATGCTAGAAGAAGACTGTAAAACCTCTAGGGAACATCAGAGGAGACTAAACCCAATCCTGAGTGAGGTAGTGAAGAAGGAAGTAACAAAGTTATTAGAAGCAGGTATCATATATCCTATATCTGATAGCAAATGGGTTAGTCCTGTACACGTAGTACCAAAGAAAGGAGGTATAATAATTATTGAAAATGAAAAAGGAGAAACTATAACCAAACGAATCGAATCGGGATGGAGAATGTGCATTGACTATAGGAAACTAAACAAAGCAACCCGAAAAGATCATTTCCCTTTACCATTCATAGACCAGATGTTAGAACGATTAGCAAAACATTCTCATTTCTGCTATCTAGACGGTTATTCAGGCTTCTTTCAAATACCAATTCACCCTGATGACCAAGAAAAGACAACATTCACATGTCCTTTTGGTACCTTCGCTTATCGACGAATGTCGTTTGGCTTGTGCAATGCTCCCGCAACCTTTCAAAGGTGCATGATGGCAATATTCGCCGATTTTCTCGAAAATATGATGGAAGTATTTATGGACGATTTTTCCGTATGCGGACAAAGCTTTGAAGAATGTCTTGAAAACCTAGAAAGAGTTCTAGAGCGATGTGTAAAAGTAAACCTAGTACTTAATTGGGAAAAATATCACTTTATGGTACAAGAAGGAATTGTTTTAGGACACATCATATCAAATAGAGGAATTGAAGTAGACAAAGCCAAAATAGAAGTAATCGAAAACCTCCAACCTCCGAAAACTGTGAGAGAAATACGAAGCTTCTTAGGACACGCCGGTTTTTACTGACGATTCATTAAAGATTTCTCTAAAATAACTAAACCTTTGACCGGATTATTAATGAAAGATGTTGAATTCATCTTTGACAATAAATGTTTAGAAGCATTTCAAACGCTTAAACAAGCATTGATCTCCGCACCAATAATGCAGACCCCGGATTGGAATGAACCATTCGAAATAATGTGTGACGCAAGTGATTACGCCGTAGGCGCTGTTTTAGGACAACGAAAGGATAAAAAACTTCACGTCATATATTACGCAAGTAGAACTCTAGATGAAGCACAAATGAATTACGCCACGACCGAGAAAGAACTTTTAGCAGTAGTATTTGCACTAGATAAATTTCGTTCTTACTTGGTCGGAGCTAAAATAATCGTTTACACCGACCACGCTGCCATTAAGTACCTCTTAACAAAAAAGGATGCTAAACCTAGACTCCTAAGGTGGATCTTGTTGCTACAAGAATTCGATCTGGAAATCAAAGGTAAAAAAGGAACTGAAAACGTAGTAGCAGATCACCTCTCTAGACTCGAAAACCTGGAACCGGAAAGAACATCGATCAACGATGATTTCTCGTACGATAAACTTATAGCTACTTTGGAAGAAAATAAAGCTGATAAACAGGTAGAGACCACCTTGGCTATATGTGTTACACCATGGTACGCTGACTTCATCAATTATTTAGCTGCCGGAATAGTTCCACCTAATTTAGCTTACCAACAAAAGAAACGATTCTTCCATGACATAAAACATTATTACTGGGATGGCCCTTTACTTTTCAAAAGAGGCCCCGATGGTATTTTCCGTCGGTATATACCTGAAGAAGAGATAGAAAATATAATCCAACACTGTCACTCCGCTCCTTATGGTGGACATGCAAGTACATCCAAGACCTGCTCCAAAATCCTACAAGCCAGTCTTTATTGGCCAAACATATGGAAGGATGTGCATGCGGCTATCAAGAAATGTGATAGATGTCAACGCACAGGAAACATATCTAGACGTGACGAGATGCCACAAAAGGGCATTTTGGAAGTAGAGATTTTCGATGTATGGGGAATAGATTTCATGGGACCTTTTCTACCTTCTTTCGGTAACAAGTACATACTCGTAGCGGTTGACTACGTATCAAAATGGATTGAAGCTATAGCTTCTCTAACAAACGACACACGAGTAGTAACTAGACTCTTTAAGAATATAATATTTCTGAGATTTGGTGTCCCAAGAATAATAGTCAGTGATGGTGGATCGTATTTCATATCTAAGATACTCGAAAAACTACTATTTAAGTATGGTGTAAGACATAGAGTAGCGACACCTTACCATCCTCAAACCAGTGGACAAGTGGAGGTGTCTAACAGAGAAATCAAACAAATATTGGAAAAAACAGTAGCCACCTCAAGGAAAGACTGGTCATCGAAACTACCAGAAGCTTTATGGGCATATCGAACCGCTTACAAAACTCCCATAGGGAAATCCCCATTTAAGCTTATTTATGGAAAATCTTGCCACCTCCCGGTAGAATTAGAACATAAGGCCTACTGGGCTATTAAAAATCTAAATTTAAACTATAAGGCCGCTGGTGCAAATCGAATTCTTGACATAAACGAATTAGAGGAACTTCGACAAGACGCCTACGAAAATGCCAGAATCTACAAAGAAAGAACGAAAAAATGGCATGATAAACGTATATCCAGAAAAATCTTCAAACAAGGCGATATAGTCCTTTTGTTCAACTCTAGACTTAAGTTATTCCCAGGAAAACTACGTTCTAGATGGTCAGGCCCTTTCCAAATCACCAATGTCTTTCCAAGTGGAGCTGTGGAAATTAAAGGAAAATCTATAGAACCATTTATCGTAAACGGGCAGCGTCTAAAACATTATCATTATGCAGAGAACAATGAAGATTCACAAGTCCTGCACTTAGACGAAATGCCTCCAGAAGTTATAGATTATATTTGATAGTTTTTATGTCGAGCTTGCGACATTAAACAAAGCGCTTCGTGGGAGACAACCCACAAATATTTTTATTTTTATTTCTTCTTTAATTATTCTTTTAAATTTTATTTAGTATTCGTTCTTAATTTATTTTAACTTATAAGTTATTTTTCTTCTTTTCTTCTTTCGGCATTTGGCCAAATCCTGACTAAAACTCTTGTTTTTCGTTTCTCTAGCTAACACTAACCTGATGGGACAAATTGATCGTATGGGTATCAAATTCAGAGGGAAAGCTCAGAAACAAAAGTTTGAGGAACTAGCAGAGAGAGAGATGCTACCTAGTTTGTATGCTGATGATTGGGCAATGACTGCCCTTGGACTAAGAGAGAGTGTCTTGTATTTGCTGAGTCAAATAGGGTGGGAAACCACTCCTATCCGAAGACAATTCGTCACTTACCAGAGACTAACGCTAGAATTCCTTAGCTCCCTGACCTATCTACCCAGCCATGGAAAAGGAATAAGCAGAGGTTTCATTCAGTTCAGAATGTTCAACATGGAGTATCAATTTAACATTCAAGATTTTACCAACCTTTTAGATTTCCCTACCTCTTTTGATACATTCACAGTGAGCCAAGAAGACCTTTTTGAATATAGAGAACTTGAACATTTTTGGGGAAATTTGACTGGAAATGACGACCCCGAGGAACATGAGTTTCTTTCTGGAAACATACATAACCCGACCTTTCGTTATTTCCATAAGATCCTGGCCCACACCCTTTTTGGGAAGAAGTCAAATATTACTACAGTATCACGTGATGAACTCTTCATCATGTTTTGTGCTTCCCAGAACCGTCCTGTGAATGGTGCCACTTTTATGTTGGCAAACTTTGACCGCCTTATCCAAGATGAACGAGCACCAATTCAAATAGGCGGATTGATAACCATGATTGGTAATGCTATCGGATTACGTCAACCTATGCTTGACCTAAGCCCTTTCTGTGGCATTGCGACTATGAGTATACCTTTCCTCTTCAACATTATGTTTATAGCAAACCTCGGGCCTGAAGAGTTTGAGCTTATAATTAACAACCAAGTTCTTTGCCTATTCACCTTGCCTAGTCCGAGGACTAGTGTTCATAACCGCAATAGCTGGCTCTACAACCTGAATGGAATACCCTCTCCTGCTAGATCTACTGAATCCATCCAGGACTATGAGATTTGTGACGACCAGATCCCTTATGCTGAGTCTGACCCTCAGACACCATCTGTTTATTACGATATTGACCCTCCTCCTCAACCTATCCCGACCGAAGAGTCGGCAATACCCGATCCTAGACATCTTATGCCCGGAGATAATTATAACACCATCATTCAAGCCTTGATGTCAGAACAAGACGCCCTCAGAGAAGAGTTAGCTAACATGGGACAAGAATTTCTGGGATACATGAGAAGTATGACAAATCAATTCCACGAGTTGCTAAACCGTGTTAACTCCTTTGCTCCTCCAGCCAGAGATCATGCAAGTGGCTAGAAGTTGTTTTTCTTAGTTACTTAGTTTTAGTTTAGGCTATTTATTAATTTTGTTTCACATTATTTTAATATTAGTATTTTGTTTTCTTTCGCATGTTTGCTTTTGTTTTCCAATGTTACATTATGATTATTTTACGAAGCTATTGCATTGTTGGTTTATTTTATTTTGATCTATGCAATTTCTATTACAAATAATGATATCCACTATATGCTAATAATTACTATGCCTGTTAAAGAAATACATATATTATGGTAGTAGAATAGCATGCAAGACAATTTAAAAGCATTACAATAGCAAAATAAAATAAGCATAAGCAAAAAAAAATATAAATAAAATATAATAATAAAAACAAATTATGAAGCACCCACGCAAGCAGTGACCGTTGCAAGCTGACTGTGTGACGAGCGTCACACTAGCCATCACGATCGTCACACCAAGTGCCTGTGACGCTCGTAACACCCCTATCACGAGCGTGACACCTTCAGACTAGGTGAACGTTAGTAACCGTTGGAGACACGAGCGTTACACCACCCCACTTTTTACCTTCCCCATTCATTCACCCATTTACTCACATTTACCCACATTTATTTATTTTTCACCCACTCCCTTTCCCACTTCCAAATTTTTTCCTATAAATACCCACCATACCTTTCTTCATATACCACAAACCATTCTATAAAATACATTTCATTTTCTTACCTTCTACTTCTTTCAACCCACTTATAAGTATGGCGGGAAACCAAGAATTCAGAAATATCATCTTCCGATCCGAAGATGATAATTATCAAAGGGAGCAGTTCGAGCGTTTCCAACAGCGAGGTGTCCTATCTACCAGGTATCCTGATTTAAATTGTTTACAAGAATTAGGATTACTTCAAGGTATCCAATGGATGCTCCGCCTTGCTGATTTAACCTTTCTATGCACTCATAATCAACCTACCTACCCATCTCTCACCTTAGAATTTTTAAGTTCTTATTCGTACAACACTCCCACCGGTGAAGACGAGTACTTAACCGGTACCGCAACCTTCCGCATGTTCAACACCGAATACTCACTATCCCAGGATCAGATGAGTGCCATGCTACAGTTCCCTGTAGGAGACCGAGTCCACCCAAGAATCCCTCCGAACTCCCAGTGGCAAATAAACGCCTTCGACCTCTTTAGGAAAATATCCGGTGTGGAAACCGATAATTGGGATACACTACTTGCTTCCCATTGTAACACCTCAAAATTTGCCCTCCTCTCTTGGGACTATCATAACATATATTACATATCATTTTTAGGTCATTAGGCATTGCATATTGCATATCATGTGGTTACATTGTGCAAGCCATTCTCCCAAGTCTTGATCAGAAGATGGAGAAGTCGAAGTGCAAGCCTAGGGTTTTACTGACTAGTCATGGCCATCTGAGGATTGGGCTGTGAATTAGGGTTTTATGGTTCTCCAAGGATATTGGTCTTCATCTTGATTGTATTGATACATCATCATCATCATGGTTGGATGTCATCAGAAGATTGAAGAAGATTCCTTGAGATTAGGGTTTTGACCACTGGTCAACCCTAATCAGTTGCATTGGGCCAATCAAGGCTGGATCAGGAGATGGGGTTTATGATGGTTATGGGGTTCATTTTGTGATTATATTGTGCTAATTGAGGCTAGGGTTTCACCCTTGAGCCATTTCAGTTGGAGATTGGGGTTCAGTTTGATCTATGCATTGCCAGATTCATCCGTCAGTTGAAAAGTCAACTGTGGTCAACTGTACCTGATCTGATGGATTTGGAGGTGGAAATGAGTCGAAGACACTTCATTCATGTTGGAACAAGTGTTGAATGACATCTCAAAGCTTAAGAATGAAGAAAATCAAGTCAGGACAAAAACTGCCAAAAATAGAAAGTGACTTGTAACTGAAGTTTCCAAAAATGGAAAGTTTTGGACCTCAAAGCCACGTGTCCAAGGAAGCTTCAAATGAAAATTTGTTCAACATGAAAGTTGTAGATCTTGTTCTCACCTTTCCAAAAAGTCCAAGAACTTGAAAATCCAATGTATGGTTGGAAAGTTATGGCTCAGTGAATTTCAAAAATGACCCGTAATCAGGAGGCCATAATTACCACATACTTTGTCAAAATTGCAAGTTCTTTATATGCACAAACTCCATTTGACATGTACTTTCATGGTGCATAATTGGATTTGTCCAAAAATGGCCAAGGAAAAAAGTCACTTTTCAACTGGACAACTGAATTGGACCAGGGGCAAAATTGTCCAACTGTCAAAATATTTGGAATTTTGAGATGGGACTTTTTCCAACACCTCAGGAATGGCATTTAGAATGTGTTTGAATCCTCATTTCATGGCTAGGCTTTGCAAATTGAGTTTTGGTTTGAAAAGTGCAATGGTTGAAATTGGACATTATGCCATCAAAGGGTGAAATTGCAAAATACATGACCAATTGAAATGAGAATTGTTTCTACACATTACATATGGTATTTTGGACTTGTTGGAACCAAATTTGAGCTGGCATGTGCTGTCATGTGGAAGTTACAATTATGCCCTCACTTGTTAATAACCAATTTCACTTAACATTTCCAAATTGCTAATTATGTGATTAGAGCTTGGATTAAGTGCACATATATATTCATAATCATTGGTTAATCATAACAGAAATCACACTTCCCCAAATTGGATCTCAAAACCTCTCACATTCATCAAAATCTCAAGAACACTCCAAATGCAAAACTTCATCAATCTTCCTCAATCTTGAACCAATTCGTGAAATTCTTTTTGCATTCACTTCCTCTAATTATCTTCTCGGACTGTTTTGGGAGATTGCAAGGAAAAGTGCATCGAATCTCGACTGTTGCATATGGAGCATCAATGGTGAAATGCGAATTTCATGCTCTAGAGACCGTAGCAATTGATTCTGAACACATCATTCAACTTCCTAAAGCTATTGGCGCAACTGTTTGAGGAGGAAGAGCACGGATTCGCGCTGTTTGCACGCTGCCATATCCAGGTTTGGAAAATTCGAATCTCACTATTTGATCCATGCTTATATGCGTTAGAAAGATCACGTTACGTAGGTTATGGTGATAGTCTTAGTTTTGTAAACGATTGCCTGTAGCGCGCGAAATCCAGTTTTGAAGTTGTGAGTTCAAACCCTAACTCGCACGATTCGCACGATTTAGGAACAAATAGGACATATGGAGTTTGTATTTGGATTGTAGAGGTTGAGACGGTTCGAATGACTATAGCCTTGTGCGTTTTGGTGTTGGTTTGAAATTTGTGTGTTCTTCGTGTGGCTGTGAGGAAGACGATGAGAGTGCTGCGCGAATTGGTGTTTGATCCAATTTTCCATTTGAAATTTCAAATTACATGTTTCCCTCCCGCGCCAAATTAATTACAAAATTGCCATTGGTCTTTTTAATTAATTTGTTTAATTATTAAAAAATTCATAAGGACATGAAATAATTCATAAAAAATAGGAGAAAATTCAGAAAATTGTGAGGAATTTTTCCTTGACTTTGTTGACTTGTGTAGAATTTTTTTGACCTATTGGTCAAAGTTGTGCTTGGTAATAATATTATTTGGCCTAGGGTTTTTCCACATGTATCCATTTTTGCTACACTTTGCCAATTGATTCATGAAATGCACATATTGTAAAATAAATTCTTGGCAATTTTTGTGATGATTGTTGACTGGCTGAGGTTTATTTCCATGTAAATTTCATGCATTTTTGATACCTGGTCATGTAGTTATGAATTTTGGAAGTTAGGTGTGACAATTTGTGTCACACCTCTTGATGTCAATTTGCTGGGATTATTTGAGTGACCTATACATGTTGAAATTGATTGAAATTTTGCATGATGCTTAGTTAACATGTTAGGAAGCTATGAGAATTTTTGTGGAATTTTACATTGCATTTTCAATTTGATCATGATTTTTCATCTCTGTTGGTCACAATTGCAAGCTCATATGATACATGTTGGTAGATTGATTGAGAAATGCTCACATTATATTGTATGATCATGAAATCTGGCATGCTTGTAATAGACACATGTTAGGACCTCCCTGTTTTGGTCTCATCCATTTATTTTTTGTTTTCATTGAGATATGATTTTTTTAAGTGGATGTATGCATTGATGTTGTGGTTTGAAGCATGAAATTGTGACTGTTTTTGTTGATTTTCATTGACATGGTTCCATTTGCCCAATTAAGCTCAAATTTGACATGGCATACCTGGATTAGCCCCTGTTTAGGTGTATTTAATTTGAGAATTTTTGGATTTATTTTGATGTGGATTTGAATGCAATAGTTCTGTTTGTATGCTTGGTGCTTCATTTGAACTAGTTTGCCTTATTTTGTGCATAGCATGAACATGATGAATGATATAAACATGAGTCCAAGGATGTTTGCTCTTGTTTGACATTAATTTGAGTTTGGTTGGTGAATACCTTGCTGTTTAGGAGTTTTTATTGCCTTTGGACCCTAGGCTTAGCCTAGTGGTCTAGTTGCTAATATTTGCTTGATTTTTCAGGATCAAAAGCATAATGCACATGGAGAATGATTCAAATCAATTTTAATTGATGTTGTTGATGTTTGTACACTAACATAACATTGTTTTGTAGGTGATGAAGCTTAGGCTTAAGCTTTGAGCTTGCTTTGTTGTGCATTGCTTTGTATAGTTTGATTGATTGAACACTTGCTGTTTGGTTTTGTCTGTCTGATTACTAACTGTGTTTGATTGTTTCCAGGTACTTTAGTTGCTCAGTTCCTTGTGAACTTTTGCTTTGCGTTGCTTAAGCAACTTGCATTGAGGTAGGTCCTCTTGACTTCATGTAGTCTGGAGACCCGGCTGTTACCGGGCCGGGCAAATAAATGTCTGAAGTCCTCCTTAAGAGGCAATGATTGTGGTTGTTTATTTTTAAGCCCAAGCAGGTGAAAGTCCTTTAAATAAGGCAATTGGTGGAAGGTAGGGGTATGCAGCCTACCCCCCACTATTCAGTGAGTCTTCTCCTTGCTCCCATTACATGGTTGTAGCATTGAGATCAAAAGCCCAAGATCCTGTGCAGTGCACATTGAGTCAGAGTCATCGAGTATAGAAGGGTTCCCCTATTCTGGACCCATGCTCATTTGTCAGCTCTCCCTGGTTAGGGATAAGAGCTGTGAGGTCTGATCCTCACTTCATCCCATCATCTGCTTCACCTTAGCCTCGTAATGGCAAGGTTAAGAGCAAACACAGCCTGTACAGACGATTGCTTAGGCAGTCAAACCTGATTGATTGAGCCCCCTTGTTTGGCTATAGTGCGTGTTATGTGGATATCTGATTGACATGCTTGTTTGAGATACCTGTTCTCATTTGATGATATATGATTGTATGCTTGTGTGCTAGCTTCTTTCCTGGTTAGGTTAGTTTGCTTATGCAAGTAGGATAGAAAACCGAACTTAGGGTTAACGATGCATGACAACATTAGGCTCGAGTCTCAGCTCCCTAGTTGTGTATCTTTCCCCGGTTTCTGGTTAGCAATTTATTCCCTTTCAGGGGAACTACATCGCCCTGATCCTCGTGCCAGACGAGGTATGTAGGCAGGTGGTCGCGCGAGACCACTCCGGGCAACCTTTTTCTTTTTTGCGTGTGTTTACTTGCTATCTGGTTGTATGTTTGGGTTCGGATGCCGACGTAAGCCCAGTGATTGGCTGTCGGGCTCCACGTTTGCCCTTTCGTGCGTGTTTTGGTTCGGATGCCGACGTAAGCCCAGTGATTGGCTGTCGGGCTCCACGTTTGCCCTTTCGAGTGTGTTTTGGTTCGGATGCCGACGTAATTCCATCCAGTGGTTGTCGGGCTCCATGTTTGCCCTTTTGAGTGTGTTTTGGTCCGGATGCCGACGTAATTCCATCAATTGGTTGTCGGGCTCCATGTTTGCCACCCTTGCTTGTTTGTGTTGTTTTGTGTTGTTTGGCGTGCGTAAGCCGAACTACAGTGGCTCTGATTCTTGTTCCAGACAAGATATGTAGGCATAAGGTGCGATACCTTATCGAGCTCGTTCCTCTTAACCCCACCTGCGTTCCTGTGTGTGTGTGTGTGATGTTTAGCAACCTTTTCTTTATTCTAGGACGTGGATCCCTAGGAGTACCTAGGACGTGAGGGGTGCTAATACCTTCCCCTCGCGTAACCGACTCCCGAACCTTTTCTCTCTGGTCGCGAGACCATGTCTTTCCAGGTTTCTCTGAGCGTTTCCTTTCCCTATCTTGGGATAAATAACGTTTAGTGGCGGCTCTGTGTGTGTTTTATTTTGAGCTTCGCCGGTTGATTTTTCGCAGGATGCGACAGCTGGCGACTCTGCTGGGGACCCCTGATGTAGACCTATGCTGGTCCATCGTCCCTAAGCGAGTCCTTCCTAGCGTTTTAGGATTAGTTTAGGTTGCTTGCTTATGTGTTATTTATTGCATTTACTATTCTAACCAGTGTGTATCTATATTTGCATTAATGTCTGCATGCATCATACTATCATGTTGCTGTCCTCCGTGCAGGTGTTTCCTCTGTTTGGGGTGGGTGTTCTGAGTGGGGCTAAAACCAGGCCCGAGTATACACCTAGGATTAGCGTGGTCTCACGTCGCTCGTGTGCCGGTTGGGCATATTGTTGCTACGTGACATACCACAAGCCGGACGAGGTTCATCTGAGAAATGCTCTTCCAGTGGGATTTTCCACTTTGGTTGGGTTATCTCTTTTGAGCCGTTGACTCTGGTGACCGATCATTTCCCGGATCTTTGGTTTAGACGATCTCAGGAGAGCTACAATGGCACACCCGAAAGGGCAAACCCATTGAGTATCTCTGCCCGATGGTCGAGACTATTATCCGCCTTAGGATAACCTGATTAGAATTTACCTGTGAGGGGAGGGATAATTCTTTCAGATGCATGTTCAGATGGTGACTCAGATGGTGACTTTTGTTCCGTGGGTCCTATTTATAAGTCGGATTTATGGTCATTTATTGCCGAGACGCCGGAGTGCTGTCCGTGATTTATCAGTGGGGATCCGTTTATTTCGGATTCCCCGGGCCGAGATATTTATCAGTGGGGATCCGTTTATTTCGGATTCCCTGGGCCGATTCAGATGGTGATGGTGTGTCTGCTCAGAGACCAGTGATGATGATGATGTATCTGTCTTCCGTTTATTTCGGAACCCGGGGGTCAGAATTGTGTTTGTTTGTTCCTCAGATGGTTATGATCAGTTCAGAGACCAGATTCAGTGCAACAGAAGATCAGATGACTGGGAGGATGGCACAGTGCATTGCATTCATACATCATCCTCATTTTGCATCCATCTGCACCAGACTTACGTCTAGCCATATGGGGAGTATGATGGATTGAGAATCTGGTTGAGAGACATCTGGATGTCAAAATGTTATTGGTGAAATGTTATCTGTCTCGATGAAACCAGGATCGAAAGACAGAAGCTTCCTCGTATGGATAGACGTTGCATTCATGCATATTAACCTGTTTGCTATTTTGCAGGAATCATTGCTCGTGCTCGCAGAACTGTACTTTTGCACTCAACACGCCCTCACAGATATTACACCAGGCGCAATACTCCCAGACTGATGGATCCTCCCAACGCTGACATCCTCGAACTGAAAGAGAAGATGGGAGAGCTGATCAATGTCATGCAAGAGTTCGCCTTGGGGCAGAAAGTAATTGCCGAAAAGGTGGGGAGGATTGAAGACTGGCTGAAGATGGGGAACATGCAAGGAAACGCTTCGTCGTCTGGACCGAAGAAATCTTTTGGTAATGACCAGCACAAGGATGAGGGTGAATCGAGTGCTGTGTACGCCCAGAGAGGGCACGGTAGGGGTCGTTACTACCAGCACACCGTTGCGGTAACTATTCCTGCTGACAATCGGCCTGCACAACAGCAACAACAGCGTCAGCCATTTCAGCAGAGGTCTCAGAGGGCAGGACATCCAGTCAGGAGGAGGATGAGTGATCGGCATTTTGACAGGCCGCCTGTGACATACTCTGTCCTATTGAAAAAGCTGAAAGATATGGGGCTGGTACAGTTGAGGACTTTGGCACCTATGGGACCTGATCAAAGGCCAGCCAATTTTGATGAAAATGTCAAATGTGAATTCCATTCGGGTGCTCCCGGGCACAGTGTAGAGGACTGCAAAGCTTTTAAGCACGTAGTCCAAGACCTGGTGGATTCAAAAGCAATCAACTTTGCTCCATCTCCTAACGTTAATGCCAATCCCATGCCGGTACATGGTCAGGCGGTGGTGAGTGCAATTACTGAAGATTCGGATCACGCCTGTGCGGTGGGTGAAGAGAATGACAGTAACTGCAAGTTCAATAGTTGGATAAAGCCGTGCGTACCAGGAAGCTGGAAGGCTTAAGGGATCAGCACTGTCACTCATGCGGAAGAGTAATATTTCTTGTTTTCAGTTTATATGCATGAAAGCCATACGTGTTGCCCGACACGTAATGGTCCATTGTAAGGGCCACATCATGTTCATAATTTGCACTTTCTGCATCATTAATAAATGGATGTTTTTCAGTCAAAAAGCGGTGTTCCCTGTTTTTCATTTATTTTTGCATTTTTAAAAAACAAATAAAAATGGCAATGTTTATTTTCATTTTCCTTTTTTGATTTGTCTTGTGCCGATATCGAACAATAATTCTCCGGATCTCGTCGATAACAATTTGGTTACACCTTATATGACTTCGACAATCCGAGCAATCAGGCTGAAGAAGAAGGCGAAGAAGATTGTGATCTGCTGGAATTAGCCAGGTTGTTGAAACAAGAGGAGAGGGTGATTCAGCCGCATGCGGAGCGGATTGAGATTGTTATTCCAAGCACCGCCGAGGTCAGGAAGGAAATGGAAATTAGGGCCGCTTCAGAGGCGAGTCAAGAGCAGAATGGTAGTCCTGTTGAAGGGACATGTGGATACCTTCGCCTGGTCATGTCAGGATATGCCAGGGTCGGATACTGGTGTCATTGTGCACAAGCTACCATGGAGAGAAGACCGTCCTCTAAAGAAGCAGAATGTCAGGGCCTGTATCAGAAAGCCATGGTGACTTTGTTTCATGAGATGATTCATCATGAAATTGAATTGCTATGCTATGACATGATAGCAAAGTCCCAAACAGAAGAGGGGCATCTGGCAGACCAGGGCAAGTCGTTTGACCGGTTGAGACAATTCAAACTGAGGTTGAATCCGAACAAGGGCACTATCGGAGTGCGGTCCGGTAAGATGATTGGGGTTCATTGTAAGGGAGGAATCGAGGTTCATCCTGCAAAAAAAAAAAAAAAAAAAAAAAAAAAAAAAAAAAAAAAAAAAAAACATAAAAAAAATGCCTGAACCGAGGAAAGAAAAAGAGAGGTTTGTGGTTTCTTAGAAAGATTGAACTACCTGTCATGGTTCACATCTCATCTAACAGCCACGTGCGAACCTATATTCAAGCTGAAAAAAAAAGATCAAACGGTCAGGTGAAATAATGATTGCCAAGGGGCATTGAAAGAATAAAAGGATAAGTTGCAGGAACTTCTGATTCTAATACTCCCTATGGAAAGAGATTGTTAATCTGTACTTGACGGCCTTCGAGGGGTCTACGAGGTGTATTGGGTCAGCATGACGAGTCTTGTCGAAAAGAGCATGCAATTTACCTTAGCAAAAAGTTTACCGACTGTGAAAACAATACATTCACTGTTCGAGAAAACTTGATGTACTTTGGCATAGGCTGCTCGCCGACTGAGACAGTATATGCTGATTCATACCACGTTGTGGATTTTCAAGATGGATCCGATCAAGTATGGGTTTGAGAATCCAGCATCGACCGGACGGGTTGCGAGAAGAGCAAAAGAATGTTGACTGATTTGGGATACTCTCAGAAAGCCATCAAGGGGTGTATTGTCTGATTACATCTCTCTGCAACCCATTGAGGATTATCAACCGATGAAGTTTGAGTTCCCTGATGAGGACATCTAGAGGTGCTCCAATCGAAAGATTGAGAGTAACCGATCCCGGAGGAGGGGCCTGACCCTGAATCCGAACGGATTCTGATGTCTGATGGGGAGGTTAAGGTGAATAAGATTTTGTTGCCCGGATAACGTTTGAATACACCAACGACGGTGTGATTGAGTAGGAAACTGGTATCCTGGGTATTGATCTTCGGTGTGTCTACTGGGGCAACTCCTTTCTCATTGGTATATGGAATGGAGGCGGTATTACCTGTTGAGGTTCAGATTCCCTCTTTAAGAGTCCTGATGGACGTGAAGTTGCAAGAGGCTGAATGGGTAAGAACCCGGTACGAAGAGTTGAGCCTAATTGAAGAAAAGAGGCTAGCAGCCATCTGTCATGGGCAGTTATACCAACAAAGGATGAAGCGTGCTTTTGACAGAAAAGTGTGACCTCGGGTATATCACGTGGGTGGTATGGTGCTGAAAAGGATCCTTCCTCCTCAAGACGATAGAAGGGGCAAATGGACACCGAATTATGAAGGTCCATTCGTGGTCAAGAAGGTTTTCTCTGGCGGAGCCTTGTTGTTAACGACCATGGATGGCGAGGATTTTCCATCCCCTGTGAATGCGGACGCAGTTAAAAAATACTTCGTATAAAGAGACCCGCTGGACAAAAAGAACAAAATAGTCCAGGCAAAAAAGGGCATCCCGGCGAACCAAAAACAGAAGAAAGGTTCGGGCAAAAATTAGGGATAAAAGAAAAAACTGTACACCCGGCAAGTCGAAAACCCCACAAAGGCGACTTGAGCAAAAAAGGGTATCCCGGTGGACTGAAAACCCGAAAGGGCGGTCCAGGCAAAAGAGGGATTGAAACGAACAACTGCGTCTAGCATGATCGTTTGCGCTTTGGTTAAGGCATCATGGAGAATACCCGGTAGGGATCAGTCAGAAACGTCTTGTTCAGAAGGCAGAAAGCATGGAGAGTCTGAGGACATATGGGGTGTAACCGAGTTGGAACTCGATGAGATCACGAGTTTCACATTGCCATTAGGATAGATTTTTCCTTTTGAGCGCAATTACCTCTTTTCAGGAATTGCTTCCTTTGTATTGCTCATTTGAGCCACACTTTTCCAATCAATAAAATGCATATTCAGTCAAATAATTTTGTTTTTGTCTTTCATTACCGCTTTGATTGCAAAAACATCCAGATATTTTTGATAAAGAATTTTGCATTTTAAGACATACTGGTTCCCTTCCAATGCATGTTTATAAGATGGAAAGCTTGAAATCTTATTCGGAAGGTTGAGTGACCCAAGTGTTGAAATCTTGACACGCCTGGGGCACGGTTTTTTATCTAACGATCTCTTTTGCAGGAATTGTTAGGTATTTTCACTCACTTGCAGGTTGTGATGTGGAAGCTGTTGACAAAAGCAAATCCCCAGGGAGTTCGCTCAGGAACGAATGAATGAAGGGATGACGAAGACGTTGAGACGTACGACGATCCTTGATGGTAATCAAGAAGACTCTTCAAAGTCGGAAGACCTGGAAGTATGTAATTCCCCGCAGGGTCCGACCAGGGACGAGTGCATGAAGGACGGTGGGAAGAGGCGACGTTTAGACGTCCGACGACCCTTGAAATTAATCAAGAAGACTCTTCAAAGTCGAAAGGTTGAAATTTCTGTATTAATCCCAGGAGTACGTCTCTCGTCGATCGCGGCGCGACTTGGAATACAAGATGATGGAGCAGAAAAGGTCCAGACGAGTCTGGGAATTATCAAAAGTGGAAAGCTTAAACGAGATCGGGAGGTGGATACCGTGGTTCGATGAGTCGATGGGTGTTCTGTACCTACTTTTCTCATTTCCCAGCTAAGTCCCCAAGCAGAATCATAGGACTAGCTTCCCAGCAGATTCCCGATCTGTGGACTTTCCCCAGCCGAGTCAAGATGGTTATCCCCGACAGGTTTACAACGGTGTTTCCTCAGCAGCCAAGCCAGAAGGTTGCTACTCCCCGAGTGGAGCGGGTCTTTTTCAAAGAATATATCTCCAGCAGTTCCCCGAGGGGAGCGGGTTTCAATGAAATATATCTCCAGCAGTGTTCATCCTACCTGTGGATTGAACAAGTTCCCGTAGCGGACGGATTTTGCATCTCCAGCTGAGGATTCTACCTATGGATTGCCTGGGTTGTCCCCAGCGGAGTAGTATGCGGTTCCCTAGCATGGTCAGGATGGTTATCCCCAGCAAGCGATAGATTGATGCTCCCCCAGTTGAGTCTGGAGATTGCTATTCCCTTAGCAGAGTCTCTGTGAGTGTTTCCCCAGTGAAGTCAGCAGGTATCTGTGAGGGTTTTCCCGAAGCGGAGTCAGGATTGATATCCTCGGCAAGTCAAGATTGGTGTATCCCTACAGAGTGTTGGTGGTGCTTATCCCCAGCAGTTTCTCAAGCGGATTGGGTGCAAAGGAGGTTCTTCCCCAGCAAGGGTTGCCTTATTCCCAGCAGCAATGTAATTCCCCAGCAGGGTGGAATTGGAGCGGTGACGAGTTCCTCAACAGAGTGTCTCATGCTCCCCAGAAGAGTCCCTTGAGGGGGATACCTTTTTATGCATTCATCATGAAAAAATAACATGGCATAGAAAAAATAAATAATCGCGTAGCATTTCCATAATTATGGAGCATTACGCAGAAAAATCAATCAGGCATCATTGCAAGCATAGGCTAGTCTCAAGCCGTGGTTACCGTTTGAGATATGGTTCTGCCAGTGGGTGAAGATGCTACTCGAGCCGTGATTACCGTTTGAGGAGTGGTTTCACTGGTTGGAAGATCAACATCAGCATTGCAAGCATCAGTTACTCGGGCCGTGGTTACCGCTTGAGATTTGTTGTACCCCAGTAGTGCGATACTGGAGGAGCTTTTCCGTCGGACAGAGATGGAAATGTGACGCGATCAGCGCGATTCAAGCCGTGGATACCGCTTGATATTTGGTTTCACCGGATGGTGAAGATGTTACTTGGATAAGCTCAACATCATGACGCGATCAGCGCGATTCAAGCCGTGGGTACAGCTTGATATTTGGTTTCACCGGATGGTGAAGATGTTACTTGGATAAGTTCAACATCGTGACGCGATCAGCGCGATTCAAGCCGTGGGTACAGCTTGATATTTGGTTTCACCGGATGGTGAAGATGTTACTTGGATAAGTTCAACATCGTGACGCGATCAGCGCAATTCAAGCCGTGGATACCGCTTGATATTTGGTTTCACCGGATGGTGAAGATGTTACTTGGATAAGCTCAACATCATGACGCGATCAGCGCGATTCAAGCCGTGGGTACAGCTTGATATTTGGTTTCACCGGATGGTGAAGATGTTACTTGGATAAGCTCAACATCGTGACGCGATCAGCGCGATTCAAGCCGTGGATACCGCTTGATATTTGGTTTCACCGGATGGTGAAGATGTTACTTGGATAAGTTCAACATCATGACGCGTTCAGCATGACTCAAGCCGTGGTTACCGCTTGAAGGTTTGGTTTCACCAGATGGTGAAGATGTTACTCTGAGGAGTCTAGCATCAGGACGTCAGAGCAGCAGTGTTCCCCAGTAGTGCGATACTGGAGGAAATGTTTCCGTCGAACAGAGATGGAAGTAAAATCAGAGGACGTTACGCGATCAGCGCGATTCCGGGGTTCAAATGGAGAAAAGGAAGTGTTGCGGCATTTTCTGGGGTTCAAATGAAGATGGAGTTGAAGATTGTATCCGGGATGAGGTCCTTAGGAGCGTCTTCTGTTCATGTGTTACCTTAGACTCTGGCCGAGGCCAATGAAGGTCGTTATAGGTGTCTTCTGAGGAAGAGATACACATGCTACCTTCCTTTTGTGAAGGTTTACCCTCTGACATGTCGCCCTCAGAGTGGTTTGGTGTTATTTCCGACGTTGCCAGCGGAATTATCACGAGAGATTGGAGAAAAGGATATGCTGAGGCATGTTCTGGGGTTCAAATGGAGAAAAGAAATGCTGAGGCATGTTCTGGGGTTCAAACGGAGAAAAGGAGATGTTGAGGCATTTTCTGGAGAACGGGGTTCATATTGGCGATCGCGAGTTATCGTCAGGTGACTGGGGTTCAAATCGGAGAATGGGGGTTCATTATTTTGGCAAAGAGAGGAGTGCTGAGGCATTTTCTGGGGTTCAAATGCAGAGGTCCGAGGATCGTTTGCGCGGAAAAATTTCGGGGTTCAAGAAAATAAGGAAAAGAAGCAAAGAAAAGTTCGGGGTTCAAGAAAAGCATAAAAAAGAAGAGAATAATAATCCCGCGTGGATGTGTGGTGTTCAGACCATGGTTATCCCTGAGTTACCATTTATTTTGGTATCCAGGTCGACGTTTCGAGTTTGTTTCTTCGCCGATTCTGGCAGTCGTTGTTAATTATTATCCCATCAGAGTGCAAATTGTTCGTCTGTTCTTGGTATTCAATCACTCTTCATCCTGATCATCCGAACGCCGAGGCTATTCGTATCGACAGGTTCACAGTGGATTGAATAGGGGCAGCTGTAACACCTCAAAATTTGCCCTCCTCTCTTGGGACTATCATAACATATATTGCATATCATTTTTAGGTCATTAGGCATTGCATATTGCATATCATGTGGTTACATTGTGCAAGCCATTCTCCCAAGTCTTGATCAGAAGATGGAGAAGTCGAAGTGCAAGCCTAGGGTTTTACTGACTGGTCATGGCCATCTGAGGATTGGGCTGTGAATTAGGGTTTTATGGTTCTCCAAGGATATTGGTCTTCATCTTGATTGTATTGATACATCATCATCATCATGGTTGGATGTCATCAGAAGATTGAAGAAGATTCCTTGAGATTAGGGTTTTGACCACTGGTCAACCCTAATCAGTTGCATTGGGCCAATCAAGGCTGGATCAGGAGATGGGGTTTATGATGGTTATGGGGTTCATTTTGTGATTATATTGTGCTAATTGAGGCTAGGGTTTCACCCTTGAGCCATTTCAGTTGGAGATTGGGGTTCAGTTTGATCTATGCATTGCCAGATTCATCCGTCAGTTGAAAAGTCAACTGTGGTCAACTGTACCTGATCTGATGGATTTGGAGGTGGAAATGAGTCGAAGACACTTCATTCATGTTGGAACAAGTGTTGAATGACATCTCAAAGCTTAAGAATGAAGAAAATCAAGTCAGGACAAAAACTGCCAAAAATAGAAAGTGACTTGTAACTGAAGTTTCCAAAAATGGAAAGTTTTGGACCTCAAAGCCACGTGTCCAAGGAAGCTTCAAATGAAAATTTGTTCAACATGAAAGTTGTAGATCTTGTTCTCACCTTTCCAAAAAGTCCAAGAACTTGAAAATCCAATGTATGGTTGGAAAGTTATGGCTCAGTGAATTTCAAAAATGACCCGTAATCAGGAGGCCATAATTACCACATACTTTGTCAAAATTGCAAGTTCTTTATATGCACAAACTCCATTTGACATGTACTTTCATGGTGCATAATTGGATTTGTCCAAAAATGGCCAAGGAAAAAAGTCACTTTTCAACTGGACAACTGAATTGGACCAGGGGCAAAATTGTCCAACTGTCAAAATATTTGGAATTTTGAGATGGGACTTTTTCCAACACCTCAGGAATGGCATTTAGAATGTGTTTGAATCCTCATTTCATGGCTAGGCTTTGCAAATTGAGTTTTGGTTTGAAAAGTGCAATGGTTGAAATTGGACATTATGCCATCAAAGGGTGAAATTGCAAAATACATGACCAATTGAAATGAGAATTGTTTCTACACATTACATATGGTATTTTGGACTTGTTGGAACCAAATTTGAGCTGGCATGTGCTGTCATGTGGAAGTTACAATTATGCCCTCACTTGTTAATAACCAATTTCACTTAACATTTCCAAATTGCTAATTATGTGATTAGAGCTTGGATTAAGTGCACATATATATTCATAATCATTGGTTAATCATAACAGAAATCACACTTCCCCAAATTGGATCTCAAAACCTCTCACATTCATCAAAATCTCAAGAACACTCCAAATGCAAAACTTCATCAATCTTCCTCAATCTTAAACCAATTCGTGAAATTCTTTTTGCATTCACTTCCTCTAATCATCTTCTCGGACTGTTTTGGGAGATTGCAAGGAAAAGTGCATCGAATCTCGACTGTTGCATATGGAGCATCAATGGTGAAATGCGAATTTCATGCTCTAGAGACCGTAGCAATTGATTCTGAACACATCATTCAACTTCCTAAAGCTATTGGCGCAACTGTTTGAGGAGGAAGAGCACGGATTCGCGCTGTTTGCACGCTGCCATATCCAGGTTTGGAAAATTCGAATCTCACTATTTGATCCATGCTTATATGCGTTAGAAAGATCACGTTACGTAGGTTATGGTGATAGTCTTAGTTTTGTAAACGATTGCCTGTAGCGCGCGAAATCCAGTTTTGAAGTTGTGAGTTCAAACCCTAACTCGCACGATTCGCACGATTTAGGAACAAATAGGACATATGGAGTTTGTATTTGGATTGTAGAGGTTGAGACGGTTCGAATGACTATAGCCTTGTGCGTTTTGGTGTTGGTTTGAAATTTGTGTGTTCTTCGTGTGGCTGTGAGGAAGACGATGAGAGTGCTGCGCGAATTGGTGTTTGATCCAATTTTCCATTTGAAATTTCAAATTACATGTTTCCCTCCCGCGCCAAATTAATTACAAAATTGCCATTGGTCTTTTTAATTAATTTGTTTAATTATTAAAAAATTCATAAGGACATGAAATAATTCATAAAAAATAGGAGAAAATTCAGAAAATTGTGAGGAATTTTTCCTTGACTTTGTTGACTTGTGTAGAATTTTTTTGACCTATTGGTCAAAGTTGTGCTTGGTAATAATATTATTTGGCCTAGGGTTTTTCCACATGTATCCATTTTTGCTACACTTTGCCAATTGATTCATGAAATGCACATATTGTAAAATAAATTCTTGGCAATTTTTGTGATGATTGTTGACTGGCTGAGGTTTATTTCCATGTAAATTTCATGCATTTTTGATACCTGGTCATGTAGTTATGAATTTTGGAAGTTAGGTGTGACAATTTGTGTCACACCTCTTGATGTCAATTTGCTGGGATTATTTGAGTGACCTATACATGTTGAAATTGATTGAAATTTTGCATGATGCTTAGTTAACATGTTAGGAAGCTATGAGAATTTTTGTGGAATTTTACATTGCATTTTCAATTTGATCATGATTTTTCATCTCTGTTGGTCACAATTGCAAGCTCATATGATACATGTTGGTAGATTGATTGAGAAATGCTCACATTATATTGTATGATCATGAAATCTGGCATGCTTGTAATAGACACATGTTAGGACCTCCCTGTTTTGGTCTCATCCATTTCTTTTTGTTTTCATTGAGATATGATTTTTTTAAGTGGATGTATGCATTGATGTTGTGGTTTGAAGCATGAAATTGTGACTGTTTTTGTTGATTTTCATTGACATGGTTCCATTTGCCCAATTAAGCTCAAATTTGACATGGCATACCTGGATTAGCCCCTGTTTAGGTGTATTTAATTTGAGAATTTTTGGATTTATTTTGATGTGGATTTGAATGCAATAGTTCTGTTTGTATGCTTGGTGCTTCATTTGAACTAGTTTGCCTTATTTTGTGCATAGCATGAACATGATGAATGATATAAACATGAGTCCAAGGATGTTTGCTCTTGTTTGACATTAATTTGAGTTTGGTTGGTGAATACCTTGCTGTTTAGGAGTTTTTATTGCCTTTGGACCCTAGGCTTAGCCTAGTGGTCTAGTTGCTAATATTTGCTTGATTTTTCAGGATCAAAAGCATAATGCACATGGAGAATGATTCAAATCAATTTTAATTGATGTTGTTGATGTTTGTACACTAACATAACATTGTTTTGTAGGTGATGAAGCTTAGGCTTAAGCTTTGAGCTTGCTTTGTTGTGCATTGCTTTGTATAGTTTGATTGATTGAACACTTGCTGTTTGGTTTTGTCTGTCTGATTACTAACTGTGTTTGATTGTTTCCAGGTACTTTAGTTGCTCAGTTCCTTGTGAACTTTTGCTTTGCGTTGCTTAAGCAACTTGCATTGAGGTAGGTCCTCTTGACTTCATGTAGTCTGGAGACCCGGCTGTTACCGGGCCGGGCAAATAAATGTCTGAAGTCCTCCTTAAGAGGCAATGATTGTGGTTGTTTATTTTTAAGCCCAAGCAGGTGAAAGTCCTTTAAATAAGGCAATTGGTGGAAGGTAGGGGTATGCAGCCTACCCCCCACTATTCAGTGAGTCTTCTCCTTGCTCCCATTACATGGTTGTAGCATTGAGATCAAAAGCCCAAGATCCTGTGCAGTGCACATTGAGTCAGAGTCATCGAGTATAGAAGGGTTCCCCTATTCTGGACCCATGCTCATTTGTCAGCTCTCCCTGGTTAGGGATAAGAGCTGTGAGGTCTGATCCTCACTTCATCCCATCATCTGCTTCACCTTAGCCTCGTAATGGCAAGGTTAAGAGCAAACACAGCCTGTACAGACGATTGCTTAGGCAGTCAAACCTGATTGATTGAGCCCCCTTGTTTGGCTATAGTGCGTGTTATGTGGATATCTGATTGACATGCTTGTTTGAGATACCTGTTCTCATTTGATGATATATGATTGTATGCTTGTGTGCTAGCTTCTTTCCTGGTTAGGTTAGTTTGCTTATGCAAGTAGGATAGAAAACCGAACTTAGGGTTAACGATGCATGACAACATTAGGCTCGAGTCTCAGCTCCCTAGTTGTGTATCTTTCCCGGTTTCTGGTTAGCAATTTATTCCCTTTCAGGGGAACTACATCGCCCTGATCCTCGTGCCAGACGAGGTATGTAGGCAGGTGGTCGCGCGAGACCACTCCGGGCAACCTTTTTCTTTTTTGCGTGTGTTTACTTGCTATCTGGTTGTATGTTTGGGTTCGGATGCCGACGTAAGCCCAGTGATTGGCTGTCGGGCTCCACGTTTGCCCTTTCGTGCGTGTTTTGGTTCGGATGCCGACGTAAGCCCAGTGATTGGCTGTCGGGCTCCACGTTTGCCCTTTCGAGTGTGTTTTGGTTCGGATGCCGACGTAATTCCATCCAGTGGTTGTCGGGCTCCATGTTTGCCCTTTTGAGTGTGTTTTGGTCCGGATGCCGACGTAATTCCATCAATTGGTTGTCGGGCTCCATGTTTGCCACCCTTGCTTGTTTGTGTTGTTTTGTGTTGTTTGGCGTGCGTAAGCCGAACTACAGTGGCTCTGATTCTTGTTCCAGACAAGATATGTAGGCATAAGGTGCGATACCTTATCGAGCTCGTTCCTCTTAACCCCACCTGCGTTCCCTGTGTGTGTGTGTGATGTTTAGCAACCTTTTCTTTATTCTAGGACGTGGATCCCTAGGAGTACCTAGGACGTGAGGGGTGCTAATACCTTCCCCTCGCGTAACCGACTCCCGAACCTTTTCTCTCTGGTCGCGAGACCATGTCTTTCCAGGTTTCTCTGAGCGTTTCCTTTCCCTATCTTGGGATAAATAACGTTTAGTGGCGGCTCTGTGTGTGTTTTATTTTGAGCTTCGCCGGTTGATTTTTCGCAGGATGCGACAGCTGGCGACTCTGCTGGGGACCCCTGATGTAGACCTATGCTGGTCCATCGTCCCTAAGCGAGTCCTTCCTAGCGTTTTAGGATTAGTTTAGGTTGCTTGCTTATGTGTTATTTATTGCATTTACTATTCTAACCAGTGTGTATCTATATTTGCATTAATGTCTGCATGCATCATACTATCATGTTGCTGTCCTCCGTGCAGGTGTTTCCTCTGTTTGGGGTGGGTGTTCTGAGTGGGGCTAAAACCCAGGCCCGAGTATACACCTAGGATTAGCGTGGTCTCACGTCGCTCGTGTGCCGGTTGGGCATATTGTTGCTACGTGACATACCACAAGCCGGACGAGGTTCATCTGAGAAATGCTCTTCCAGTGGGATTTTCCACTTTGGTTGGGTTATCTCTTTTGAGCCGTTGACTCTGGTGACCGATCATTTCCCGGATCTTTGGTTTAGACGATCTCAGGAGAGCTACAATGGCACACCCGAAAGGGCAAACCCATTGAGTATCTCTGCCCGATGGTCGAGACTATTATCCGCCTTAGGATAACCTGATTAGAATTTACCTGTGAGGGGAGGGATAATTCTTTCAGATGCATGTTCAGATGGTGACTCAGATGGTGACTTTTGTTCCGTGGGTCCTATTTATAAGTCGGATTTATGGTCATTTATTGCCGAGACGCCGGAGTGCTGTCCGTGATTTATCAGTGGGGATCCGTTTATTTCGGATTCCCCGGGCCGAGATATTTATCAGTGGGGATCCGTTTATTTCGGATTCCCTGGGCCGATTCAGATGGTGATGGTGTGTCTGCTCAGAGACCAGTGATGATGATGATGTATCTGTCTTCCGTTTATTTCGGAACCCGGGGGTCAGAATTGTGTTTGTTTGTTCCTCAGATGGTTATGATCAGTTCAGAGACCAGATTCAGTGCAACAGAAGATCAGATGACTGGGAGGATGGCACAGTGCATTGCATTCATACATCATCCTCATTTTGCATCCATCTGCACCAGACTTACGTCTAGCCATATGGGGAGTATGATGGATTGAGAATCTGGTTGAGAGACATCTGGATGTCAAAATGTTATTGGTGAAATGTTATCTGTCTCGATGAAACCAGGATCGAAAGACAGAAGCTTCCTCGTATGGATAGACGTTGCATTCATGCATATTAACCTGTTTGCTATTTTGCAGGAATCATTGCTCGTGCTCGCAGAACTGTACTTTTGCACTCAACACGCCCTCACAGATATTACACCAGGCGCAATACTCCCAGACTGATGGATCCTCCCAACGCTGACATCCTCGAACTGAAAGAGAAGATGGGAGAGCTGATCAATGTCATGCAAGAGTTCGCCTTGGGGCAGAAAGTAATTGCCGAAAAGGTGGGGAGGATTGAAGACTGGCTGAAGATGGGGAACATGCAAGGAAACGCTTCGTCGTCTGGACCGAAGAAATCTTTTGGTAATGACCAGCACAAGGATGAGGGTGAATCGAGTGCTGTGTACGCCCAGAGAGGGCACGGTAGGGGTCGTTACTACCAGCACACCGTTGCGGTAACTATTCCTGCTGACAATCGGCCTGCACAACAGCAACAACAGCGTCAGCCATTTCAGCAGAGGTCTCAGAGGGCAGGACATCCAGTCAGGAGGAGGATGAGTGATCGGCATTTTGACAGGCCGCCTGTGACATACTCTGTCCTATTGAAAAAGCTGAAAGATATGGGGCTGGTACAGTTGAGGACTTTGGCACCTATGGGACCTGATCAAAGGCCAGCCAATTTTGATGAAAATGTCAAATGTGAATTCCATTCGGGTGCTCCCGGGCACAGTGTAGAGGACTGCAAAGCTTTTAAGCACGTAGTCCAAGACCTGGTGGATTCAAAAGCAATCAACTTTGCTCCATCTCCTAACGTTAATGCCAATCCCATGCCGGTACATGGTCAGGCGGTGGTGAGTGCAATTACTGAAGATTCGGATCACGCCTGTGCGGTGGGTGAAGAGAATGACAGTAACTGCAAGTTCAATAGTTGGATAAAGCCGTGCGTACCAGGAAGCTGGAAGGCTTAAGGGATCAGCACTGTCACTCATGCGGAAGAGTAATATTTCTTGTTTTCAGTTTATATGCATGAAAGCCATACGTGTTGCCCGACACGTAATGGTCCATTGTAAGGGCCACATCATGTTCATAATTTGCACTTTCTGCATCATTAATAAATGGATGTTTTTCAGTCAAAAAGCGGTGTTCCCTGTTTTTCATTTATTTTTGCATTTTAAAAAACAAATAAAAATGGCAATGTTTATTTTCATTTTCCTTTTTTGATTTGTCTTGTGCCGATATCGAACAATAATTCTCCGGATCTCGTCGATAACAATTTGGTTACACCTTATATGACTTCGACAATCCGAGCAATCAGGCTGAAGAAGAAGGCGAAGAAGATTGTGATCTGCTGGAATTAGCCAGGTTGTTGAAACAAGAGGAGAGGGTGATTCAGCCGCATGCGGAGCGGATTGAGATTGTTATTCCAAGCACCGCCGAGGTCAGGAAGGAAATGGAAATTAGGGCCGCTTCAGAGGCGAGTCAAGAGCAGAATGGTAGTCCTGTTGAAGGGACATGTGGATACCTTCGCCTGGTCATGTCAGGATATGCCAGGGTCGGATACTGGTGTCATTGTGCACAAGCTACCATGGAGAGAAGACCGTCCTCTAAAGAAGCAGAATGTCAGGGCCTGTATCAGAAAGCCATGGTGACTTTGTTTCATGAGATGATTCATCATGAAATTGAATTGCTATGCTATGACATGATAGCAAAGTCCCAAACAGAAGAGGGGCATCTGGCAGACCAGGGCAAGTCGTTTGACCGGTTGAGACAATTCAAACTGAGGTTGAATCCGAACAAGGGCACTATCGGAGTGCGGTCCGGTAAGATGATTGGGGTTCATTGTAAGGGAGGAATCGAGGTTCATCCTGCAAAAAAAAAAAAAAAAAAAAAAAAAAAAAAAAAAAAAAAACAATAAAAAAAATGCCTGAACCGAGGAAAAAGTAAAAGAGAGGTTTGTGGTTTCTTAGAAAGATTGAACTACCTGTCATGGTTCACATCTCATCTAACAGCCACGTGCGAACCTATATTCAAGCTGAAAAAAAAAGATCAAACGGTCAGGTGAAATAATGATTGCCAAGGGGCATTGAAAGAATAAAAGGATAAGTTGCAGGAACTTCTGATTCTAATACTCCCTATGGAAAGAGATTGTTAATCTGTACTTGACGGCCTTCGAGGGGTCTACGAGGTGTATTGGGTCAGCATGACGAGTCTTGTCGAAAAGAGCATGCAATTTACCTTAGCAAAAAGTTTACCGACTGTGAAAACAATACATTCACTGTTCGAGAAAACTTGATGTACTTTGGCATAGGCTGCTCGCCGACTGAGACAGTATATGCTGATTCATACCACGTTGTGGATTTTCAAGATGGATCCGATCAAGTATGGGTTTGAGAATCCAGCATCGACCGGACGGGTTGCGAGAAGAGCAAAAGAATGTTGACTGATTTGGGATACTCTCAGAAAGCCATCAAGGGGTGTATTGTCTGATTACATCTCTCTGCAACCCATTGAGGATTATCAACCGATGAAGTTTGAGTTCCCTGATGAGGACATCTAGAGGTGCTCCAATCGAAAGATTGAGAGTAACCGATCCCGGAGGAGGGGCCTGACCCTGAATCCGAACGGATTCTGATGTCTGATGGGGAGGTTAAGGTGAATAAGATTTTGTTGCCCGGATAACGTTTGAATACACCAACGACGGTGTGATTGAGTAGGAAACTGGTATCCTGGGTATTGATCTTCGGTGTGTCTACTGGGGCAACTCCTTTCTCATTGGTATATGGAATGGAGGCGGTATTACCTGTTGAGGTTCAGATTCCCTCTTTAAGAGTCCTGATGGACGTGAAGTTGCAAGAGGCTGAATGGGTAAGAACCCGGTACGAAGAGTTGAGCCTAATTGAAGAAAAGAGGCTAGCAGCCATCTGTCATGGGCAGTTATACCAACAAAGGATGAAGCGTGCTTTTGACAGAAAAGTGTGACCTCGGGTATATCACGTGGGTGGTATGGTGCTGAAAAGGATCCTTCCTCCTCAAGACGATAGAAGGGGCAAATGGACACCGAATTATGAAGGTCCATTCGTGGTCAAGAAGGTTTTCTCTGGCGGAGCCTTGTTGTTAACGACCATGGATGGCGAGGATTTTCCATCCCCTGTGAATGCGGACGCAGTTAAAAAATACTTCGTATAAAGAGACCCGCTGGACAAAAAGAACAAAATAGTCCAGGCAAAAAAGGGCATCCCGGCGAACCAAAAACAGAAGAAAGGTTCGGGCAAAAATTAGGGATAAAAGAAAAAACTGTACACCCGGCAAGTCGAAAACCCCACAAAGGCGACTTGAGCAAAAAAGGGTATCCCGGTGGACTGAAAACCCGAAAGGGCGGTCCAGGCAAAAGAGGGATTGAAACGAACAACTGCGTCTAGCATGATCGTTTGCGCTTTGGTTAAGGCATCATGGAGAATACCCGGTAGGGATCAGTCAGAAACGTCTTGTTCAGAAGGCAGAAAGCATGGAGAGTCTGAGGACATATGGGGTGTAACCGAGTTGGAACTCGATGAGATCACGAGTTTCACATTGCCATTAGGATAGATTTTTCCTTTTGAGCGCAATTACCTCTTTTCAGGAATTGCTTCCTTTGTATTGCTCATTTGAGCCACACTTTTCCAATCAATAAAATGCATATTCAGTCAAATAATTTTGTTTTTGTCTTTCATTACCGCTTTGATTGCAAAAACATCCAGATATTTTTGATAAAGAATTTTGCATTTTAAGACATACTGGTTCCCTTCCAATGCATGTTTATAAGATGGAAAGCTTGAAATCTTATTCGGAAGGTTGAGTGACCCAAGTGTTGAAATCTTGACACGCCTGGGGCACGGTTTTTTATCTAACGATCTCTTTTGCAGGAATTGTTAGGTATTTTCACTCACTTGCAGGTTGTGATGTGGAAGCTGTTGACAAAAGCAAATCCCCAGGGAGTTCGCTCAGGAACGAATGAATGAAGGGATGACGAAGACGTTGAGACGTACGACGATCCTTGATGGTAATCAAGAAGACTCTTCAAAGTCGGAAGACCTGGAAGTATGTAATTCCCCGCAGGGTCCGACCAGGGACGAGTGCATGAAGGACGGTGGGAAGAGGCGACGTTGAGACGTCCGACGACCCTTGAAATTAATCAAGAAGACTCTTCAAAGTCGAAAGGTTGAAATTTCTGTATTAATCCCAGGAGTACGTCTCTCGTCGATCGCGGCGCGACTTGGAATACAAGATGATGGAGCAGAAAAGGTCCAGACGAGTCTGGGAATTATCAAAAGTGGAAAGCTTAAACGAGATCGGGAGGTGGATACCGTGGTTCGATGAGTCGATGGGTGTTCTGTACCTACTTTTCTCATTTCCCAGCTAAGTCCCCAAGCAGAATCATAGGACTAGCTTCCCAGCAGATTCCCGATCTGTGGACTTTCCCCAGCCGAGTCAAGATGGTTATCCCCGACAGGTTTACAACGGTGTTTCCTCAGCAGCCAAGCCAGAAGGTTGCTACTCCCCGAGTGGAGCGGGTCTTTTTCAAAGAAATATATCTCCAGCAGTTCCCCGAGTGGAGCGGGTTTCAATGAAATATATCTCCAGCAGTGTTCATCCTACCTGTGGATTGAACAAGTTCCCGTAGCGGACGGATTTTGCATCTCCAGCTGAGGATTCTACCTATGGATTGCCTGGGTTGTCCCCAGCGGAGTAGTATGCGGTTCCCTAGCATGGTCAGGATGGTTATCCCCAGCAAGCGATAGATTGATGCTCCCCCAGTTGAGTCTGGAGATTGCTATTCCCTTAGCAGAGTCTCTGTGAGTGTTTCCCCAGTGAAGTCAGCAGGTATCTGTGAGGGTTTTCCCGAAGCGGAGTCAGGATTGATATCCTCGGCAAGTCAAGATTGGTGTATCCCTACAGAGTGTTGGTGGTGCTTATCCCCAGCAGTTTCTCAAGCGGATTGGGTGCAAAGGAGGTTCTTCCCCAGCAAGGGTTGCCTTATTCCCAGCAGCAATGTAATTCCCCAGCAGGGTGGAATTGGAGCGGTGACGAGTTCCTCAACAGAGTGTCTCATGCTCCCCAGAAGAGTCCCTTGAGGGGGATACCTTTTTATGCATTCATCATGAAAAAATAACATGGCATAGAAAAATAAATAATCGCGTAGCATTTCCATAATTATGGAGCATTACGCAGAAAAATCAATCAGGCATCATTGCAAGCATAGGCTAGTCTCAAGCCGTGGTTACCGTTTGAGATATGGTTCTGCCAGTGGGTGAAGATGCTACTCGAGCCGTGATTACCGTTTGAGGAGTGGTTTCACTGGTTGGAAGATCAACATCAGCATTGCAAGCATCAGTTACTCGGGCCGTGGTTACCGCTTGAGATTTGTTGTACCCCAGTAGTGCGATACTGGAGGAGCTTTTCCGTCGGACAGAGATGGAAATGTGACGCGATCAGCGCGATTCAAGCCGTGGATACCGCTTGATATTTGGTTTCACCGGATGGTGAAGATGTTACTTGGATAAGCTCAACATCATGACGCGATCAGCGCGATTCAAGCCGTGGGTACAGCTTGATATTTGGTTTCACCGGATGGTGAAGATGTTACTTGGATAAGTTCAACATCGTGACGCGATCAGCGCGATTCAAGCCGTGGGTACAGCTTGATATTTGGTTTCACCGGATGGTGAAGATGTTACTTGGATAAGTTCAACATCGTGACGCGATCAGCGCAATTCAAGCCGTGGATACCGCTTGATATTTGGTTTCACCGGATGGTGAAGATGTTACTTGGATAAGCTCAACATCATGACGCGATCAGCGCGATTCAAGCCGTGGGTACAGCTTGATATTTGGTTTCACCGGATGGTGAAGATGTTACTTGGATAAGCTCAACATCGTGACGCGATCAGCGCGATTCAAGCCGTGGATACCGCTTGATATTTGGTTTCACCGGATGGTGAAGATGTTACTTGGATAAGTTCAACATCATGACGCGTTCAGCATGACTCAAGCCGTGGTTACCGCTTGAAGGTTTGGTTTCACCAGATGGTGAAGATGTTACTCTGAGGAGTCTAGCATCAGGACGTCAGAGCAGCAGTGTTCCCCAGTAGTGCGATACTGGAGGAAATGTTTCCGTCGAACAGAGATGGAAGTAAAATCAGAGGACGTTACGCGATCAGCGCGATTCCGGGGTTCAAATGGAGAAAAGGAAATGTTGCGGCATTTTCTGGGGTTCAAATGAAGATGGAGTTGAAGATTGTATCCGGGATGAGGTCCTTAGGAGCGTCTTCTGTTCATGTGTTACCTTAGACTCTGGCCGAGGCCAATGAAGGTCGTTATAGGTGTCTTCTGAGGAAGAGATACACATGCTACCTTCCTTTTGTGAAGGTTTACCCTCTGACATGTCGCCCTCAGAGTGGTTTGGTGTTATTTCCGACGTTGCCAGCGGAATTATCACGAGAGATTGGAGAAAAGGATATGCTGAGGCATGTTCTGGGGTTCAAATGGAGAAAAGAAATGCTGAGGCATGTTCTGGGGTTCAAACGGAGAAAAGGAGATGTTGAGGCATTTTCTGGAGAACGGGGTTCATATTGGCGATCGCGAGTTATCGTCAGGTGACTGGGGTTCAAATCGGAGAATGGGGGTTCATTATTTTGGCAAAGAGAGGAGTGCTGAGGCATTTTCTGGGGTTCAAATGCAGAGGTCCGAGGATCGTTTGCGCGGAAAAATTTCGGGGTTCAAGAAAATAAGGAAAAGAAGCAAAGAAAAGTTCGGGGTTCAAGAAAAGCATAAAAAAGAAGAGAATAATAATCCCGCGTGGATGTGTGGTGTTCAGACCATGGTTATCCCTGAGTTACCATTTATTTTGGTATCCAGGTCGACGTTTCGAGTTTGTTTCTTCGCCGATTCTGGCAGTCGTTGTTAATTATTATCCCATCAGAGTGCAAATTGTTCGTCTGTTCTTGGTATTCAATCACTCTTCATCCTGATCATCCGAACGCCGAGGCTATTCGTATCGACAGGTTCACAGTGGATTGAATAGGGGCAGCTGTAACACCTCAAAATTTGCCCTCCTCTCTTGGGACTATCATAACATATATTGCATATCATTTTTAGGTCATTAGGCATTGCATATTGCATATCATGTGGTTACATTGTGCAAGCCATTCTCCCAAGTCTTGATCAGAAGATGGAGAAGTCGAAGTGCAAGCCTAGGGTTTTACTGACTGGTCATGGCCATCTGAGGATTGGGCTGTGAATTAGGGTTTTATGGTTCTCCAAGGATATTGGTCTTCATCTTGATTGTATTGATACATCATCATCATCATGGTTGGATGTCATCAGAAGATTGAAGAAGATTCCTTGAGATTAGGGTTTTGACCACTGGTCAACCCTAATCAGTTGCATTGGGCCAATCAAGGCTGGATCAGGAGATGGGGTTTATGATGGTTATGGGGTTCATTTTGTGATTATATTGTGCTAATTGAGGCTAGGGTTTCACCCTTGAGCCATTTCAGTTGGAGATTGGGGTTCAGTTTGATCTATGCATTGCCAGATTCATCCGTCAGTTGAAAAGTCAACTGTGGTCAACTGTACCTGATCTGATGGATTTGGAGGTGGAAATGAGTCGAAGACACTTCATTCATGTTGGAACAAGTGTTGAATGACATCTCAAAGCTTAAGAATGAAGAAAATCAAGTCAGGACAAAAACTGCCAAAAATAGAAAGTGACTTGTAACTGAAGTTTCCAAAAATGGAAAGTTTTGGACCTCAAAGCCACGTGTCCAAGGAAGCTTCAAATGAAAATTTGTTCAACATGAAAGTTGTAGATCTTGTTCTCACCTTTCCAAAAAGTCCAAGAACTTGAAAATCCAATGTATGGTTGGAAAGTTATGGCTCAGTGAATTTCAAAAATGACCCGTAATCAGGAGGCCATAATTACCACATACTTTGTCCAAATTGCAAGTTCTTTATATGCACAAACTCCATTTGACATGTACTTTCATGGTGCATAATTGGATTTGTCCAAAAATGGCCAAGGAAAAAAGTCACTTTTCAACTGGACAACTGAATTGGACCAGGGGCAAAATTGTCCAACTGTCAAAATATTTGGAATTTTGAGATGGGACTTTTTCCAACACCTCAGGAATGGCATTTAGAATGTGTTTGAATCCTCATTTCATGGCTAGGCTTTGCAAATTGAGTTTTGGTTTGAAAAGTGCAATGGTTGAAATTGGACATTATGCCATCAAAGGGTGAAATTGCAAAATACATGACCAATTGAAATGAGAATTGTTTCTACACATTACATATGGTATTTTGGACTTGTTGGAACCAAATTTGAGCTGGCATGTGCTGTCATGTGGAAGTTACAATTATGCCCTCACTTGTTAATAACCAATTTCACTTAACATTTCCAAATTGCTAATTATGTGATTAGAGCTTGGATTAAGTGCACATATATATTCATAATCATTGGTTAATCATAACAGAAATCACACTTCCCCAAATTGGATCTCAAAACCTCTCACATTCATCAAAATCTCAAGAACACTCCAAATGCAAAACTTCATCAATCTTCCTCAATCTTAAACCAATTCGTGAAATTCTTTTTGCATTCACTTCCTCTAATCATCTTCTCGGACTGTTTTGGGAGATTGCAAGGAAAAGTGCATCGAATCTCGACTGTTGCATATGGAGCATCAATGGTGAAATGCGAATTTCATGCTCTAGAGACCGTAGCAATTGATTCTGAACACATCATTCAACTTCCTAAAGCTATTGGCGCAACTGTTTGAGGAGGAAGAGCACGGATTCGCGCTGTTTGCACGCTGCCATATCCAGGTTTGGAAAATTCGAATCTCACTATTTGATCCATGCTTATATGCGTTAGAAAGATCACGTTACGTAGGTTATGGTGATAGTCTTAGTTTTGTAAACGATTGCCTGTAGCGCGCGAAATCCAGTTTTGAAGTTGTGAGTTCAAACCCTAACTCGCACGATTCGCACGATTTAGGAACAAATAGGACATATGGAGTTTGTATTTGGATTGTAGAGGTTGAGACGGTTCGAATGACTATAGCCTTGTGCGTTTTGGTGTTGGTTTGAAATTTGTGTGTTCTTCGTGTGGCTGTGAGGAAGACGATGAGAGTGCTGCGCGAATTGGTGTTTGATCCAATTTTCCATTTGAAATTTCAAATTACATGTTTCCCTCCCGCGCCAAATTAATTACAAAATTGCCATTGGTCTTTTTAATTAATTTGTTTAATTATTAAAAAATTCATAAGGACATGAAATAATTCATAAAAAATAGGAGAAAATTCAGAAAATTGTGAGGAATTTTTCCTTGACTTTGTTGACTTGTGTAGAATTTTTTTGACCTATTGGTCAAAGTTGTGCTTGGTAATAATATTATTTGGCCTAGGGTTTTTCCACATGTATCCATTTTTGCTACACTTTGCCAATTGATTCATGAAATGCACATATTGTAAAATAAATTCTTGGCAATTTTTGTGATGATTGTTGACTGGCTGAGGTTTATTTCCATGTAAATTTCATGCATTTTTGATACCTGGTCATGTAGTTATGAATTTTGGAAGTTAGGTGTGACAATTTGTGTCACACCTCTTGATGTCAATTTGTTGGGATTATTTGAGTGACCTATACATGTTGAAATTGATTGAAATTTTGCATGATGCTTAGTTAACATGTTAGGAAGCTATGAGAATTTTTGTGGAATTTTACATTGCATTTTCAATTTGATCATGATTTTTCATCTCTGTTGGTCACAATTGCAAGCTCATATGATACATGTTGGTAGATTGATTGAGAAATGCTCACATTATATTGTATGATCATGAAATCTGGCATGCTTGTAATAGACACATGTTAGGACCTCCCTGTTTTGGTCTCATCCATTTCTTTTTTGTTTTCATTGAGATATGATTTTTTTAAGTGGATGTATGCATTGATGTTGTGGTTTGAAGCATGAAATTGTGACTGTTTTTGTTGATTTTCATTGACATGGTTCCATTTGCCCAATTAAGCTCAAATTTGACATGGCATACCTGGATTAGCCCCTGTTTAGGTGTATTTAATTTGAGAATTTTTGGATTTATTTTGATGTGGATTTGAATGCAATAGTTCTGTTTGTATGCTTGGTGCTTCATTTGAACTAGTTTGCCTTATTTTGTGCATAGCATGAACATGATGAATGATATAAACATGAGTCCAAGGATGTTTGCTCTTGTTTGACATTAATTTGAGTTTGGTTGGTGAATACCTTGCTGTTTAGGAGTTTTTATTGCCTTTGGACCCTAGGCTTAGCCTAGTGGTCTAGTTGCTAATATTTGCTTGATTTTTCAGGATCAAAAGCATAATGCACATGGAGAATGATTCAAATCAATTTTAATTGATGTTGTTGATGTTTGTACACTAACATAACATTGTTTTGTAGGTGATGAAGCTTAGGCTTAAGCTTTGAGCTTGCTTTGTTGTGCATTGCTTTGTATAGTTTGATTGATTGAACACTTGCTGTTTGGTTTTGTCTGTCTGATTACTAACTGTGTTTGATTGTTTCCAGGTACTTTAGTTGCTCAGTTCCTTGTGAACTTTTGCTTTGCGTTGCTTAAGCAACTTGCATTGAGGTAGGTCCTCTTGACTTCATGTAGTCTGGAGACCCGGCTGTTACCGGGCCGGGCAAATAAATGTCTGAAGTCCTCCTTAAGAGGCAATGATTGTGGTTGTTTATTTTTAAGCCCAAGCAGGTGAAAGTCCTTTAAATAAGGCAATTGGTGGAAGGTAGGGGTATGCAGCCTACCCCCCACTATTCAGTGAGTCTTCTCCTTGCTCCCATTACATGGTTGTAGCATTGAGATCAAAAGCCAAGATCCTGTGCAGTGCACATTGAGTCAGAGTCATCGAGTATAGAAGGGTTCCCCTATTCTGGACCCATGCTCATTTGTCAGCTCTCCCTGGTTAGGGATAAGAGCTGTGAGGTCTGATCCTCACTTCATCCCATCATCTGCTTCACCTTAGCCTCGTAATGGCAAGGTTAAGAGCAAACACAGCCTGTACAGACGATTGCTTAGGCAGTCAAACCTGATTGATTGAGCCCCCTTGTTTGGCTATAGTGCGTGTTATGTGGATATCTGATTGACATGCTTGTTTGAGATACCTGTTCTCATTTGATGATATATGATTGTATGCTTGTGTGCTAGCTTCTTTCCTGGTTAGGTTAGTTTGCTTATGCAAGTAGGATAGAAAACCGAACTTAGGGTTAACGATGCATGACAACATTAGGCTCGAGTCTCAGCTCCCTAGTTGTGTATCTTTCCCCGGTTTCTGGTTAGCAATTTATTCCCTTTCAGGGGAACTACATCGCCCTGATCCTCGTGCCAGACGAGGTATGTAGGCAGGTGGTCGCGCGAGACCACTCCGGGCAACCTTTTCTTTTTTGCGTGTGTTTACTTGCTATCTGGTTGTATGTTTGGGTTCGGATGCCGACGTAAGCCCAGTGATTGGCTGTCGGGCTCCACGTTTGCCCTTTCGTGCGTGTTTTGGTTCGGATGCCGACGTAAGCCCAGTGATTGGCTGTCGGGCTCCACGTTTGCCCTTTCGAGTGTGTTTTGGTTCGGATGCCGACGTAATTCCATCCAGTGGTTGTCGGGCTCCATGTTTGCCCTTTTGAGTGTGTTTTGGTCCGGATGCCGACGTAATTCCATCAATTGGTTGTCGGGCTCCATGTTTGCCACCCTTGCTTGTTTGTGTTGTTTTGTGTTGTTTGGCGTGCGTAAGCCGAACTACAGTGGCTCTGATTCTTGTTCCAGACAAGATATGTAGGCATAAGGTGCGATACCTTATCGAGCTCGTTCCTCTTAACCCCACCTGCGTTCCCTGTGTGTGTGTGTGATGTTTAGCAACCTTTTCTTTATTCTAGGACGTGGATCCCTAGGAGTACCTAGGACGTGAGGGGTGCTAATACCTTCCCCTCGCGTAACCGACTCCCGAACCTTTTCTCTCTGGTCGCGAGACCATGTCTTTCCAGGTTTCTCTGAGCGTTTCCTTTCCCTATCTTGGGATAAATAACGTTTAGTGGCGGCTCTGTGTGTGTTTTATTTTGAGCTTCGCCGGTTGATTTTTCGCAGGATGCGACACCCATATACATAACCCAACCATCCGGTACTTTATCCGCATCCTGCAAAACACAGTTTTTGGAAGACCGAACAACAACAAAGTCAACGCCAAGGAATTATTCTTCCTCCACTGCGTCTTTGAAATGGATACAAAGGTAAACGCTGCTTCTTTCTTATTTCATCATATCCGCACCCTATGTGCTAGAGGCCGCCAACCTTTCGTGATTGGAGGATTAATAACCACAATAGCACTTGGCTTAAATCTAGGGGACCGACTTCAAAATTTACAAGCTCTCCCACCCCTATTTATGGATATAACCTATTGTCGGTCCAGCCGCCTAATCAAAAACAGGGTAGGCGGAAGGTATTATCTTATGGTGAGTAACCACGAAGTCCCAAGCGTTATTTTACCCAACATTGCACTCACAGATGTCACCAACCTCAACCGCTTCATCTACGACCTTAATGCTCCCGAAGCTACCGAGCCTTCACACGCAAACCCGCCTATAGACGAGTTTGAAGAAATGGAGCAAGGCGATCAGGTTCCTGCACAACAATCAGTCCCGCTCAACCCTTCCGATAACACAGCTGGACCATCCTCACGACGACGTCGACGAAGAAGGCCAGCAACCAACGACGACATCATGGATGCTATTGATGGTATACAAGCGTAAAATCTCGAAGTGATGCAAATGATGCGCCAGATGCAACAACAACAGGAAGCGAGAAATGCCATAACCGACCAGCGGTTCACTGAGTTGCTCAGCAGGTTTGACGACTTAGAAGTATGTCAACAATCACCAGGTCCAAGAACAAGAGGCGGCAGGCAGCATTGACTTTAGTTTCTTTTTCTTGTTTCTATTTCTTTTGTTTTCTTTGAAACATTGGGGACAATGTTCCAGTTAAGTGTGGGGGGGAAAACCTTGTTCTTTCAACCTTCCCTTTTCAAGTATGTTACTTTCCCTTTCATTGTTATTTCCCTTTCTTATTATTATGAGAAAAAAAATTATAATACATATTTATTTTAAGTTAAGTCCCTAATGTGAAAAATTTCTTATTATCTATTCCCCTTAATTTTCTTGAGCCATAACAAAAAAAAAATCAACACACTCAGTAAATATAAAGGTTGCTTATTTTACAAAACTTGAGTAAAATTAAGACTAAATTGTTACCATACCAACACTCTAAACAAACCTCAACATGTTAGATCAGGAAAAAGTACCTATTATACCAACCCCTTGAACTTTTAGTTTTATAGTAACCCCGAGTAGTTTATTCAAGAAGTCAGCACCATCTTAATAGCAAACTACGTGGAGAGCCGATGAATATAAGTGAATGATTCCCAAAACAAAAAAACAAAAAAACAAAAAAATAAATATATATATAATATATATATATATATATATATATATATATATATATATATAATATATATATATATATATATAATATATATATATATATATATCAGGAAATGCACTAATTAAGTTAGGTGATCCTTACCAGATCATTTAATCTAAACGTTGCAGATCATACAAAAGCATGATACGAAAGATCCATTATGAGTTGGTTCAGCAGGTATCTGGTGCTGAACTTGGTAGGGCGGACTACGGTCTGATCCCCCGCAATTTGCAATGGACTAAATAACGAAGTTATCCAACTTATGTACCAGAACTTCAAGCTAAAAAGGGGATCAGAATCACTAACCGGTCACTCCACTATGTGCGCGAAACGATAAAGAGCTTAATGTGATTTCGCTAGAATGAAAACGGGTGAAATAAGAGTAAAGGAAGTAGGCTAGTTATAATAGCATGACTCGAACTGGTTTGCATAAGGTGAGGTTATCTGAGGTTGTAACGGTAGTTGTTGATGTCAAGATTAAACCCAGGTTACTTCTAAACAAAGTTTACTTGCAACCTAGTACGAATTGATGTGTGTTTTGAAATTTCGTCTGGCTAAATTTTTAAACGATTTCTATACTGTATCTTGCTTGAGGACAAGCAAAGGTCTAAGTATGAGGGAGTTTGATAACATGAAATAATATCACATTTTTGGACTCGATTTAATTAAATTATATTATTATTTGTTTCGATTTATTTCATTTTATTCGAGATTACTTGGTATTTTTCCTTCTATTTATCTCAGGTAATTTATTTGAAGCAAAAGTGAAAAAAGAAGAAAAGGGGTGCAAAAAGATGAGGAAAGCAAAAGCCCAACCCACAATTACAAGCCAAGAGCGCTGAACCTGTGACGAACGCAACACAAGGCGTGACGAGCGTCACGCCCCCTGCTAAGTGTTACGAACGTAACACAAGGTGTGACGACCGTCACACCCGCATTCCTATATTTTTGGGTTTGACGCGTAACAGAAGGCACGTTACTCCTTTTCCTCCGCTTGACCAGTAGACTCGTTGAAGCAAACAGAATGGGCTTTGAAGGAAACGGTCACTTATTGGATTGGTATAAATAGGACCAATTATGGAACCCTAAAGGGAGTTCAGAATTTTTGCAGTTTTTGGCATAACTTTATTTTTACTACTTTCTATTTTTTTCAGCATTCTACCTCCATAGCAACTTTTATTTCTTTTTCTTTTCCAGTCAATTTTCAAGCACTTAATTATTTTTTCACACAATAGTTTCTACACCGGAAACTATTGTGTATCTTTTGCTGGATCTAACCTTACGTTAGATCATAGTATTTTATTCTTTCGCTTTTATTTTCCTGTCCGATTGAAGAGTTCAAGAACAAATCCAACCGGTCTGTGGTGGAGTGTTCAAGATTGCTATTAATTATTCAGGTTCTTTAATTTATTGTTTTAATTTATATATGCTCTGCATTGCTGTTTATTTATATTGTTTTCCTGAGATGGTTTTATTTAGGCATGATGATTGTTTAGACCTGTTTAGCATGTCCGGCTAATTAAATTAGATATCGGTATGTAAAGTAAGCGGAATGAAGGAATCGAAACTAAGTTGGTTTAATTTCATTTGAAAATAAAGTCACTCTTTTTATGGCCTCAATTTACAGGGTTAATCCCAAAAATTTTGTACGAGAGTAAAAGACATAAAGAAGTTAAAATCAATAGAACGAAAGTTTGAGTTTTTAACTAGACAGTGTAAATTGGACATTAATTCTAAATCAGGGCGAAAGCAATTTTTAGAGTTAATTAAATTCTAATCTTTTTCAAAAATTATTTTTAAAGGTTGAATGTGAGGACGAGAGTTAAGCATTTAAGTTTAATTATATAATCTAAGCCAACAGAGCGAGAGTTTGAGACGAGGGTGTTTAAACGGTTATTATTTTAATAAAAAGAGTTTCTATAGATTCTATTATTTTCAAAAAGTGATTTTGGACTTAACTAACAAGTGACAGCTACGTTAATATAAAGTCATAGTCTATTCAACAGAGCGAGAGTTTGAGATAAGATTTTTAATCAATAGTGTCTACTGAAAAGATTTATTTTAAAACCAAGAAACCAACGAAGATTTGATTCCCTAATTACGACGAACTACATACCGATATCCGCTTAATTGATATTTAACTTAGATCTAATTTTAGTTTTACTTTTCCCCCAAACAATCAAAGTATCATCCGCCTTAGCTTTACGAAGTAACCTTAGAAAACGGTATATCGATTCATAAGTCCCTGTGGGATCGATATCTTTTAAAACTACGCGATAGAACTGTGCACTTGCAGTTAATACCCCAATTCGACTCATAAAGTCGCGATCACATCTGCAGGGGATACGAGTAAGTCAGGATAAAACTGAAGTACTCGATTCACGCAGGGGAAAGCGATTTCACTAAGGAAATGCGCACTCAACTCAATTAGGGAGAAATGAAATTTCAACACAGGAGGAGCAGAAATCTATTATCTACTACCTGTTACTGGGTAAGGAGACAATAAAATCTGACAGAGAGAACATCCGTCATCGGTTAAGATGAACATATCAAGGATGACTCGCTGGGAACCAGTGTAGCGGGGTATTCATTACCATTAGAGATATTGACTAAATCCAAGGTAAATCATACAAGTCGAGTCGCCACCACATTTCTATTTATCCAAAGGAATGGTTAGAAAGAGAACAAAAACCTAATAGTTTTAACAAAAACTAGTAAAAGGAAACAGAGATCTGGGTAAGGGGGTTGGTTATGCAATGGGAAGGTGTTAGGCACCCAAAACATCCTAGGTACTCCTAGGAAGCCCTTTTCATACTTGTTGTAAGGTTGTTGTTTTGTGAAAATTTTGTTTGTGCAAACATGATTGAAGAGATGAGAGGAGAATGTACAAGTTTATTTACATTTTGTGTTTGGATGGATAAACCCATTGCCTACGTACCATCTTATAAAAAGATTAGGATCAAAACCTCGTAGTTCATGGTAAAAATCTCAAAACAAGTTGGTGAATTATTTGGTCCAAAAGCCTTAAGGACTTTTGTTATCAAAGGGAGAAAAATCAACCAAACCACAAATCCACCATGTGAGGATAGCTTCAACATACTAGTGAGGGGTTAACCCTATAATAAGCATGGAAGACTCATTGTCCATCACTAAGGATATAGGTGAGTATTACATCTACCACAAAGATAACTCAAACCTAATAGCTAAAGGTTATGAAAGATTTGATTAAGAAAGTGGCCATTGGAACCACAAAAAGAAATTTGAATGGGTTATATTTACAAATTAGAAGTATATACAAAATGGTCAAAGTTGACTTAAAAGTTCAATTCAAAATAAGTGTTATGAAAAGAAAGTTTGAAAATCAAAAGCATAAGGCTTAGGTCTCTAATGTTTGAAAACAATAGTTGAATGTTTGCACAAAGAGTTTTGGCTTGGGTTAGAGTGGAGAGAAAAAGAAGAAGGGCTAAGTCCTAAGTAAAACAAAAAGAGAAGGGAAGAAGAATCAAAACCACAATGGAGTTTCTCTCTTGAGATCATATTGATGATCCAAGTAGCTCCCATCCTTTGGAATAAGCAATCACAAAGCATAAGCAATCAAACAAGTCTCTTAAGAAATCCTCAATGCATCTTGTATCTTTCACTTTGGATGACCATGGCAATGGTCCTTCAATTAAGCTCAAATAGAATTCCCTAGCACAAAAGCACACACATCAAAAGTTCCATGAAGTAAAACAAGAATGGACAAGAGTGAGTTTAGAGATTTGGTCCCTCTAACCCATCTTCATCATTAAGATCCATTTACTCCAATTTTGCATAGGGAAAGTCCTAGAATCTAAGTCCAATTCTCCATTCTTTGCATAGGGAAAGTCCTAGAAACTAAGTCCATTTCTTGGCATTTGGTTCACAACAATCAAAACAAAACACAAGCATAATAATATATACACAATTATGTGCTTAAGTGAGCAAAAGGCAAACGACATTAACATAAACATGTGCTCAAGTGAGCAAAGAGAAAAGCAAATGGATAATATGTGCAAGAATAGTAAATTGCATAAAAGTAAAGAGCAAAAAGTAAATGTTAATTGTCAATAGTTAGTGTTAGTAGTTAGTGTGCCATAAGGCAAATTTAGCGCTATGTTAAGCAATCGTAATTAGACTTATGTAGAAGTCACAACTATCTGAGGCCGGTCAATAATAATGTAGGCAACAACACAAGTTAGAAGTCTTGATTAGTGAACCAAGTTCCAACAACTTGCCATGCCAAAAAGAAAAAAAAAAGAGAATTGATCTTGTATTGGTTTAAGCCTTTTGCATGAGTTAGAAAACAACATATCCTTAATGCAAAGCCATTCACTTGATCAATTGATCAAGATGAACTAGATTTGAATCAAGGAAGATTAAATCTCCCTAATCAATGCTAACTTATCAACCTTCAACTCATTGATCAAAAAGAAAATAAGAAAAAGAAGAAGGAGATGGAGAATGAATAATGAAAATGGAAAGATAAAAAATGCATTAAATGGAATAAGATGTACCAATCCATATGTATTGACCAAATGACATTGAAAGTCAAAGTCAAACAATAAGAAATCAGAAATGAGATGAAGATTGGAGATCAAACAATAAGCAATTTTTTTTGGCATTTTCAATATTAAAATAAACTTGAATTAAAAAATAAAAGAAAGGTCAAACTTCAAAATCACTTCAAATCAACCTTGAAAGGTCCAAGTAATTTATCCCAAGTTCAACAAGGTCAAACAAAGTTTGACAAAAAATTTCAGCATTTTTAAAAGTCAGAAACTATTTTTAATCAATTAAAAAAGAATAAAAATAACCTAATTGAACTAAAATCTCAAATAAATCTCAAATCAATTTAAAAATTGATGAGAATATTTTTCATAGATCCATCATCATTCAAATAGGTTAGGAAAATATTTTTGTATTTTTTGAATATCAAAAACTATTTAAAATGAATTAAAAACAACCAGAAAAGAGAAAATTCACAAAAAATATCAAATGACAAAATAAAAATTATTAAAAATCAGAAATAGAAACTAGAATTTATTTGGAGACTAATGCAATTGGTCCCATAATTTTTGGATTTAAAATAAAGAAGTTATGCATATTTGAAAATAATGGAAATAAAAGGAAATTAAATCAGAAATTAAAAATAAGAAAAATCCACAGCGCTTGGATCCCACTTCATTAATTGACGTGGCTGATCACAAGGATGGGAGACGCGCGCGCACGGTAGACCCTGGTCAATGCAACCACACATGGATTAAATGAAAGTCATAACAATGAATGGCATGGATTAGATCTGGAAATGCAATCACACGGTCCAGATTTGATCTGGCAATGAAGCAGCCACCGGAGCCACCTTCTTCTCCGGTGAGCTTGCATTTTCCGGCCACCATAGCAGACAACCAAAGCTTAACCAAATCACGCGATCTATACATCATTGGAAAGCTGGGATGATGTACATCATCCCTGTACCATCCATTTTCACTCTAGATTTCCATGGTGTGAGAAATCAGAGGTTGAAAAATCTGGTGTTCGTCATGAACTCAATGGATTTCAAAAATTAAATGCATAATCATGATGCCTCTATTGAGAGGACTTCAGCCAACACAAGATCCAAGCAAATGGGTCAATGGATGATGAGATTCGAAGAAAATACCAGTTGAAGAGTAAGCTTGAATTCTGGAAACTTGAGCTCGATTCTTTGCTTTCTTTGCCAAAACAGAAGATCAGTGAGATGAACGATGAAGGTTTAGAAGCTTTAGATCCAAGGATTCAACCAGATGTAGTTGAATTTTGGATCTGAAAAATTTGGAGAAAAATGAACTAGCTTCTTTGGTGATGGTTATGGAGAGATTTGTGCAGCATAACAGGTTGAATCAGGCGTCCATTTTGAATGGAATAGGGTCTCTATATATAGAGGGAGTGGCAAGGAAATGATGAATTGATCCGTGTGCATGAACATGGACAATCCTTGCATGGGCTTGCATGATCATGCACAAGGCCCAAAAACAATGCCAATTGCAAGCTGAACTCAAATGCCAAAGGTTTGGACGTGTAATTAGAGCTGTATTGACTTGTGCATCAAGATTTCATGTGAATTCCACAAATGAACCTAAACATTCACCTCTTCGAAAATGCCAATTAGAAAATCCAAATATAAGCATGTGGGAAATTGTTGGAAAGGTCTTTGTATAAGGAACAAATGTTATGTTGGACAAAAACTCATTTGAAGTGTGGAAATTAGTGAATTTTGAGTTTAAAGTGTTAGATATTTTCAAGACAATCAAAATGGAGTTAAGTTTTGCATCATTTGGGTTTTTGATGAAAGATGTATGGGCACTTGAAGTTGGACTTTTTTGCCTTTTAATGCATTTGACCCAAAAGGACCTATAATGTCTTGCATTATCACATGTATTTCCTTTGAGATTTTGAAATTTTGTTCAACATAACATTTGAAGTATAAATCATAATATTTCCAATTCATTTGATCCCACCTCAAAATAATAAAAAATGAATGAGTTATGTCCTTGGGAAGTTGACCCAAAATTAGGGTTTCAGTCAAAATGACCTATGATGTATTGGAATGACAGATGGCCTTCCAAGCTTCAAATAAATTTTTGATGAACATGAAAGTTGTTCATATTGTCCTTAAGAACTTTGTTTATTTTGGAACCATCTCCATTTGACCAACACATAAAAAGTTAGGTCTCAGTGCACTTCAAAATAGTCAGATGAATTGACTGATCAACTTCTCAAGTCCATGACTCATACCTTGATGAATTGATGGTTGAGGACACTCAAATAAGTTCAAATAAGCATGAAATGATGAATTAAAGAACTTCCCTTTATTGTATTTTATCATAGGCTGAGGTTGCTTCAAGAGTAAGGCATTGTGGTGCACAGATGAATTAGGGTTTCTTTGAAGAACAAGACCTCAAACCCTTTGACTTGCTTTAACCAAAATAATGAATTGAGATGCTAGGGAGGCATATTTTATGGATGAGAGCTTTGGGAACCATTACCATGCTTGCTATCATCTTCTCTTGACCTTGCCATTGCATAAGTGATCTCTTTGAAGCTCTTGACCTTGTGATGGCTCAAGCTACAAACAAAAGATGTTAGTGACATATTTTTGTGCTTTTGGTTAGTAAACAAAATAAGAAAAGCAATGATATACAATTCAAGCATGCTTGGTGATCTCAAACCATTCTCAAAAAGTCCCACCCAAAGGCAAAGGGAACCAAGATGCTAATGATCCTTGAGGCAATGCAAATGCAATGTTATGATGCCATGAGGGATCTTAGGGACAAAATTAGGGTCTTACAGATGCCCCTATTTAAGGTCATTCTAACCGAAGAAGTGAAAGTTAAAATCTTCGTCTCGACGGGGTAGAATGGGCTTAAATAATATCAAAGAGACGAATTTTGGTCCCTAAGAGACCTCATGATGCAGATGTATGCATGCAAATGGTAAAACTCTGTGGGGATACGCGTCCACAAAGGAAAAAGAAATCCGGAGAAACTAAAAAAAATCCAAAGGAATAATACACTCCCTAGGGAGACAGAGACTCTGGGGGAGTAAAGGGTAAAAATGCGTGAGCAGGTCACGACTTGAGACTTGCTGAGAGACACATAGAGAATCCATGAAATAAATCAATGGAAGGACTCGAGCTGACTCAAAGATGCATGTATTGGGGAATATGCCAATACAGCCAAAAATTATCCGCGACGGATACTTCGGATGAAAATCCGGACTCAGGTGGGGATGTCCACTAAGGACTCAACTGAGGCAGATCCCAACAGAAAATCTCCTGGGGAAGCAACGGGATGAGGTATTACCGGTTACTGGGTAATAAGCTCAAAGAGACGTGTGATCTGAACACCGGTATAAGGGTGAGAGAACAACATGCTCGGGAAGAATGAGTATCTAAGACCGGTATAAGGGTGAGAGATATCAATCAACCAAATCATCTGAGGAAGACCTAGAAAGGTATATTTCAACTCAGGAAAATCTGACTCCACAGGGGACAAAAAGTCATAATAGGGAGCAGAAGGAAGGAACACCAGGGATGCCGGTTACTGGGCATATAATAGGTGACCAACCAAAGCGTGAATTGGGGAATATTCCCAAAACACTCATCATCCAAAAAGAGGGAAAAAAGCGAACTCGATTATGGGATGGACATTCGATTCCAAAACAGGGATACGAATCTTACTCGACTGGGGAAGAACAAAAGGCTTCGACCAAAGAGTGCATGAGATATATTATCTATTACCGTCAGAACATAGATAATACACTCGCATGGAAGATTATCCACAACCGGTTACTGGGTTAATAAAGGATAAATCAACCGACAAAGAGAAAGGCATCGGGATACCGAAACTAGGTATATAATGATGACCATTCAAGGGGAGCGACAAACATTACCAACGACCGGTACATGAAAGATGATTTGATGGGGATAAACTGCCTAATCAGAGCAATTATCCAAGAGAAAAGGGGAATATCACCACCGAATATTGGATAATGATAACCGTCAAGGAGGGGATTACATCTACCGGATACTGGGTAGAAAACCACGGAAGAGTAACCGTCATCGATTAGGATGAAGAAGAAGGTTAACTCTGCAAAGGGGAGAGAATAGGGTTTACAGCTACCGGTATAAGGGTAGAAAACCACAGACTCCGCCGAGGATAAGATGAATGATTACTCATTACTGAGCAATTATTCATTTATACCACAGGGAACCAAGAGAAATAGTCGCAAGAGGCCAATTTAGGATCAAACCAAAGAGGCAAACTGAATCAAAACTCGTCCTAGTGAGGATATAACTCAATAGGGGAATCCATCCCAATATATGTGTTGGGAGGAAGCGAAAACAACCGTTGTCCACGAGGATATAACTCAGTGGGGAATGCGGAAGGAAAGATAAACACTTTTTGCTTAATGGGCTGACTCTACATTGAGGGATCAGACACCAACATCTGCTTGAGGAATGTATTACCGACTAGCAGAGGAATAACAAACAAAGATATATGGCAAAAATGTAATATGAATATCTGAATGTTTGAAAGTTATATGCACACATGCATGATTTATGTATGATGAATGCTGACAGACAGACATTTCTAACACAAACAGTTTCAAAGGATAAGCACACAAACATCCGGTACTACATCTCAAGAGAGAAAGCCAGATCCATCGAAGAGTATCCAATCTGCCGGGGATCAGAGATACCAGGAAGTAACAAAATCTCTGCAGGGGATGAATCATCGGTCAATCCGGCTGGGGACAAGAGTTTATTGCACAGATAAAATCTGCCGCATAAGCAACTCTACTTGGGAATCTATCCGAGGAGGTAAAGGGATTCTGGGGAATCAAACACCAGGTACCGTACTCGCTAAAGAGATCAAATCTGCTGAGGAGGAAAGGTTGCTACTCCGCTAAAGGGGAGAGTGGTGAATATCTCAACAAGCATTCCACCCAGGGCTCTTGAGGAAGAAGATGCAGTCATGCTAGGGATATGAACAAATGTCTTACCCTATTGGAGATCATACCATCCTTGGGAGAGCGCTGAGGATCTCCTAAGTATTCTTTTGTCATTGTGAATGTTCACTTTGTTTAAAAACAAGTTATGAAAAATTCGTTTATTCAAAACAATGATATTTTCTCAATTTAAAACATGCGAAACATTTGTTGAATGGGAACAAATAAGAGTGCAAATAATTGGATAAAAGGCTCAAATTTATTTGATGGAATGGTAGTCTGCAAATGGAAAGACTCCATAGATCTATACAAGTTTGAAATTGGTGATATATATTGGAAAAGGGCTACATTGAACATAATGACCATTTCTCCACTAATTCTGAATCCGATGTATTCGAAGCTTCGGTTGATGACGAATGAGCAAGAATCTCTGACGGATGACAGTTGTAGAACAAAGCCTTGTCAGGATGCAGTTACTTGCCAAATCCCTAATTTCTTGCCTAGATTGCCCCAGGATGAGGTACTCAATCTAGCGGGATACATATATTCATTTTTTTATGTCTCTAACTTTTTCCTGGACCGCCCTTTCGGGTTTTCAATCCACCGAGACGCTCATTTTTGCCTAAGTCGCCCTTTCGGGTTTTCAACTTAGCGAGCTGTTCTGTTTTTATTTTCAGGCGAAGTATTTCTTGACTGTATCTGAATTCACAAGACGAGTGAAATCCTCCCCATCCATAGTTGTAAGTATCAAAGCACCACCTGAAAAGGCTCTCTTAACAACATATGGACCTTCATAGTTTGGAGTCCACTTGCCCCTGGAATCGGGCACGAAAGACAAGACTTTCTTGAGCACAAGGTCACCTTCTCAGAACACACAAGGCTTGACCTTCTTATCAAAAGCTTTCTTCATTCTCTGCTGATATAACTGACCATGGCACATGGCAGTCAATCTCTTTTCTTTGATCAAATTCAGTTGGTCATAACGAATCTGAACCCATTCAACATCAGTCAACTTGGCCTCCATCAAGACTCTCATTGATGGGATTTCCACCTCTACTGGGAGTACAACCTCCATGCCATAAACAAGAGAGAAAGGGGTTGCCCCTGTTGAAGTGCGGACAGACGTACGATATCCATGCAAAGCAAATGGCAACATCTCATGCCAATCCTTATACGTGACAACCACCTTCTGGATAATCTTCTTGATATTCTTATTAGCAGCTTCAACAGCCCCATTCATCTTGGGTCTGTAGGGAGAAGAATTATGATGCGCGATCTTGAACTCACTACACAGCTCTTTCATCATTTTATTGTTCAAATTAGATCCATTATCAGTAATGATCTTATCTGGCACACCATAACGGCATATAAGCTGATTCTTGATAAACTTCACGACCACCTGCCTGGTCACGTTTGCATACGATGCCGCTTCAACCCACTTGGTGAAGTAATCAATTGCTACGAGAATAAATCTGTGTCAGTTGGACGCTTTTGGCTCTATCATGCCAATCATGTCAATTCCCCACATGGAGAAAGGCCAAGGTGATGAGATCACATTCAAAAGTGTCGGGGGAATATGGATCTTATTCGCATAAATTTGACACTTATGGCATTTCTTCACATATTTGCAGCAGTCAGACTCCATTGTCAGCCAATAGTAGCATGCTCTCAACATCTTTCTAGCCATGGCATGTCCGTTGGAATGAGTACCAAATGATCCCTCATGGACCTCAGTCATCAACAGGTCTGCTTCGTGTCTATCCACGCATTTGAGCAGCATCATGTCAAAATTTCTCTTATAAAGCACATCACCATTGAGGTAGAAACTTCTTGATAATCTCCTCAGAGTCTTTCTATCTTTCACAGATGCCCCAGGCGGATAAACCTGGTTCTGAAGGAAGCACTTGATATCATGATACCATGGCTTATCATCCTTCACCTCTTCTACCATAAACACATGAGCTGGTCTGTCTAAGCGCATTACAGTGATATTGGGGACTTCATTCCAAAGTTTAACCACAATCATCGAAGCAAGTGTAGCAAGAGCATCTGCCATCCGATTCTCATCTCGAGGAATATGATGGAAGTCAACCTCAGTAAAGAACGTTGAAATCCTCCTCGCATAATCCCTATATGGAATGAGACCAGGCTGATTCGTTTCCCATTCACCTTTAATCTGATTGACAATGAGGGCCGAATCACCATAAACATCAAGATGCTTGATCCTTAGATCAATGCATTCCTCCAATCCCATAATGTAGGCCTCATACTCAGCTATATTATTCGTGCATTTGAAAGTTAGCCTTGCTGTAAAAGGGATATGTGTGCCCTGAGGAGTAATAATTACTGCCCCAATACCATTTCCATACTGATTTACAACGCCATCAAACACCATACTCCATCTGGAACCAGGCTCTGGCCCTTCGTCGAGTGTAGGCTTATCATAATCTTTCATTTTCAAATACAGAATTTCCTCATCCGGAAAATCATACTGAACTGACTGATAATCCTCAATCGGCTGATGTGCCAAGTGGTCAGCCAAGATACTACCTTTAATAGCTTTTTGAGCTCGATACTTAATATCATACTCAGATAACAACATTTGCCAGCGGGCAATTCTCCCTGTTAAAGCAGGCTTCTCGAAGATATACTTAATTGGATCCATTCTGGATATCAACCAAGTCGTATGATTTATCATATACTAGCGTAAGCGCTTAGCAGCCCAAGCCAAAGCACAACATGTCTTCTCAAGCATCGAGTATCGAGACTCACAATCAGTGAACTTCTTGCTCAGGTAGTAGATGGCATATTCTTTCTTTCCTGATTTGTCTTGCTAACCAAGGACACAACCCATTGAGTCTTCAAGAACAGTTAGATACATGATCAAAGGTCTTCCTTCCATAGGCGGAGACAGGATCGGAGGTTCAGACAGATACTCCTTAATACTATCAAAAGATTTCTGGCAATCCTCGGTCCAATCATGGGACTGATCTTTCTGGAGGAGCTTGAATATCGGCGTACATGTGGCAGTCATGTGGGATATGAATCTGGAAATATAATTCAAGCGGCCAAGAAAACCTCGGACTTGCTTCTCAGTTTTGGGTGCAGGCATCTCTTGTATTGCTTTGACCTTTGCAGGATCAACCTCAATACCTTTTTCACTGACAATAAAACCCAATAACTTGCCGGAACGGACTCCAAATGTACACTTGTTGGAATTCAGACAAAGCTTGTACTTCCTCCAACGCTGAAAAAGCTTCAACAAGTGCTCTACATGTTCAACTTCCGTTCTTGACTTAGCGATCATATCATCAACATACACCTCAATCTCCTTGTGCATCATATCATGAAACAAGGTGGTCATAGCTCTTTGATACATGGCTCCGGCGTTCTTCAAACCGAAGGGCATCACTCGATAACAGAATGTTCCCCAAGGTGTGATGAATGTTGTCTTCTCCATATCCTCGAGTGCCATTTTGATCTGATTATATCCAGAAAATCCGTCCATAAATTAGAAGACATTGAATTTAGCCATATTATCTACCAACATATCAATGTGTGGTAGAGGAAAATCATCTTTCAGACTAGCTTTATTCAAGTCTCTATAGTCCACACACATCCGGACTTTTCCATCTTTCTTAGGCACGGGCACAATATTGGCCACCCATTGAGGATATGTAGAAGTCACCAGAAACCCCGCATCAATTTGCTTCTGAACATCCTCTTTGATCTTCACTGCCATATCGGGATGAGTTCTTTTGAGCTTCTGCTTCATAGGCACGCACTCATGCTTTAAGGGCAGGAAATGTTGCACAATATCAGTATCTTGTCCTGGCATATCTTCATACGACCAAGCAAAGACGTCGACATATTCTCGTAGCAGTTCAATCAACCCCTTCTTAACAGATTCTTCCAGGAGTGCCCCAATCTTCACTTCACGAACACAATCCTCAGACCCCAAGTTGACTGTTTCCAGATTCTCGAGATGCGGCTGAATGGTCTTCTCTTCATGCTCAAGCAGACGGGTAATCTCGTCAGGAATCTCTTCAACATCATCTTCTTCTGCCTCAAATACAGGGAATTTAAAATTGGGAGATGGTGTTGGATCATTATGTTCAATGGGTTTGATCAACCTGCATAATGATTTTGGATATGAAAAGCTTTAGAATTCAAACAAGGCAATCATTATGCAGATGAGAGGATTGATTTTATTTTTAAGGTTTTATGTGATCACCAATTTCATGCAAAAAACAAAAAGGGAAAATAATTGGAAAAACAAACATTTAACATGAATTTATTGAATGAAAATATCATTGTATTAATGTGCCAACAATGTCATCACCCCTCCTTTTGGCATGGGAGAAGGGTTTTTAAACACAATGAACATTACTTTGACTTATGGATAACTGTTGGAATATCCACAGCAACCCAATTATTGATGATTCCCCCAGGGATGACGAAGTTGCCAGAATCCTCTTCGTCCTCTTCCAGAATGGCAGCAGCCTCCTCATCTTGACTGGTGTGGATGAACCCTCCACTCTTGAACAGCCCTTGCGTGTTGAAAACCCCAGACGAATAACCTATGCCAGCCCGAGACTTGTTATCTTCTAGCTCAATCATCTTCCCTAAACCAGCAGTTGTACCACACTCAATGGCCAACTTTGCATCTTTATAGGAAACAAATGAAGGAGTTCTCTTCTCAATAGGCTCAGCGATAGACAAAACTTGGAAATGAGTTCCAACTTCATCCTCAGCATCTATGTATGAGAAGGAAGACAAGTGGCTAACCAGGAGAGCCTTTTCTCCCCCTACCACCACCAGTTTCTTGTTCTTCACAAATTTCAGTTTCTGGTGTAGGGTGGATGTCACAGCGCCTTCCTCGTGAATCCATCAAAGAGGGATATAATTCTGCATACGTCATCAAAATAGGATCGAAGGTGACCCTTTTCCTCTCGTAACTCGTGCTGGTTTGATTACTGTTTCGAGGCTGGTAGGCCTGCTGCTGCGGTCGGTGCTGCTGATGTTGATATTGCGGATGTGGTTGCTGATTGCTGTTATGTTGCTGGTACTGTTGATTGTCTCTGAAAACAGGTGCTATATGAGCCACCTGGTGCTGGTTATTGGCAGGACGCATGGTCTTCCTCCTCACAGAGGGTCTTCTTGGTTTCATATGGGAGGTCACAGCATGTGCCTCTCCATCTTTCTTCTTCGCAAACGCCCCATATCGTTTGGCAGAAGAGCCTTCTTCTCTGGTTAGACGTCATTCTCTAACCCCTTCTTCTAGACGCATCCCCATATTCACCATCTCGGTGAAGTCAGAAGGAGCGCTAGCAATCATCCGCTCATAATAAAAAGAACTTAAGGTCTTCAAAAAGATCTTAGTCATCTCTTTCTCTTCTAGCGGAGGCACGATCTGTGCTGCTAACTCTCGCCACCTCTTGGCGTACTCTTTAAACGTTTCCTTGTCCTTCTGGGACATGGCCCTCAATTGATCCCTATCGGGAGCCATATCCACATTATACTTGTACTGCTTGACGAAGGCCTCGCCAAGATCATTGAAGGATCGGATGCTCGCACTGTGTAAACCCATATACCAACACAGAGCGGCACCGGACAGACTGCCCTGAAAGTAGTGGATGAGCAATTGGTCGTTGTCGGTTTGAGTTGACATCTTCCTGGCATACATGACCAGGTGGCTGAGAGGACAGGTATTTCCCTTGTATTTTTCAAAGTCAGGGACCTTGAATTTCACAGGGATCTTCACATTGGGAACCAAGCAGAGTTCGACAGCAGACTTGCCGAAAAGATCCTTTCCTTTGAGAGTTTTCAATTCCTTGCGAAGTTCAAGAAATTGATCGTTCATAGCGTCCATCTTCTCATAGACATCTGGGCCTTCAGATGGCTCAGAATGATAGATGGTGTCGTCTACTTTGGGCAGAGTATGCACGACAGGAGGAGGAACAGCAAGGACTGGGCTAAATGCCGGCATAGAAGCAAAGGTAGGAGCAGGACCCTCAGGCATGAAATTGGGAGGCATACCCCATGGGAATCCGGCTGGCATGGCCGTTGGAGCAAAGTGTGCACTGGCTGCAGGCACAGTCGAGGAGACAATCTCAGAGATGACTGTCCTCTAGGGAGGAGTTGAAGGAGTCGGAGAAGACTGGCTCTGGGCAGCCAAGAATGATTCCATCAAGGCACTTAATCTGGCCACTTCCTCTTTCAGTTCACGGTTCTCTTATTCCAGATGATCCATCAGTCTTGAAATTTTGGCTCTGGTGTAGTACCGGTGAGTCAGCTTGTCTTCAAAATAAATGAAGAACACAGAGTTAGATCACAGGACAAGAAGCCGGGAACAAAACCTGCTTATGCACATGATGCATGCAATGCTCGTGCATATGATTTTTCTTTTATTTTCAAAGGAACTTTTAGGGTTCTATTTGCAAATTTTTGGAAATATTAAACATTTATCACATGTGGAAATATCTCATCAAATAATATCGGGAAAAGAAGTACATCATCGTTAATCATATACAAGAGAAAAGGAAAATAATCATCTTATGGATCCCTAGAAAAAATCATCTAAAGCTCGGGACACAGGAAGATAGGATGCACAAAGCCTCTTCACCTCCCTCTCATAGGCTGCCTCCATATCTGCCTTCTCCTTGGCGAGTCGGTCGTACTTCCTCTTCCAAAACTTGGAAGACTGAGGAAGTAGAGAAGTCCATGCATCATCAGGATCATCAATAACCTGATGCTCGAGGAACTCTATCAAAGCGTCCTTCTCCTTGATCTGCTGAAGCAACTCTTCCCTTTCACGGATCCAAGCACGTGATCGGTCTTCGTCTCTCAACTCCTTTACTCCTTGGTTAGGGAGGGTTGAAGGCCCAGCCATAACCATAGATGTAGGTCTTGGATACTCGTAAGGCATGAGATACTCAGACGCTCTCTTCCTAACCCAAGCAGTGTAAGGCTCCATAGCAACACAATTCTTAGGACCCAACTCTTTCCTTCCTTTCCTATGAATCTTGCGCCAAGCGCAGACCATTCTTCCCTTCAAGCCTTGGGGATCTTTACCCTTCTTAAAGAACACTCCCTCTAACAGAATGTTATTGGTTTTATCCTTTAGGGGGAACCTAAGCTGACGACGTGCCAAAATAGGGTTGTAGTTAATCCCACCACATGTACCAAGAAGAGGTACATTGGAATATTCACCACAAGAGTCGATAATCTGCACACCATCATACACACGGTTATACCAAGAGATATCATCATTAGTGAGAGACATGAGTCTCGTGGACCACCGTAGACATCCCTTGTTCTCCTTGAAGGCGACCGTCTACGGTAAGTGAGAAATAAACTACTTATACAACAGAGGCAAACAACACACAATGGCACCACAACCCTTTGCATTCCTCATATGCAAAGAGAAATAGGTATTACCCAACAGAGTCGGAACGGGATTAAGAGTAGAGAAAATCCTAATAGCGTTTACATCCACAAACTTGTCGATGTTGGGGAACAACACTAATCCATAGATGAGAAGTACAAATATGGCTTCAAAGGCATCCTCACTCATGGCCTTCCCATATACAGTAGCTTGAGCAATGAGGAACTCAGAAGGGAGACCTTGAATTCCACCTTTGGTAGTCATATGAGCACCAACCAGAAATTCATCTATGTGCAACATGTCTGCTATCTCTTGAGAAGTAGGAATACTCTCCAAGCCACTGAACGGCAACTGGTCTAGAATCGGTATACCCACAAGGTAGGCATACTCCTCAAGTGTGGGTAAAAGCTGAAAATCAAGAAACGTGAAGCAATGGTACAAAGGATCATAAAACTGCACCAATACACTCATCAATCCTTCGTCCACCTGAGTAGTCAGAAGAGGAAGAAGCTTCCCAAAACGAGCCTTGAAACCCAAAGGATCTAATACATAGGATGTCAGATTCCTTAACTCTTTCAAATCTGGTTGTCTGAAGCTGTACTTCTTTGTATTCCTTCTTTGTCTTTCCATGTCTGAAAGTTTGCAATTAAACCCCTTAAGTTCCTTGATAATTTTCTTCATTAATGATGATATGGATGCAAATGGATGCATGAATGCATGAATGCAACAATCACACTCAAGGATCAAGTAAAGCACACCAAACAAAGGTCATGGGATGGATCATATCATCCTTAATATCAATCATCCATTTTGGTGGATTATGGTTTACACGTTATCAACACCTAAATTCCATTGATATTAAGGATACATGAACGGATCAACCATGAATCAAGGGTTTGTTGCAAGTCACGAGCATGGAGTCTCGGTTAAGAACCACCCAAAGGGAGTGTACTAGGGTTTAAACCTGCCAAACATGTTCTACAAGAGGTTCCCATAGTCATCATCCCATCTTTCAGATATTATCGGAGAAACGACTACTCGTATTCCAAAAATATTCTCAAGAGAGACTCTTATGAGTGTAGTATCACGTAACAATCGTATCAAATCTTACACTTGAATGACTTTCGCACTACATTCTAAGAATAGGCCAAGATAGGCTTGGTAAACTAAGGTCCTTGGCTTCTAAGGTCTATATTGGAAAGAGTAATGTCTAACCACAACTTACTTGTGTGACATTATTGATCCCAACATGACCTCCACCAAGTGAATGGACTTGCAAGTCAACTTGCTAAGGAATAACTCCACACAAGTCAACAAGACTACGCCGTTCTCCTATTCTAAGTGCACTCGAGTCCGGATATAGAACTCATCTCACAAAGATCACCAAGCATACAAGGAATTAATATCAAGCAAATCAATCATTACATACAATACAGTAATCCCAAGTTGCACAAAAATATGTCACACGATAATACAATACAACAAGTATGAAAAGTAGGCAAATCCCACTAATGTCCCCAGCAGAGTCGCCACTTTTCTGTAGCGGGGTATTCGTTACCATTAGAGATATTGACTAAATCCAAGGTAAATCATACAAGTCGAGTCGCCACCGCACTTCTATTTATCCAAAGGAATGGTTAGAAAGCGAACAAAAACCTAATAGTTTTAACAAAAACTAGTAAAAGGAAACAAAGATCTGGGTAAGGGGGTTGGTTATGCAATGGGAAGGTGTTAGGCACCCAAAACATCCTAGGTACTCCTAGGGAGCCCTTTTCATACTTGGTGTAAGGTTGTTTTTTTGTGAAAATTTTGTATGATTGAAGAGATGAGAGGAGAATGTACAAGTTTATTTACATTTTGTGTTTGGATGGATAAACTCATTGCCTACGTACCATCTTATAAAAAGATTAGGATCAAAACCTCGTAGTTCAGGGTAAAAATCTCAAAACAAGTTGGTGAATTTATTGGTCCAAAAGCCTTAAGGTCTTTTGTTATCAAAGGGAGAAAACTCAACCAAACCACAAATCCACCATGTGAGGATAGCTTCAACATGCTAGTGAGGGGTTAACCCTATAATAAGCATGGAAGACTCATTGTCCATCACTAAGGATATAGGTGAGTATTACATCTACCACAAAGATAACTCAAACCTAATAGCTAAAGGTTATGAAAGATTTGATTAAGAAAGTGGCCATTGGAACCACAAAAAGAAATTTGAATGGGTTATATTTACCAATTAGAAGTATATACAAAATGGTCAAAGTTGACTGAAAAGTTCAATTCAAAATAAGTGTTATGAAAAGAAAGTTTGAAAATCAAAAGCATAAGGCTTAGGTTTCTAATGTTTGAAAACAATAGTTGAATGTTTGCACAAAGAGTTTTGGCTTGGGTTAGAGTGGAGAGAAAAAGAAGAAAGGCTAAGTCCTAAGTAAAACAAAAAGAGAAGGGAAGAAGAATCAAAACCACAATGGAGTTCCTCTCTTGAGATCATTTTGATGATCCAAGTAGCTCCCATCCTTTGGAATAAGCAATCACAAAGCATGAGCAATCAAACAAGTCTCTTAAGAGATCCTCAATGTATCTTGTATCTTTCACTTTGGATGATCATGGCAATGGTCCTTCAATTAAGCTCAAATAGAATTCCCTAGCACAAAAGCACACACATCAAAAGTTCCATGAAGTAAAACAAGAATGGACAAGAGTGAGTTTAGAGATTTGGTCCCTCTAACCCATCTTCATCATTAAAATCCATTTACTCCAATTTTGCATAGGGAAAGTCCTAGACTCTAAGTCCAATTCTCCATTCTTTGCATAGGGAAAGTCCTAGAAACTAAGTCCATTTCTTTTCATTTGGTTCACAACAATCAAAACAAAACACAAGCATAATAATATATACACAATTATGTGCTTAAGTGAGCAAAAGGCAAATGGCATTAACATAAACATGTGCTCAAGTGAGCAAAGAGAAAAGCAAATGGATAATATGTGCAAGAATAGTAAATTGCATAAAAGTAAAGAGCAAAAAGTAAATGTTAATTGTCAATAGTTAGTGTTAGTAGTTAGTGTGCCATAAGGCAAATTTAGCGTTATGTTAAGCAATCGTAATTGGACTTATGTAGAAGTCACAACTATCTGAGGCCGGTCAATAATAATGTAGGCAACAACACAAGTTAGAAGTCTTGATTAGTGAACCAAGTTCCAACAACTTGCCATGCCAAAAGAAAAAAAAAAAGAGAATTGATCTTGTATTGGTTTAAGCCTTTTGCATGAGTTAGAAAACAACCTATCCTTAATGCAAAGCCATTCACTTGATCAATTGATCAAGATGAATTAGATTTGGATCAAGGAAGATTAAATCTTCCTAATCAATGCTAACTTATCAACCTTCAACTCATTGATCAAAAAGAAAATAAGAAAAAGAAGAAGGAGATGGAGAATGAATAATGAAAATGGAAAGATAAAAAATGCATTAAATGGAATAAGATGTACCAATCCATATGTATTGACCAAATGACATTGAAAGTCAAAGTCAAACAATAAGAAATCAGAAATGAGATGAAGATTGGAGATCAAACAATAAGCAATTTTTTTTTCGCATTTTCAATATTAAAATAAACTTGAATTAAAAAATAAAAGAAAGGTCAAACTTCAAAATCACTTCAAATCAACCTTGAAAGGTCCAAGTAATTTATCCCAAGTTCAACAAGGTCAAACAAAGTTTGACAAAAAATTTCAGCATTTTTAAAAGTCAGAAACTATTTTTAATCAATTAAAAAAAATAAAAATAACCTAATTGAACTAAAATCTCAAATAAATCTCAAATCAATTTAAAAATTGATGAGAATATTTTTCATAGATCCATCATCATTCAAATAGGTTAGGAAAATATTTTTGTATTTTTTGAATATCAAAAACTATTTAAAATGAATTAAAAACAACCAGAAAAGAGAAAATTCACAAAAAAATATCAAATGAAAAAATAAAAATTATTAAAAATCAGAAATAGAAACTAGAATTTATTTGGAGACTAATGCAATTGGTCCCATAATTTTTGGATTTAAAATAAAGAAGTTATGAATTTTTGAAAATAATGGAAATAAAAGGAAATTAAATCAGAAATTAAAAATAAGAAAAATCCACAGCGCTTGGATCCCACTTCATTAATTGACGTGGCTGATCACAAGGCTGGGAGACGCGCACGCACGGTAGACCCTGGTCTGCAACCACACATGGATTAAATGAAGGTCATAACAATGAATGACATGGATTAGATCTGGAAATGCAATCACGCGGTCCAGATTTGATCTGGCAATGAAGCAGCCACCGGAGCCACCTTCTTCTCCGGTGAGCTTGCATTTTCCGGCCACCATAGCAGACAACCAAAGCTTAACCAAATCATGCGATCTATACATCATTGGGAAGCTGGGATGATGTACATCATTCCTGTACCATCCATTTTCACTCTAGATTTCCATGATGTGAGAAATCAGAGGTTGAAAAATCTGGTGTTCATCATGACCTCAATGGATTTCAAAAATTAAATGCATAATCATGATGCCTCTATTGAGAGGACTTCAGCCAACACAAGATCCAAGCAAATGGGTCAATGGATGATGAGATTCGAAGAAAATACCAGTTGAAGAGTAAGCTTGAATTCTGGAAACTTGAGCTCGATTCTTTGCTTTCTTTGCCAAAACAGAAGATCAGTGAGATGAATGATGAAGGTTTAGAAGCTTTAGATCCAAGGATTCAACCAGATGTAATTGAATTTTGGATCTGAAAAATTTGGAGAAAAGTGAACTAGCTTCTTTGGTGATGGTTATGGAGAGATTTGTGCAGCATAACAGGTTGAATCAGGCGTCCATTTTGAATGGAATAGGGTCTCTATTTATAGAGGGAGTGGCAAGGAAATGATGAATTGATCCGTGTGCATGAACATGGACAATCCTTGCATGGGCTTGCATGATCATGCACAAGGCCCAAAAAGAATGCCAATTGCAAGCTGAACTCAAATGCCAAAGGTTTGGACGTGTAATTAGAGCTGTATTAACTTGTGCATCAAGATTTCGTGTGATATCCACAAATGAACCTAAACATTCACCTCTTTGAAAATGCCAATTATAAAATCCAAACATAAACATGTGGGTAATGGTTGGAAAGGTCTTTGTATAAGGAACAAATGTTAAGTTGGACAAAAACTCATTTGAAGTGTGGAAATTAGTGAATTTTGAGTTTAAAGTGTGGTGTGCAAAAAATGTCAATGCAAGGTTTCTAAATTTGGCCCATGTTCAAGCCCTTCTGTTTTGATGATACAAGCTTCAATTGGAAACACCTCCAACATCAAAGTTGTAGATCTTTTCAAGTCAATCAAAATGGACTTAAATTTTGCATCATTTGGATTTTTAATGAAAGAGTTATGGGCACTTGAAGTTGTTCAACATAACATTTGAAGTAGACATATTAAGCTTTCCAATGCATTTGATCCCACCTCAAAATCATAAAAAATGAATGAGTTATGTCCTTGGGAAGTTGACCTAAAATTAGGGTTTCAGTCAAAATGACCTATAATGTATTGGAATGACAAATGGCCTTCCAATCTTCAAATCAATTTTTGATGAACATGAAAGTTGTTCATATTGTCCTTAAGAACTTTTTTTTTCTTTTGGAACCATCTCCATTTGACCAACACATAAAAAGTTAGGTCTCAGTGCACTTCAAAATAGTCAGATGAATTGACTGATCAACTTCTCAAGTCCATGACTCATACCTTGATGAATTGATGATTGAGGACACTCAAATAAGTTCAAATAAGCATTAAATGATGAATTAAATAACTTCCCTTGATTGTATTTGATCATAGGCTGAGGTTGCTTCAAGAGCAAGGCATTGTGGTGCACAGATGAATTAAGGTTTCTTTGAAGAACAAGACCTTAAACCCTTTGACTTGCTTTGACCAAAATGATGAATTGAGATGCTAAGGAGGCATATTTGATGGATGAGAGCTTTGGGAACCATTACCATGCTTGCTATCATCTTCTCTTGACCTTGCCATTGCATAAGTGATCTCTTTGAAGCTCTTGACCTTGTGATGGCTCAAGCTACAAACAAAAGATGTTAGTGACATATTTTTGTGCTTTTGGTTAGTAAACAAAATAAGAAAAGCAATGATATACAATTCAAGCATGCTTGGTGATCTCAAACCATTCTCAAAAAGTCCCACCCAAAGGCAAAGGGAACCAAGATGCTAATGATCCTTGAGGCAATGCAAATGCAATGTTATGATGCCATGAGGATCTTAGGGACAAAATTAGGGTCTTACAATCGGCAGGAGGGAGTATTTATTACCGGTTACTAGGTAAGAATAGCCTTGCTAGGGAAAACCGCATAACATAGGATTTACAACTACCAGTTACTGGACAGAAGACCAAGGGTGAGAGTATCCGTCATCGGTTAGGATGAGCATATCAAGGAAAAACTCGACAGGGAAGAAAATTTGTCACCGGTTAAAGATGAGCATATCAAGGATAGAATTTCCTGGAAAATGTCAAGGAGGATACCCATCATCAGCTAAGATGAACATATCAAGGATAAACCAACTGAACAAAAAGGGGTAAGAATTACATCTATCGAAAACTGGATAGAAAACCGTCGGAGAGAAAATCCGTCATCGGTTAGGATGAACATATCAAGGATTATCTTTCTGAGGGGACAAAATAGGATTTACAACTATCGGTTACTGGGTAGAAGACCAACCAAAGAGAAAATCCGTCACCGATTAAGATGAACATATCAAGGATTGACTCTGAAAAGGGGAAAAAGTAGGGATTACATCTATCAGTTACTGGATAGAATACCAAAGAAGAGAAAATCTGTCACCGGTTAAAATGAACATATCAAGGATAGACTCCTGCGGGGGAAAGAAAGATATCTGTCACCGGTTAAGATGAACATATCAAGGATATACTTTCCAGGGAATATATCCACTAGGGATTCCACTGAGGGATAAAAGGGTACTCTTGTCGGGTATTGGGCAAGAAGTAGAAAACTGCAAACTAAGAAGAATATTACCAGTTACTGGGTAATAGACTCTTAGGGATCAAAATACCTATCTAGGTAAGAGCTAGAAAGAAAACTGTCAATTAAAACTCAACCCATTGAGGACATAACTCAAGGGGAGTAATTCCATCCAGAAGATCCACTGAAGAGAAAACTGAAATAACAACCATCCACGAGGAAACAAACTCAGTGGGGAAACAAAGAAAGGTTAAAGTCTTTCTGCTTAAGGGGCTGACACTCTACAATTGAAGGAGGACAAACACCATATTTGGTATGGGGATAAAGTACAGCCATAATAGAGAATAATGATGATGCGAGATATGAAAATTATGAAATTATATGAATGTATATGTATATGTGATCGGTCACCATTTGCATTTAGTTTTCATCATATATCCAACATGAATCTTCAAGAATCGGTAATATCTTGTTCTTTCTTTTAGTTGATTTCTTAAGTTTATCGCATTTTATAAATTTCTGCTTGTTTTATGTTGTATTAGTGGTTCATCTCTTTTTGTCGCATTTTATGCGTTTCTGTGGTAGTGCTATTTGGTTTCCAGGTCTAACAATAAGCCCGAAAGATGCGTACCGGAAGAATGGAAGTCAATGACATCGTACAAAGCGAGATAAGGCAAAAATAGGGGGCTGACACGAGTGCCCGTGTTAGCTGACACGGCCCGTGTCAGCATGTATAGAGTGGAGATTATGGAAGCCAGAAAACAGGGGGCTGACACGGGTGCCCGTGTCAGTAAGGGCTGTAGGATTTGAGTTGATAGAGAGCCAACACGGGCGCCCGTGTCACCTGACACGGTTCGTGTTGGCCAATTCGCCCCGTTTGCTGACTTTTATTGTTTTGGTCCATGTGTACGTCCGGAGGGTAGTCTGGGCATTTCACGATGTTTTTAGTTGATTGGGAACTATTTAGTCTGCATATTGGTGAATAGAGAGGAGTCTTTTTTTGATCGTACAAGAAAAAGACAGAAAGGAGAAGAGAGCTTTCAAGGTGTTTAGAGAAGAGGAGATCTTCAAGATCGGAAGAGATTGAAGATCAACCTTCATCAACAACAAATTGTAATGTCTCTATTTTGTAATTTACTGTCTTTGAATACTATGAGAAGCTAAACCCCCCAATGCTAGGGGGTGTCCCTGAATTGCTACTATATGAACACTTTTTCTATGTTTTTATGATCATCGACGTTTTCTTAATTCAAATTATTATACAAAGTTCTTAATGATTTATTTTATTGGACAAATGGAATTTTGATCTCTGGTTAAGGTTTAGGTCGGACAAACCACCTTATCGCTTGTTGTATAATAATACTTCGGTTTAATCACTTAGGAATAAGGAACAAACCGTAGTAGCCGTTAATTCTTGATCAATTGCATATTTCGTAACGTCATTTTGAATAACTAAGGAATTAGGATTGAAATTGAATGTTAATGGTTTTCGGCTAAGGGATTAGAGAAAACAATTATTGAGAATCGGTTTTGAATAATTACAATGTAGATGTTATATAATATGGAAGTAGTGTAGTACAAAGAAATTCACACATCTTGCCTTAGCATGCTTTCTCATATCGTTTAACAGTTTTTTATACGCTTTATATAATTTATTCTCGTTCTTATCATTTTGAAAACAATCATCAAACCCCCTATGATCTTTTGTTCAATGGAATTGTTGTAAAGATTTGTACTTATTACGCAGTCCTCGAGATCGATACTCGGGAGAATTCCCATTTTATTACTACATCGGTGCAAATAGTACACTTGCTATTTTATCAATCAATATGTATATATGATGATTATGCTGATAAAACAATCACAAAGGATATAGAGGTGTCACAAAGAAATTGAACCACCGGTACAATCCTCGGTCAATCCACAAAAATGGAGACAACAGCCGGAGAACAGAGAGATCAACATCCCAAGGGCTCAACCCTAGCTGAGGACGAAACCACCAATCTGTGGGGAATTTTAGTTCAACACCATAAAGATGGGAGACAACCCTACAGAGAAAATAATCAACAAAATGCTGCTCAGAAACCAGGAGGAAACTCTGACTAGGAGCAAAGATACATGGCGATTGGTGGGGACACCAATGCGATCTACTTGGGAAAATCAAGCATCTCTGATGAAGATCCACCTGCTGAGGGAACACAAACTCCGCAGGGGAAGGCCGAAATTCTGTTGGAGACAAGGACACGCCGCAGGGTATCTGAATCAACCTGTTAGACGGTGTGGCTAGTGATCGAGAGGGGGGGTGAATAGATCACTTCTTTTTAAATTTAACGGATTTGAATTTTTATCAGAGTTTTCAAAGATGGCGGAAAAATCAGTCCCGAATCGACTTCCGTCTATTCTGAACCGCTACTAGAAAGCCGGACACACAAGTTTAATTGCTGGATTTTAATGAGAATGACAGAAACAATTCACACCAGAATTTTAACTAATTGAATGCACTTATCATTAAAGTCTATTTCCAATGAATAAAATCTCGCTAACCGTTTTATCAAACAGTTGGTGTGTATGTGATCGATGATAAACAGCAATGGAGTTTGATTAAAGTTTTCTTGCCACTGCTGTCTTGAAAAAGAAACAATCACCACACACTAACTGAAATTGCGAAAACAGTTTGAAAAACGTAAAGAGGAGTAAGGTAAGAGTATGATACGCAGAGATTTGGTAAGGAAGTTCCCCACGTCGTCCTCGCGTGTGGGTACGTCTCCCTCTCAATTTCAAATGAAATTGAGAACTTTGATTATCAATTATTGCCGAATCCGTTGATACAAGGTTATGGTACAAAGACAGAATTCTAAACTCTAAGAACCTCTTCTTGTATAAACCTTGACTTGATCTGAGCACGATCAAGATTTTCCTGCACAAAGTTGCAAACAATTCACCGGTTCCACGACCTGCTTGCGAAATCCCCCGATCTCCAAACGCAACGCTGCGGCTGAATATGTTCTGCAAATGTGACTCCCAAACCCTCAAGAACACTCCAGTTCTTGAAGGACAAACCAGTAGGTTTTTTCTAGAAACCCCCTTCAATCTTCGACTCAGCTAGATCCTCGATCGTTCCACTGCAAACCACAGCTAGATCCTTGATCGTACCACTGAACGTTATCTCGATGCTTCTTTAATCCAAAGAACAAGAATGGTTATGTGTAAATGTTCTTGAAGAAAAGTGATTGAGAAGATGAAGAAGATGAAGTCTCTTTCAGGTTTCTAATTGCTCTCAAACAATTGCTCCAACACTGCTTTTGATCTGTGTTCAATTGTTTTCCCTCAATGAATTCGTGTTTTTGCACTGCTGTCACAACCTGTCTTTTATATGCTGCAAAACCAGTTGCTGTTATACCACAAAACAGCTTTATGTATTGATACATAATAGTGTGCATCAATGCATACTGTAGGATATGTGAATTTTTGGTGAAATTGATTATTCATGTATCGATGCAAAAGTCGTGTGTATCGATGCATGTGATTATTACACTAGTATGTATCGATGCCTGATGCGTATGTGTTGATACACAGACTGTTTTAATTAGTCATGTATCGATGCAGGGATCGTGTGTATCGATGCATAGAGTATTTTGTCTTCCATGTATTGATGCATGACTCGTATGCATCGATGCATACTGAACATAAAGGTTTTGTGATTTATCACATGCTGTATGTATCGATGCAGAGGCTTTATGTATCGATGCTTACTGACATAAAATGCATTTTAATTGTTATTTAAGGGGAAGTATCAATGTAGGTTTATATGTACAGTTATGCAATGCACAACCAACATTTGGATGATGATCACACAATTTGCTATCATTAAAAATTAATTCAAGGTAAAGAATTCTCTCACAAACTCCCCCTTTTTTATGATGGCAAATTCTTGGCAAGATGTGTGATACTCCCCCTGAGTTTGTGCATATCTGCATTTTCTCCCCCTTTGACAACATCAAAAAGAGGAGGAAATAGAACTATCAAGGTAGCAGTGTAATAGGACATGGCAAAAAAATGGATAACAAGCTATCAATCACAAAGAAGGAAGCTATCAAAGTAAAGAATCATTCACAGAGAATGACGAATAAGGGTAATAACAACAGAAGTAAACAGAAGGTTATAAGCATTTAAGTAGTATGAACGAGTTTAAGAATTACATAAGCTAAACCATATATTGTGCAACAGTTCAAATAAAACTTGAGCAGCATGAGATGAAGTGCATTTAATTCAAATAGCATCAGTATGTGTCGATGCAAATGGCCATGAATCGATGCCTATCATTCATTTTTGTTTATAACAGGTCTGTGTATCGATACATGCGATGGATGCATCGATGCATCCTGAGCCAGTTGGTTAAAAGAAATTGAAATCCAGAATATATGGATCGATGCATACATGTTTTGTGTCGATACATACTGATGCCAAACCAGATTTTAATGACTTTTGATGCAGTATGGATATGCATTTTGCACTATGTCATGATGGTTATGCCCAAGAAGGATTCATAAGTCAGATTATTGTAATGTTCAAACAATATAGGCAAACAATAAATGCAACCAAATTAATATCAATGAGAGTAAGAACATTTGTTCCAACATATACAACCACTTAGCAGTAGGAGAATTGTAGAAAGGATTGATATTACCTCTGTTGATGTAATCTTGTGAGGCATAAATGGAATATAAAACAAATCTCATCAACCAAGGTGAGGCATAATATAGATAAGAAGAAACATGCTTATCCTTATCCAGATTCCCGTTGGTAGGCATAGGGGTGTCAATTGATTTTGAGTCATTTATTCCAAAGCGCTTGAGTAGTTTTCTGCAGTATTTTGTTTGACACACTGCTGTACCCTCATCAAGTTGCTTTATCTACAGTCCTAGGAAATAGTTCAGCTCCCCCATTTGACTCATCTCAAATTCACCCTGCATAACCTTAGAAAATTCCTCGACCAAGTGTATGTTAGTTGAACCAAATATTATATCGTCGACATAAACTTGAACTAAAAGAATGTGCTTTCTTTTGTGCTACTAAACGTGTCTTGTTCCTAGTTATCACTCCGTTTTCATCAAGCTTATTTCTAAAAACCCATTTAGTACCTATGATATGATGATCTCGCGGACGAGGGACAAGTTCCCAAACGTCATTTCTTTTAAAAATGATTAAGCTCTTCTTGCATGGCCATTAGCCAAAATTCATCAATCAAGGCCTCTTTGGCATTTTTAGGTTCTACTTGTGAAACAAACGCGAAGTGAGAACAAAAACTTATCTTAGAATGAGTCATTACTCCCTTTGAAATGTCTCCCAAGATGTTGTCAATAGGATGGTCTTTTGAGGATTTTCAAGCTGTTGGAAGGTCCTTCACTTCAGCTGTCTTTTCTTCCTCATTTTCTTCATGACTAGTATCTTCCTCCTTCTCATGGGCAGCTGTTTTGGACTGATCAGTTTCCTCAACAGCTTCCTTGAGTATGTCTTCTGTAGATACACCTGCGTCATCAAAAGAAATACCTTTTCCGACATTTTTCGGATAAGACTCATCAAAAGAAACATAGACAGATTCTTCAACAGTAAGTAAACGCTTATTATATTATTTACTCTTACTCCTTTAAACACAATGTTTTGTTCAACATGTTCAATTATGCAGCAAGTTTTTGTAAACGACACTTTATAGCCCATGTCGCATAGTTGACTTATGCTTAACAAATTGTGTTTAAGTCCCTCAACTAAATGGACATTTGAAATAGTAGTGGTGGAGGGATTACCTACACTACCTTTGCCGAGTATAGCTCCTTTGTTATTGTCTCCATAAGTAACATATCCCTTCTTCTTTGCTTTGAAGTCTATTAAAAGCGATATGTCACCGGTCATGTGCCTTGAGCAGCCGCTGTCAAGAAACCATCTTCTATCTACGGAAGCAAGGCACTCATCCTACAATATCAAAAGAGAGAATTTGGTACCCAATTTTCATTGGGTCCGAGTGGGTAAGTGCTAACATGGTTGCCTTTTGGCTTCCATTGATAAATACCTTTAGGAACAAGAAATCTCCTAAACTTGCATTTCTCAATGGTATGGCCAGCACGACAACAATAATGACATAAACCATGATGATGCGTTTGTTGCTTCTTGTTCATTGAATCCTTTAGAATAAAAGAGTATTTTGCATATGGAGGATTCAATGACTTCTTGAACAACCTAGAGTCAACGGCATAAGTAATTTTAGGTTGTATTGCCTTCTTTAATTTGACCTTAAGAGTATTTACCTCTTTTTGCCAAATATAACAAGCGTCACAATACCTAACTCTACTACATCCGTCAATATCAATAGTTTTTGAATTTTCTGCAATACTAGTTTTCAATGCTTCTAAATCAATTTCAGCTTTGTTTACTTTACCTTCCAAAAAAGAGAAAATATGTTTGTCGGAAGATAGTCTTTTAAAAGCATCTACAGCTTCGTTGTGCAGTTTTTCAAAGGCTATTTTTAGTTCCGAAAAAGACATAGAGGAGAAATTATTGTAATAGGCTTGTTTTACCTTTTTGTCATTGTTTTTCTTCTTATGGTAGGACAGATTTTTGGTGTGAGCCGTAAGGCACAGATTTGCAGCTTCATCACCATCACTTGAGCTTTGTGTGCTTGATGAATCACTATCACTTTCCCATGCAATATACGTTCTTCTTTGTTTGCTGTACCCTTTTGGCGAATCTTTTCTTTGGTCCTTATACTTCATAGGGCAGTCCGTTTTATAGTGTCCAGATTTACCACAATTGAAACAGGATCCTCTTCCTCTACTCTTCTTGTTCTCTTCTTGTTTCGAATTTATGGATTGTCTTCGAAACTTCATGAGATTTTTGTCGGAATGCTTGACTCCATTCTTTCGAATGAATCTATAATATCTCCTTACAAACTGTCTCATTTCCTCATCATCCGAATCTTTGTCACTACTAGAATCATTGTCACTTTGCTCTTTTCGTGAGGACTTAGAGCTAGAGGCCACAAGAGCTATTGGCTTCTTCTCTCCCTCTTTGTCTCTTTTCTTCTCCTTTTCCTTCTTACTTTTGTTCTCATATTTTTCAAGACTTTCCAATGCTTGCTGATGTTCTTCCAGCTTTCCAAACAGAGTTGTAATCGTAAGTGTCGTTAGATCGTTGGCTTCCTTGATAGCTGTTACTTTAGGTAGCCATTCCCTGCTAAGACACCTCAGAATTTTATTAGTAGCGATTTCATTGGAAACAGGTTTTCCAAGTGCATTCAACCTATTAGTGAGATGAGTGAATCTCTTTTGCATGTCGGAGATACATTCTCCTTGTTTCATGCGAAAGAGCTCAAACTCTTGATTAAGTGTGTTAATGTGGGACTGTTTTACTTCAGTCGTACCCTCATGGGCAACTTCTAAAGCATCCCACATTTCTTTAGCTGTCGTGCAATGGGATACTCGATAATACTCATCAACACCAAGTGCTGAAATTAGTATATTTCGAGCTTTCCAATCACACGACCACTTTTTCTCATCTTTCTCATTCCAATCAGATTCTGGTTTAGGTACTATGGCGCCAGCCGCATTTGTCATAGTGATTTGAAACGGACCATTTTCAATGGCAGCCCATACTAACCTATTCACAGAATTTATATGAACTCGCATGCAGTCTTTCCAGTAGCCGTAATTTTCACCGTTGAAAATAGGCGCTCTATTATACGCCCCCTTTGGTTCAGAATCCATACTGTTACAGGCAGCCACAGAGCACCAGCGAACCAGGCTCTGATACCACTTGTTAGACGGTGTGGCTAGTGATCGAGAGGGGGGGTGAATAGATCACTTCTTTTTAAATTTAACGGATTTGAATTTTTATCAGAGTTTTCAAAGATGGCGGAAAAATCAGTCCCGAATCGACTTCCGTCTATTCTGAACCGCTACCAGAAAGCCGGACACACAAGTTTAATTGCTAGATTTTAATGAGAATGACAGAAACAATTCACACCAGAATTTTAACTAATTGAATGCACTTATCATTAAAGTCTATTTCCAATGAATAAAATCTCGCTAACCGTTTTATCAAACAGTTGGTGTGTATGTGATCGATGATAAACAACAATGGAGTTTGATTAAAGTTTTCTTGCCACTGCTGTCTTGAAAAAGAAACAATCACCACACACTAACTGAAATTGCGAAAACAGTTTGAAAAACGTAAAGAGGAGTAAGGTAAGAGTATGATACGCAGAGATTTGGTAAGGAAGTTCCCCACGTCGTCCTCGCGTGTGGGTACGTCTCCCTCTCAATTTCAAATGAAATTGAGAACTTTGATTATCAATTATTGCCGAATCCGTTGATACAAGGTTATGGTACAAAGACAGAATTCTAAACTCTAAGAACCTCTTCTTGTATAAACCTTGACTTGATCTGAGCACGATCAAGATTTTCCTGCACAAAGTTGCAAACAATTCACCGGTTCCACGACCTGCTTGCGAAATCCCCCGATCTCCAAACGCAACGCTGCGGCTGAATATGTTCTGCAAATGTGACTCCCAAACCCTCAAGAACACTCCAGTTCTTGAAGGACAAACCAGTAGGTTTTTTCTAGAAACCCCCTTCAATCTTCGACTCAGCTAGATCCTCGATCGTTCCACTGCAAACCACAGCTAGATCCTTGATCGTACCACTGAACGTTATCTCGATGCTTCTTTAATCCAAAGAACAAGAATGGTTATGTGTAAATGTTCTTGAAGAAAAGTGATTGAGAAGATGAAGAAGATGAAGTCTCTTTCAGGTTTCTAATTGCTCTCAAACAATTGCTCCAACACTGCTTTTGATCTGTGTTCAATTGTTTTCCCTCAATGAATTCGTGTTTTTGCACTGCTGTCACAACCTGTCTTTTATATGCTGCAAAACCAGTTGCTGTTATACCACAAAACAGCTTTATGTATTGATACATAATAGTGTGCATCGATGCATACTGTAGGATATGTGAATTTTTGGTGAAATTGATTATTCATGTATCGATGCAAAAGTCGTGTGTATCGATGCATGTGATTATTACACTAGTATGTATCGATGCCTGATGCGTATGTGTTGATACACAGACTGTTTTAATTAGTCATGTATCGATGCAGGGATCGTGTGTATCGATGCATAGAGTATTTTGTCTTCCATGTATTGATGCATGACTCGTATGCATCGATGCATACTGAACATAAAGGTTTTGTGATTTATCACATGCTGTATGTATCGATGCAGAGGCTTTATGTATCGATGCTTACTGACATAAAATGCATTTTAATTGTTATTTAAGGGGAAGTATCAATGTAGGTTTATATGTACAGTTATGCAATGCACAACCAACATTTGGATGATGATCACACAATTTCCTATCATTAAAAATTAATTCAAGGTAAAGAATTCTCTCACACAACCAACTCAGTTGGGGATAAAGAAAGAAGTTTTGTCGGGGATCGAATACTCCGCCGAGGAACCGAATCAACACTGATGTTTAGGGATACCCAAAGGGTTAACTGCTTGGGGGACCACAAATGCTTCACATTTAAGGACTTGCCTTTTATTGAAATACTGTTGATATTCCTTTTACTTGCTTTGGAAAAATTCTTGCTTTTATATATTAAAGATAACTTGATTTTGATTTGAAATTTTAATTTCAAAATGATCATAATAAAATTTAAAACTATTGGCTGAAGTAAATAAGAGTAGAAACAATTGGATAAAAGCTCAACTTTATTTAATGGAATGGTAGTATGTAAATGACAAGACTCTATAGATTTTACAAAGTTGAAAATGGTAATTTACATGGAAAAGGGTTACATTGAATACAAATGATCCTTAATCCCTCTACCAAATCTTGATATCCACTGTGCTCTTGACCACTGCGGGAGATGAACTAATGTCAACCCTTGTGCTCAACAAGTCTTCAAAACACTGAAGATCAGCAAAATGCAGTTACTTGCCATAATCCCTAATTTTTGCATAAGTTGCCCAAAGGTGGGGTACTCAACTTATCGGGAAATTCTTTCTGTTTTATGTCTCTAATTTTTTCCTGGATCGCCCTTTCGGGTTTTCAATCCACCGAGATACTCATTTTTTCCTAAGCCTCCCTTTCGGGTTTTCAACTTAGCGAGTTATTCTTTTCTTTTTAGGCGAAGTATTTCTTGACTGCATCTGCGTTCACAGGACGAGTGAACTCTTCACCATCCATAGTTGTAAGAATCAATTCACCGCCTGAAAAGGCTCTCTTAACAACATATGGGCCTTCATAATTGGGAGTCCATTTTCCTCTGGAATCTGACTTAAATGTCAAAATCTTCTTGAGCATAAGGTCACCTTCTCTGAACACTCGAGGTTTGACTTTCTTATCAAAAGCTTTCTTCATCCTCTGCTGATATAATTGACCATGACACATGGCAGTTAATCTCTTCTCTTCAATCAAATTCAGCTGATCAAACCTGGTCTAACACCATTTAGCTTCAGTCAACTTGGCTTCCATGAGCACACGCAATGAAGGAATCTCAACCTCTACGAGGAGCACTGCTTCCATACCATATACAAGAGAGAAAGGGGTTGCCCCTATTGATGTGCGGACGGATGTACGATACCCATGTAAAGCAAATGGGAGCATCTCATGCCAATCCTTATATGTGACAACCATCTTCTGAGTAATCTTCTTAATGTTCTTATTCGCAGCTTCAACAACCCCATTCATCTTGGGTCTGTAGGGAGAAGAATTATGATGTGCAATCTTGAAGTCTTTACAAAGAGCTTCCACCATATTGTTATTCAAGTTTGATCCATTATCAGTAATGATCTTACTTGGCACACCATAACGGCATATAATCTGATTCTTGATAAACCTTACAACAACTTGCTTGGTCACATTTTCATACGATGCCGCTTCAACCCATTTTGTGAAGTAGTCAATTGCCACTAAAATGAAATGATGTCCATTCGAAGCTTTGGGCTCAATCATCCCCATCATATCAATTCCCTGCATGGAGAAGGGCCATGGGGAAGAGATAACATTCAATAGTGTCGGAGGAACATGAATCTTATCAGCATAAATTTGACACTTGTGGCACTTCTTCACAAACTTGCAACATTCAGATTCCATTGTTAACCAATAGTAACCTGCTCGCAACATCTTCTTCGCCATTGCATGTCCATTGGAATGAGTACCAAAGGAACCTTCATGCACTTCAGTCATCAACAAGTTTGCTTCATGTCTATCCACGCATCTGAGCAAAACCATGTCGAAGTTTCTCTTGTACAGTGTATCACCATTTAAGTAGAAATTACCGGCTAATCTTCTCAAAGTCTTCTTATCTTTCAAAGATGCCCCAGGCGGGTAAATCTGACTTTGGAGGAAACAGTTGATGTCGTAATACCATGACTTCTCGTCTTTGATCTCTTCAACAACAAACATATGAGCTGGCCTATCAAGACGCATCACAGATAAATTGGGAACTTCATTCCAATATTTCACTACAATCATCGATGCCAATGTTGCAAGAGCATCTTCCATCCGGTTCTCATCTCGAGGAATATGATGAAATTCAACCTTGGTAAAGAAAGTTGAAATCCTCCTCGCATAATCTCTATACGGTATCAAGCCGGGTTGATTTGTCTCCCATTCTCCTTTGATCTGATTCACAACTAAAGCCGAATCACCGAAGACATCCAAATGCTTGATTCTGAGATTCATGGCCTCTTCAAGCCCCATAATCCAAGCTTCATATTCTGCCATGTTGTTTGTACACTTGAAAGTCAATCTAGCTGTAAATGGTAGGTGTGTGTCTTGAGGAGTAATAATCACTGCCCCAATGCCATTTCTGTATTGATTAACAGCTCCATCAAATACCATGCCCCAACGGGAACCAGGTTCTGGCCATTCTTCAAGCAAAGGCTCATCACAATCTTTCATTTTCAATTACAAAATATCTTCATCAGGAAAATCATATTGCACTGACTGATAATCTTCAATTGGTTGGTGAGCCAAATGGTCAGCCAAGATACTACCTTTGATCGTTTTCTGAGATCGCTATTCTATATCATACTCTGATAACAACATCTGCCAATGGGCAATTCTCCCAGTTAAAGCAGGCTTCTCAAATATATACTTGATTGGATCCATTTTGGATATCAACCAAGTGGCATGATTCAACATAGACTGGCGCATACGCTTAGCAGCCCAAGCCAATGCGCAACAAGTCTTCTCAAGCATAGAATACCGAGTCTCACAGTCGGTGAACTTCTTACTGAGGTAGTAAATTGCAAATTCTTTCTTTCTAGTCTCATCTTGCTGACTAAGAACACAACCCATACTATCTTCAAGCACAGTCAAGTACATGATCAACGGTCTTCCTTCAACAGGTGGAGACAAAATCGGAGGCTCAAGAAAATATTCTTTGATACTGTCAAAAGCTTTCTGGCAGTCTTCGGTCCAATCACAAGATTGATCTTTTCGAAGAAGCTTGAATATAGGCGCACATGTGGCAGTCATGTGGGAAATGAATATGGAAATATAATTCAAGCGGCCGAGAAAACCTTTGACTTGCTTCTCAGTTTTGGGCGCAGGCATCTCTTGTATTGCTTTAACCTTGGCAGGATCAACTTCAATACCCTTCTCGCTGACAATAAAGCCCAACAACTTACCAGAACGAACACCAAAAGTACACTTATTGGGATTCAAGTGGAGTTTATACTTCCTTAAATGCTGGAATAGCTTCAATAAATGCTGAACATGTTCCTCTTCATCAATTGATTTAGCAATCATGTCATCGACATATACTTTAATCTCTTTATGCATCATATCATGAAAAAGAGTGGTCATTTCTCTCTGGTAAGTTGCACCAACATTCTTTAGACCGAAAGGCATCACTCTATAACAGAATGTTCCCCGGGGTGTAATGAATGCGGTCTTCTCCATATCTTTGGGTGTCGTCTTGATCTGATTATATCCGAAAAATCCATCCATAAACGAAAAGACTTTGAATTTAGCAGTATTGTCTACCAACATATCAATGTGTGGCAGAGGGAAATCATCTTTCGGAATGGCTTTATTCAAATCTCTATAGTCAACACACATGTGGACTTTTCCATCTTTCTTCGGTACAGGCACATTATTGGCCACCCATTACGGATACTCAACTGTTACAAGGAAACACACATCAATTTTCTTCTGCACTTCCTCTTTGATCTTCACAGCCATATCAAGATGCGTTCTTCTCAACTTCTGCTTGACTGGCGGGCATTCTGGCTTCAATGACAATCTATGCTTCACAATCTCAGAATCTAAACCAGGCATATCTTGATAGGACCAAGAAAACACATCTGAATACTCTCGAAGAAGATCAATCAACCCTTTCTTAGCATCTGGACACAGTCGAGACCCAATCTTGACTTCCTTCACATCATCTTCGGAACCCAAGTTGACTAGCTCAATCTTCTCTTCGAACGACTGAATAATCTTTTCATCTTGCTCAAGAAGACGAGACAATTCATCACTCACTTCTACATCACTTTCCTCCTCGGCCTCAAACACAGGGAATTCAAAATTTGGAGAAGGAGAAGGATCATTGTATTCAATGGGGTTAGGAACCAACCTTCATAATGATTTGATATTTTGATTTTAGAGAAGTGAATTTGTGACCAAATATTATGCAGATGGACAATTATATTGTTTATTTATGTTTTTTGTGATTACGATTTTCAAAATAAAGCAAAAAGTAAAAACAAACATCAAAGATGTGGATGAATAGAATTAATTTTATTAATGATCAATTTAAAATGCCTAAACAATGTTCACTTCTCCCTTAGGCATAGGAGAAAGATTTTAAAATATAAAAGCAATTACTTAGATCGATGCAAAATAACAGGAATATCAACAGCAGTCCAATTGTTGCATGTCTTTCCATGCGTTACAAAGTTGGTGCAGTCTTCCTCTTCGTCATCTTCTAGCACAACAACTAAGTGTTGTTCATTGCCATGAATGAACCCTCCGCTACGGAAGCTAAGTTGCATATCTTTGGATCTAACATTTGATGAGCCTCTCTGGAACCCCAGACCGGTTCTACCTTTGTTGTCGGAGACCTCTACCATGTGCCCCCACTGATCATCAATACCTTCTTCAATAGTCTTCTTGGAATCTTTCAACGAGGACATAGGTGCCCCAACTCTCTTCTCAACAGCAATAGATAAGGCTTGGAACGGAGTTCCAACCTCATCCTCAGCTTCTACATACGAGAAAGATGACAGATGGCTAACCAACAGCGCTTTCTCTCCTATCACAATCACTAGCTTGCCATTCTTGACAAATTTGAGCTTCTAATGCAGAATTGAGGTAACAGCCCCTACCTCATGAATCCATGGCCTTCCTAGTAAACAATTGTAGGCCGAGTGGATATCCATTACTTAGAAAGTAATTTGAAAATCACTCGGACCTATCTTAACTGGAAGGTCCACTTCACCAATAACCGTTTTGCACGAGCCATCAAAGGCTTTAACAATCACCCCACTATACCTCATGGGCGCTCCTTGATAAGATAACTTCGACAAAGTTGATTTCGAAAGCACATTGAGTGACGAACTTGTGTCAATAAGCATGTTTGACAAAGAATCTTCCTTACAGTTCATGGAAATATGCAAAGCCAGATTATGATTTCTTCCTTCTTTAGGGAGTTCTTCGTCGCAGAAGCTCAAATTATTGCATGAAGTGATGTTAGCCACGATATGATCAAACTGATCCACAGTAACATCCTGCTCTACATATGCCTATTCAAGAACTCTCTGTAGTGCGTCTCTGTATGCTTCAGAATTCAAAAGCAGAGACAACATTGAGATCTTCGAGGGAGTCTGGAGCAACTGCTCAACCACATTAAATTCACTCCTTTTAATCAATCGAAGTACCTCATCATCATCATTGGCTTTCAAGTTGTTGGATTCACCAGACTTATCTTTTGAACAACCAACTGGATCTACATTAGGCACCTCCGCCTTCTTTCCAACAATTGTTTCCTCTGGGACAACTGGCCCAAACACTCGACCACTGCGGGTCACCTTCGTAACATCAACAATGCTCACCACTGAACTAGTCGTAGGTAATGGGACCTCTTGCCATTCTTCACCATTGTAGCATTATACTGGTATGGTACAGCCTTATCGGATGAATACGGGACCGGGCCCTCTAACCGTATTACCAACGGCAATACTGATCTCTGACTGACATTCTTGTTACTGCTGTTATCATACTGGATTACCAACCTCTCTTGTTGCTTAAAAACGGGCACTTTGACATTGACGTCGTCATCTACATGACGGGATTGACAGATTTGGATCATGCCTTCATCCATCATACGATGGATGTCCCTTTTCACCACAACACACCCTCTTGGGTTCACACTACACACAACCATCATGGTCATGTTCACAGTCACTCACCATACAAATATCCTTGTGTATCTGCACCAAGGATCCTCAGATGAAACACACATCAAAAACTTTGTACTCACCAGGACAGCCGTCCACCATATTCACTGAAGAGTTCTCATGAGTGGGCAAAGGGTTAGCTTTCACATTTGGCGTGCAGTCTTCAAAAGACACCATACCACTCTTCATAAGATTTTGAACCTCATACTTTAATGGATAGCAGTTTTCAATGTCATGTCCAGGTGCACCCTGATGAAAAGCACAACGAAGCTCGGGTGTATACCACCAAGGAAGTGGTTCTGGGATCTGCGGTGGGTTCCTCGATTGAATCAAGTTCTTGATAACCAAGGAGGGATACATCTCTGCATACGACATAGGGATTGGGTCAAAAGATACCTTCTTTCTCTCGAAATTTTTTTGTTGATGATTGTTGTTGGTATTGTTGTTGTTGTAGGTGTTTGTTCTTTGTTGCGGTTGTTGTTGTTGACGTTTATGTTGTTGTTGTTGAAGTGGCGTTGCTTATTGATTATAAAATATTGGAATCACTGATGACACTTGATGATGATAATGATGTTGACGGGGTGGTGGATTTCTTCTGATCTGAGGCCTCCTCTGCCTCCCACTGGAAATTGCATTTGTATCACTGTCCTTTTTCTTGCTAAAACCACTGCCATACCTCTTACTCGTTGACGCCTCATATCTTGACAAACGTCCTTCACGAACCCCTTCTTCAAGTCTCATCCCCATGTTTACCATTTCGGTAAAGTCACTGGGGGCACTAGCGATCATGCGTTCATAATAAAATGAACTCAGGGTTTTCGAGAAGATCTTTGTCATCTCTTTCTCCTCCAAAGGAGGAGTGATCTGGGCAGCCAACTCCCTCCATCTCTGCGCATATTCTTTGAGTGTCTCCTTGTCTTTCTGAGACATAGACCTCATGTGGTCTCTATCCGGCGCCATGTCCATATTATATTCGTATTGCTTCACAAAAGCCTCACCTAGGTCATTGAACGTGCGGATGCTTGCACTATCCAACCCCATATACCAACGGAGTGCAGCACCAGTCAAGCTATCCTAGAAGTAGTGAATCAACAATTGGTCATTATTTGTCTGGGTTGACATCTTGTGAGCATACATCATAAGATGACTGAGCGAACAAGATTTTCCATTGTATTTCTCAAAGTCAGGCACTTTGAATTTCACTAGGATTTTAACATTGGGTACCAAGCACAATTCAACAACACTCTTCCCAAACAGATCTTTACCTCTCAGCATTTTCAAATCCTTGCGCAGCTCAAGAAATTGATCTTTCATTTCATCCATCTTCTCATAAACATCCGGACCTTCAGATGGCTCGGAATGATAGATGGTATCCTCTACACGAGGCAAAGTATGCACAACTGAAGGTGGCGTGGACATGACCGGGCTAGATGCTGACATAGAAGCAAAGGTAGGCGCAACGCCTTCTGGCACAAAATTGGGCAGCATTCCCCACGAGAATCCAGCAGGCAGGTTTGGCGTGAAGTGGGCGGTGGCAGCAGGCACAGTAGAGGTAATTACTTCAGTAGTAACAGTCCTCGCGGGAGGAGTTACAAGTGTTGGAGAAGCTTGGCTTTGAGCAGCAAGAACTGACTCCATCATGGCAGTCAGTCGGGCGATCTCGTCCTTCAGCTCTCTGCTCTCTTGCTCTAAGTGCTCCATAATTTTCTGATGATTGGCTCTGGTATTGTACCGGTGAGTCAGCTTGGCTAAAGCACAGAAGAACATCAATCAGGCACCTGGAAAAAACCTGCTTATGCAAATGATGCATGAAATGTAATGCTTGATTTTTATTCTTTTCATTTCCAAGGAACTTACTATATCATTTGCAAATATATAATATTTGAATGGTAATTACAGCAATTTGATATGACCAAAAATCTCTTTTTATTTATATAAATTGGAAGGATGACACTGAGTACAATTTTAGACACCAAAATAAAAAATACAAGATAAAAGGAGACTAGTCATCCAAAGGATCCCTAACAACAATGTCAGAAGATCTGGCTGAAGGCGCGTACTTCTTTCGAATGAGATGAATCTCGGTCTCAAAAGAAGCCTTCATTTGAGTCTTCTCGAGGACAAGCTGGTCAACAATCTTCTTCCATGAAACGGAAGGCTGAGGCGTGCTAGAAGATGAAACCTCTGGCTCTCTCTGTCTCTTCGTCACTCGGTCTTCAAGTAGCTCAATCAGTGCATCTTTGTCCTTAGACTCCAATTACAACTCTTCATGCTTCTTTCTCAAAGCACGAAAATGCTCTTCCTACATATCCTTCTATTGCTTCATCTTGGCGAGCGCGTCTTCCAACTCCTTTACATCTTGGTTAGGGAGAGTTAATGGCTCAACCATAACCATAGACATATGTCTTTCACAAGGATAAGGCATCTTCAACTCCAAAGCTCTCTTCTTCACCCAAAGAGTGTAAGCTTCCAAAGCTACACAATTGCACGGACCAAGCTCGGATCTTCCTTTCCTATGTACAATATGTCAAGCATGCACAATCTTCTGCTTCAAATGTTGGGGATCTTTACCCTCTTGATAGAAAAGACCTTCTAACACCATGTTATTAGGTTTGTCTCTCAAGGGGAACCCAAGTTGACGTCGAGCCAAAGCAGGGTTGTAGTTAATTCCTCCATGTGTACCAATGAGAGGTACATTAGAGAATTCACCACAACTATCAATAATCTCCAAACTGCTTAAAGATGGGTCATACCAAACTATATCATCATTAGTGAGAGACATAAGTCTGAGACCACCTTAGACATTGTTTGTTCTCCACAAAAGCATGCAACTGAGGGAAGTGCGAAATAAACTACTTGTACAGAAGAGGAATGCAACAGACAATCGTTCCACCACCTTTAGAATTCCTTAAATGCAAAGAGAAATACATATCACCCAACAAAGTAGGTACATGATTCCCAATCAAGAAAAGTCTAATGGTGTTAACATCAATGAAACCGTCAATGTTAGGGAACAAAACTAATCCATAGATGAGCAACACAAAGATAGCTTCAAAAGCATTCGCACTACCAGCTTGAGAAAAAGTGGTAGCTTCCTTGATGAGGAAAACAGATGGCAACCCAAACAATCCTCCTTTCTTCATCCAATGAGCCTTTATCTCATACTTCTTCAAGTGAAGAGCTTCAGCAATAATACTAGACCGGGGAATCTCCTCCAATCCACTAAAAGGCACTCTACTAGAAACAGGTATCCCCAAAAGATGAGAATACTCTTCCAAGGTAGGCACAAGCTGAAAATTTGGGAAAGTGAAACAATGGTAAAGAGGATCATAGAACTGCACCAATACACTCAAAAGTCCTTCAACTACATCAATAGACACGATGGACAGAAGCTTCCCATGATGTTCGTTGAATTCCAAGGGATCTAATACAAAAGATGCTAGCTTCCTTAACTCTTTCAAATCTGGACATCTGAAACTGTACTTCTTAGTGTTCCTTCATCCATAATCCATGGTCTGAAAAATATTTGCAAATGATACCTTAGTTCCTTGAAATTTTGTGTGATGAATGTTATGATGCGCATGAATGCATGAATGCAACAATCACAAATAAGGGATCACACACAAGGCAAAAAAAGGTCAATGGATGAATCAAGTCTTTGTCAAGATCAATCATCCATTTTGGTGGATTATGGTTTACACCTTATCAACACCCAAGTTCCACTGATATTGACAAGACTTGATTGGATCAACCAAGAATCAAGGGTTAGTTGCAAGTCACGAGCATGGAGTCTGGGTAAAAACCATCCTAAAGGAGTGAACTAAGGATAAAAACCTGTAGATCATGTTCTAAAAAGTTCCCAGAGTCTTAATTCCATCTATCGGATATTACAGGTTAAAATGACTAACTCATCGACCCATAATACTCTCAAGAGAAACTCGTCTGAGTGTAGTATCGCGTAATAATTATTATCAAGTCTACACTTGAACAGTTTCTGCACTACGCCCTAAATCGGCCAAGATGGGTTAAATGTTCTAAGGTCCTCAGCTTCTCGGACCCAATTAGAAATAGTAATGCCTAACCACAAATACTTGTGTGACATTTCCAAACCCAAATAGTAAGAAGTTTTCAAATCAAAACTAATAAAATGTCAGAGATTACAGGTAAGGGGGTTGGTTACACAGAGGGAAGGTGTTAGCACCCAAAGTGTCCTAGGTACTCCTAGGGAGCCCTTTTTGTGTGCATATGTATTTGGTACAAAGTGATGTTTACAAACAAATAGAATGGGGGATGAGAAAAGAATTCATTAATCATATTTTTGTGTTTGGCAAGACCTTCGGTCTTGTGCCTACGTACCAACATTAAAATATGCGATCAAAACCTCGTAATTTATGCTACAAATTTCAAAATGAGTGTGTTGATTTTAACAAAATTAGGTTTGAAAGGCACAAAGGCCTAAAATGATTTGAATGGGTTAGTTCTTTTTTCTTTTTTGAAAGTTTAAGTCAAGTATTGTTAAGTTTATTTACATGCTCAATTTAAGAAAAGAAGTTTGAAAATGCAATGGCATAAGGCCAAAGTTTCTACCTTTTTGCAAAAGTGGTCAAAGTTTAGAACAAAAGTAGTTCACACAAAGAAGATTTTGAAAATGGAGGGAGAGATTTTGAAATTAAAGAAATGGGGAGAAGATAGAGAGACTACCCTATGTACAAAAATTACAAGTTTAGAGTTGAAAAGATCTGACCAAATGGGTAGCAATCCAATAGACAAGTATGTCAATAGAAACCCAGAATTCCCTTGGACTTTTAGAATCAAGCAACACACAAATGCAAAATTATATTATTGAAGATAAAGGCATCAAATAAAGATGGCCTCATCCAAGCTTATCCATTCCATGATCTTCTTCAAAATGACCCATGTAATAGATGAATTCAACAAGTCACAGGTTCAACATAACAACTCCACAATGATCATGTTGCAGATGGATCTTAGAGAGATCTTCAAGGATGTATCAGATGAATTTCAAATTGCAAGCACTTGGTTCTTCAACAAGTTGGCGTTGGCCAAGTCCATTAGCTTAGGGAAAGTTCCTAGATTCTAAGAACTTTGCTCAAGATCAAACCAACAGTCCACTCAAAAAGTGTTTTTAGGGTTTTTATGATTATTATGTACATTAATGGTCAAAGACCACACAAACAAACAAAGTAACACAAACAAAATATATAACACAATATGGTTCAAATGGACAAAGTGAAAATTACATTAATATAAACAATTAGAATGATATGTATAATGGCAAATGATATAAAGTGCTAAAAGTAAATTGCATTAAAGTAAAAGCTTGAAATTAAAAGTCAATAGTTAGTAGGTTAGAGGTTAGTTTTATTTTGCTTTTGCTTTCAAGACATTCTTTGGAGAACACTCAACCCACTTACCACAAGCATGAATCCTTGAACCAAAACATCTTCCAAAGGAAGGAAAGAAAGCCAAGTTTCCACACAATACCATGAAAAAGGGGAGACTTACAATCTCACTAACTAGAATGCTTATTCCTTTTATGTCACAAATTTAGCGCTATGTTAAGCAGTCGTAATTGGACTTATGTAGAAGTCACAACTATTTGAGGTCGGGCAATAGAATTTTGGTATTAATGCATGTTAGACACATAGTATAATGGACTAAGCTCATGAAACATACCACACACAAAAAGAATATGCAAAAGGTGTGGCCTAATCTCATCCATACTCATGTCAATTTTTCAATCAACTAGCATTAGGACTTTGAGATGTCATAGGCCAAATGGAAATGAATGAAGAAGAGGAATGAGATGAAGTGGGAAGGGGATGAATGAGATCACAAATTGGTCAAAGGAGGACTTTTACCAAATTAATATCATTCATTCATTTTGGGAGATGGAATATACATTCCATCAATCCCCTAAATCCAATGATATTAACTTAACAAAGTCAAGTCAACCTTGACCAAGGCCCAACAACAAACAAACAAACTCATATAAGTCAATACAAATGGTCAACAAAATTTAATTGACACTTATTCAATTAAAAATAATAAAATAATGCATTTAATTAAAATATGTTTTATCCAATTCCTAAAATCTCATCAAAACACCATAGAAATGGCCATGAGATTTATCATAGGTCAAACAAGGTCAAAGGACCTTAGAGAAAAAAATTCATAATTTTTGGACATTTAATAATATTTTTAAACAATTAAAAACAAATGCAAAATCAACTAATTCATGAAAAATATTAATAATGATCCAAAAAATAATTTTAGTTCGGAATATGAACGAGAAAAATGTTTAGAAATTTTTGGTGAAAGTCCCATATTTTTTGGATCAATATTAAATTTAATATGAATTATTTAAGAAAATGCAATTAAAATAAAATTTCAGAAATTCTAAATTACGTGGACCATCAGATCTCCCTCATTAATTGAGGTGGCAGATCTGATGATCCAAAGCGCGCGTTCCACATGTACCTTAGTCAACTGCGTTGTACACATGGTATTTAAAACAAACACTCAAGATTAAAACATGATACATGGATCTTATGGTTCATAGCCTTGCCAAGTCATCGTCGGAGCCAGAGCTCCGATCATCTTCTTCAGTGGACCTCACCGGACTAGTCAAGATGAACCATCACCAAAAAGGAAAACAAGGACATGATCTTGAAGAAAAAATGGCACTGAGCTCGAATCTGACTGCCATTCACTCCAATTCCAAATATATTGAGAGATATGTGGAATTGAAATTTGAGGTACATGAACTGAGTTGCTTCGATTTAGCCTCAAAGCAACTCAATCTTCTTGCCTACATTGGTAGGACTTCAGACAACCAAAGAATCAATGGAATTGAGCAATAATTTAAGAGAATCAAAGAGTTTAAAATTTATGCAAATTACCTTCAATGGAGGTCTGAACACGATGGATCTAGATCTGGCTTGTGCTTAGATTCACTTCAATTGCTTGCAGGAAGAGAAATGAATGGTTTAGAAGCAATGGATTCCTGGAGAATTGAATTCCAAAACAGTGGAGATTCAAGCTGAAATTCAAATGAATTTATCAGGTTTATCCTTTGAGAGTGAAGGGTTTTCAATGGGGGATCAAAGCTGGCACAATGGTGTTCTCAACTCTGAGCAATTGAAGCTCTATTTATAGCTGAATCATGTGATATTTGCACACTCACTTTTACTTTCCAAAATTGGCAAATGATGATGCAATGATGCATGGGCGTGCATAGGCCCATGAAATGATAGTTGAAGGTCCAAAATTGCATATCAGATGGTTTGAAGTTAGCTTAGATTGCAAGGCAAATGTACATTGATGCTTGAAGATTGATCCATGCCAAATGATATCAGCATGTTTAAGCCATGCGCAGCCTATGCATTTCTCATCCAAAATTAATAAATTTGAGCTCTTTGGAAAGGTGAGATCAAGAGGAACATCTTTGATGTTCAACACTTTTTCATTTGGATCTTGGAAATTGGAGAAATTTGAGGTGGAAGTTTGGTAAAGTTTGACATATCAAAACATTTCTAAGTGTTAAGCCATATGTCTCAATATTCCACCTTACTTAACTTTTTATAGGAGCTTCAAATGAGAAAAATGTCTTCATAAAAGTTGTATCTCTCTCAAAGACCTTCAAAATAGTCACCAATTTCATGTCATTTGGATTTGAAATGATAGAGTTATGCATTTTTTAAGTTTGGAAAAATCACTTGACAAATGGTATAGGTCAAAAATGACCTATAATGTAGCCTCATATCACATGCTTAAAAAAGTTGAATTAGCTCTCACTCCAAACATAAAAGTTGAAGTAGACACATTTAATTTGATTGTGAAACTTGGAAATATTTCATATCATAAAAATTGAGCAATTTATGGCCTTGGGAAGTTGACTTTCAAATTAGGGTTTACAAAAAATGACCTATAATGTTTCCACATAGAAAATGATTTTCCAAGCAAAACTAGCTCTAGGTCTCAACATGAAAGTTGTTTGTAATGTAATTTAGAATAAGTTTTCTCTTGGAATCCTTTTCATATGGTGAAAATTGTAGCATATAGGGTCTAGGGAGACCCAGTTTTGATCAGATGAATTCATCTGGCCAACCACCATCAACCAACTTGCTAACTTCCAATTCTCTTGACTTTATTGGCTCATGGTAGATCATATATGCATAAGATGATGAATCTTTAAGTGTCCCTTGATAAATTTGATCAATTGGTGAGATAGCTTGTTGGAGAAGTTACTCAAGATACCCAGTCAAACTAGGGTTTCCAAGGCAAATCACCCTCAAACTTTTGAAGAAAACTTGATCAATATAACATGTAGAGATCATTGAGACTCACATATGATGTTCATAACTATTCTTGAATCAATTCTTGGTTGTGCTTTTTGTTCATGAGGGTCTCAAACCCTAGATGTGATCTTGATGAATCAATGAGATCATGCCCTACCTACAAAAGAGTTAGACAAATGCAAAGACATATTTTGGGTATTTTGGTTAGTGAAATGATAAAATACAAGTATGATATAATCACAAAGTTCTTGGTGATCTCTCCCAAAAAAACTCAATGAAAGAGGGGTAAAGAGGATGCCAAGACATGATCCAAATGCTAATGCTTAAGATGAAATTGCATGAGGAATCTTAGGGTCAAAATTGGGGTCTTACAGGTGTCTTCTACACAGGGTAGAGTATGCATAACTGGTGGCGGCATAGACATGATCGGGCTAGATGCCAGCATGGAAGCAAAAGTATGCGGAAAGCATTCAGGCACAAAATTTGGAGGCATTCCCCACGGGAATCCGGCAGGCATGTTGGGTGCAAAGTGAGCAGCGGTTGCAGGAACGGTAGAAGTAGCCACCTCTGAAATGTCAGTCCTCTGAGGAGGAGGAGTTGCAGGAATTGGAGAAGACTGACTCTGAGCAGCTAGGACTGACTCCATCATGGCAGTCAGACGGGCAATCTCATCCTTCAGGTCTCTATTCTCTCGTTCAAGATGCTACATAATCCTTGAGTGATTGGCACGAGTATTATATCGATGAGTCAGCTTGGCTGAAGCACATAAAAAACACCAATGAGACATCTGGCAAAAGAGAAACCTGCTTATACGAATGATGCATGAAATGCAATGCTTGATTGTTATTTTTACTTTCAAGGAACTTACTATATTATTTGCAAATACATGTATATTTAACAATAATTGTAACAATTTGATATGACCATAAAAAAGACTCTTATATATAATTGGAAGGATTACACTTAGTACAATTTCAGAAACCAAATGAAAAATACAAGAGAAAAGGAGACTAGTCATCCTAAGGATCCCTAACAACAACGTCAGAAGATCTGGCTGTAGGCGCGTACTTCCTTCGAATGCATCGGATCTCGGTCTCAAAAGAAGCCTTCATCTGAGTCTTCTCGAGGACAAGCTGATCAACAATCTTCTTCCAAGCAACGAAAGGCTAAGGCATACTAGAGGAAGATGAAACCTCCGGCTCTCTTTGTTTCTTCGTCACTCGATCTTCAAATAGCTCAATAAGTGCATATTTGTCCTTAGACTCAAGCTGCAACTCCTCATGCTTTCGGCTTAAAGCATGGAAACGCTCTTCCCACATATCCTTCTCTCGCTTCATCTTGGAGAGAGCGTCTTCCAACTCCTCTACATCTTGGTTAGGAAGAGTTAATGGCTCAACCACAACCATAGACATAGGTCTTTCACAAGCATACGACTTCTTCAACTCCATAGCTCTCTTCTTCACCCAAATAAGGTAAGCTTCTAAAGCTACACATTTGCATGGACCAAGCTCGAATCTTCCTTTCCTATGCACATTATGCCAAGTATGCATCATCTTCTGCTTCAAATGTTAGGAATCTTTACCCTCTTGATATAAAATACCTTCTAACAAAGTGTTATTAGGTTTGTCTCTCAAGGGGAACCCAAGTTGACGACGAGCCAAAACAGGGTTGTAGTTAATTCCTCCTTGTGTACCAATGAGAGGTACATTAGAGAATTCACCACAACAATCAATAATCTCCACGCTACTCAATGAAGAATCATATCAAACTGTATCATCATTAGTGAGAGACATAAGTCTCTGAGACCACCTTAGACATTGTTTGTTCTCCATAAAAGTAGGCGTCTGAGGCAAATAGTGGCGGAACTGAGGGGGGACGTGGGAAGGCCATGACCACCCCTCAACTTTTTTTTTAATTCATATATATTAAATTACTAAAACATCCTTCTTTTAAATTAAAATTAATTTTTATTTTTTCTTTTTCATTCAAAGTTAGGTTAAAATACAGATAAGATAAAAAGCTCCTACCTTTCCTTTCTTTCTCATATGGGTTTGCTACCAGCACGGCGACACCGGAATTGGAACAATTTAAAGTGATCGGCATCTAACAGGTAAAAAACTTTACTCATTCTTCTTTTATAAAAAGTAACAAATTAAAGTGATTGCTTGATTTGTGTTTTTGAGATTTTTAGGGTTCTTCTTTCTTGATGTGTTAAAATAATCTATATGAGGTTTATTAAGTCAATTCATAACACTGTAATTTACAAATATAGTTATACACTGTAATAAGGTTTATTTAATCATTGTTGCTGCTAATTTATAATAGTGAAGTTACCAGTATTTGAAAACGGATCAAAGTTGATTAATTAAGTTTATTAATTTTTTTCTCTTTTAATTTTTATGTTCTCTAAATTGATTTTTGGATCTGATATGATATTATAGGAAGAGTAAAGATGAATAATAGGAAAACTAATTCTTTTTTCAAAGGAAAGCATGTGAAATTGAAAGAGAAGAGAGAAATGAAGAAATTATAATCCCGACATCCGAATCTGAAATAGTTCTTGAGAATCCAACAATTGAAGAGCATCATGGTTTTGAAAATTCTTTGGAACGCGGTCCTGGAAAGCGTCCTCCGATTTGGTAATATCCACCAAATCAAGTGGATGCAATACGAAGAGCTTATCTAAAATGGGGTCCATATCAATTTCATTTAGAAAACTATCCTTTGCCCGGTAACAAGGATCATCCGAGAAGGTTTCAACATACTTGGTTTAGCATATTTCCATCATGGTTAGAATATTCACCATCTGAAGATGCCGCATATTGCTTACCATGTTACCTTTTTAGCAAAAAACTAAGTGGACGTCCCGGATCACTTGTCTTTATTTCTATGGGTCTTAGAAATTGGAAGAAAGTTAGGAATGGAAAACATTGTTCCTTTCTTAAACACATAGGGAAGGGTCCTTGCTCACCACACAACAATGCAATGAAAGCTTGTCAAGACTTGTTGAATCAAGATGGTCATATTAGAAATGTTATTCAAGTGCAAAGTTCAAGTCAAAGAATGAATAGTCGGTTACGACTCAAGACTTCAATTGACATTGTTAGTTGGTTAACACTACAAGCTTGTGCTTTTAGGGGTCACGATGAAAGTAGAAAATCAAGAAATCAAGGTAACTTTCTTAAGTTATTGAAACTTTTAGCATCCTACAATGATGAAGTTGCAAAAATTGTGTTGGAAAATGCTCCACAAAATTGCAAGTATACTTCACATCAAATTCAAAAAGAGCTCTTGCAAATTCTTTCTAGTAGGGTGAAAAAGAGTATTCGTAAGGAAATTGTTGATTCCAAATTTTGTATCGTTGTTGATGAAGCTCGTGATGAGTCAAAAAAGGAACAAATGGCTCTTGTATTAAGATTTGTTGATAAAGTTGGTTTAATACAAGAGAGATTTTTTGATGTGGCACATGTTAAAGACACCACATCTTTAACTCTTAAGAAAGAAATATGTGATATACTTTCTCGACATAACCTTGATGTTTCTAAAATTCGTGGCCAAGGGTATGATGGTGCTAGCAATATGAAAGGAGAATGGAATGGTTTACAAGCCCTCTTTATGAAGGATTGTCCTTATGCATATTATGATCATTGTTTTGCTCATCGATTGCAACTTGCATTAGTTACATCATCAAGAGAAGTCAAACCTGTTCATAAATTTTTTGAGAAGCTGATCTTTGTTGTGAATGTTGTTTGTTCTTCTACAAAGCGTCATGATGAGTTACAAGCTGCCCAATTAGAAGAAATTGCTTATTTGTTAGAGATTGATGAGATTGTAACTGGTAAAGGTGCAAATCAAGTTGGTACATTGAAACGAGCTGGAGATACTCGTTGGGGATCACATTACGATTCAATTTCTAGCTTGATAAACATGTATGAAGCAACTTGTTTAGTTTTAAAAAAAATTGCAAAAGATAGAGGGAGTTATGCTACACGTGGGGATGTAGATAGTTGTTACAATTACTTGAAGGCATTTGATTTTATATTTATTTTGCACTTGATGAAAGAAATCATGGGAATAACAGATATGCTTTGTTAAGCCTTACAAAAAAAATCAAGATGTAGTTAATGCTATGAACTTGGTTCGTTCAACAAAACATCTTATTCAAGGTTTGAGAGAAAATGGTTGGGATATATTGTTTACTAAAGTGGTATCTTTTTGTGAAAAGCATGGTATTGAGATTCCTGATCTTAATGATGTTCATTCAACAACAAGATTTAGACGCTCCCGTCTTGAAGAGAATCAAGTTACAATTCAACATTACTTTAAAGTTGAAATCTTTCTCACTACCATTGACAAACAGTTACAAGAGTTGAATAGTAGATTCAGTGAGCAGGCAATGGATTTGTTAACTCTTTCTTGTTCTTTATCTCCTAAGGATGGATATAAAGCTTTTAGCATTGATACTATTTGTTCTTTAGTTGAAAAATATTATCCTATGGATTTTAGTGATCAAGAGAAGAATAATTTGCAATTTCAACTCCAACATTTTCTATTTGTTGCTCGTCAAGCATCAAACTTGAATAATTTATCAACTATTCAAGAACTATGTTCATGTTCGGTTGCATCTGGACAGGCTGAAACTTACTTCTTGATTGATAGACTACTTCCTCTTATCATGACTCTTCCCGTTTCTACGACCACAACTGAGAGGTCTTTTTCAGCAATGAAAATTATTAAGACTAAGTTGAGAAACAAGATGGATGATGGGTTTCTTGGAGATAGCATGACAGTATATATTGAAAGGGAGATTAGTGCAAGCATTAGTTTGGAGTCAATTATTGACGATTTCAAGTCACTCGGAACGCGTAAAGCATTACTTTAAGGTAGTTTTAAGTCATGTAATTTAAATTTTTAGTAATTAACTTTGTATTTATTTTAACTTTAATGTTTTATTTAAAATACTATTTACATTTTATTTATAATCTTTATTTTACGTTAGCGGCCATCCCAAAGTTTTTTATCTGGCTCCGCCACTAGAGGCAAGTGCGAAATAAACCACTTGTACAGAAGAGGAACACAACAGACGATAGTTCCACCACCCTTAGAATTCCTTAGATGCAAAGAGAAGTACATATCACCTAACAGAGTAGGCACATGATTCCTAATCAAGAAAATTCTAATGGCGTTAACATCAACAAAACCGTCAATGTTAGGGAACAAATCCAAACCATAGATGAGTAGCACAAAGATAGCTTCGAAAGCATCCACACTACCGGCTTTAGCAAAAGCATTAGCTTCCTTGATGAGGAACTCTGAAGTTAACCCAAATAATCCTCCTTTCTTCACCCAATGAGCCTCTATCTTAGACTTCTTCAAGTGAAGAGCTTCAACAATGATATGAGATATGGGAATCTCTTCCAATCCACTTAAAGGGACTTTGTTAGAAACATGTATTCCCAAGAGATGGGCATACTCCTCCAACGTAGGTACATGTTGATAATCCAGAAAAGTGAAGCAACGGTGGAGAGGGTCATAAAACTGAACCAACACACTTAGAAGTCCTTCAACCACATCAGCAGACAAGATAGACAAAAGCTTCCCATGGTGTTGTTTCAAGTCCAAGGGATTTAATACAAAATATGCTAGCTTCCTTAACTCTTTTAAATCGGGACATCTGAAACTGTACTTCTTAGTGTTCCTTCGTCCACAATCCATGGTTTGAAAATATTTGTAAATAACACCTCAGTTCCTTGAAATTTTTGTGTGATGAATGTTATGATGTGCATGAATTCATGAATGCAACAATCACAATTAAGGGATCACACACAAGGCAATCAAACAAAGGTCAATGGATGAATCAAGCCATTGTCAAGATCAATCATCCATTTTGGTGGATTGCGGTTTACACCTTATCAACATCCAAGTTCCATTGATATTGACAAGACTTGATTGGATCAACCAAGAGTCAAAGGTTTGTTGTGAGTCACGAGCATGGAGCCTGGGTGATAAGCATCCCAAGGGAGTGAACTAAGGATAAAAACCTGTAGATCATGTTCTAAAAAGTTCCCAAAGCCTTAATTCCATCTATCGGATATTACAGGTTAGGATGACTGACTTATCAACCCATACTATTCTCAAGAGAAACTCGTCTGAGTGTAGCATCGCGTAACAACTATTATCAAGTTTACACTTGAACAGTCTCCGCACTACATCTTAAATAGGCCAAGATGGGTTAAATGTTCTATAGTCCTCAACTTCTAGGACCCCAAATCAGAGATAGTAATGCCTAAACACAAATAACCTGTGTGACATTCCCAACTCCAAAAGGGTCTCCACTAAGTAGATGGGTCTCAAGCCAACTTGTTAAGGACTACTTCATACAAGTCGAACATGACTATACCATCCTCCTATCTTAATTGCACTCAACTCCGGGTTAGAACTTATCTCACCACTCAAAGATCACCAAGCACAACAAGCAGATTATATCACACAAACAAATATACATTCATCAAATATACTAATATATACACACACAAAAGTAGGCTAAACCCATTGGAGACTACTCCCCAGCAGAGTCACCACTTAGAATTGCTGTGAAAAAATGTAGAGAGAAAAATGTCTTCAAAGTTGGCTTCATAGAGAAAAATTAAGCGTGCCCGTAGGTTTCCAACTTCCATCCTTTTATATCCCCCATTAGGTCTTGGCAGTTGAGAGAAACAAGAATGACTTGATTGAGTGAGGAATCCACGGGAAAGTGGCCGAGGAACGAGAATTAAGGGCCTGTTGGATCACTTTTGTTGACAATTTCAAAGCGCTGATTTTGGCCGCGTGACGTTCGTGATGGGCCTGTGACGGTCGTGACAGGATGGGCGTGACGGTCGTGACAGGCTATGTGACGGTCGTGACAGGCTTTGTGACGGTCGTCACATGCACAAAGTTTGTATTATCTGTTTTTCTGCTGTTTTCTCTTCTGTTTCTTCTTCTTTTCCTTCATTTTCTATACTTTGCTCATTTAAGCATGGGGATTGAAATACCTGCAAAAATAACTCGAACACTTGCGGAATAATCGGAATATAAATGAAAGTGGTACGATTTTTTAGTGTAAATCAAGGCAAATATACGATGTATTTTCGCGTTATCAGGAAACGACGCAAGGATAGTGCTAAAAGGACCATACAATATGTTGACAAATGAGTTGTTGAATTTTGAGATGAAAACTAGAAACAATCAAACCCAATATGAAGCTCTCATCATCGACATGACCCTCACCGTAGAAGTATCCACATCGAATTTGAAAAACAAGAGTGACTCCTAAGTGGTGGAAAAACATGTCACCATAGAATATCAAATGAAGGATCCCCAAGTCATCAAGTATCTTAAAAAGGCACATGATTTGTCTAAATGTTTCAAAACTTTCGAGATATTGCATGTGCCTTGGGAGAAAAATTTCATGGCATACCTTTTGTCTAAGATTTCCAACTCAAATAAAATGGGGTACATTCGCACAATAGTTCATGTGACACTTTCTATCCCTAGAATTGAGGCGGGCAAGACCAATACTCTCAAAATAGTCCAGTCATCCAATTGGATGACTCCCATAATACACTATCTGCAATTAGTCGAAATACCATAAGATGAGTTAGAGGCAAATAAAATTTGAAAGTGTGCAACAAAATACGTTAAGATGTTAGGAAGGCTATAAAAATGGGAAAATTCTATCATATTTTAAAGTGCTTGTGGGAACACGAAATTGCTTTAGTCCTCACGTGAGTGCATCAAGAGGCTTGTGGAATTTAGATTGGTGGACGAGCCTTGGCCCACAAGTTATTGATGGCAGGCTATTATTACCCTATGTTAATGAAGGATAATATTCTATTTGTCAAGAAATGCGACAAATTCCAAAGACACGCCAATCTCCATCATGCACCAGTTGAACTCATATACTCTATCATAACGCCCTAACCATTTTACTAGTGGGGCATGGATATTCTAGGTCATTTTCCAATGGCTCTCGGTCAACTAAAGTTCATGATTTTTTTAGTATGTCATTTCAAGAAATGGATAAGGTAAAAGTTGTATCCAACATCACAAAAATAAGGGATCTTAGTTTTTATTGGCAAAGAATTATGTACATGTTTAGGTTACTAAGGGTCATCTTTTCAGACAACGAAACTCAGCTGACTAACACTATTGTTGTTGATTTCTGTCATGACATGGGAGTGCCAACAAAGTTTATTTTTGATGTCCAACCACAAGGAATGGGCAAGCATAATTAGCAAACTAAGAATACTAAAGGGATCAAGAAGAAGTTGGATGATGCAAAAGGACTGTATGCAAAGAAGTTGTACAAAGTATTATGGTCATATCACATCACTCCTCATTCAATTACCAAGGAGACTCCTTTAACTTTGGTGTACAGGGAAGACACAATGTTTCCTACCAAAATTGACATGCCTTCATAGATACGCTCTTAATTCAATGTAGAGGAGAATGAGGCATGGTTAATATGTGTCGCCAATCTAGTCGACAAAACAAGAGATGTTATCCATGTTAGGGAATTCATTGCCAAGTAAAAGGATGCCAAAAGATATAAATCCAAAGTTTTTCAAAGGTAATTGGAGGAGGGTGACTTGGGGTTGGGACAAGTCGTCCTGCCTGCGCATCAGGGTAAGCTAGAATCCAACTAGGAGGGACCATATCACATATATCAGAAGCTACCTCATGGAGCCTACAAGCTCGAGGAGTTAGATGGTCGACTCATTCCCAAAACATAGAACTCTATTAATCTAAGATAATATTATAGTTTATTGTCAGAAAGGAGAATCGCCTATAAATTCATGAATCTCTTTGAATTTTTTTAATCATTTGCAATAGGTTATTTGGGCTTCATTGGAAATATTAATGTTTGACTTCCACAGGAAGATCCTTATTGCATTTGAAAGGGAAATATAAATGTTGGACTTTCACAAGAAGGTCCTTGTCAACTTAAAAAGGGAAATATAAATATTTGACTTCCACATAAATATACTTGCCACCTTAAAAAAGGCAATATAAATGTTGGATTTCCACACGAAGATCATTGTCGCCTTAAAACAGGGAAATATGATGTTAAACTTCCACAAGAAGATCCTTGTTATCTTACAAACGGCCAAAACCAAGAGGTAGAACACACAAAACAAAATAACCCTAGGCCTTTGATGGTCCAGAGAAATCAGAATGCTGACCAAGTGCTTAGGCATGTCCAGCAAAAAAACATTTGGGGGACATAATAACAATCAAACATGGTCAAACAAATTTTAGTCCAGAACAACCTTAATGTGGGACTCCACATACCCAATTTTATGCCCCTTTTATCAAAATATGTTCGAAAAATGGATTTACCCAAGGGATGGAAAATCCCATAATTTACCAAATTCGCTGGAGACTTTAATGAGTCAACAGTTGAACATGTCCTCGATACCAAACTGAGGCTGGAAACATTGCTAACAATGAGAGTTTAAAGATGAAATATTTCTCTAACTCTCTAACTAAGAATGCTTTCACTTGGTTCATAACTCTTCCTCCGCAATTCGTCCAATCATGATTCAGTTGGAGAGACTTTTCCACGAACAATTTTACATGGGACTGCCGAGAATCATTTTGAAGGAGTTGGCTAGTGTTAGGCGAAAAGTCCCTGAGTCGATAGATGACTATTTGAATAGATTTAGACTTCTTAAGGAAAGGTGCTTCACCCAGGTGACTGAACATGAGTATGTCAAAATGGTTGTTGGTGGCCTAGACTATTCAATTAGGAAGAAATTAGATACTCAATATCTTAGAGACATGGCACAATTGGCATATAGGGTTCGCTAGGTCGAACGCTTGAAAGCTGAAAAAAGCTAGAACAAATAAATACCATAAAAAGAAAAAAAGTCACTTATATAGAAACATATGATTATGTCTCTGATGTAGACAATGATTATTCTGAAGAGGGAGAGGTCAATTTGGCTAAACTTAAGCCATGACCCTCTTATGTGTGTAAATTCCTGAAACCATCGAATGGAAAAAAATCCGTCGAGACCAGAACAAATGAGAAGTTCACCATTAGAACTTATACATTTTATATTACAAAATCTGATGAAATATTTGACTTATTGGTTACAGATGGACAAACTATAGTGCCTCATCGCCTAGAAACTCCTCCTTTAGAATAAAGAAAGAAGAGAGGTTTTTGTAAGTACCATAATTTTCTAGGTCATAAAACTTCTCAATGTGTGCTTTTCAGGAATTTGGTTCAAAGAGATCTGAAATATGAAAGGTCACAATTTAGCAAAAAGCCAAAGTCGTTAATGAAGACGGACTCAGATCCCATGCAGATAGAATATGCTCACTATGCAGAGCATGTGGAGATTCTGATGGTTGAAGTTGATGAGGGCTCCAACATGGAAGTTGACAAGGGTGAACAGATTTCCGCTGTCGTCGATTCTGACACACAAGCAGTGTACCCCCGGTCTGAGAAGGGTTGATTGATTTCCTTGAGCGTTGTAAGCTCAACGATTCCAAGATAATGCTTTGTCCACACTACAGTGTCGTGTTTGATGAAGAAGAGACAAAGAATCTAGAGGGCACAAGGAGATCCCACCCCAGAAGAGGACGGGGTGGAAGTCAAGCTGTTAGGTTTTCCCCAAACAATGAGGGTATACCTCGTAGAAACGAAGAATATAGGAGGCAATTTCAACAGCCTCAACATAGGACTTTCTGACCACTAGCAACTGTACCTAAGGAGAAATGGGTGAATGCTTTAAATCAAAAAGGGGAAAATTACCCCAAATGGAAAGAGGTCGACCCCAAGGTGGGGATGCCGAATCACAACGGGCATAAGGTGTCGAAGGGGAAATCTCATGTCCCTCCATCCTACAAGGGCAACAATCCCATGAAGTGCACCCATTAGAGGCGTCATCAATGAAAAAAGAAGGTTGAAAGGGAAGCCTTCGCGATAAAACGTGATGCCCAAGAGGAAAAGCCCAATACAGTTGCGTTGAAGGCTCAAAGGAAGCCTTACTCGAAGAAATTCAACGAGGAAAATCCCAAGAGGACATCTTTGAAGGAAGCCTGCATAAGCAAATGGGCACCAAGAGTGATGCAGAAGATGCCCGAATACTCTCCACAGTATGAGGTCGAAGCTCCAAAATACACTCCCCAGGATAAAGAGGAAGAGCCCCACTATACTCCTCAGCTGGAGGATAAAGAGCTGAAGTACACACTCCAATCAGATGATGAAATGGTCCAAGACAACTTTGACGAAGGGTCTGAGGATGACTTACAGATTAATGGTGCCATAGACTCAATGCTTCCAGTTGAATATGACAGGGTGTCTAAAGTGTATGAGGCTGAAGAGGACTTTGTACCGGACCAGGCTGATAAACCAAAAGCCTTTTTGTTACTACGTCATGAATAATGGTGTGGTCAAAGAACAACAAGTTGTATTTGAAAGGCCTGATCCAGGAATGACGTATCACCCGAAGCCGTTATTTATCAAGGCAAAGGTAGACTAGATTCGTGTCAACAAAGTGTTCGTAGATGGAGGTGTGGTAGTTAATTTAATGTCGCATTTACTGTTCAAGAAAATGGGGAAGACCTATGAAGATCTTAGGCCCCATAATATGGTGTTGTCCAATTATGAGGGCAAGACCAACAACATACTAGGTGTAATCCAGGTAGATCTATCAGTTGGCTCAACTTTTAGGCCAACGTCATTCATGGTAATCAAGTCCAATGCTAATTATAACTTAATGCTTGGACGCGAGTAGATACATGGAATCGGTGTGTTGCCTTCAACGCTGCACCAAAGAGTAGCCATCTGGAAGGAATATGGTATCGTCGAGAACATAGAAGCCGACCAGAGTTACTACAAATATGAAGTGGGCAAGGTCGGAAGAAAAGACTTCGATAGGAACTTGGCGAAGATACTGCCATGTTATGCTACAGAGGAGGTATATGCTTCCGAGAGAGACTCCACTTACTCATTGATCTTACATAGAAACTATGGGTTTATTTGGGACAAGGAGTAGGTAGGGAATGTGCCTATCGAAGAAGGGAGTCTACCCCCTACGTGGTGGACAATGGTCGATGAGAATGATTGTTGTGTCAAGATCATTGGCTCGGATTTTGACTTATATGGTCGAAAATAGAATAAACTTGGCCTCAGAGGCTAAGGATGTCGTAATTTGGATTTCAAAGCCAACGCCGAAAGCTCCGAGGAACTTGGAGGTGGCCTTATGGGCCAGACAACAGCTTCAGAAAGCCGAAGGCTCGATTGCATTTATGGCAACGAGCCTTTGGGGTTTGAAAAAGACCCACTCGAAATTAACAAGATAATGTAGGCTTAAGACCCCCTAGAAGAGATAGACTTGGGCGAAGTAGCAACAAAGCGCCCAACGTGCATCAATGCCAGATTAAACCAGACATGAAAAAGAAAGTAGTCGAGCTTCTCATAGAATGCCAAGACTAAGTCGAGACATGGTGGAATTAAAGCTGTCAATTCGACCTGGCAAGAAGCCGGTGAAACAGCTGCCAATGAGGTACTAGAGATAATGTCCAAGATCAAGGAAGAGATCGAAAGGATGCTCAGAAGTAAATTCATAAGAATGGCCAGGTACATCGAATGGTTAGTTAATATTGTTCCAGTTATAAAGAAAAATGATACTCTTAGAGTTTGCACAGACTTTAGGGATCTAAATAATGCAACACTTAAAGACGAATACCTTATGATTGTGGCAGAAATGCTAGTCGATTCAGTCGCATGTCATGAGTATTTAAGTATGTTAGATGGGTACTCCAGTTACAATCAAATCTTTATAGTCGAGGAGGACGTACCTAAGACGGCGTTTCGATGCCCAGGTGCGTTAGACACTTATGAATGGATAGTGATGCCCTTTGGTCTAAAAAATGTTGGGGCAACTTATCAAAGAGCTATGAATTATATGTTTCATGACTTCATCAAGACTTTTATGCAAGTCTATATCAATGACATAGTCATAAAATCCTCATCAGAAAATGATCATTTGGGCCATCTTTGACAGTATTTTCAGAGGATGAGGAAATATGGATTGAAAATGAATTCATTAAAATGTATTTTCTGTGTTGGTGCAGGAGATTTCTTGGGATTCGTGGTGCACAAGAAAAGCATAGAGATCAATCAGAATAAGACAAAAGTCATTGTCGATCTCAAGCCTCATTCGACAAAAAAGCAACTCCAATATTTATTTGGAAAATACACTCCCATAAGAAAAATCTCATATACAAAGTTTCTCACCCATATGTGAATTAGTTCTCAACCATACAATAGACCTTAAAACCTATGGAAATCCTTAATCTATTGTCATGTATTATATTTTTAGGAAGTACACACTTCTTTGAGATCTTCAAGTTTTCTTTTAGTAACCGTCTTCCAAAATTCTACCAAAAATCACTTGAACAAAATCCTTGAAGGAAGATAAATACAAGAAGCCCTATAGCCTTTAGAAAATAAACTTATTTTTTTATTCTTGGAAGCTCACTACCATAAATCCAAAAACGCAATATCAAAAAAGAGAATCTTAAGACGCAACTTGCACACCTAAAGCCCCGACAAATTGCACGTGTTACCACTTACAACAAGTTAAATTGATACACAATAAATATACTTTTAAAATTTCAACTTGTAGCACAAAAGTTAACGAAAAATATAGTAAATGGTTACTGTACAAATTAATTTATTTAATTTTATACTTTTCTCGTGTTGCATCAATTTTAATTTTTATCCACTGTAATGAACATAAGGCCTAGAAAACAGAAAGTGGATATTAGAAAAAAAACAAAACATATCTCTAAAGTCAACAATAGGTTTCGCCATTAAATACAATCATATGGTATTTCTAAAATCAACCATGGCCATCTCTTCATTTTCAATATTCACATTTTCATTCTTTGCAATCCTCTTATTGTTAAACTCAACAACACCTCAAACACAATCTCCAACAAAACCATGCAATGATGATCCTTACAAACAACTCAACCTTATCCTTTATCCAAACGGCACAATCACCCGACCAAACAAACCAAACACCCCTCCCTCATTAGATCCTACCCTCCCCATTCTCTCCAAAGATCTCATCATCAACAAATCAAAATCCACGTGGGCTCGGATCTACCTACCTAGCAAAGCACTGGATCACACCTCCAACAAATTTCCACTTATAATTTTTTTCCATGGTGGTGGATTCATTTTTCTCAGTGCAGCTTCAACAATTTTCCATGATTTTTGCTTCAACATGGCAAAGAACCTCGTAGCGGTTGTTGTGTCGGTAGAGTATCGTCTTGCACCGGAACATAGACTGCCTGCTGCATACGAAGATGCGGTGGAGGCGCTGCACTGGATCAAAACTAACCAATCAGATGATTGGTTAAAAAACCATGTTGACTATTCTAATGTTTTTCTTATGGGTAGTAGTGCAGGAGGAAATATAGCATACAACGCGGGTCTACGTGTAGCAATGGTAGAAGATGAACTTTCTAAGATGATCAAAGGGCTTATATTGGTTCAACCATTTTTCAGTGGGACCCACCGGACACGTTCGGAGATTAAGCTTGCTAATGATTCTCATTTGTTATTGTGTAACAATGACATGTTATGGGAATTGTCTTTACCGGTTGGAGTTGATCGTGATCATGGATATTGTAATCCAATGATCATAGATAATGTTGTGAGATTGAAAAAGATTAGAGAGTTTGAGTGGTGGGTGTTGGTGACCGATTGTGACGGTGACCCGCTTGTGGACCGTTCGATTGGGTTAGTGAGATTGATGGAGGAAAATGGAGTGAATGTTGTGGGACATTTTACAAAAGGAGGTTATCATGGTGTTCAAGATAGGGAGCCTTTGAAAGCAAATGAACTTTTTGTGGTGATTAAAAAATTTATTTCATCTTTGCCTGATCACGCTATGGAATGATGTCATTAATTGTGTTATTAGGTGCTTTTAATGTTTAAAAATGAAATTAATATCAATATAACCTAGATTTTTGAATTATCATTTAAAGTAATTATATTAGGGTTTTCGCATTGAAAAATTAATGTAATTTAAGTTAGCGCAATAGATTGCAGCAGATCTTGTCGCGACGCGAAAAATATAGAGTTGCCATTGGATTTAATTTATTTTAAAAGAAAAGGAAAATAGCGATAAAACCTGAAAGAGAATAGTTTTTGCAACCAAGAACGGATTCGGAAGTCGGTTATGTAAGGGGAATGTATTAGCACCCCTCACATCTATGGTACTCCATAGGAACCACCTGCTTATATATATGCGCATGGATGTTGTTTATCAAAATGTTGCTTGCTATCGGTGAAATGAGACAAGAATAAGATGGGAAAAGAGAATAAGTTTTAAATTAGTGTGCTCGCCAATTATTTGGACCCTTGTGCCTACGTACCCTCACACTTGCAATGAGGAAATCAGAGCTTCGTAGTTCCGCTCACAAACGAAGTATTTGTTCGGTTGTTTTTATGAACAGTGTTGACGTTCATGTGCTACTGTTCACTTGCTTATATGCTCGAGCATGGGAGCGTTAATTGTTTGTTTGTTTGCGGTAGAATGGATGCGCTTGGATCGTACTCTAACAGTTAAACATTACTTGCTCTCGCATGGAGGCTTAAGCTTCGTTCACGGTAGAACGGAAGTAACACACCATTTCTGAAAAGGTTTGAAAGATGGCCTAAGGCAGAAAATTGATTTGATTGGTTGGGGTTGATTTTAGTATGGAGACAAGCATCATACCCTTTGATAGATACAGTCAACAGTCCAAACACTCGGGATTTGAGAGGACAATGGTATCATAACCACTCTTTTTCATCCAAAAAGAGATTTGAATTGTGAAAGAGTTTATCAAGTCTAATCATTAGAACTTAGAGAGAGACAATTATCTGACCCTTGACTAACTACGGCCAACAATCAGAATACTTGATGGAATTTTTTTCTGATATTTTAGTATTTAATCCCCTCCTACCTCGAATGTCCAAAAGTCGTTGCCATCCATACATTCAGGTCCGAGAAGATTAAATATGGGCAACTTTCATACCCCAAAATTCACCATATCCTTCACAATGTTCATCTAAGTCACTAACCTTAATCATCTACATATTCTCATGGTCACTCATTTCATCTGCATAGGCATGGTTCAATACAAGAGAACATGTATCTTGGATTCAAAGCTTTGTGCTTGTGTGGAAACTAGGGTTTCCTAGCAGCTTGAGGTTGCTCAATCAACCAAACCCTAATTGGAGGTAGCTCTTGATTCTTCTGTATGTGCTTGACATTGAAGATCCAAATGTGGCTTCTTGATGAAGCAAACCCTTAATTTGGGGATTCCCACTTGATCATTGCCCTATAAACCCTAATTATGTCTAGCACTCATTATGTGGGCTCCTAACCCTAATTTCATCAAATCCAATATCATTCCATTTGTATATGCTTCTCTTGCTTGACCAAGATTCATCCAATAACCACTTGTTCATGGCCCTTCATGTTGGTTACTTGATTTTGATTCCAACCACTCCATGGCCTCACATGTACATCTTGTATTTGTTTGTGTCAATTGGCTCAAGTCCCAACCCATAACCCCACAACTTTCATCTGTTTCCATTCGTCCATGGCATTACATCTAATCATCCCCTCGTGCCTAGCCCATGGCTTTCTCATTACTTGTTTAGACCCATTTCATCTAGTCATTGGTCATTCAAGTCCACTTCATGCCATTTTCAATGCCTTGGTGTTTTGTCCATGGATCTTTGGGTATGTCATAGTCATTATCCATTTTGGTCTTTGTTAATTTTAAGGATCCATATAAGTCTTGTATCATCCATACACATCCATTGGTTTGGTCATGGTTCTTTCATGGTTTATTCATAGATCTTTGGTTTGACTCAAGTCATATTCATGGATCCTTGGTTTAATTCAATCCATTTCTAGCCATATAATACATTTCAAGTCATGTTTATCCATACAATGCATTCAAGTTCATACAAGATTCATTCAAATATCAATTTTATTCATTCAACATCAAATTCATTCAATTCAAACACCATTCATTCAATTCAATACCAAGTTCATACAAGATCCGTTCAATGTCAATTTCATTCACAAGAATACCAATTTCATGCATTACAAATCATAAGAATATTCAAACATCCAAAAAATTACAAAAAAAATATCACTTTGACCAAAGGTTGACTTTGGTCAACTTTGACCAAAGTCAACTCATATTTTTCCTAAGCCTAATCCTACTTGCTTCATATTGATTCCTCATTGTCCCATCTTCCATTTCAATTCCATGATTAAAGTTGCTTCATGAACAAGCAACCCTTTTTCCCCAAGTGCATTCCATATCCAAAATTTTGCACCGCATGTGCAAGAACAAACTAAATTATGCTGCAACCAGAACTTGTTAACCTGCATCAACACATGAACTTGCATCACACCTGCATCAGGAAAAATATAAGCAATGCATAACAAGGCTAATCACACCTGCACAAACATGATCCAAAGCATCATGCCTACAACAGATGCAATCTGAAAAAACCAAGTGCATACCTTGGAGTGGACCTGCAAAAGGGACCTGCAACAACGAATAACAGTCATCCATCAAAACCTGATCAAAACATCATATTATTAACAACAATCCTGCAGCAAGTGAGTATTTTAAGGTAATGTAATACCAACTGAGTTTAGGTCAGGAGCATAACCATTCAAAAGTAAAATCGAACATCATGACAGTTCATCAAATCATTAGCATCAGATGACATAACAAACAACCATGACATGACTGATCATAACACAATAATAGGTCACATACAGAGCTAGCATCAAACTATTAGCATGATCATACAACAATATATGCATCATGCAACAACATTTTACACACATCATTGCATTGCAAATCAATCAACATCTAACAAAGCATTACAATTTAGTTAACAATTCCAGGTTAACATAACTCGAGCCAAACCAGTAACATTCCCTTATCACTAACAGAAAATCAAATTGAAGATTTCACTTTCAATATCCTGACTGACCAACTCAGGCTAACACTTATAACTGAACCTAACCACACTTGCAGATAACTTACACCCCTAACAGAAATTGTTTCTCATCAACCAACAGTTAAACCAACCTAATTGAATTTCATTTATCTAACTAACTAACTTATCACTAATTGAACTAACCTAACACTAAATGCAATCAAAAGTTAACTAACCTCACAACCTCGAGTTTCAACAAAAAGTCAGTTACAACCCACCTCGAATTCCACAAATTTCCTAACTGATTCTCAATAGAAATTTTCATCAATCCCCATACCTAACTACCTATAAATCAGAACCATAACCACAAAATCATTGGCCACAACTCTAGAATCATTTCATCACTAAAAAAGCTCGAACACTCTCAATCATCATTGAACTGAACTAGAAACTCAATCTCTCTCTCTCTCTAAAAAATTCTCAACCTCTATCATTCATCGACCTTCAAATTCTCAGAACCTTCAATCTCACATTATTCTTCATTCATCATCATCATCATCATCATCAGAATTCAACAAAATTCACTCTCACAACTCAAAGTCATTCAACAATAACAACGACTCAGAAGGTAGAAGAAGGAGAAGAACTCAAAATTTGAAGGCAAGAAAAGGGATTCATATTCATTACTTGGAAGTTTTGTCTTCATTAATGTCGTCATTAATGTCGTCACCTCTGGCAAGGTAATGCCAAAACCTTTACTTTTATCAGAATCCTTGTTGCCATGATGTAGAGTAGTGAGAGGGGATTCAAAGCCCAATCCCATGGGCTTCAAATCCCCAAGATGAGGGTTTAATTTAAGTAATTGTAATTAAGGTTCTTGATCAATTTGGTAAGGTTATGAGCCTAGGCTTAGAATCTAGTGAAATTGAGGGAAGATTTAGGAAGAGCGTGAGGAGACGAAGCTGATGGTGGCATCAATTTCCCTTTCTGGTGGCCATTACTGCTAGAGGCGATTTCCGGCCCGGTGGTTCCCAGCTGAGTCACCCGAGCTCATTCATCTTTTGGACTAAGCGTGTTTTTCATTGTTTAATTTAAAGTTAATTCATTTGAAGCATTAATCCCACGTGGTCATTTTGTTTGGTTACTGAATTGTTCAACCCTTCATTGCCTTGGGTTCTTCTGGGCTTAACGTAGGGCCCAAACATGTTTTACCAGCCATCATCCCTAATCTCCATTTCACCCCCTTGGCCAATGTTTGATTTCAATGGGCCTCTGGCCCTAGGGCCCGTGCGCCTGACTGCTTTCTATACTCCAATTCTTGAATTTCACCCCCCTGGACCATTACATTGTTATTTGTTTTTTTTTACATCTTCTTTCTATTATTTCTTCATATTTGTGCATAACTTTAATTCTTGTTTTTTTACTATCTTAATTTTAACTCTTTCACCATATTTTTATTTTTATTGTTTTGTTTACCATGCTTAGAAATAATACATGTTTAATTGTTTAGCTAGATATAGAATTTAACATGTTTAGTTTAATTGTTTTACTAATCATCTTTGATGAAAAATGCCTTGAAAAAGAAATGCTTGATTAACTATTGGTTGTTTTTTTTTTAATCTATATTCCACATGTATGATTCAATTACCATGTGCAGTGTTTAGTTAGGTTTAAAATGGTTTTTTTTTCTAACTTGAATTTCCATGTACCATGTTCATGAAATAAATTCCACTTTAATTCCATTTAATTTTGCATTTTGATTGTGATTATTTGATTTAAATTGAAAATGCCATTTAAATTTATGTGATGTATGCGTGTATGCCCATATTATATATCCATGATCTTATCATCATTCATCATCATAATCCATTTTAATTGAATTAGCATTTTTCATTCAATTTCCATTTAATTCATTTGTTCATTTCATACTAATTCCATTTGATTCATTTGTGTGTTCACATGTCCATTGAGAATCTCAAGTACAACCCAAGATATTATCCCTTTAATCCATTTCATTTGGCCTTGTATTGTGTGAGGATACCATGCCACTTGATTGTTTTAGGCATAATACTTCGTTTATAACTTGTTTAATTCCCATTTCTTTTACTTTTTATTGCGTGGTTCCATCCCCCATCACATGCAAGTGTAATAGCTTAGGTTTATTATTTTATAGCTTATCATGCATGCTAACTAAAAATATAAAAATAAACAATAAAACAAAACTTTTCAAAAGACAAAAGGCATACAAGATCTAACGTCAAGTGTTTTTTAAATCAAACTCAATTCATAGCAACGCGAGTACTTTATCTAATGTCAAGTATCTCTTATCCATTCCATTATCCACATCATTCTCTTATCTTATCAATCTATCTTATTCTCTCTCTACCTCCATTCTTCACATACACACATTTTCATAATAAATGCCAAACACTTGATACAATGTCAAGTGCCTTTTTCAAAACAATTTCTCAACGCACCGGAATACAAAAATGAGGTGTACGTGCTTGTACATAACATTCAAATGCTTGGGTTCTCGGTCGTACCTAGCTTGAGGGCCCGACACTTGACTTCCTCCTTAAAATATATAATGATTCAAACAGGTTCAATCTAGGTGCTATGAGGGAGAAAAAGGGTAGCTAGGATACCATTGTCCTCTCGACTCCCAAGTATTCTGATTGTTGGTCGTACTTAGTTAAGGGTCAGATTATTGTCTCCCTCTAAGATCCAATGATTATACTTTCCAAACTCTTTCACAATTCAAATCTCTTTTTAGATGAAAAAGAGTGGTTAGGATACCATTATCCTCTCAACTATCGAGTTTTTGGAATGTTGATTATATCTAGCCAAGGGTCTGATGCTTGTCTTTGTACTAAAATCAACTTCAACCAATCAAATCAATTTTCTACCTTAGGGAATCTTTCAAACATTTTTAGAAAGGGTTTGTTACTTCCGTTCTACCGTGAATGAAGCTTAAGTCTCCATGTGTGAGCAAGTAACGTTTAATTGTTAGAGTGTAATCCAAGCGCATCCATTCTATCGCAAACAAACAAATAACTAACGCTCTCATGCTCGAGCATACAAGCAAGTGAACAGTAACACGTGAACACCAACACTGTTCATAAAAACAACTAAATAAATACTCCGTTTGTGAGCTGAACTACGGAGCTCTGATTTCCTCATTGCATGTATCAGGGTATGTAGGCACAAGGGCTTAAATCCTTGGCGAGCATGCTAATTTAAAACTTATTCTCTTTTCACATCTTATTCACATCTCATTTCACCGATAGCAAGCAACATTTAGATAAACAACATTCATATGCATTGATACAGGTAAAGTGGTTCCCATCGAGTATGATGGATGTGAAGGGTGCTAATATCTTTCCCTTGCATAACCGACTTCCGAATCCGCTCTTGGTTATGAAGACCATTCTCTATGGGGTTTTATTTATATTTTGTATTTCCTTTGGAATAAATAAAATCCAGTTGCAACTCTGTATTTTTCGCGGCGCGACAGATGTGCAATAGGTTATAACTGTATTATTTACAAGGCAAAGATTTGGAGAAATAAGTTGCTCCAAATGTGCAACTAATTACAATTGCGTATTTTCTGAAACAAAGATTTAGCGCAACCAGTCGCATGTCATGCAGGTTTGTTTTTATAATTAGTTGGTTAGTTGTATTGTTTTGTATAATGGTTTAAATATCCATGTTGGGTCATTAATGTTAGAATGTCATATTTTCAGCCCAATTCTCTTTAATTCTCTCATTCCCTCCATGTCTCCATTATTCACCATTATTCTTATGATTATGGTTTTATCAAACACTCGTCATCAAGAGTCTGGTTCTCTGATCGAACACTTAGTGTGTGAAAATGAATTCCATATCCAACGAATGTATCCCTACAAATCTTCCAATTTTCAATGCGAATAATTATGATAAATGGTGGAAATAGATGGATGTGTATCAAGATGTTCTTGAAGTGATCAAGAACAGTGTTAATCCACTTGTAGAAGGTGCAACGACCGCATAAAGAACTACGCACAAGAAAGAGAAGACAAAATATTTCAAAGCTTTATATCTCATTCGTCGGTGTGTTGATGCTGATAACTTTGAGAAGGTTGGTGATTGAACTTCCTCAAAGCAAGCTTGGGAAGTCTTAGAGAAAATTATGCAGGATCTGATAAGGCAAATATGGTGAGATTACAAAATCACAATAGGCGCCTAGAGTTAATTCAAATGGAGGATAAAGAAACCCTTAGTGAATTTACTACAAGAATCACAAGATTGGTGAATCAAGTGAAAGTGTGGGGAGAGACAATCACCGAGAAATATCGGTTTGGTAAAATCTTGAGATCGTTGACATCAAGATTCGATAACATAGTGATTGCCATTGAAAATTCAAAGGATCTTTCAACTATGAGCAAAGAAGAGTTGTAAAGTTCTCTTAAGGCTCATGAGAAAATAACGGAGGAGAGGAATGTTGACAAAGCAAAGGTTGGAGTATCTTTGCGAGCTCATTTCTTTGGAAATGATAATAAATTAAAGGGAAAGTGTTCCATGAGTAGATGTAGAGGAAACTACCATAACAATGATGGGCGAGACTCCCAAAATTCGAACAATTCAACTTTCCAAAAGGGTGAAAACAGCGATAACAAATATGGTGAATCAAGTAATTATAAAGGTGGCAAGAATAGAGGAAGAGGAGGAATATGGAAGAATGACAAGAGAAATGTTCAATGTTACAACTTCTAAAAGCTTGGAAATTTTGCTCGCAAATGTCATGCCAACAAGAATGATCCACAAGAAGTTGAAGCAAAGTTTGCAAGGAAATAAGATGATAAGAGCACACTATTAATGGTTATTGTTGAAGCAGAAAAAAGTGCAGGAAAATATAGCCAAAGTAGGGTACAGTCGCTTGAAAACATGATGGTGACTATGAGAGAAGATGCGCAATGCAACGATATATGATACCTTGAATCCGGGTGTTCAACGCACATGACAGTTACAATTTCCATTTAATGAAGTAAAAGATAATGGTGATCTTATCCATTTTATGCTCATGGCTGAATCTGAACCCGTGAAAATGGAGGAGGCCTTGAGTTATCTAAAATGGATATATGTTATGAAGGAGGAGATGGATTCAATTGAAAAAAATATGACATGCGAACTAGTTGATCTACCAAAAGAAAATAAGCCGATTGGTGTAAGATGGGTGTACAAAGTTAAGGAAAATCTCAAGGGTGAAATAATCAAGCATAATGCTTGATTGGTTGCAAAATGATTTTTGTAAAGAGAATGCATATTGAATAGATTTATGGGGAAGCCAAAGGCATCACACTTGGTAGCAGTCAAGACAACTCTGAGATACATCAAAGGTTCGATTGGCTGCGGAATTCTACTTTCCACGATTGATAAAGGTAGAAGTTGGAAATTTTCTCAGTTATATCGACGCAAACTGGCGTGCATATAAAGATGACATAAAATCCACTATTGTATACATTTTTATATATGGAAAAACACCAATCTCTTGGTGTTCTAAGAAGGAACTAGTTATGGTGCTCTCTTCTTGTGAGGGAGAGTATATCGTAGCGTTTATGTGTGTGTGTGTGTGTGTGTGTGTGTGTGTGCCTGCGTGTTTGTCAAGTTGTATGGTTCATGAATTTGATCAAATAGTTGTGCAGCAAAGAGTATAAAGTTATGACTTTGATGATAGACAATGTTTCCTCTGTAAACCTTGCTAAAAATCCCATTGCACGTGGAAGAAGTAAGCATATAGAGATGAAATTTCACTACTCGAGAGAGCTTGTAAGTAAAGAAAAAGTGAAGTTAGAGTATTGCAAAAGTGAAGACTGAGTGTGTGGGTATTCAAAAATATCTCATACTCATTCATTCTTCATTCAAACATTTTGTCAATCACCTGGAGTGCGCACTTCATTTCAACATTTTCATGGCTTAAAAGCTTTCTAAGTCCAAGAGTAATGCTAAGGGTAAAAACAAGGCTACTACCTCTACTATTGCTACTGAAAATACATTTACTTTGGTTTCTAAGAAGTACGCCAAGGATTTTAAGTTAAAGTATCAAACCCATCTTGTAGTGAAACAATTTATGTGGAAGCAGGTTACAGTTAGTTGCTTGGATGTACCTGATGTTGTTAAGCTTGTAGAGCATCAACAAATTGACTATTTCCTATAACTTTCTCAGGATTACAATGAGGATCTTATTCATGTATTCTACTCAGGGCTACATGAAAAGCAAGGTTCTTGCTTCAGTTTTTTGATAGGTAACAAAGTTTATCAGTTTACTAATGATTTGTGGAAAACCTTATGTGGTATTACTGTGGGCGATCCTGATGAGGATGACGAGGATGATATGTCGGTAACCAATCTTCACGCTTATGTAAATTTTGATTGGAGTGCTCATGTGAATGAGTTACTCAAGGCTCCTCGTGTCGAGGACTATTATGATCCTATTACCACCGGTCAATTAAAGATGGTGCCAAGAATTATGATATGGGTGGTATCTCATATCTTACGACCAAAGAATGGTGGTTTTTTTAGAATTAATTATGCTGAGATTCATTTGGTATACATTCTGCTATACAAAGTTAAAATTAATTGTCCTCACTATTTTGTATCTCGTATGTTATCTATCAAAAAATGCAACAAGGGCACATCATTCTACTATCTCTCTATGATTTCTAAGATTCTAAACTACGTTGACATTGGTTTTCCGAATCTTCCCTACAAATCTCATGGTTCGTCTCAAGAATTTTCTCAATGTACACTAATTAACATGAACTATTTTTGGGACGCAAACCGTCAAATGTACTATCTATGCTTAAGTAAGAATTGCATGAAGGTGTACAATTTTGATGATCACGTTGAGTGTGGTGATGATGCAACTGAAGCTCACATGGATAATGAGCAACCTATGAGAGTTCATCATGATGTTACTGAAGGAGATGTTGTAGTGCATGATGCTCCTCTTGGAGATGATTATAATGATGGTTTTGGTACTGGTTTTGCTGATATTACCACTATAATGTCTATGCTTCAAAATACACAGATGAGACATGACGAGAGATATGCAGAGGTGTGAAAATGGTGACAGACCTTTGAAGCTGCACAAATGGAGTAGTTCCATTTGATGCAACAATACATGTCTACTCAGGATTCCAACTTTGAGGCTTTTTCTTCATATGTGATAGAGTCTCTGGTGTCCTTACGGACTGGTATGAACACTAATCATGATGTTGTTCTGCCCAGGATTAATCACTTGATCTCAGCCCAAGAAGAAGATTCAGGTTATTATGAAAGGTTCTACCGAGAGGTGTATGACTTCTTGGATTCTAAATATCACAATGAAGGAAAAAGTTGTCATATGGGAGAAAGATCAGTTCCAAGAGGACGTGGAAGAAGATAAAGTGATGCTTGAATGAAGTGTTGTGCATTTTATCTTGGTTTATGTTTTTTTTAATCTCATATGTCAATATACATTTTATTGAATCATGCTTTGAGTCAGTATGCATCTTTATTTTGTTCTTGGTTTGTTTTTGCTTGTGGTTTATGTATTGAACAATATTACTTTACTATTTTGAATTTGAGACAATGATGATATTTTGGTTGTTGTATTAAATGATTATGGTTATTGTTTAATATGATTGTGTTTATTAATCTTGTGTGTTTTCATATATGAGGAATATATGTGAGTGCACTTCTTATCTTTGCAATTGCCTATATATTGTATATTGAATATGTGATACTGCTAATAGTTTCCTTTGTCTCTATTTGATATTATCAAAGGGGGAAAAGTACATGAAGCTATGATGCACACATTTAAGGGGAGCTTTTCAAGAACAAGAAACACACCGTCTCAAGTTTTGCCATCATAAAAAATGGGGAGTATGTGAGTGCATCTTTCTGTTTAGATGTGTTTTTAATGATGTCAAAACTAGGAGAAACTTTAGCGTTTTTGTACATTGGACGATATCAACTGGCTCTAGGTGTGTATCATGAATTTTAGCATTAGGAAGAAGTCAACATGATTTGAAATTATTTAGAAAGGATTAATGCATCAAGAAGATATTTTTATGCATTAAAAATTGAGTTTTTCTGTGAAAAACACTGCATAGGTCAACACATGTGACTTTAGGTCGACCTATAGAATTTTTTTTCTAGCATAGATCAACATATAGAGTGTATAGGTCGAAATCTACATTGCATTATTAAATCCTGAAAGCTCTATCTCATGTTCCGCCTTGCCAAGTCGACCTATAAGGAGCACATGACCTTTACAGGTCGACCTATGCTTCAAACAGGTCGACATATGACATGTATAAGCCGATACATGGCTCAGATAGGTTGACCTATAGACCTTAAATCTTGAATTTTTGCATTCTTTTAAATTCCTTTTGCATTCCTTTTTTCCTTCAATCACTCATGCATATAAATACTACATACATGCATCTTTCTCTAGTAAGGTTTCTAGAGTCAGTAAAACCTACATGAGTCCAGGATTTCAAAGCATTCACATCATTTAAACTCCATCTTTGCATACACGCAATCAAACTACACATAATCATTTTTGATTGGGAGCCATCCAGATTAGGGTTGATAACATCCAATTAGGTTTGTTGTACCGATAATATTGGGTTGAGAACTTTGAGAGATTTAAATCAGAAAACTGAGTCGGGTTTTCCTTCAAGATCGATTCGGGTTTGAAGGTTTTGGATAATATTGTGCAATTAGGATCCGACCGAGTGAAATCCTTGGGACAATGGGTGTCTTTCAATGGAGTAGCATGATATGCTGAATCGTGTTGGCAAATCTTGAGTTTCAACAATGTGTGCTTGGGATTAATTAAACCGGGTGAATGCCTTGGGACAAGGAGTTCCTTGCCAGGAAGTATTAAGAACATGTGAATTGAAGCAACATTGTTGGATACGTGATCATACACTTGGGATTAATTCATCCAGGTGAAAGCCTTGGGACAAGGGATGCCTTTCAAGGAAGTAGCAACAATAGGTGAATTGAAGCGACATGGTTAATTACTTGATCAAGATTGATCAAGGGTTTTAGAGGTGGTATAGTCAACATCAAACTTAGGGTTTGTAGAGTTCGATTTCTTCATCTTTTGTATACACACATTTTGCAAAGTAAGATTTGTTATAATATCTCAATTCGAATTTGAATTAAGGACAGACGTACCCATAGCGAGGTAGATTGGGGAACTGACTAAACAAATCCTTGAATACTCTCTCTCTCTTCTCTTCTCTCTCTCTCTATATATATATATATATATTATATATATATATATATATATATATATATATATATTATATAATATATATATATATATATATATATATATATATATTATTTGTGTAGTTTGCAAATTGTCAACTGCATTAATCATTTGATCAACATTGTTTAGATCATAATATTGAATGCATTTTGAAATTTGTGTTGTTGTGTAGATCAAAAACCATTTAGTTGTGATTGGATTTCTAAGAACAAAAAACACTACATAAAGTTCGAAACATTGTTGGTCGCACACTAAGTGTTCGACAAATTTCTTAACTTAAGTTTTTGTGCGTTTTGATCATTGGAGATAGACTTTTCCTATTGTATTGTATTCAACTAGTTGTGATTAGTTCTTGTTAATTGACTTGTGGATTATTATCATTGCATTGACACCTCTATGCATACCTGAGCTTTTCGATAGTAGATTCGAGTAGACATTTTTTTTAACCCGATAAATTTTTGAAACTTGCTTCCGCATTATAAACTTGTTCAAAACCAAGTTTGATTCAAATTTTAACTTGTGATCTATTCACCCCCTCTAGATCTTGCTCTATCGCCTAACACTTCAAACCATAAAAAATAAGCAACATAGTAATAACATAGTCTCCCCTTCGAAACTACCACCATAATAAATAATAATTATGTACTCTCCACATAATTAATCATCAATCATTATAACAATTCATCTTCAATCAATTACACATTCACAACATTGCACCTAAAGAAAACATTATATTCATATCATTAATTCACATTCAACTCCCGAAAATATCAATGGGGGGAAAGTGTTATGTGTTAGATTTCCAACATTTCGAACCACGCCTTAAACGGAGTCCCAAAACTCAAGTTACGCTAAAAACGACTCATTTTGTACAAAATCTAGGGAGCTGCTATGGCCACCCGTAGCAGTTGCTACGACCCGTAGCACTCCCTAGCCATTCCCCCCTTTTGGAATTTCTATGGTACAAAAACCAGAGGGCTGCTACGACTCGCAGCAGTGCCTAGTAAGTCCAAAAATTATTTCACAATTTTGTGAGACCACTCTTATTTTCCAGCCCTGTATCAGACCCCAAATCTTGATTTTTAACTTCTAATAGTCCCAAAATATACCATACATCATTGTACATGATAATATATGAAATTCATCATCTTTAACATCCAAATAAACAATACCTCATCAATTGGCCATGATTATAGTAAAAAAACTCCAAAGCACATGGACAACATCTAAATGATTTAGACACACAAAGACATATGCAATTCAACATCAAAATCAGGATAGGAAATCACAATTATCACAACATATGGATTAATTTTCGCATAAATCATCCTCAAAACACATCAAGATTCAACAATGGTGAAACATATAAGAAAACCTAGAGGGGTGAGGATTCCTTTTACCCTTCATAAATTACACTCTCACCAACCCAACCACACGTCACATACTACACACATATTCACCAAGAATCAATCAAAAGTATATAATTTACTTAATCCTTTAATTAAAATGCAACTAAATTCAATTAAATAAATTAATTGAATTCAGGTTGTTACAACTCTCCCCACTTATAGAATTTTCTCCCTAAAAATTACTTGAACGAAACAGCTTCAGATAAGACTCTTTCATCCGACTCTCCAGCTCCCACGTCATGCTTCCATCAGCAGGTCCTCCATAAACAACCTTCACCAAAATGATCTCTTTACCTCTCAGTTGTCTCACTTCTCGATCATCGATTCGCATTGGTGATGCCTCCACAATCAAGTTATCTCTCATTTCTACATCATCCATTTGAACCACATGAGACGGATCCGAAACATACTTCCAAAGTTGAAACACATGAAATACATTATGAAGATTCGAAAGAGACGGTGGTAAAACAACTTTGTATGCACTACAAAAAAGTGCGTAAATTGTGGCAGTTTGAATAACCACATTACAAATATGACATTCTTAAAAATGTTATAAATTTGGCTCCCGCAAGGAAACAAACGGGGGTTTAAAATTTAACGTCGTGCAAACCTCCGTATTTTATGTTATTTAAAGTGTCAATTTTCGTTTGAAAATAGTGGCAGATTCAAACGCTCTATTGTTCACACAATAAACAAATATATTCAAATTTAAAGCTGGTTAAAATCATTGTAATATACTGAAAATTACGTCACTTTAAAGCATCCTAATTTACTTTTCATATTAGTCAAAATCGAATTGCATAAACTACCACAATTTTCAAATTAATTTGAAAAAGATGTCTTTGAAATAAGCTAAAATCATATATTAAAAGACCCAAAAATCTCACACACACAGACACACATTTATTTATTTATATATTTATTTATTCATTTATATATTATATATATATATATAAAAGTTTGTGCAATTGTTTAATTTTTTTAAAATTACATAGTAACTTTAAATGTTTGATATAAGAATCGCAATTTATTCCCAAAATATTAAAATATAAAAATGATCAATAATTTTTGTATTCATTATCTTAAGCTATTCTCAAAATAAATAAATTTTAGAACATAAAAGTGCCATAAAAAATCATATGTTCTTTGAAGGACTTTGATGATTTTCTTCATGTGTATTGCTTACATATGATAATCTTCTTGTGTTATTAGGCGATGAAGGTTCACTTAAGCCTACGGAAAACAAAAACAATTATTATATTACAGTTAGTTACTATGGAAATATAGAATACTCATATATGCTTTTAACTTTCATATCATGCTCTCATAACTATATATTTGGTGTCAATTTTCATATCACACTTTCAAACTAGTTGTACACAAGCATATGATTCACACTTTATTCATTCTTATATCACTAGTTTTCGTAAAACCCTTTCATATACATTCACACTTCAAAGATATTTTATGCAACAATATTACTCAAAATTGAATAAAGACTAGTTTTTAATGTCATTTTGTACAATATAATTTCAACACAACAATTTCGTAATTACTCCAAACCAAATCGTATCTATTGGACATAATTATTCCAACACATCATTATTCCAACACAACGAGTATGTAATTGTATCAATATGACATAATTTTATAACACGTATATACACAATATAACACTGATGAACTCAAGGATTGTGATAAATTAGTGATTAACTATCTGCAGTAGCATTCAAACAAGTGAGTTATTATGATTCAGATAAAGTTTAGTATTATGTGTTCCCCATCTTTCAACTATATTTTACTTATATGAGTTCTTACACGATGCTGAGTGTTGGTCCACAAGAGGAAGAAGATGAAGATGATGAAGATGAAAGAGAGAGGAGAGAGAAAAGTTGTAACTAACTTTTACTGGAATTGAAATACTGTTATATGAAAGATGCTTACAAAAGAAGCTATGTTCTATTGATATACTATCAGAATCAGAATCAAATGAAACTCAAATTCATCCTAAATGCAACTTAAATGAAAATGAATTATATCTAACACCATCCCTTAATTCATATTTATCTAATCAAATCAACAACATCAATTCCATCAGTCAGTTGGATTAAATGTTCAGTCTTGATTGCTTTAGTCAGAACATCTTCCAAGTGCTTCTGAGTGCTACAATGAACAACTTCAAGCACCCCATTATGAACCTGGTTCCTTAGAAAATAAAACTTTGTGGCAATGTGCTTATTTCTGTTATGCAACACTAGATTCTTGGCAAGGCTTATAGCTAATTTGTTGTCAATCAAGAACTTTAGTGGCTTTCTCACCTTGATTTTAGATCCTACAGCAAGTTCAGAATCTGTACCACTGGCTGCTTCTTGGAGCACCAAGAAAGAGGACCTTCCAGATACTTGAAAAAAATATCTAGAAGTACTTCTTCTGTCAATTATGTCTCCATACCAATCAAATTTTGAATAACATATTATCTTTCAATCAGATTCAACACCAGAAGGGAACAAAACTCCATACTTCAGAGTCCCCTTAACATACCTCAGATTCAATCAGATTGTACACCATCCCTTGCTGATTCTTTTTCATAAATATAGGAGGTTGTGATATATAAACTTCCTCTTATAAAGGACCATTCAGAAATGCAGATTTTACATTTAAATGCATTAAACAATTTCTTCTTGACATCTTCTTATGTACTTAGTGGTTCAGAGTCTACCAACATGATACACTGAACGATTTTCCCTTCAAAGTCTATCTTAGTATCTTGCAACATGTCAAAATCTGCAAATATTTTTGGTATTTATCTGATTCTATGTGGTCTATGAACTTGTTCAGAATCTTTTAGATACTGGAACAATATCGGATTGAACTACCTTTAGAGTCTTGACCATCTTCAGAGGCGTGATTACCACCAGACTCTGGATCATTATCAGAATTTGGATCAAAATTAGATTCACCTTCAGACTTTTATTCAGCCTCATAGTCATTTTCATACTCTAACTCATCTTCAAACTCAGAGTCTCCTTCGGAGGCAAATTCTTCTTCTGAGTCTAAAATGTCTTCAGAAGTTAACTTATATGTTAACATTACACCATAGTTGGATTGAGGTTTGTTCTCATCCCACGCTTCTGATTCTTTCATAATGACATGCCTGTTAAATTCAACTTTTTTAGTTGCATGACATTAGAGCTTATGAAGTTCATATGCCCCAATATCTTGTACCACAACTCACTATCACCTTCAGCATATTCTGCACTAAGGCATTTAGTTTCAGTTGTTTCCATACTCACCTTGAATTTTCTATTGCTTCCTTGTTCATAATGCATAATCAACTTCTGATCAGAATCATACAATTTCGAGAGATTGTCCTTCATAGTAACTGAGAAACATTTCTCAATTAGTTGAGCTACACTCATTAGATTGCTCTTCATGCCATGAACATACCAAACATCCTTGATGAGAACATTTTTTCCATTCTTCACTCTGACTTTGATATTCCCCATTCCTTCAACATTCAAATGCTTATCATAAACACATATGAATTTTGTCATCTTTCTAGATTCAAAATTAATTAGCCATTGTTTGTTTCCAATTAGGTGATTTGAGCAGCCAGTGTCCATATAACACCAGTCAACCAAATATCCACCATAAGATTCAGAATCCATCAATAGCACATGTTCATCATTAGATTCTCATGTGGCTATGTTTGTTTCTTCTGATTTCCTTTCCTTGTTTGACCAATAGTCAACAACAAAGTGATTAAACTTCTTACAACAGTAACATTGAACCTTCTTCTTATCAAACTTCTCTTTTCCATTCTAATGTTTCTTCTCATCAGAGTTTGAGACTTCTGAATTCTGATAACCACCACCGTGTCTCTTTTTGGCCTCTGATCAATACTACTTATGATTCTTCTTACCAGGAGACGCCTTCATAGCCTACTCTACCTCTCTTTTAGAGGTTATCTTAGTCAGACACAACTCTTGTGCCTCTAGACTGCTTTGCAACTCTTCAGATCTCATAGTGCTTAGATCCTTAAAATGTTTAATTGCTACAACAATATAATCAAACTGAGGAGTAAGTGATCTTAGTACCTTTTCAATGATTACTTGTTCAGAAATAGTCTCTCCACAAGATTTCATCTCATTTGTGGTCAAAATCACTATGGAGATGTAATATGGTATCTTCTCATTATTCTTCATGTTGATATTCTCGTACTACTTATGCAGAGACTAAAGCTTTACCCTCTTCAATGATGCATCACCTTCATAGCAATGTACTAGTATGTCCCATGCAGCCTTCGCCATCGTCAAATCAACGATCTTCTTAAACACATTCATATACACACACTGATGGATGTAAAACAAAGCTTTATAATCTTTCTTCCTCAACTCTTTATACGTGTTCCTTTGTTCTTCGGTTACTTCTACTGCAACCACTAGATAATCGTCATTGACAAGCTCAAGAATATCTTGAGCGCCGAATAACACACGCATTTGAGTCATCCATTGATTCTAATTTTTTCCATCAAACACTAGAAGCTTCGTATTCAAGCTACCATTTCCACCGCTCATCTTCAATCTTGTGCAAGAATTCACTTAGACCTCACCAAAGACTCGTGTTTCCCAATCCTTCTGAATCAAGAAATGTGATTATGTTATAATCTCGATCGTAAATTCAATGTGAATTTAAGAAACAAAATCAACCACACACGTCTCACGTTCACTCGTGTCTCCCTTGGTGTTTCCTGTGGATCCGAATCAGAGCTCTAGATACCAATTATTGGTGCACAAGAGGAAGAAGATGAATATGATGAAGATAAAAGAGAAAAAAGGGAGAAAAGTTGTAACTAACTTTTACAGGAATTGAAATTCTGTTATATGAAAGATGCTTACAAAAGAAGGTAGATTCTATTTATATACTACCAGAACCAGAATTAAATGAAACTCAAATTCATCCAAAATGCAAGTTAAATGAAAATGAATTATATCTAACACTGGAAATGTTGAATTTGGTTTTAAGTTGTAGGTTAGATGAGAGGAGAATGAATGTTGAAAAACTAACAAGAGAGCTCAAGCTTCTACTGATCATGATAAAGTCAGTTCTCTTATTTTTATATTGTCTATTATGGGAATGCAAGGCATTTTCTTATGATTTAAACTAAAATATGTTCATAATGACAGGTTGTCCTTAAAATCTCTTGAAGATGATGGTCCAGTATACTACACCATAGATGCAATGGACGAATTATCCCAACTCCTTGAAGCATCTACCAATTTAGCCCACTATCCTAGTATATACCTATATACATGGTATAACTTCTGCATTCTACTACTCTCTCTCTCTCTCTCTCTCTCTCTCTCTCTCTCTCTCTCTCTCTCTCTCTCTCTCTCTCTCTCTCTCTCTCTCTCTCTCTCTCTCTCTCTCTCTCTCTCTCTCTCTCTCTCTCTCTCTCTCTCTCTCTCTCTCTCTGTACCATAACAACTCCACTCACTCTAATTTCAAGTTCTCATAGTGATGATTCTGCAAGAAAATTTCTCAATTGATTCCCTCTCCCAATCATAATTAAGCCATTTCCTTTTTCTCACTCTTTTTTCTTTCTATTACCATATCTCTCAATTAAATGCTTTTTGACCAATGTTTTTAAATTCATTGTTCTATTTCCTAAATTGTGCTCTTAATCATTTATCCTTTATTTTTCACCTAATTGAAAAAATAAGATTATTTATAAAGCCTGTGATGCATGATTTAGGGTTAAATTTTGATTTTCTCCTTTAATATTGTAGTGCATTGCATACTCAATTTGATGTTCTTGACTTTGAAAGTACTCTAGTTGTATGTCTTTAAACGTTATTCAAAACATCTTTTAACAACTCAAAATACTCGGCCTTATCTTCACCTCACGTCGAATTACGCACTTCACGGTTGTGCTCATAAGATGGATAAAGATTATTCTAACTACTTTGGATAAATCCAAATGCATCACGGACCATATTTTCGATTGCATTTTATGGTTGTAAGGTATCTTCTGTGACACGTGTTCTTTCAACTACTTGAGGCTCATTTATACTTGACCCTTCACCCTATCAATTCCAAACTTTATAATTTTTTTTGGAATAAAAGTCTATTTTTGAGGTGTACATAAACCTCATCTCATTTTCCCCACTTCTTGAAACTACATTTTGTACAAGGGTACTTTATCTTAAGACCATTAATAGATTTATGGTGAAATACAAAATTCAAAAAATTAAATTATCCATTTTCATATTTATGGTATGTCGATCCATGATTTATCAATTGCCATGACTAAAAAAAACCAAAATATTGTGTCTTAAATTAAAGACTACCAAATCATGAGCAGTCCTAATTGTAGTATAAAACACAACAAGAACTACATATAGTAAAAACAATATAATGTGTAACACAACTTAAATGTTCAAAAATGACCCGATGAATATGTGATAAGTACTTACTTCAATAGTTCTTTAATAACAAAAAAAAAGTCCAATGAAATTTATACAACTCTTTTTTTAATTTCTGAAAAAAGTAAGTAACTTTTGTAAGTATGATTAGAAAATGCAAGAATAAATTAACAACAAGAATCACACAAGTAACTATTATTGACTAAAATTCATGTACCATTCCATTTCACATAAAGTAATTGAATTTGTTTTCAGTTTGGGTTGATTCTATACTTAGAGAAAACTTAAAAAAAGGACATAATTAATTTGCAAGTGATTCCTCGTGACTTTCCTCATATTGCTACCATAATTTCATTTCAAAGGCGCTTATGAACAGTTGCACGTATTATCTAGCCACATTTACTCTTTTAATCACATCTAATGCTCTCTTTTTGTCAATACTATAATCAATCACAGGAACCTTAGAGCAAATTTTGCTGTAAGATAATTCCTTGCTTCTAGTCATTGAGTAACTCCCACTTTTGATCAGTCTGTTATTATCTGTCGACGCCGTCTTCACACAGTCAAAGTCCAAGATTTTACTTTTACTTATCCCTCTAACACGCATTTTACTACTTACTTTCTTCAGCATGATCTGCTCATCAGTTGTTAAAAATGGCGATACTGCGTTTGTTGATTGTTAATTTGCCTTTTGCAAGATAGTGCTGACACCAGACTTGATGGAAGATAGTGCTGACACTGTTTTGATCAAAGACGGTTATTACCACCTTTGATAAACTCAAACACTACGGTATCCGTACTTGGTGCTATATTGGAAGTTAAACTTAGATCAACTTTTAATTCTTTACTTGTAAATATAAAAATTGTGTATGGACTAGACCAATTTTTTTTCCTTGACCTATGGTTACTTACAATTGCTACAAAACGCAATAAGAATCGTAAAAGAAGAGAAACGCATTCTGCATCCAAGTGTTAGAATTAACTTGTATTTTATTATTTCTTTTAAGGTCTTACTTGTATTTAAACAAGTGAGTGATGTGAATAAATTGTACATTTATTATTTTTACAATGTGTGTGTGCATTTTTTTGGTGTAACTATTTTGAGTAGTGGAAATTTGTTATTATTCTCCCTTCTCTCTCTCTTGTTTCTATTGTTCATCTCTTTCACCTTATGCACCAACAATTGGTATATAGAGCTCCCATTCAGATCCACAGGGAAACACCACAGAAAAAATGAGTAAAACAATGAGGCGTTGTGTGATTGATTTCTGTTCGGAGAATTCATGTTGAATTTCTATTCAGAATTGTAACAGAATCACATATCTTGATTCCGCGGGATTGGGAAACATTATGTTTAGGTGGGATCTGAGTGTATTGCACAAGGTTGAAGATGAACGGAAACAATCTGAGCACCAAGGTTCTAGTGTTCGATAGAAAGAACTGGAATCATTGGATGATTCAGATGCGTGTGTTGTTTGGAGCTCAAGATGTTCTTGATCCCATCAACGATGGTTACGTTCAGGTTGTATTTCCAGAAATGCAATAGAAGCACATATAAATGCCCATCGTGATATGAGGAAGAAAGATCATAAGGCGTTGTTCTACATCAATCAGTGTGTGGATGTGAACATGTTTGAGAAAATCGTTGATTCAACGACAGCGAAGGTTGCGTGGGACACACTAGTGTGATGCTACATCGGTGATGCATCAGTGAAGAAGGTGAAGGTTCAGTCTCTATGTAAGCAGCATGATAATCTCAACATGAAGAATGTCGCAACCTGAAAAATACAGTGCGCGAAAAAACAATCGGCGAAAGAAAAAGACAGAAGAGTCGCCACCGTGCGTTATTCATCCCAAAGGAGGGAAAGGAAACGCTCGAAGTAAACCTGAAAAAGGAAAGGACAAGACGGGGTCTCGCAACCAAATCTTGGGTTCGGGAGTCGGTTATGCGAAGGGAAGGTATTAGCACCCCTACGCATCCGTAGTACTCTACGGGATCCACTTTTGTAGTTTTCGTCTAAAGGGTGTGGGTTTACCTAATGTGTTTATTTACTAAAAAGGTTAAGAGAAATGACTCGCGCGGATGTCGCATCCACTGCATACGTATCTCATCTGAATATGAGAATCAGAGTCTTCGTAGCTCGGCTGACCTATGGGTTGGGGGATGTGTGCTCGCTAAGACATCGCGTCTTATGCCTACGTATCTCATCTGACCTGAGAATCAGAGCAAGCCGTAGTTCGGCTAACTATGGGGTTATGGATTGGGTTTTGGACGAACGACGTCACTACGCAATCTACCGGATGCTCGACCTTTGGAGACTTACTCGCCTGTAGTAGAAGGAGTTAACGTGTTGCTTTGGGTTTTAGGGTTTGGGATGCTCAAGGGCAAAAAGGCAGTCCTTGATGAAGGAACCGCGCTACCTGCAGGGATACGAACACATACAAAACAAACATGTATAAAGTAAATGTGCCAACAAGGGGCTCAGAAGTAAATAAACAAAAGAAAACAAATGCCTCCTATCGAGGTCTTCCAGCTAAGAAAGCGATAAAATGCGGAAAAGAGGTAAAAGTACCACACGGATGAAGATCCGAAGTAACAGCAATTAAAGGAGTAAGAAACCCAGGGACCTCCCAAGCTAATGCCATCAAAGAAAGTGGGTCAGTACAGGTAATCGGAATGAACCTCCAGGGGTTATCCCACAAATAAAGTGGGAAACCACGCAAGTTATCCCTGCAAAAGTCATGTGAGCCCTAACAAAAACTCAACAAAAGGGTTAGTGAAACACGATAAGCATTTTTTTCATGAATAACAGTATGGTTTCAGAAACCTCAAACCCTGTGGCATACATTTCAGAAATCATGTGATTAAACATTCAAGGCATAGGTTTCACCCATTCATGCATAATTAAACTCGTGGGCAAAAACATAATGAAATTCATCCATCATACCTCATACGTTCAGATGATCCAAATTAAGAGCATAAAATCATGGGAATGAAGCAAACCTGATGGGAGAGACCGGTTGAAATCAAATAGCACGGTTGGGTTTGCAAGGCAATGAAAGTGTGTGAGTCAGATTGAATTTTTCAGAGCTGCCTGGGGGTTACTCTGAGTTCTCTGTCAGGTTTCTTTCCAGGTTTTGTCAAGGGTTTTGTTTCAAGGAAACCTCAGAGTATTTTGCTTCTCTTCCTTTTTCTCAAGTGAAGTCTTGGTATTTATAGACTGAATTTCATGGTTTTGTGGGCTCAAATGAGAGAGACCCAAGTCCAAAATTTTTTATTATATTTTTATTTTTATTTTATTTTATTTTATTTATTTTTTTTGTAAAAAATTATTTTTTTAATTTTTTTAATTTTTTTTTTTTAATTTTTTTTTCGTTATATTTTTCATTTTTTTTTTCGTTTTTTTTTTTCGGATCTAATTCTGATTGACATGATGAAATGCAATATGAAATGCTAAATGAATGCATGAATGAGGAGGGTAAATTTTTGGGGTGTTACAGCTGCCCCTATTCAATCTTAAGCTAAACCGAGTAGGATGAAAGCGAACAGCTTATCAGACAAACGGGGTGAGCTGTGATTGAATACCAAAGACAGACCGAAAATTTGCGCTCCGAGAACACCACAAAAACGCGGAAATACACTGTGCTGTTTATTTTTCTTCCGATCCTCTGGCTTAATCTGGAGTTTCGATCCTCTGGCTGAACCTATACTCAATTTAGTCCTCTGGTTGGATATTAATTTTGATCCTCGGGCTGGATACGATTTTGATCTTCTGGCTAGATCTTCTTCGATCTTCTGGCTAGATCTCCTCCATTTCGATTCTCTGGCTGAATCTATTTCCTTTGATTCTCTGGCTGAATCTACTTCGATCTCCTGGCTAGATCTGAATTGTTGCGATTTTCGATCTTCTGGCTAGATCTTCTTTGTTTCAATTCTCTGGCTGAATCTACTTCGATCTTCTGGCTAGATCTGGATTGTTTTGATGATAAATTCCCGTCATTAGGATCCCGTATCTGAGGCATGCGCTGGTTGACCCTCTTTTGAAATCTACACCCAACCTTCATATTAGATATGCAACTTCGAGAATATTCCACTTTTGGGCTTCGTACATATTCTTCGGGCTAGAACATGTTGTAACGACTCCTCAATTAGACTTGGGCTTGCTGGGGAAATAAAGCTTGTAGGCGACTTCACTGGGGAATCTTCAAATTGAGCCTTAGGCTGGCTTACTGGAACACGATTCTCAGGCTGAATCTTCGAAATGACCCTCAGGCTGGATCACTGGAACACGATTCTCAGGCTGAATCTTTGAAATGACCCTCAGGCTGGATCACTGGAACACGATTCTCAGGCTGAATCTTCGAAATGGACCCTCAGGTTGGATCACTGGAACACGATTCTCAGGCTGAATCTTCAAAATGAACCTCAGGCCGGATCACTGGAAAACGATTCTCAGGCTGAATCTTCAAAATGACCCTCAGGCTGGATCACTCACGCTTGATCCTCTGGCTGGATCTCATGACCTTGGTTGTAAAGTAATTCTTCAGTCTGCTTGGAAGAACCTGTTTATCAGCTTATGTGTATGCTCGATATGATATGCATGCAAATGCAAATGTTATGCATGGTGTAAAAAGAAATCTGCTTGGGGAAGCAAACTCCGGTAGGGAACAGATCGCTGTATCAATCCTTGAATGCTCTGTGGGGAATGATCCGTCTGCCGGGACTAGTGAGCCACCAAAAATAAATTGGCTGCTTGAAAAGTTGACCTTGCGGGGGGAGTATCAACTATGGAAACTTTGTTCGGCGAGGCTCTGTGAGGAGAGTCTGTGGGGAAAACACTTCTTGGGGAAATGTCGTAGGAAACTGTCTTTGCTGGGGATATGAACTTGCTAATCGCCCTCAAGCTGGGGATTAACAAATCTATTAAAAATAATCTGCTGGGGAATGAGATGAACACTGGGAACGCCACCCTCTCATCTGTTGGTTATGCAACCACTCCGCTGTTGCTAGGAAGATACAGTCTGACACTGTCAACTCCATTGGGGATATATAGTCTGGATACTGTCAACTCTACTGGGGATAGATAGTCTGGATACTGTCAACTCTGTTGGGGAACATGCTCTGCTGAGGAGAGACTTTGTCAACCGCTTGGGGATGAGGATTCATGACTTGGCATCCGGTCCCTGTGACCTGCAACCAAAAATACACGTATGCCTCGGGGGAATTACTCGGTTTGAATTCACCGTTCGGGATTAAGCACATTCAAAGCATTTTTAAATGTTTTCCTGTGCAAATCATCTGCAAAAGCCACCATTATGTTCATATGCAATATGTTTTATCAAAAATTCGGACATTTTTGCAAACAAACTGATAAATGAAAAATAAAGAGGCTCTTTAACTGAATTATTCGACTCCTAATGGGGAGAAAATTTGTGCCAGGAATAGGCGAGGGTATCAGGAAGCTGATCCCTGAAAAGAGGTGATCGCTATAAAAAGAGAACTATCCTAATGACAACGGGGATACGGGGTCCCACTGAGTTCCGACTCTGCTATGACTCGTATGTCCTCAAGACGCTCTGCTCATCTTGCTTTCTGAAGTGGATGATTAGTCGATCTTTAACCTTCGAAGATTGCCGGATTGAATGAAACGGTGATATAACACTGATGAACTCAGATCACAGTCATTCGCTTATTCCCTAACTTTTGCCTGGATCGCCCCCTTTTCGGGTTTTCAATCCATCGGGATACCCATTTTTGCCTGAGCCTCCCTTTTGGGTTTTCGACTCACCGGGTGTACTCTTTTTTTATATCCCTAATTTTTGCCCGAACCTCTTTATTCTTTTTTTTTTTGGTTCGTCGGGATGCCCTTTTTTTGCCCGGACTATTCTTTTTATCGTCCAGCGGGTCTATTTTATGCGAAGTATTTTTTTTTAACTGCGTCTGAGTTAATAGGGGACGGGAATCCTTCGCCATCCATGGTTGTTAGCATCAAAACTCCGCCATAGAAAATCCTTTTAACCACGTACGGACCCTCATAGTTTGGTGTCCATTTGCACCTGTGATCTGTGTTGGGAGGAAGAAATATTTTGAGTACCAATTCACCGACTTGATACCCCCGAGGGCGCACTTTCTGACCAAATGCTTTCTTCATTCGTCTCTGACCGAGATACGTCAAATCTGGGTACGTAGTTCCAGCATAGCACCTTAATCATCGAAGACAAGGTAAACAAAGCATCAGCAAATTGGTTTTCTTCAAAAGAAAATTAACAATCTTCTCGTGTAGTCTCTGTAAGGAACCAGATGAGGCTGAGGTGTATACCATTTCCCGTTGGTTTGATTGATGACCAAAGCTGAATCCCCGTATACATCCAGGGTTTTAATCTGTATATTGACGGCTTCCTCAAGTCTTAGGATACAAGCTTCGTATTCGGCTTCATTGTTGGTGCAGGGAAAAGTTATTCTGGCACCAAATGGCATATGAACCCCCTTCCGGTGTGATCAACACTATACCAACTCCGCGACCATTGACGTGGACCGCCCCATCAAACATCATAACCCATTTGGATTCAGGGTCAGGCCCCTCCTCCGGGAGTGGTTCCTCTCAATCTTTCGATTTGAGAAACATGATGTCCTCATCAGGAAAGTCAAACCTCATAGGTTGGTAATCATCAATTGGTTGCTCTGCAAGATAGTCTGACAAGACACTTCCCTTGATGGCTTTTTGTGAAGTGTATTGGATGTCATACTCTGTCAGTATCATTTGTCACCTAGTAACCTTTCCGGTAAGTGATGGCTTTTCAAAAATATACTTGACTGGATCCATTTTTGATATCAATAGAGTCGTGTGAGTCAACATATACTGTCTTAGTCGGCGAGCAGCCCATGCCAAAGCGCGGCAAGTTTTCTCGAGCAATGAGTATCTTTGTTCACAGTCGGTAAACTTTTGCTAAGGTAGTATATTGCATGCTCTTTTCGACCTGACTCGTCATGCTGACCGAGCACACAACCCATTGACCTTTCTAACACAGTCAAGTACATGATCAACGGTCTTTCCTCTCGGCCTGTAGACTGGACCCGATCTTGATCTCTTTCTTGTCGTCTTCGGTACCAACGTTGATGGTCTCAACCACCTCCTGATAAGGTGTAATAGCTCGGTCCTCCTGTTTCAACAATCTGGCTAACCCTTCAGGCAATTCACAATCTTCCCCAGCCCCTTCTTCGGCTTGATAGATAGGATTGTCGAAGTCATACTTGGCCATAGCAGTGTCGTTAGAAGTGAGATCCGAGTGGTCGGCTCTGCATGATGGAGGATCATGCTTTACCTTAGAATGAGAGATTTTTTTTTTGAAAGAAAGGAAAAACGAAAAAAAGAACATTGCCATTTTTTTTGTAAAAAGTAAAAAAAACTGAAAGAAAGAGAACACAAAATTGTTTGCAAAAGCCGTCCTTTATTGATGATAAAAATAATTTCGAAACGTAACTAAATGGATGGCCCTACAAATGAGTCGTTACACCTTGGGCAAAGTGTAAGACTTTATTATGCATGTAATAAAGGAAAACAATAAAAATCACTCTTTCAGCAGAGTAACCCGGACGGTTTTTTCAGACGACCAATTGTCGAGCTTTTCTCCCGGGACACACGGGCGAATCCAGCTATCTAAGTCACAGTCGCTGTCAGCCTTGTCTTTATCTGCAGCATTGACGATGTGGGGGGAAACCAAACCCCCGCTGGAGAGAGTACCGGTTTCATTCTTCTGAGATCCCGGAGCATACCCCAATCCAAACTTGTCTTCTTTGATGACTGGCTCCACAAATTTTCCCAGCCTTGGGCATTACCAGCTTTAACCACTTCGACAGCTTGCTTGTATGAAGAGATAGAAGTCCCGACCTTCTCAAACTCAGGTGAAAAGACAGCTTCGGGCGCGACCTCATTGATGTTTGTAGTTTCGAAGCCCTGACACAGCATCTCATGCATCTCGCCATCCATCTCTACATACTTAAATGTAGACAGGTGGCTAACAAAATATCCTCTTCACCACATACAGTGACGATCTGACCTTCTAGTTCATATTTGAGCTTCTGGTGGAGGGTAGAAGTAACAACACCGGCAGCATGAATCCAAGGCCGACCTAGCAGACAGCTGTAGGCAGGCTGGATATCCATCACATAAAAGGTGCTCTTGAACACCTGCGGTCCAATCTTAACTGGCAACTCAACTTCGCCAAAACAGCTCTCTTAGAGCCATCAAAAGCCCTCACAACTAAGTTACTTGGCCTCAGGATGATGCCATCGCAATCCAACTTCATTAAGGCTTTCTTTGGAAGAACATTCAGAGAAGAGCCTGTATCAACCAAAACATGGGAAAGCACCACCCCTTTGCACTCCATTGTGATATGCAAGGCTTTGTTGTGATTCCTGCCCTCAGGTGTCAGGTCATTATCGGTGAAACCTAGCCCCCGGCTAGCGTTTACATTGGAAACTACCGACTCCAGCTGGTTAACAGTTATCTCCGGTGGAACATAGGCCATATTCAGTACTTTCAACAAGGCTGCTCTGTGCGCCTCAGAGCACAACAATAGTGAGAGAATGGAGATCTTTGAGGGTGTCTGATTTAGCTGGTCGACTACCTTGTAGTCACTTTTCTTGATAATCCTCATAAACTCATCCACTTCCTTCTCGAATGCGGTCTTAGGAGGATCTTCCTCAGTAGTAACCTCTTCGGTGGATACCTGTTTCCCTTTAGCCTTGGCAGCTGCCTCGGCTTCAGTATTCGCGCGTAATGTTGATGGTGCAAATAGGCGTCCACTGCGAGTGAAGCCACCAACCCTCCAACATTGTCTACAGCGGAGCTACCAATGTCAATGTCTTCTTCGTTAACTTTCTGCCCCTGGCAGTAGATATCAGCCCCATAGTGCCACGGGATAGCACTGTCTTTCTCATACGGAACAGGTCCTGGTACCGTGATGGTGATTGGACCAACCAAAGTCGGTTGAGGGCTGTCAGAGTAAATTGCGACTGGTGCTGAACTTTCGATGTTCACCGCTGCTGGTTCTGTACTTTCTGGGAAATATATTGTTGTCGGAGCGAGTCTCTCGGGAACATATATTTCTTCAGGAGTGAAATAAAACGTCACCGTCGATACATCATTCTTCACCGGACGGGCCTGATCGAACTGAAGACAACCTTCATCTATCAGCTGCTGAATACCCCTTCTCAAACTGTCACATCCGTTTTCGGCAGCTTGACAATTTCTGCATTCTTCCCCACAGCCCGGGAAAATCTGTCCTTTCAGAAGTCAGTCTTTAACCACCGATAGCGAAGTCTTCACCTTAGTCACATCAGAAACCAAATTTAAAGTTTCCCCACTATCAACAGCATTAATCCTCTGCCCGCCGTGAGCCGGCATCGGGTTCTGGATAACATTAGGCACCGGAGCAAAATTGATAGCCTGGGCATCTCTCGAATCTTGTACCTTTAACTGGAGAGCCTTGCAATTATCTGTAGTATGGCCAGGTGCGTTGGAGTGAAAAGCGCATCTGGCGTTGACATCATAACCTCTAGGCAAATTATTGGGATCGATTGGTGGGGCCAGAGTTCTCAATGTAACCAGATTCATGTCAATCAGCTTGGGAAGTAATACTGAATAAGGCATTGGGATTGGCTCGATGACCCGGTCTGTCTGCCTTGGACGTTGTTGATAGTGTCTCTGCTGACCCGGATTACCTCCTTGTTGTTGATTGTTGTACCTGGGTTGTTGTTGCGGATGATATTGCGGTTGAGGAACAGGTGTTGGAATAGTGACTGCGGCCACTTGATCTTGATAATAATTAGGGCGTCCTTTACTCTTGCCTCTGCCGGCATACACAACGCTTGCCTCGCCTTCTTTTCTTCGCTGACCGTTACCAGCAAACGGTCTCTTGGGACCTAATGGGTTGGAAACACTATTGTCTTGAATTCGGCCCATCTTCAACAGACTCTCGATTCTTTCTCCAGCAATTACTATCTCTGCAAAGCTGATTGACGGATAAGCAGCCAATCTCTCAATATAATTGCCTTGAAGAGTGTTCACGAACATGTCCGCCATCTCCCTTTCAGACATAGGGGGTTGGACGGACGCAGCAATCTGTCTCCAACACTGAGCATATTCTCTAAATGTCTCCTTGGCAGTCTGGGACATACCTTGCAACAAGGTCCGATTTGGAGCCATGTCCAAGTTGTATTGATATTGCTTGACAAAAGCCTCTGCCAAGTCTTTCCAGCTCTTGATGGTAGTACGAGACAAATGAGAATACCATTCACGAGAAGCTCCAGTTAGACTGTCTTTAAAATAGTACATCCACAGCTTTTCATCTTCCGTGTGAGCTCCCAACCTTCCCAAATAAGATTGGAGATGAGTGCGTGGGTAAGAAGCCCCGTTGTATTTCTCAAAAGTAGGGGGTTTGAACTTGTGAGGAATCCTTACTCCCTGAACCAGACCAAGATTTGTGACATCAAAGCCTAAGGAATTTTGAGACTCCAAAGATTTGAGCTTCTCAGCAAGCTCATCCATACGGCGAGTGGTCTCGAGGGCCTCGTCGTGCAAAGAAAATTGATCATACTGATAATCTTCAGTAACGGGGTGCCCGTTAATCCGAATTCCTTGATTCACATTGTACCTTCCGCCAATACCATTTCCAACATTCCCTGTGTTGCCAACATTACCCGGGTTTCCATCAGCATTTGCGTTACCCGCGTTATCAGCGTTCCCAGGGTTACCAGGGTTTCCCTCAGCATTTAGTATCTCCACCTCAGGCCTCGGTTGCCCAACCAATTCCCTCAGCTTTTCTTGACCTGCTGCTATACCAGTCATCAATGTCATGAACTGATCCATCCTTTCACGCATATCAGCCAGCTCTTTCTGTACTTGGTCCATCGCTAGTCGTGGACGGTTTTCGTTTGTCGGGTATCTGTGAACTCGCCTGGGACCAATAACTGCCTAATACAGGGAACAAACATTAGACACTGCGGTGACACCTGCAAAACAGACAAGGGTTAATATGCATGGTATGCGATGCACTGCTTGTTCAGTTTTAAGGCACCCCCGTTTTGAAAGGGAATACCCTGCAAATGAATAAGCATGAGATGTTGGATGCAAATATGCAGATGATGTTATGCAATGCAAAGGCATGTCAATAAGAATTGATGGATCCGCTTGAACATCTGTCAGGTTGCACTTCCTGGAGAGAAATTCACTGAGGAATATAATACAAGACCAAAACTCTGCTCCAGAAAACCGGGTTGGTTGGAGGTTAAGGTTTCTTGAATTTAGCCCACCCCTCACTGGTAGGTTCTAAGAACAGAAGTTCGTCAGCTTCAGCCCTTCAGTCGCGAATAATACGTTTACCACTGAAGGTTTGGCATTATTACGGGATAAAAGACCTTCACTGACTCCCCTCAACAGGACATCCTAAAGCAAGTTCCCAGTCTCGGGGTCCTCGGATTGATCAGCGAGAATGCGCCCACCAGAGCTAACATAATCACGTCTCGGAGGAGAGGCCTCGACTGAGTTCTCGGGAAATGGTCACCAGAGTCGACGATTTCTAAAGGAACACCATGTCGTTACGGAACATCCGTAGGACATAATATATCCAAAAGAAACCTCGTCTGGGTGTGGTTCTTCACGAACGACTTAACGTAGCAACATGCCACGCAAGCCTCATGATCATCCACTCTAAAACCTGTGTGTACACTCAAGCCTGGGTAATGGGCTTATCTCTCATAGAACATCCCATCCCAACAAACAAACAAACAGATCCAATAGATACAACAGATGCATGCAAGCAGGTAAGCAAATAAATGTACAAAAGCATGAACACCCAATAAACAAGAAATCACACAAGCTAGGAGGGACTCGCTTAGGGAAGATGGACCAGCAAGAGGTCAACTTCTTAGTCCCCTGCAGAGTCGCCAGCTGTCGCAACCTGAAAAATACAGTGCGCGAAAAAACAACCGGCGAAAGAAAAAGACAGAAGAGTCGCCACCGTGCGTTATTCATCCCAAAGGAGGGAAAGGAAACGCTCGAAGTAAACCTGAAAAAGGAAAGGACAAGACGGGGTCTCGCAACCAAATCTTGGGTTCGGGAGTCGGTTATGCGAAGGGAAGGTATTAGCACCCCTACGCATCCGTAGTACTCTACGGGATCCACTTTTGTAGTTTTCGTCTAAAGGGTGTGGGTTTACCTAATGTGTTTATTTACTAAAAAGGTTAAGAGAAATGACTCGCGCGGATGTCGCATCCACTACATACGTATCTCATCTGAATATGAGAATCAGAGTCTTCGTAGCTCGGCTGACCTATGGGTTAGGGGGATGTGTGCTCGCTAAGATATCGCGTCTTATGCCTACGTATCTCATCTGGCCTGAGAATCAGAGCAAGCCGTAGTTCGGCTAACTATGGGGTTATGGATTGGGTTTTGGACGAACGACGTCACTACGCAATCTACCGGATGCTCGACCTTTGGAGACTTACTCGCCTGTAGTAGAAGGAGTTAACGTGTTGCTTTGGGTTTTAGGGTTTGGGATGCTCAAGGGCAAAAAGGCAGTCCTTGATGAAGGAACCGTGCTACCTGCAGGGATACGAACACATACAAAACAAACATGTATAAAGTAAATGTGCCAACAAGGGGCTCAGAAGTAAATAAACAAAAGAAAACAAATGCCTCCTATCGAGGTCTTCCAGCTAAGAAAGCGATAAAATGCGGAAAAGAGGTAAAAGTACCATACGGATGAAGATCCGAAGTAACAGCAATTAAAGGAGTAAGAAACCCAGGGACCTCCCAAGCTAATGCCATCAAAGAAAGTGGGTCAGTACAGGTAATCGGAATAAACCTCCAGGGGTTATCCCACAAATAAAGTGGGAAACCACGCAAGTTATCCCTGCAAAAGTCATGTGAGCCCTCACAAAAACTCAACAAAAGGGTTAGTGAAACACGATAAGCATTTTTTTCATGAATAACAGTATGGTTTCAGAAACCTCAAACCCTGTGGCATACATTTCAGAAATCATGTGATTAAACATTCAAGGCATAGGTTTCACCCATTCATGCATAATTAAACCCGTGGGCAAAAACATAATGAAATTCATCCATCATACCTCATACATTCAGATGATCCAAATTAAGAGCATAAAATCATGGGAATGAGGCAAACCTGATGGGAGAGACCGGTTGAAATCTAATGGCACGGCTGGGTTTGCAAGGCAATGAAAGTGTGTGAGTCAGATTGAATTTTTCAGAGCTGCCTGGGGATTACTCTGAGTTCTCTGTCAGGTTTCTTTCCAGGTTTTGTCAAGGGTTTTGTTTCAAGGAAACCTCAGAGTATTTTGCTTCTCTTCCTTTTTCTCAAGTGAAGCCTTGGTATTTATAGACTGAATTTCATGGTTTTGTGGGCTCAAATGAGAGAGACCCAAGTCCAAAATTTTTTATTATATTTTATTTATTTTTTTATTATTATTTTTATTTTTATTTATTTATTTTGTAAAAAATTATTTTATTTTATTTTATTTTATTTTATTTTTTCGTTTTTTTTTTCATTTTTTTTTTCATTTTTTTTTTCGTTTTTTTTTTTCGTTTTTTTTTTCGGATCTAATTCTGATTGACATGATGAAATGCAATATGAAATGCTAAATGAATGCATGAATGAGGAGTTCAAATTTTGGGGTGTTACAAAGAACAATGAGAAGGTACCTGACTACATCTCCAAAGTGATTCTGATCACAAGTAAGATGAAGTCGTGTGGAGAAACTCTTTCTGAAGAAAGTATAATTGAGAAGGTACTTAGATCTCTTACATCTCAATTTGATTACATCGTTGTAGCAATTGAACATTCTAAGGATCTGAGCACCATGAGAATAGAAGAGCTGCAAAGCAGTCTAGAGGCGCAAAAGAGTTGCGTCTGACTAAAAGAATCTCTGAGAGAGAGGTATAGCAGGATCTGAAAGCTTCTTTTGTCAAGAAAGACCAAAAGCAATCATGGTCAGAAGTCAAGAAAAGATATGGTAGGTCTCAAAAGTCAGAAACCTCAACTTTTGGGAGTCAGGAGGAAAAGGAGAAGTATGGCAAGAGAAAAGTTCAATGTTATTGTTGTAAGAAGTTTGACCATTTCGTTGCAGATTATTGGTCAAACAAGGAGAGGAAATCAGAAGAAGCGAATATATCCAGAATTTTTGATGATGTACATGTTCTATTAATGGCTTTTGATTCTGATAGTGCATCTTTAGAAGACTGGTGGTATATGGACATTGGTTGCTCAAACTATCTTACTGGAAATAAGAAATGGCTGGTTAATTTTGACTCTAGGAAGAGGACCAAGATCAGATGTGTTGATGATAAGTATCTAAATGATGAAGGAATGAGGAATGTTATAGTGATTCTGAATAATAGCGAATCTACATTAATTCAGAAAAGATTTGGTCATTTGAACTTCAGAAGCTTAGGGCATCTGAATTCAAAGAAATTGGTACGTGGAATTCCTGCAATTAAGACACCAGAAAAGTCATGCAATGTGTGCACGAGAGAGAAGTAACCGAGACTACCATTTGAATCAGAAGTAGCTCCAAGAGAAAAGTATGCTTTGGGAGTAGTGCATTCTGATGTGTGTGGACCGTTTCCAGAATCTTCACTAGGAGGGGATAAATACTTTGTGTAATTTGTGGATGAGTTCACAAGGATGACATGGGCATCCCTTATAAAGTTCAAACACAAGGTGTTTGCTGAATTTAAAAAATTCAGAGTCAAGACTGAGAAACAAAGTGGTCAGACTCTGAAAATTCTCAGAAATGATGGAGGATGTGAGTATAACTTTATAGAGTTCCAGAAGTTCTGTGAGGAGAATGGAATTGAGAATGAAGTGACAACTCCATATACTCTTCAACACAATGGTCTTGCTGAAAGGAGAAACCAAACTTTGCTTGATATGGTAAAGAGCATGACGAAGGAGAATAAGCTTCCTAACACTCTGTAGAGAGAAGCTGTTGCTAGTGCAACATATGTGCTCAACAGGTGTCCAACCAAGAAACTGAAGGAAATTGTTCCTTTTGAGAGGTGGACTGGAGATAAGTAAAGTGTGAGTCATTTCAGAGTATGTGGTTCTGTTTGTTATAAACACGTTCTAGATGCTACTAGAAAGAAGTTGGATGATAGAAGCAAGGTGATGTTACTAGCGGGGTATCACAGTATATGTGCTTATAAGCTTTATTGTCCATTCACTAATAAGGTTAAAGTCAACAGATATGTTGTTGTGAAAGAGTCAGAAGTATGGGATTGGAGCAAGTCTCAATCCAAATTCGGTGCAGAGTTAACTTCTGAAGATATTGGTTCTGATTCTGAAGACGAGTCAGAGCCTGCAAATTATTTTGAGAGTGAGTTAGAATTAGAAGGCGAAATTGATTCTGAGGAAGAATCTGATTCTGATCTAGATTTTGACGGTGATTCAGATTCTGGTGATCCAGATTCTGATGATGATTTAGATTCTGGTGGTAGTCCAAATTCTAGGAATATTCTAGATTTTGGAGGTGGTCATGCTTCTGAAGTCGGTACTTTTGGAGTTCCAGCATCTGATAGTCTTCCAGAATCAGAAGGTTCTGAACAAGTTCATAGGCCACAAAGAATCAGAAATGTTCCAAGAAGGTTTGTAAAGTTTGACATGCTGTAAAATACTAAAGTAGATTATGAAGGGGAAATTATTCAACGTGTCATGTTAGTAGATTTTGAGCCCGTGATTACGGAAGAAGTTCTCAAGCAGAAAGTCTGGATGAAGGCAATGAAAGAAGAACTTGATGCCATAGAGAGAAACAAGACTTGAAAGCTGACGTAACTTCCAAAGAACAAGAAAGCCATCAGCGTGAGATGGGTTTATAAGGTGAAGCTAAAGCCAGAGGGATCAATTGGAAAACACAAAGCAAGGTTAGTTGTTAGAGGTTTTTTGTAGAAACTTGGGTTAGATTATTTTGAAGTGTTTGCGGTTGTAACAAGACATGAAACAAACAAGTTGGTGATTGCAATAACTGCTAACAGGAATTGGCCTCTGATGCATTTAAACATGAAATCTGCATTTCTAAACGGTCCATTAGAAGAAGATGTTTATGTGTCACAACCTCCTGGATTTGAGAAAAAGAATCAAGAAGGGATGATGTACATATTACACAAAGCTTTGTATGAACTGAAGCAAGCCCCTAGAGCTTGGAATCTGAAAATTGATTCATTTTTCAAGAAGCAGGAATTTCAGAAATGTGAGATGGAGTATGGTGTCTATGTTCAACATACTTCTGAAGGCAATATGATTCTGGTGTGTCTGTATGTTAATGACATACTGCTAACAGGAAGTTGTGAACATGAGATAGCTAAGTTCAAGAAGAAGCCGATGAATGATTTTTAGATGATTGATCTAGGAAATATGGTTTATTTTCTAGGGACGGAGATTATGTACTATGAGAAAGGCATAATTTTACATCAGCTGAAGTATGAACTTGAGCTTCTGAAGGTGTTTGAGATGTTGAATTATAAAGTTGCTATCACACCTACTGATACAAATCATAAATTGGATTCTGATTGTGATGGTGGTGATGTAGATGCGACAATGTTCAAGCAGTTGGTAGGGTCTCTGAGGTATTTGTGTAATACAAGGCCTGATATTTGCTATGCAGTTGTAATGGTGAGTAGGTTTATGACTAAACCGAAGTGGTCTTATTACCAAGTTGTTGTCATAATTCTGAGGTATATAAAGGGAACTCTGAAGTATAGAGTTTTGTTCCCTTCTGGTGTTGAAACTGACTCAGAACTTCTGAGTTACTCATATTCTAATTGTTGCGAAGACATATTTGACAGAAGAAGTACTTTTGGATACTTGCTTAAGTTTCTGAACTCATATTTCTTGGTGTTCCAAGAAGCAACCAGTTGTTGCTTTGTCAACCTGTGAAGCTGAATATATTGCAGGTGTTGTGATTGCATGTTAAGCTGTGTGGCTTTTGAATTTACTGCAGGATCTGAAGATCAAAGTAAACAAGCCTCTGAAGCTGATGATCGATAACAAGTATGCAATCAATCTTTCCAAGAATCCAGTACTACATGGGAAAAGTAAGCATATTGAGACTAAGTATCATTTTATGAGAAATCAGGTTCATAATGGAGTGCTAGAAGTTGTGCACTGTAGCACCCAGAAGCAGTTGACAGATGTTCTGACGAAGGCAATCAAGACTGATCAATTTCTTCGCTTGAGGGATGGAATTGGTGTTGTTAGTTTTAGTTAAGTTGAATATTAATTAAAGGATGATGTTAGAATTAATTGATATTTTCAAAAACTTGTAGGCAAAATTTGTTAGAGGGTATTTTAATATTTCTCCAAAGTCTCACTTGTATTTAAGCAAGTGAGTGGTGTGAACAAACTGTATATTTATTCTTTTTGCAGTGTGTGAGTGTGTGTGTGTGCATTTTTCGGTGTAACCGTTTTGAGTAGTGGAAGTTTTTTATTATTCTCTCTTCTCCCTCTCTCTTGTTTCCACTGTTCATCTTTATCACCTTGTGCAGCAAAACCAACTGTATTCATCAATAAACCTGACTGTATTTAAATCAATTTAATTGAGGGATTGTGTGTGAAGTGGAAATTCTAAGTGAGAAAAATATGAAATTTGAGCACTCTTATGTTAAAGATATATGTACCTAACAAGTATTATTACACATCTCTTCAAAAACAAAATTTTACTACACACATTCCTGACAGGAAATCAATTAAAATTTCAAAGAACAATATAGTGAAAATGATGAAAACTTAAAAGGATGTATATTTTAATAGGTGGAGAGGTGTATCTAGATAGTCTTAAAACACTTTCATAAAAAAGAGAGTTCATTGATTGAGATTATAAATAGTGAAAAAGAGAAGTGATGTTTTTACATAACATGATGGCTAAAAGCTAGTATTGTATTCCAAAACCCAGAACCAATTTTGATTAAATTACTATAGCTATCCCAAAACGAAGAATCAATTTTGATTAAATTACTATAGCTATCCCAAAACCAAGAACCAATTTTGATTAAATTACTATAGCTATCCCAAAACCAAGAACCAATTTTAATTAAATTACTATAGCTATTCCAACACTAAGAACCAACCCTCTCAAAATGCTAGTGAGATTCTGAGTCCATAACCTGCAAAAATGTGGATGTGCCTGGCATAAGGACGAATTTAATAGTTTGGAACCTCAAAGTAGAACTTGAAGTAATTGTTGCAGCTATTAAAAAGGACTAATTAATGAATATATCAATTCAGTTTAACCATATTCAATTACTAACATTGTCCAATTCCTTTTGATGTCAATTAAATCAAACATGAGACTGACAAAAAAAATTAATAACTACAATTTCATTATTTTTATTCAAACAACACTTTTTATACTTAAAACAACTCACCTTCCACAAATTATTCACACCAACTTAACCATCACTTAATTCATTACATAACGACCACTATAGGCCAAAGATGGTAAACTAAACTGAAACCATGTTATATACTTCAAACAACTTTTCTAATTGTTGTAAACAAACCATGTTATATAATTATGCATCAAACAACTACAAAGATAAGGAAAGACTTACAAGCCAGCAAATAGAGTTGTGAGTCCAACTATTTGGTTGGAGAAACCACAGTGCATTTGTCAATAAACATCCATATCTGCAAATCAGAAATCATATTGTGAAACAACATGTTATGATACAACAGCAAGCAAAGACAAATCAAAAATCATATTATGAAAAATCAAAGCACGATATTACCTTGAAATTGGTGGTTTGTAGAATTACGGATTGTCGAGTAGCATAATCGAGCATTAAAACATTCAATTGTGAAATTGTAGATTGTGGAGCAACAGAAAACCTGATTGCGGAATCGTGGATTGAGAATTTGTGATTGGACGAAGCGAAAGTGATTGTTCAAATGATTGTTATGGTTGATTACACTAATACAAAAAGAAGAATGTAATTTTAAAATTTATCAGTTATACTAAAAACAAGGGTAAATAAGAAACACTATGTCAATTTTGTAAATAAATTATCATTTTAAGTATTAACACGTGATAATAGACACCCTGTTTATTAAAAAACTGGTGTACATTCAAAATATTAATTTAACATATCTCTGTTACTCTCGTTAAATTTTAAACGCGTGTAAATTTAGATGGATTGGAAAAAAGTGATTTCTCCAATATTAAATATCTAAAAAAAAATTTAATTAAATAAAAAAAAAGAATTTATATTTTTTAATCACTTAATTTTTTTAATTGCTTCTATTAACTTTGAAAAGGTAAAAAAGTTTAAGTTTTTTTCTTCTTCCCTAAAAAATTTCCAACTATATTTTCACGTTTCCCTCACTTTTATTTTGAAAAAAAAAAGTTTGTTTTCTTATTAATTAATTAAAACAAAAAATTATAAACTAAATGAGAAGAAGAATAAAGGGAAAGAGACAAGAGTGATTGAAGACGGAAAGAAGATGTCGAGACCTTAATCTCATTTTTTGTTCCACACACATTGAAGATTTTACCAGAATGAAGAGAAAATGGAATTGAAGAAAACACGAAAACAAAACGAATGTAGAAAGAGAAAAAATCTCCCCTGAAGCGAAACTCACCCTCGTCGAGCAGGTGGTGACTCCATGGGAGGTTTCTGGAAAAGACGGGGGGAAAATAGACTACGACAAACTCATTGACCGTTTCGGTTGTCAAAGAATCGACCAATCTCTCATTCATCGCCTCGAACAAGTCACTTATCTCCCCGATCGCGTCTTCTTCTGTCGCGGAATTTTCTTCGCTCACTGGTTTAGCCTTTGTCTATCTATATATTTACTTTCTTGGTTGAATCTTCAATTTTGCTGAGAATGCATTTTTTTGTTGATTTGTGTGATAGTGACTTTGCTGAGGTTTTGAATGCATACTGATCCGCTGTCGCACACGGGTCAAAAACGAGTTTAAAAGTGTAGTAAAACGGAAGCGACACTTGAATGTCGTATCACAAGGACTTTTGAATGTTGTAACCAAACGAATGAAAAGAAGGGATTTTTTAAGGTTCAGAACTTAAATTGAAGATGATTAAAGGTAAAAGAAAAATTGATACATAAGTTAATCTACTATATTGATTTACGACTTATCATTGATTCTTATAATTTCAATTCCCTAGCGGGTTCAATCCCATTCAATTATGATACCCACTAACAAGCGCAATTGGTATTATATGATGTATGTTCCTAATTTTCGAATTAAGTAAACGAATTTAAGCAGACGCGAATTAAGAAAACCTCGACTTAATCAAACACGATAATGAAAAAGCTACGCTAATGTGATTATAGTTAAGGATCATACAAACAATCAAATTTAATCAACTATATCCTATAAGAAACAATCGAATTAATCAAACGAAAGTAATGGAATTAAGCAAACGAGTTTATAGGAAGAATTGAAAAGAAATCAAAATTAAATTGAAATTAATAAAAACCTCAAAGTGGAATTCGAATACAGCAAATCAACTCTTCGGGAATTAACTTTCCATGGTATTCGTATGCCATATTCTCCATTTCATGAATGCTGAATAATTCAATCCTAAAACTACTAAGTTGTTTAAATAGAGCAAGGGAATTCGGGCCTAATAGCAACTGACCCGAAAAAAATACAAAACCGGCCCAAAAACTAAGTATTTTCTTAAGTCTGGAACTAAAATAAATTATTCAACCCTTCTTGACTCCAAATCAGCTTCTAACTTCAACATGAAATTTTTAGCTTAACCTCGCATCTTTCCAACTCCTATTAGAACGCGTCAATCCGATTCTCGTAGCTCAAGTTATTATCTGCACGGTGAGAAGGTATCAAATAACTATTTATGCTGAAAATAAAGTACGAAAATAAAATAAAGACAAAAATAAACTTAAATATAAAAACACACTAAAATTGTAAAAATAATAGAATAAACTATAGATTTGCCTAAGTACAATAGTAGAAGAAGGTGCATCAAAATGCACTGGTCAAATTCCCCCACGCTTGAACTTTTCCACTCCAAACAAAATTATAAATTCAAAACTCAAAACAGAAAAAACAAGAACAAACAAAACATGCAATTCCAAAGGTTATAAAGATACAAGTTGCAAGCAAAATTCTAAGTCTAAGCTTCAAGAAAATGGAATTAGTAAGTAACTCTTTTGTAACATTCAAAGCAAATATAAAAAAAAAGATTACCAAAGAATACATCAAAAGCAGCAAGTTCTTCACAAGATAAAATTCACTCAACTCTAAAGTGTTTAGGTAGATTGTTTACACTCAAAGCACATCATGAAAGAAAGTACTACCATAAGCTTGAAAAGACTCTAACATCCATAATTGAATTACATGCACACAAAGATCAAAATGACTTTTATTCAATTGTAACTTGGTAGGGTATGGGTGAGATAAATCCTAAGGGGTACTAGGCTAAGATTCAAAGGGAGAAAAAAGACATGAAAGAACTTGTGGGAGTTGAACTACATTTATCCACTTTCAAACAACAACTTTTCTGCTATTTTTCTTCTCTTTTAACTTTTTATTCTCTCTTTTTTTCAGAAAGAAAATGTAATGACATCTTTCTTTATTTTTTCCATTTTTTTCTTCTTCTTTTTCTACATATATTTTTTTTCTTTTTCTGCCAACTTTTGAATGAAATATCACAACTATAGTTATTCAATCTCACACAACTCCAAACAAGACTCTTTCAACCCTATTGTCCTACCCTAATTTTTAACCCTAAGATCCCATATATCATTTGCATCATTGCACACAAACAAGGTCACATCTTGGTCTTTCTCCATATCCATCTTTGGGTTTGCTTCTTGCAGGGATCACCAAGCACCTCTTTGCTGGTTTGTTTTATCTTTTGTTTTTATATGATTAATTTCTTATCTAACCACTAACCCAAATACAAAAAATATGTCTGAAGTTTATTGTGCAAGGTAGGCCTTTTCAATCAAGAGCATCTCAAAGTTTTGTTGCTTACTTCTCAAGGAAAGTCAAAGGTTCATGTGTTTATTTTCATGCCTTCTTCAACAAGCAACTTCAAACTTTGAGATATTTAATGAAGAGGCCATCAAATATACCTTATTTTGAGTTCATGTGATCACCCATATACTTTTAAATGCCATGAAAGTCCAAGTACACAAGCTTGTTCCAAGAAGTTTGACTAAAAGTCAACATTTTAAAGTCAAAGTTCTAAGGATCATAACTCCTTCAATTCTCAACATTTTTGAATGCTTCGTTTTTAATATGACTCTTCTCAACATCCTCTACAACTTCTATTTACATGACAAGAGTCAATCTTGTTTGGAGGATCATTAAAAGTTTGGAGACATTATAGGTCATTTGTGGACATAGTGAAATTTGACCTATTTTCAAGTGACTTTTCCCCAACTTTCAAAAATCATAACTTCTTCAATTTTCAACATAGGAGGCTAATTATTTTTGAACGATTTCATTTGTGATACCCTCTACAAGATTTCTTGAAGGACTAAGGTCAGAATATGCTTGGAAGGTCGTGGAATTCATTGAGACATTACAGGTCATTTTCAGCCATGAAGCACTAAAATATATCTAAGTTATATGATCAGTTTTTCATGCCAACTTCAACATGACATAACTTGTTACTCAAGCATCCAAATTCAACCTTTCTTTGCAAATTGTAATATTGGCCATGATGTTAACATATTGCAAAAAGAATGGGATTAAAAAGCCTCCTAAGTAGGGTGCCCCATTGGATTGAACATGGTGACTTGGAACTGAAGAAATCACCATTGCCCGAAATTTGAACTTCATTAATCTCAATTCCAATACAAATTAGCATGTGTTTTGGACCTAAACATGTTTAACCAAGTCTCCAAAAGTTAATTGACCCTTAAAATGCATCATTTGGCTGAGTTTTGATGAGTTTCAAGTCACGCTTTTCACACACTCTAATCAAATTCATTTTGCACGAATTCTGCATCATTTCACACGTATTTGGATCCAATCAAATTCTCTATAAATAGAGGAATCTATTGCATTCATTTCCAAGCTTTGGAGAGCCAAGAAATCCCTGCTACAACATGAAATTTTTCCAGAAAATTCAACTATTGTGTTTTGAGTTTCAGTTTGTTTCAATCCAATTTCTTGATTCCGTTAGCACCTTTGGCATCCTCTGAAACTTTTGGAACAATTACCAAGCTCTGAGACCTCTTGAAGTGCTCTAACCAAATCGAGCTTCATCAACTTTTGATCACCATCTAGACAAGGTAGTTTTGAGCATCATTTGAACTCAAACAAGTTACCACAATGTAGTTCTTCACTCTCTAATACTTTCCCCTAACTTATCTGGTGTTGATTGATCGTGTTCATCATTTAATTTAATTTTTCATGACTTACTTGTTTCTGAAAGTTCTCTGAAATTTCCTTTGCTCAATTTTACATAAATGAATTTGGAGCATAAGGTTGAATTCAGGATGAGAAGAGGATCACAATGGTGATGGTCTCATGTCTTGAATTTACCAAACAATGAAACTCTAGTGAGAGCTCACCGGAGAAGCCGACCAGAGTTTTCTCAGGTTATTTGAGTTTGATCAGACACGTTGGCATAACGAAATGTTCTGGTTGGTTGGATTTACACTGGATCATGTGTTTGACTTACAGTGTGTTCCATCGTGTTCTCTAACATTTGGAGTGTTGGATCTGCCACGCCAATTAATGAGGCCATATCTAACACTCTGTGTTTTTTTTCTGATTTTTATTATTTTAAATTGCTTTTTCTTTAAAAATTCATAGTAATTTCATTTTTTACTCAAAAAATCCCAAAATAATTTCTAAAATTCTCTTTTATTTTCCTTCATCTGATTTTTTTCCATATTTTATTTCACTGATTTTCTATTTTTCTTGAAGTTTCTCTTTTCTCTTTTGTTTTAATTGGTTTAAAAATACTTCTCTATATTTTAAAATTCTGGAAAAATTATCATATACTTATTTTATTTCCAACCTTCCATAATTTTCTTGGCCATTTATTTGGTGTTTTGAAGGACTTTATGGATTTTCCATTTTACTCCTATTTTAAAATTCATCTAAAAATACCTTTGATGCATTTTTATTTCATTTAATTGCATTTTATTTTTGTATGACTCTTGTGAACTTCTGTTAGCCTTGGATCATGATGGTTTGGACTTCAAGTCTCATCAAACTCAATGGATCTTTAGTGTTGATGAGATGAAAACCCTAATCCACCAAATCTGATTATTGATTTTGATGATGACTTGATCAAACTTTTGGTCTAATTTGGGTCTGACTTCTCTTGTGTTCTCTTCTTTATCTCTTTCTTTTCCCTTTGATTAATTGAATGGCTTGTGTCCATCTTGTTCATGATGTATGTATTGATACTTGATGAACTTTCATCATTTTAAACCTACCTCCTAATTGATCATGTATAATTTAAGGTACTTTGATTGATACATAAGTTTGTCCTAAGTGTCATGAAGTATGGATTAAAGTAATGTACCATCCTCCTAGTCTTCGTGCTTCATCATCCCCTTTCTTTCTTTTTTGTGTGGCATGTCTTAAGGAGAATGATTTACATATCATTTCTCTAACATGTATTAACATAAATATTATTATTGATCGGCCTCAGATAGTTATGACCTCTACATAAGTCCAATTACGATTGTTTAACATAGCGCTAAATTTGTCCCAAAGAAAACAAAGGCATTTTTATAAGTGAGATTGTAAGTCTCGTATTCCTTATGGTATTGTATGAAATTTTTGCTCCTTTTCCATTTTGTGAGAGCTAGTGGCATACTTGTTAATTTTATCCAAGTTGGATCCCTTCTCATAAATGATGTGTAGGTTCATATTTTCATGCCTGTGAATGGATAGTTGAGTGTTCTCCAAAAAGTGATCAAACCATCTTTCATCTTTGATTACTAACATCCTTTACTAACACTTTACTTGTATTAACTTTTATTTTAAAGTCATTTACCTTATGCTTCTTTATTTTATGCCATTTACTTTATACTTTATATTTAGCATTCCATATCATATTGTTTGTTTTTTTGTCATTTTGTTCTTTGTCCATTTGGAACTTTCTTTTATATCATTGTAAAAAAGACATTAATAAAGAAAAACCTAAAAATAAACTTGATTTTCATGATTCATGGACTTGTGGTTACTATCCTTGGCATTATTGTGGAGTGATGGACTTAGAATTAGGATCTTGACCTTTGCTTTGGGACTTGTGACTCGAGACCCTAGAATTCATTTGATACCTTTAACTTGGTATTTCCTTTTGAAGTTGTGGTTGAGTTACTCTGGTTTCATCTGATACATGGATTATTATTTACTTATTATGGCTTTCTTGAGGCTTAATCCAAAGGAGGGAATTCTTGCTTGACCTATGTCATAAAGATTGCTATTTTCTTGGTTAGATCTTTCCTCCCTAGCTTTTACTTTATGCTTTAGGATAGTCTCTTCTTCTCCTCGCCCGTCTTTAGTTTTCAAATTTTCTGTCTTTTTCAAAACCTTCTTGTTTTTAAACCTGAACTACTATCTCCATAAACCTTAACCTTTGTCAAGTGATTTTCAAAACATTTTTCTTAAAATAAATGTTAATAAATTTTAAGTATGTTTAGACCAATTTCAAAAGACTAATAAATGCATAACTCATTCAAATCATTTTGTGCCTTTGTGCACTTTTCCTTTTAAAACGTTTCTCAAGGTATTAGATATGAGTCATTTCCATAGTTGAGATATAATTATCCTATCCTTGATGATAATTCTTTTCCATTTGTGAGAGTTAATGGCATACTTGTTGATCCTTATCCAAGTTGGAGCCCTTATCATGATGATGCAAAGTACACATACTTGTGGGTGACCAGTTGAGTATTCTCCTTAAAATGACAAAATGCCTTTTTTCCATAAAAATGAATCAAAACAAAATCCCTTTGTTATTTTTACCACGAGCTACGAGGTTTTGATCCTCCATTACACTTTATTGGTACGAAGGCATGAGACTTCAAAAGTCTTGGCAAACACAAAAATAAGAGAAAATATTTATTTTCCCATCTCTCTAATCTTTTGCAAACAATACCCATTTTCAAACCAAAAGACACATTTTCAAAGAGGTTCCCATGGAGTACCATGGATGTTTAGGGTGATAATACCTCACCTTTGCATAACTAACCCCCAGACTCTTGCTCTCTTTTTTATTAGTTTTGTTTTAAAACTTCTTCGCCTTTTGTTCGTGATTTTTCCCTTTTCCTTTGGAAACAATAAAAGCGCGGGGACGACTCTTGCTTTACGAGTTAAGTTAATTGATAGATTAATCTCAATATTTTTACCACTACACTTATGAATGGGTGATAACATTATTTTTTACTTTCAGGCTTGTAATGAGTTTAAACAAAGAATGGGATAATAGGCTCAGGGGGTTTTCAAACAATGGATGATATTATTCAGGGTTGGCTTTTTGGCTAATGGAATAAAAAAAATAAACAAAACAAAAACAAGTTGCCTTTATCATAACAATGTGTATAAGTAAACAAAAAGTTTAAACAAGAGTCAATTCAAGTTCTAGAGACTAACAGAAATGATTGAAATCACACAAGAAAGAAAGAGATGGATTTTTTAATGTTATTCATTAAAAGACTTAAAATCTCACAAGGTTAATTGATATACCAAAAATGATATACAATTTAGAGTTTAGTCCTACATATCATACTAAGAATGCACAAAAAGAATCAATCATATCAGACCATAATTCTTTAATCAAGAGAATAAAGAAAATACTCACAAATGTAACTCAAAAACCACAGGAAAAAACATGCATTTTTTTTCATGTAAGAAAACAAACAAAAACAAAGAAACTAAATGAAATAAAAAAAAGTAAATGGTTCCCTCCCCCACACTTAAAACATACATTATCCTCAATAAAAGAACATAAATATAAAATAAGAGTGAGAGAAAGGAAAGAACACACCCGAGGAGTCAAGGCGGATAAATGATCGCATAAACAGCCTTTCCCAAAGAGAGCTCTTCTACGGTCTCTTCTTCCAAAGTTGGGATCTTATGGAATATCATTGGATAATGTCCATTGACCTTGAAATTTTGATTAGTGTCTTCTCTTTGTATTCCAGGATCAAAGAAGGATATTTGATAAGTAAAAGTGTTTAATGGGCACGTGAAAAAGATCTTTTTCATAACATCAAGAATCAAAGGATTATGGGGTTTGCCTCACTACTTTTGTTTCATCTTTAAGTGAGATCCTATGCATACATATGGACGGGCTAATATCACGAGTGTCAACCAAGGTCCATCCAAGTCCGTTCTTATGTTCCTGTTCAAGTTGAAGCTTTGATGAATAATATAAATCTCAGGAAGTGGTTTAGGCTCTAAAGAAGGTGGTTGTTAAATGGACGGTATGTTTGGGGTAGCCAAGATGTCAAGAGCTCTAGCTACATAAACAACTTCATTTACACTGTCACCCTACAAGGCAGCATCAATCTCAACACAAACAACACAAAGGTTAGTGTTAGTACAATCATCACATGAGTAAATATCATCAAAACCAGATAAAGATGGAAAATCAGGTGAAAACAAATCAAAATAAGCTTCATCAATAATTTCAGAAAGCAACTCTATGAATACTCTTCCACGAGATGTTTCATAGCATCAAAAATGTTGAATTTCGTGACAATTTCACCAAATTCCGTGGACATGGTTTCGTCGTCAACATCAACTTTTGTTTTAGCTATTTTCAATGAGTGGTTTGTCCAAAATGATTGGTGATATGCTTGAATTTGTTTCTCCATACATGTCTAGAATGTAAAACTATGCAGGAAAAATAAAGTCATTAACTTGAACAAGCATATTTTCCACTACTCCAGCGGGGCAGGCATTACTTCTGTTCGCCAGTTGAATGATTAAACTTGTATGCTGCAAAGGACCAAGATAAAGATTATTATACATAGAAGTAGGCATAACATTAATACCTGCTCCTAAATTAAGCATACAATTTTCGAATGTACTATCCCCAATGGTACAAGGAATAACAACAGTTCATGGATCCTTGCACTTTTGTGGGATGTCCTAAGTAAGGGCTGAACTGGTAGGTGAGGTGTTAGGCTGAATAAGTGCCGAAAAACTTTGTCCCAAATTCACTCTCTCGTTTCTAGTAAGCCTCCTCTTGTGTATGCGCAAATCCTTCAGAAATTTTATGTATTTTAGGACATGCTTAATCACATCAAGTAGTGGAATATTCACTGCCACCTTTTTGAATACATCCAAAATCTCTCTCTCTCTCTCTCTCTCTCTCTCTCTCTCTCTCTCTCTCTCTCTCTCTGTCTTTCTCATCAATTTTCTTATTTTTCATAACTCTTTGTGGGAAAGAGATTGGTGGTACATACTCTTTTTCAGTCTCAACAACAACAGAAGGTTCAGGTGCTCTAGTAACAATTTTTTTATTTTTTTCTAGGGCTAGTTCTGCAACTTTCCCGGATCTCAAGGAAATTGCACTCACATTGAGGCCTTTTGGATTCCCTACTGTTTGGGCAGGTAGTTGTTTCGATCCTTGAGCTTGCTACATTACATTCATTGCACTAGCAAGATGTCCAATTTATGTTTGCGAAGTCTGAATACTAGAATTTGTTTGTTGTTGTAACTGAAGATTATTTACAGTCATTTGCTTGACAAGATCCTCAAGTGAAGGTTCAGAAGGTGTAGAGGTAGTTACTTGGGGAGGGTTCAGTGGTGGTGGTGGAAGAGGTAGCATCAACTGTTTCACTAAAGAGGTAAATTCATCAATTATGGTTTCTAGAGCTTTGTTGGAAAAAGAAATTTGAATCTCATTCATACCTTTTGCTTGGACCACAAGATTATCCCTTGTTGTGAACTGGTGGGAGTTAATTGACATGTTCTCAATCAAGGATTTGGAAGCAGCTAGAGTCTCATCAACAAGTATTCCACCACTAGCAACATCTAAAATATTTCTTTCCATTGGTAGTTATCCCTCATAAAAGTATTGTATTAGCAATTGTTTAAAAATCTGGTGGTGAGGACAACTCGATACTAACTGCTTGAATCTCTCCCAGTATTCGGAAAATGATTCCATGTCAACCTGTCTAATACCACATATTTATTTTCTGATTGAAGAAGCTCTTGAAGCAGTGAAAAATCTTTCTAGGAAGATTTTCTTCATATTATTCCAACTTGTAATAGAATTTGGCTCAAGATAATATAACCAATCTTTTGCAGCACCTTGTAGTGAGAATGTAAATGCTCTAAGCTTGACATGATCTTAGGTAACTCCTTGAGGCCTCAATGGTGTAGAGCACACAACCTAAAATTCTTTTAGATGCCTGTATAGATCCTCACCTGCAAAACCATTAAACCTTGGCAACAAATGTATTAAACCAAATTTCAATTCGAAAGGTATAACATCAACATGATATTTAATACACAAAGCATTATAATTAACATCAGGGGAAACAAGTTCTCTTAGAGTTCTTTGGTCATTCATGTTAAACTCAATAAAAAAGAAAAAAAATCAACAAATAATGAGAAAACACATAACTAATTCAGCAATGCAGCAACAAATAGGAAAATACCGACAATATCCCTATTAAGCAAAAACAATTGGAATACCGAAAAAACGATTAAAATAAAAGAAAAAAATACAAAAACACGAAACTTAATCTAATAAAGTCAATTAAGAATCTTGAGAATTTTTTCAGAAATTTCTGAAACTACCAAAACAAAAACAAAAACATATAAAATAGAAAAATAAGGAATTTCAGATTTTTAGAGCGGCGACCACTATTTAAATCCTAAACAGAGGCTTTCGATCCTTAATTTTTTTCTAATGAATCAACAAAGAATCGGAAAAATATGAGACGATTTTCTTAAAAACAGATTTTTGTATGCTAAAACGTGAAAAGGCCAGAACGCAAGAACGATGGGGCAAGAACATCGAAACACAACACCTATGACTATAATAATTGCTAAAATCTACAAGAGTCCCCGACAACGGCGCCAATTTGATTCACTGTCTCACAGAGGTCAAAAACAAGTTTAAAAGTGTAGTAAAATGGAAGCGACACTCGAATGTCGTATCACAAGGACTCTTGAATGTTATAACCAAACGAATGAAAAGAATGAGATTTTTAAGGTTCAAAACTTAAATCGAAGATGAATAAAGCTAAAAGAAAATTTGATAAATAAGTCAATCTACTGTATTGATTTTCGACTTATCATCGATTCTTATAATTTCAATTCTCTGGCGGATTCGATCCTATTCGATTACAATACCCACTGACAAGCGCAATTGGTATTATATGATGTATGTTCCTAATTCCTGAATTAAGCAAATGGATTTAAGCAGACGTGAATTAAGCAAACGCGACTTAATCAAACACGATAACGATAAAGCTACGCTAACGTGATTATAGTTAAGGATCATACAAATGATCAAATTTAATAACCTATATCATATAAGAAACAATTGAATTAAGCAAACGAAAGTAATCAGATTAAGAAAACAAGTTTATAGGAAGAATTGAAAAGAAATCGAAATTAATAAAACACTCAAAGTGGGAGTCGAATACAGCAGGTCAACTTTTTGAGAATTAGATCTCCATAGTATTCATATTCCATATTCTTTATTTCATGAATGTTGAATAATTCAATTCTAAAATTATTAAGTTGCTTAAATAGAGCAAGAGAATTCGGGTCTAATGACAACCGACCCGAAAAAAAATACAAAACCAGACCAAAAACTAAGTATTTTCTTAAGTCTGGAACTAAAACGAAGTATTGAACCATTCTTCACTCTGAATCAGCTCCTGACTTCAACATGAAACTTTTATCTTAACCTCTCAGCTTTCTAACGCCTATTAGAACGCGTCAATATGATTCTCGTAACTCATGTTATGATATGAATAGTGAGAATGTATCAAATAATTATTTATGCTAAAAATAAAGTACGAAAATAAAATAAAGCAAAAAATAAACTTAAATATAAAAACATACTAAAATTGTAAAAATAATATAATAAACTATAGATTTGTCTAAATATAATAGTAGAAGAAAGTATATCTAAATGCACCGATCACATACGAAAAAGGAGAATTTTACTTATAATAAGGACGCTGACCTTTTTCAGAAGCTTTCCATTTAGGTTATTTGATTCCATTCATGTTCACCAAGTAAGTACACTTTTGTGTTTTCAAATAACCAAAATTAACCAAAATTTTGTAATATAGATATGCATATATGTTAGTTATAAATAGGCATAACTTTTATGATTATAGAATTTTACACTAATGGCGGAACGAAAATTGATACTTAAGTAGGTGAATTATGGAAATGAAACTGAGTTTGAAATTGTTGGAGTTCTCGGAGATGTTTGTTGACTTCTTGATGTGATGGAAAACAAATTGTAGGTATTTGCAAGATTCTTTTAAGGTTCCTTTGGTTATACAGCTCACTGATGATGAGAAGTTCTTGTGGAAAAATCTTATAGTAGATGAGTTTCGAAGACTTGCCCGCGAGAATGCAAAGGACATCATTGCTTGCGTTTTTGACATATCAAAGATATTCATCTTCTCCAACTTTGATTTTGTTGGAGAGTGAGTTAGTTTTATATAAATGGTTTGATATTTCATATTTTGGCCTCTCTTATCAAATCGCAATAGTGCAGGCTTTAGCTAACCTCTTCTAGTTTTTATGGACCATGTTGTTGGGGGATGTTATTTATGTTTTTTTTCTGGTGGTGTGGGATGCAGTTTTCCTCTCTATTTTGAGAGGAGGTGTTCAAAGCTACTACAATGTTGCTATTTATTATTAGATCTTATGTTGGAGGTCCAGTGCAAAACATGAACAAGAAGAAGATGAAAACAATACGATAAAAGTTGCATAAAATAAATTTCAAAACATGTGTTTACACTAAGCTTTAGGTTCGATTCACCTCCATCAACTTAGAAAGATTGAATGCAAATTGATAATCTGGAGAATCCCTTTTAAAATACTTTGGAAACCATAAGATGAATCACACATTCACATTAAACATATGATCATAGATATTTTACAAAATAAAGTTCTCTCATTTATTTTCGTGCACTAGAAAAATAAAAGAATGACTTAGATATAATTTTTGGCAATTGAAATATTTAACTTTCTTGTATATTTTCAATTTGAATAATATCTCTATTTATCGAGAAATTTGTGTCACTTGGTGAAGGAAAACATCTTTTGAATAGATTGGTAGATAAACTTTGAATCAATTATTCATTAGAACAAATATGCATAACTCACACATGAAATCTCTATATCATTGATCGAATTATCAATATGACACATTTAGTAAGGTCTCGTGTCTCATATCCTTTTAATGAGAATTTAAGAGTCAAGCCCTTGAACTCTATGAAGCGGAACCACTTCTTTCTCATATAGGTAGACTATATCAGAAATTCACCCATAATTATGCATTCCAGCAAACATATGCTATATGTATATTAAGAGTAAAACCTCATCATATCACACTTATTCCTATGGTTCAAGTACTTTTACCCCTTGGGATGTATCTATCGTTAAATACTTCAATCACTCTAATAGTGTACTTTCATCATTGAACTCAAGACTTAATGTTAACCAAATGTCAGTTGAGTTTCCACTATCGACGATTAATTAAATATGGGTTTGTTCCACATCCCTAATGATGTCTTCATTGTATTCAATTATATCCAAAGACATCATATATTTGTCAATTCATTCGTCAAAGAATTGCAAGATTTTCCATCTTTAATAAACTTAAAATATTCACTTTTTCAACTAGTCACGGGTATGATTACTTTATGTACTCTTGATAGTATTTACCAACTATGGTCAACCCATACCATTTTTGTCATTTTAGTACAAGTATGATATACAAAAATAAATCTATGTTCTTGATAGTTTTGACAAAGTATCACCATGACACTTTTTTCATTCATTTTGTCATATATACAAATTGCGTGTCATTCTTCATTTGCTAATCATTTTAATTTGAAGTTTTACTTCCACTTAAATAAATTCAAAATATATTTAAGGCATTTTATAGCAATCGACAACCATGATCATTCAAACTTGTCATGATTAACTTTTATTTCTCAAAGTGATTTCAAACATGTAATTCATAAACTTCATATAAATGCAACACCATAGAATTAATTTCTATTCTTTAAAAATAAACAATTTTCTTGCATAACTAACATTTGCATAACAAGTTCTATATGATAAATTCAAGTTTCAGATTTAACAATGTTCTTTCACCATCATTGAAAGTTGTTATCATCTTCTTTAAAGTTGCATACTTTAATATTAATCATAAATAAAGTATGGATCAAAATCGAAAATAAAAAATCAAACTTAAAGATGGTTAGATCTTGTGTTGGGGGTCTGGTACAAAACATGAACAAGAAGAAGATGAAAATGATACGACGAAAGTTGCACAAAATAAATTCTAAAGTGTGTGTTTACACTATGCTTTAGTTTAGATTCGTCCCCACCAATTTAAGCAAATTGGATGCAAATGGATAATCCGGAAAATACCCTTCAGGATACTTTGAAAACCTTAACATGAATCTCACATTCATATTAAACATATCGATCAACAATATTTTATAGAATAAAGTTTTCTCATTTAATATCGTGCATTAGGAAAATAAAAGAATGACTTAAATATAATTTTTGACAATTGAAACTGTTAGGCGATAGTACCGATCTAGAAGCGGGGTTGAATAGATCAGTATTTGATATTTAGCGCTTTTTAAAATTGTTTTCAACGGTTGCGAAATCTCCATAGATTACAATCGTCTAAACGATCCGTTAATGGAAAGATAGGATATGCGTGAAACTGAATGGAATAACTACAATAGAGATAATCAACCACTATCTAAATCAATCAATTAACTACCATAATCTTTGATATTGTTATCTCTAATAATGCGTTAACAAAATAAGAGAGCAAGTAAAATATTAATAGATTTGTGTGAGATTAATTTTATCAAACACTTGGTGAGCACTTCTCACCAAGTCTCAATTTCACTCAAATTGAATGTGCAGAATTTTACTCAGTTGCAATCAAAGTGATTGCACCAATTTATCGAACAGCTACTATGCACAATAATCAAGCGAGATCGATTTTACTATTAATTTCACAGAAAACATAATTAATGCAGAATTTAAAGAGTTAAGAGAAAGAGATAACAACACTGTATTTATTTAGGCAGTTCCCATACCGTCCTCGCTTAGGGTACGTTTGCCCTCAATTATAAATATAGAATTGAGATATACTTATTATTATGTTCCAACGTTGATACAAGAGAATAAATGATCATAACCAATCAACCTCTAGCGTTGTTGCAGATCCTATTCGCTTCTCTCCCCTTGATTCGAGTTGAACCAAATCCTTCAAGTGCTTCGAACAAACCTCCTACAACTATCTTATTGCAAGAACTCCACATTCTCCAAAACTTCAACTCGGCTGATTTCGATCGCAAGTCGCTTGAACCCTAAGATTTCTTCACAGTCCTCTGGTTACCGTTACTTGTTTGACCGAACCCACCGTTCTTCAAACTTTTCACTCTGATGAATCTTTGAAGCAAAGGTTAGTGCAAAAACCCCCAATTCTTGGAGGACAAAACCTCAATGGTTTTATTCAAGAAAAACCCACACAAAGCCTCAACCCAAACTAGGATTACACAATCCTATTTGAACGTTATCACCATAATAATGCACAATGATCAACAAAAATTGTTATGTGTATTTGTTGAGAAATGCAATGGAGAATGAAGATGAAGAGCACTTTGGTGTATATCTTTCACTTTTCTTGTTAAATGTTGAAGAAGAGACTCTAGAATATTTATATGATGCATGAACCAAATAACAGACATAACAGAATTAATTTGCACAATTACACGGCAGAAAATTGAGTCCAAGCAGCGACCACTCGACCTGTTCACACAGGTCACTCGACCTGTTCAGACCCGAGGCAAAATTATTCAAGTGAAGTAGGCGATGAGTCGACTCAAACAGGGGATGAGTCGACTCAAACAGATTTTTTCCAGGGTTGAGTCGACCTATGACTCAACTTGTTCAGACCTGTGGCTACATGGTTCAAATGAAAATAGGCAATGAGTCGGTGCAACATGTGGATGAGTCGACTCATTCAGTTTTCCCAAGATTGAGTCGACCTGTGACTCGACCTGTTCATACCCAAGAGTTACGCTCCGAGTCATGAGTCGACTTACGGTTCTTAAACTCTCAAAAATGAGTTTTGAGATATATTTTGATCAATTTTAACCAATCTCTTATGAACCTACAGTATTAACGATGGTCAAGTGCATGATTCACATCTATGATATGCTCCTATATGCCTGGACACGTTGAACTTATATTTTGAACATGTTAGACGATGAATGCATTCTATGATATGATGACACCGTCCAAAGTACATGTTATGGGCGACTAGAAAGGTTTGACATCATTAAAATAAGAACTAGGCATATTTTCCCTCACATACTCCCCCTTTTTGATGATGGCAAACCGTGGCACAATCGCGTACTTTGATAGACATCCTTCCCCTGATTTTATGCATGCCTTCAAACATTCTGCTATTATAAATCTACTAAAATAAATTTGATAAGTCTGCTATTGTGTTTCCATTACTTTTTCTCCTTTGACAACATCAAAAAGAAACAATGGAATGGTCAACATGAAGCAAAGATATTCATAAGCATTTAGTCAACGAATTTGCAACATATAGACATTAACAACCATGCATATAACATGAAATCGATGGAAGAAGTATAGGCATAAATATTACACGGAGCAAAGGAAAATAAGTAAATAAGATTTCCATAATTGTTCAATATAAACTTTAAGACAAATAAGTAAGTACAATGACATGCAAACATAGGGAAATGGAAATAAACTAGATTAAACAATCATTTAAGGTCGTCTCCCTCGTGACGGGTGTAACAACCCAATATTTAGTATTTATTTATTATACTATTATTACTAGATTTTATTTTATTTATGTGGAGTGTTAATTAATTAATTGGTTGTTAGGTAGTATAATAATTGATGATATTAATTAATTTGGTGTGGTAACTAATTATTTAGTTGATATGAGATATAATTAATTAATTATATTAATTAACTTGGTGTATATTGAGTTGGTTTAATTTATTTGAATTAAAATAGAGATATTTAAATATTAGGTCTTATTGGGCCTATTAATTAAATAAGGGTTATCACTCTTTAAGCTCAAATAGAATACTAGTATGTAAGAGGAGGAGAGTGAGAATTAGGATTCACTTGATCATTTGACAACAATAGAGAAAGAGAAGAGGAAAAGTGAGGAGAAGAAGGGAAGAACAAGAGAGGAGCTAGGGTTTCCAGAAAATTGAAGAGGTAAGGGGGGAATCCTTATTATTATGGGTTAGTATGATTGGATCAATGGGTAGATGTATGTTTAGGTTAAAATCCCTAATTGTGTATGGTTGTTTGGAATTGTTAGGTTTTGATGAGTATGCTTGATTGTGGTGATTGATTGTGTTAAAACTGCAAATTAACGTTATATATTTAGAGTATTGTGTGAGTTATAATTTTTTGAACGTGTGGCTTTTTACGGAATCGAAATTGGAGGTCCGGAAGTCCTCCAACGATGAAAACCGCAGAAAATTCTGCATGTTGTCGTCACAATCGCGGTCCTTTTTTATGTTTTATTGTCGAAATTGTTTTGGTCATAACTTTTGATCCGTAAGTCCAAATTGAGTTCCGTTTTAAGCGTTGGATAGCTGAAACAGAAGGCTATAACTTTGGTTCTGGAATAAAATAATTATGGAGATTATTTCATGGATGTTTTTGGGGTTGAAGAAGATGAACATTATGTTGGACAATTTAAAAAACAACTTTTTAGTAACGCCTTCGTGCACGAATTTATTCATAACTTTCAACTTGTGAATCATTTTGGGTAGGGGTTTAAAGCATTAGAAAGGTGACTCTAATAGATATTATGTGAATGGTGTATTTTTTATGAATGTTAAGATGGTAAAGATGATCTTAATTGCATATTATGTGAATGATGTATTTGTTATGAATGTTAAGATGGTAGAGATGATCTTAATTGCATATTATGTGAATGATATATTGTTATGAATGTGTATATGTACCATTGGTGGATTGTGAATGATATATTATTATGAATGTGTATATGTACCATTGGTGGATTGTGAATGATATATTATTTTGAATGTGTATATGTACCATTGGTGGATTGTGAATGATATATTGTTATGAATGTGTATATGTACCATTGGTGGATTGTGAATGATATATTGTTATGAATGTGTGTATGTATCATTGGTGGTATGTGAATGATATATTGTTATGAATGTGTATATGTACCATGGGTGGATAATTCATAGAGTTGAATTATTGTGATATGTGGAATGTTAAGATGGTAGAGATGATCTTAATTGCATATGTGTTAATATTTGTACATTCATTCATGGCATGATCGGCTTCATGGTGGAAGCGGTGAAACTGTGGGTTCACATGGTATTAGACGTTGATCCTTAATTGGAAATAGGCGTAGCAGATGTTGATCCTTAATTGGAAATAGGCGTGGTAAATAGACGTTGATCCTTAATTGGAAATAGGCGTGGTAAATAGACGTTGATCCTTAATTGGAAATAGGCGTAGCAGACGTTGAACCTTAATTGGAAATAGGCGTCGTAAATAGACGTTGATCCTTAATTGGAAATAGGCGTAGCAGACGTTGATCCTTAATTGGAAATAGGCGTGGTAAATAGACGTTGATCCTTAATTGGAAATAGGCGTAGCAGACGTTGATCCTTAATTGGAAATAGACGTGGTGGCTTGGATTCTAGATATTGAATCAGAAAGCGGTGAAACATTGGGTTCACATTGGTACCACATGCATAGAGTCACATGTCTTGCATTGAGTCACATTAGAGTTATGTGATAATTGAGTGTATGCATTATTGTGATTGTGATGTGTGTATGAGATATGGTAATTGAATTTGATGATGTTTGGATACATAACTTGACAACGTATGTGATTATGTGATAATTGTAGTTATGTGTATATTTGAGAATATAATACTGGATTTTAATATTGTACTCCTTGAGTTTTATGGATGTTTGAAACATGTGAAATAGATGTTGATGAATATTATTTACATGGTTATATGAAGTGTGATGAATTCCTTTAATTGTTGATTTAATTATTGTGCTTGATTATACTTTTTCACAATGATTTGAATTCTCACCCTTTCTGTTTGAATGTTACCTTTACATGGGTATCGTGCAGATACTCAGGAGTAGTATTGTTGAAGTAAGTGAACGGTAGCACTCGAGGTTAGTTGGAGAGCTTCGGTGCTTTGTTTTAGAGACTAAGTAGTGAGTCAATGCTCTGGTCATGTAACACTGGGTAGATTGGTAGTATTGAACTCGTGTCTTATTTGGATACGTTTTATGGTATTACTTGTGAACATGTTTAATTGAAGAGATTATTGAGAGATGGTCATGGTATGGGACATGGATCATTTTATGAAATGCATGGATATTCGTTATTTTCCGCTGCGAACGCATATTCTTGAATATTCATGATAATGGAAATGTGTTATTTAAATGACCAGGTGTATTGTGTATTGATGATGAATGATGTTGGGTTTTTGAAAGCTTTTAGTTTTTGAAAACGTCGATGTGACGCACTTTTGTTTATATGCATGCTTATTTACTCTGATTATATGTTAAGTATTTTGGGGTAAAAAAAGGGGTGTTACATTAGTGGTATCAGAGCAGGTCATTCCGTCCGGTCAGGTTGTTTAATTAGGTTTGTTCCCTAGTATGCGACATGTGTGTGAGAACATTGTTGATGCTTGTTTTATTCTCCATTGCAGGTTGGGAATGAAATAAGTGGGGGAGAAGCGTCTGCTTCTCTTGGATGTTCCAATTGTATCGAGCTTGGACATTATGTTGTTACATGCAAGAGTGGAGTTGGCCAGTTAACGTGTTTTGAGAATGTTGTGCTTTTCCTGAACCCGAAGAGAGGTCGGATTTGAGGATGGTGTTGGTTAGAAGTTAATCGGGTGTATATCAACTGTTTTGAGAAGACGGTTATTTCCATGAGGTTGGTGCGAAGGAAGATTGGTGTGTGTCTGGTAAGCAAGTTGATGAATCGGTGCAAGATGGTGCCGAGTTATTTATGTTGTTGACAACTTTGGATATTCGTGAGAAGAGGACAATTGAAGAATTGCCAATAGTTTGTGAGTTTGCGGAGGTATTTCCTGAAGATATAAGTGATTTACCGCCGGAACATGAGGTTGAGTTTTCGATTGATTTAGTTCCTGGAACTAGTCCTGTATCGATGACTCCCTATAGAATGTCTGCTTCTGAGTTGAAAGAGTTGAAGAGTCAACTTGAAGACTTGCTCGAGAAGAGGTTTATTCTTCCTAGTGTGTCGCCGTGGGGTGCACCTGTTCTGTTGGTCAAGAAGAAAGAAGGTTCTATGAGGTTATGTGTTGAATAAAGTGACGATTAAGAACAAGTATCCACTTCTGAGGATTGACGATCTGATGGATCAGCTGGTTGGAGCTTGTGTGTTTAGCAAGATTGATTTGAGGTCTGGGTATCATCAGATTCGTGTAAAGGCTGAGGATATTCAAAAGACTGCTTTTCGGACAAGGTCACTACGAGTACTCCGTGATGCCTTTTGGTGTGACCAATGCACCTGGTGTATTTATGGAGTATATGAATAGGATTTTTCATGATTATCTGGATAAGTTTGTTGTTGTGTTCATCGATGATATATTGATTTATTCTAAGAGTGAAGAGGATCATGCCGAGCATTTGAAGGTTGTGTTATCGGTGTTGAAAGAGAGGAAGTTGTTTGCTAAACTCTCTAAATGTGAGTTTTGGTTGAGTGAAGTAAGTTTTCTTGGACATGTGATTTCGAGTGGTGGTATTTCTATGGATCCTACGAAGATTGAAGCTGTATCTCAGTGGGAAGCTCATAAGTCTGTTGTTGAGATTCGAAGTTTCCTTGGTTTGGCTGGTTATTATAGGAAGTTCATCGAAGGATTTTCTAAGTTATCGTTACCATTGACGCAGTTGACTAGGAAAGGTCAAGCTTTCATTTGGACTTCGCAGTGTGAAGCGAATTTTCAAGAGCTTAAGAGAAGATTGACTACGGCTCCTATTTTGATTTTACCGGATCCGTTAGAAACTTTCGTTGTGTATTGTGATGCTTCTTTGTTGGGTTTAGGAGGTGCTTTGATGCAAAAAGGGCAAGTGGTAGCTTATGCTTCAAGGAAACTTAAAGTTCACGAGAGGAATTATCCGACGCATGATTTAGAGTTGGCCGCCGTTGTGTTTGTGTTGAAGCTTTGGAGACATTACTTGTTTGGATCGCGATTTGATGTGTTTAGTGATCACAAGAGTTTGAAGTACTTGTTCGATCAGAAAGGAATTGAATATGAGGCAAAGGAGATGGTTGGAATTCTTGAAAGATTATGATTTTGGTTTGAATTATCATCCTGGAAAGGCGAATGTTGTAGCCGATGCATTGAGTAGGAAGTCATTGCACATGTCTATGTTGATGATTCGAGAGTTTGAATTGTTGGAGCAATTTAGAGATTTGAGTTTGGTTTGTGAAGTGACGTCTTCGTGCGTTAAGCTTGGTGTGTTGAAGCTTACGTGTGGCATTCTTCACGAGATCAGAGAAGATCGAGAAGTGAAGAAGCTTCGTGGTAAGGAAATTGTTTTGGTGAAGTGATATGGGGTGGAGTCACCAATGGCAATATTACTTGGGAACTCGAGGATAAGATGAGGGAATCGTATCCGGAATTGTTCGTTTGAGGTGAATTTTCGAGGACGAAAATCTTTTAAGTGGGGGAGAGTTGTAACAACCCAATTTTTAGTATTTATTTATTATACTATTATTACTAGATTTTATTTTATTTATGTGGAGTGTTAATTAATTAATTGGTTGTTAGGTAGTATAATAATTGATGATATTAATTAATTTGGTGTGGTAACTAATTATTTAGTTGATATGAGATATAATTAATTAATTATATTAATTAACTTGGTGTATATTGAGTTGGTTTAATTTATTTGAATTAAAATAGAGATATTTAAATATTAGGTCTTATTGGGCCCATTAATTAAATTAGGGTTATCACTCTTTAAGTCCAAATAGAATACTAGTATATAAGAGGAGGAGAGTGAGAATTAGAATTCCCTTGATCATTTGACAACAATAGAGAAAGAGAAGAGGAAAAGTGAGGAGAAGAAGGGAAGAACAAGAGAGGAGCTAGGGTTTCCAGAAAATTGAAGAGGTAAGGGGGGAATCCTTATTATTATGGGTTAGTATTATTGGATCAATGGGTAGATGTATGTTTAGGTTAAAATCCCTAATTGTGTATGGTTGTTTGGAATTGTTAGGTTTTGATGAGTATGTTTGATTGTGGTGATTGATTGTGTTAAAATTGCAAATTAACGTTATATATTTAGAGTATTGTGTGAGTTATAATTTTCTGAACGTGTGGCTTTTTACGGAATCAAAATTGGAGGTCCGGAAGTCCTCCAACGATGAAAATCGTAGAAAATTCTGCATGTTGTCCGTCACAATCGCGGCCCTTTTTTATGTTTTATTGTCGAAATCGTTTTGGTCATAACTTTTGATCCGTAAGTCCAAATTGAGTGTCGTTTGAAGCTTGGGATAGCTGAAACAGAAGGCTATAACTTTGTTTCAGGAATAAAATAATTTTGGAGATTATTTCATGGACGTTTTTGGGGTTGAAGAAGATGAACATTATGTTGGACAATTTAAAAAACAACAACTTTTTAGTAACGCCTTCGTGCACGGTTTTATTCATAACTTTCAACTCGTGAATCATTTTGGGTTGAGGTTTAAAGCATTAGAAAGGTGACTCTAATAGATATTATGTGAATGGTGTATTTGTTATGAATGTTAAGATGGTAAAGATGATCTTAATTGCATATTATGTGAATGGTGTATTTGTTATGAATGTTAAGATGGTAGAGATGATCTTAATTGCATATTATGTGAATGATATATTGTTATGAATGTGTATATGTACCATTGGTGGATTGTGAATGATATATTGTTATGAATGTGTATATGTATCATTGGTGGATTGTGAATGATATATTGTTTTGAATGTGTATATGTACCATTGGTGGATTGTGAATGATATATTGTTATGAATATGTATATGTACCATTGGTGGATTGTGAATGATATATTGTTATGAATGTGTATATGTACCATTGGTGGATTGTGAATGATATATTGTTATGAATGTGTATATGTACCATTGGTGGATTGTGAATGATATATTGTTATAAATGTGTATATGTACCATGGGTGGATAATTCATAGAGTTGAATTATTGTGATATGTGGAATGTTAAGATGGTAGAGATGATCTTAATTGCATATGTGTTGGTATTTGTACACTCATTCATGGCATGATCGGCTTCATGGTGGAAGCGGTGAAACTGTGGGTTCACATGGTATTAAACGTTGATCCTTAATTGGAAATAGGCGTGGTAAATAGACGTTGATCCTTAATTGGAAATAGGCGTGGTAAATAGACGTTGATCCTTAATTGGTAATAGGCGTACACTACGCCAAATAAGGGAAAAGAGGGCGCTTATTTTGGCCTATAACAGCGCTTTTAAGCGCCCTCTAAAGTGGCGCTGGCATAGGTAAAGACAGCGCTTTGTTTTCCTGGAGAAAGCGCTGTCTAAAGTGGCCCTTTAAGGGCCACATTATAGTGCGCTTTCAGAAAAAAAGCGCCCTCTGGAGTGGTCCATAAAGGGACACCTTAGAGGGCGCTTTCTGGAAGAAGCGCCCTCTAAAGTTGTCAATGTAAAGTGTTTAGAGGGCGCTTTCTGGACAAAGCGCCCTCTAAAGTTGTCAATGTAAAATGTTTAGAGGGCGCTTCCTACATAAAGCGCCCTCTAAAGTGTTAAACGCCCTCTAAAGTTGTCAATGTAAAGTGTTTAGAGGGCGCTTTCTAGATAAAGCGCCCTCTAAAGTTGTCAATGTAAAATGTTTAGAGGGCGCTTCCTACAGAAAGCGCCCTCTAAAGTGTTAGTTGTTTTAAAAAAATTTGTTTGAAAAACAGTGGATATTTAATTGGTAACCTGTTCGCATGCTGCAAAAGTGTAAAATTCATATTGATTTCATCCTTTAATCCAATGTTATACACCATTAATCCATTGATATATACAACATGAATCCATTTATATACAACATTAATCCTCCATATATACAACATAATATATGATTCTTTGATCAATAATATACAACGACATATTCATGAGTTAGTAAAAGTACAACAACAATATACAACATATATACAACAACAGCATACAACAACAACATTCCATACATATATGTACAACAATATACAACCTAGCTATATGATTCTTTGATCAACAATGAATTGACACAATTCATCCTTCATTTCATCCAAATGAGCTCTTGAGTAAGATTTGTATTCCTCAAAGTACTGCAATTAAGAGAATAAAACATATTCATGATTTAGTAACAAATTAGATGAAATATCCGATAATATTAAAATAAACCCTAAGTTATTATTCCATACCATTTTTGGGATGTCTATACGATTCAACGCAATGATATCTCTCATAAATCTCAATACAAAAAATCCGCAATCGACCGAATTATTTTGCTGAGGACACTACATAGAAAAACAAACAATATATATATAGTTAATTTCTTACAAACACTATTATAAGCAAAAAAACAAACACTATTATAAGCAAAAATAAGATACTTAATATATACCTAAACTCTGATCCAGGTAATGTCCTTCCTATTGTGATAATTCTTTTTCGATCTAAATTTTATTATTGCCCTAACAAAATAAAAACGTATATTGAGATCAATCTGACAGACATAATTAAATATACAAATACACACGAATATTTAGGGGAATTTCACTTACGCGTCAACCGTCTTCTTCATACTCGGATATTTACTCCAATCACCCGATAACGAATCGAGATAATACACTATTAGTCTCGAAAGATCCATAGCAACCAACACCCAGTGACCACTGTAAAATAAAACAAAAATTTAGATGAATGAAAATTTTCTACGTAAAAGATATACATAGATTAGAATGAAATTATTAGAAAGAAAATCTAACCCGTTGCCAGAATTAAACGGTAAAAAATACAAACTGGGTGTAGTCTTATCGCCGGCCGCCATGAATCTATCGACTAGATCATTCTTTACGGATGTTGGATTTTTCGTTATTAACGTTGCGTTGATACGGGAAGCAGCAATAAAATTGAAACGGTTACACAATTCAGTTCCCCGCAGCAATGTTACATACATATACCTTAAATAGAAACATAATAAACATTAGACTACTCATTGAAATGTGTAAATAAATTGTTCAACTAAGTAAATTATAGATTGATCGGAGTACCATATGTATGTATGAATGACAGCGATGCCCAATTCGTCGTGTTCAAAAAGTTGTTGCATGTCCTCCTTTGCAATTATTTCGAAATGAGCAGCTCCGAAAACACCTTCATCAAAATCTATAGTACGAATGGCCCCTTGCATAATATCGGACTCATTCACCATTTTCTCAAGACGCATCATAATTTGAGATTTTGTCCCGGACGTCGTTGGAGGAATATCGTTACCAGCTTTTTTCAACTTTCGACCGGGAACCTAAAAATTCATATAAATTAAATCATGACTTTTTGTGATGCAACAGAATCGTTGCGTATATAATTCAATAGGTATATATATTTGTACCTCTTTTAGAGATGCAACCGACTCGATGCGTCTTGAAATCCCTTTACCAGCTTTATGCGTGGGTCTTGTAGGAGTCTAACATTACCATGTAATAAGGATTGATTAAATATCATAATTGTAGCTGAATTGAAATGTGAATACTAAAGATTCATAATCATTTAGAACATATATACCTCGGCATCTGGGAAAATTAGATCTGACGGCCATCCAACAAAGGATCCGACTGCTTCTCGCATCAACGTTGTCTCTGAAACAGCGTCAGGTAATGGTAGAAGCGCGTCGGTATCTAATACAAGGTCAACCGAAACTTTCATATATCCCACCGGGAGGGGATTATGGTGAAGTAATTCACCCGAAGTGTTGTGCACTTTTCCCTTGACAACCATGCGATAAGTTGGTGACGATAGATACAGCTGACAAGGTGAAATGCCCTAAACCAATAATAAATGTTATTGTTAACGTGTATATGTGTCAAGTAAAAAAGTGCTATTTTAATTTCATAATAACATATATAATTACCTCGGGAAATTTCGGTTGACAATTGATACTAGCTCGGTCACTAGTATCTTTTGCCTCGGAGGCGCACCTTTCCTCTCTATACCTTGCATTCTCGTTTTGCAGTTGGAGTACTTGTGCCCTTAACTCCGCCAAGGTCTCCATCACCTCTTTGTTGGTAGGATTTTTTGTTTTTGGTTTTTTATAAAATGACGACGGAGTCACACCAAAACCCTTACCCCTCACACGACCGGAATACTCAGGAACATTTAGTACTCGACTAAGTACGCTCCTGCAATCCTGGACCTCGGTTGAAGGTACGATTTGGGATAAAGTCTCCTGAAATATTATTAGAGGAGATTAAAAAAGAATTATATGTCTAACAAAATTTTCGATATAATTAAAGAAATAATGTTACATATACTTACACATTCGTCATAAACAGTTTGGACCGCTTCAACGACAGCCCCATCCTTCCCAACCCGAGCAGCCTTCCATAATACGTGCTCCGGAAGAGATGTTGCGTCACTTTTCTCCTCGGCTAGCTACACATTGAATTAGATTATAAGATCATCAATTATAACATATTGTGACAATGTATAAGCTCATAGCATTTGAATATACTCACAATTCTTTGTTGTAACCGTGCATATCCCGTACGCCCTTTATTGTACGGATACGCGGGTTTTGATGCCCTTTTCCGATTTATGTCGCTTACTTCCTGGATAAAAAAGTTTAAGGCATATTAGAACCAAGTAACTTAACAATTGTATAATACCATAATTAATAGACATTACATGGAATTTTTCGTTTCTTCGTTTGGCGACAAAGTTATTCCATTCATCGGCTGAAATAATCTCGGCATACTTCATTCGCCGTTCTGCTTCAACAAATTTTCCTTCCTCATCCTTGAGAAATTTGTTGGACAAAAAGGATCGAAATCCTCGGAGTCTTTTTCCGGCCAATTGAATACAATATTTTTGCCGGCTTTCATCGATGTGAAAGGATCTCTAAAAAACATACACATGGAGTGTGTTATTATAAAGTAATATTATAACAATATATGGTCAACAAATAGTCAACAAAAAAAACATATAACAATATATGGTAAGTACCTGTATCTTCGACCATATTTTTTCTTTGCCAACCTTCAAGTCCGGACTTCTCCAATTATCACATGTAATCGGAATATGTTGTCGAACAAGGAAACCAATGTAACTTGCCAACATTGAACCGTTAGGCTCAATTAGTTGGTCTTCAGCACTCCAATGTACTTCAAATTTTACACCCTTGTCTCTTGCACGAATGATTGACTTCATAACAGTCAATCCTCGTTTGATTTCTTTTTCAACATTGTTACGTGATCCATTCGCGTCATGGGTATCGTCTTGGTTAGCCATTTTATCTGTAATATAGAAATGATTCAATAAGACCCAAGTAAGACAATGATTCAATACATGAACACATTCATATACCTTCCATTTCTCATGCAAAAAACCTACTGCATGCAAAAGACCAATGCAAACTCACACACACCTACTGCATGCAAAAGACCAATGCAAACTTATGGTGTTTGGAACATGAACAAACTTGCATCCATAATCATCAAACTTCCAAGCACAAGCTCAAACACACTTCAAATGATATCAGTTTTCAATCAGAAATAAAAAACTCAGTTTGCCCTAAACAACATTAATCAACATAATGCACAAAATGTGAAACTAAGTTTAGAAAATGCCCTAATCAAACACATGAAGAAAGTGAACGGTAAAGATGGAGAAGAGAAATACCTTCAAGGTGACGGTAACGATGGAGAAGAAAGTGAACAGTGACGGTGGACGTGAACGTGAACGCAGCAGCAGAAAAAGGCGACGGCGACGACGACGGTGAGGGAGGGAGAACGAACGAAGGACGAGAGTAATCGCAGTAGACGGTGGACGCAGTAGAGAGAAAACCCAGTTACGTATACGAAATAGCTTGTAGAGAGGGAAAATAAAGAGACATGCAGTATATGTTATAATTTTAATGTTTACTAAAGGGGACCTTAGAGGGCGCTTTTGTAAAAAAAGCGCCCTCTAAAGGGGGCCTAAGAGGGCGCTTCTGAAAGCGCTCTCTAAGACTTTCCAAAAGCGCCTTCTAAACTGGAAATGTACATGGACTTAGAGAGCGCTTTTTTAAAAGCGCCCTCTAAGGGTAACCTTAGAGGGCGCTTTCACTAAAGCGCCCTCTATTGTTGTCCCTCCATTTCCTCATTATTTTTTTTGACTTCACTTTAGAGGGCGCTTTGTTACAAAAGCGCCCTCTAAAGGGGGCCTAAGAGGGCGCTTCTAAAAGCGCTCTCTAAGGCTTTCCAAAAGCGCCTTATAAACTGGAAATGTACATGGACATAGAGAGCGCTTTTTCAAAAGCGCCCTCTAAGGTTACCCTTAGAGGGCGCTTTCAATAAAGCGTCCTCTATTGGTATCCCTCCATTTCCTCATTATTTTTTCGCTTCACTTTAGAGTGCGCTTTGTTACAAAAGCGCCCTCTAAAGTGCGCTGTCTATTCCAATAGTATGCTCCTTATTTTTTCTCTTCACTTTAGAGTGCGCTTTTCTAATAAAGCGCCCTCTAAGGGGCGCTGTCTATTCCAGTTTTTGGCGTAGTGGTAGCAGACGTTGAACCTTAATTGGAAATAGACGTAGTAAATAGACGTTGATCCTTAATTGGAAATAGGCGTAGCAGACGTTGATCCTTAATTGGAAATAGGCGTGGTAAATAGACGTTGATCCTTAATTGGAAATAGGCGTAGCAGACGTTGATCCTTAATTGGAAATAGACGTGGTGGCTTGGATTCTAGATATTGAATCGGAAAGCGGTGAAACTTTGGGTTCACATTGGTACCACATGCATAGAGTCACATGTCTTGCATTGAGTCACATTAGAGTTATGTGATAATTGAGTGTATGCATTATTGTGATTGTGATGTGTGTATGAGATATGGTAATTGAATTTGATGATGTTTGGATACATAACTTGACAACGTATGTGATTATGTGATAATTATAATTATGTGTATATTTGAGAATATAATACTGGATTTTAATATTGTACTCCTTGAGTTTGATGGATGTTTGAAACATGTGAAATAGATGTTGATGAATATTATTTACATGGTTATATGAAGTGTGATGAATTCCTTTAATTGTTGATTTAATCATTGTGCTTGATTATACTTTTTCATAGTGATTTGAATTCTTACCCTTTCTGTTTGAATGTTACCTTTACATGGGTATCGTGCAGATACTCAGGAGTAGTATTGCTGAAGTAAGTGAACGGTAGCACTCGAGGTTAGCTGGAGAGCTTCGGTGCTTTGTTTTAGAGACTAAGTAGTTAGTCAATGCTCTGGTCATGTAACACTGGGTAGATTGGTAGTATTGAACTCGTGTCTTATATGGATACGTTTTATGGTATTACTTGTGAACATGTTTAATTGAAGAGATTATTGAGAGATGATCATGGTATGGGACATGGATCATTTTATGAAATGCATGGATATTCGTTTTTTTCCGCTGCGAACGCATATTCTTGAATATTCATGATAATGGAAATGTGTTATTTAAATGACCAGGTGTATTGTGTATTGATGATGAATGATGTTGGGTTTTTGAAAGCTTTTAGTTTTTGAAAGCGTCGATGTGACGCCCTTTTGTTTATATGCGTGCTTATTTACTCTGATTATATGTTAAGTATTTTGGGGTAGAAAAAAGGGTGTTACAACGGGTCATTTCTGCCTCTATAGCCATAGGGTGTACACGAAGGTCTCTCTTCTTCATAGAGGTTGGTGAAGTCAATGATGTTCCAGTTAAGCGTATTGAAGGATCCTGCGAGAGAGCGATGAGTTCCCTCAATCCGTTGCATGATGGTGGAGGTAAATGAATTGGAGTTGTCACTGTGGGTTTGGATTTGACTCCTTAGGTCCGAATACCGTTCCTCTTGGAGGAAAGTAAAAGATGCAAAGTTGTCACCTTGAATCTAAAGCTGATCCTGCAAGGCTGTAAATCTCTGCTCTTGAAGTGTAGCAAAATTTTGCTGATGTATTTGCATGTTTCTCAACATTTCCATCACTTCAGAATTTTTAGGTTGAGAAGAGGGTGTAGGCATATAGGATGAACGGTTGATGGTCCATCCGATGTGTTTCCATTCTCCCCATCCTTGGTTATCGAATGGATGTTGTCCAGGAGTAGTACCTAGGCAATCACCATGGTCAGTGACCTTTTGATCGTGCTCCGTAGGTTAAGAGTTGTCATCATTATTTTCTATCTCGTCTTCATCATCTTCATCATCATCATCATCATCATCTTCCAAATACCGAGTATTAGAACCTGGAACTGGTTTACAAGTTTTGTATAGTCGCGTTGTACGATCCCAAGTGTAGCCCATCAAACTTAATGTTTTCTGACAAAACTCTTGATTTGTAGTCACAGATTTATATGGAATTTCTTAAACTAAAACTTTAGCTTTATTTAGGATACTTTGAATAAATGAAGGGTAGCAGAGAGCAGTGCCTCGACCTGGCTCCTTTAGAGAAAAGATCTGACTTGTAACGTAGTGCGGCCAATTTACTTCCAGCTTGTGTTTCAGCACATAAACCATGTGTACTTTGGCCTTGTCCACTCTGGAGTAACCTCCTTGTTAAGGATGTAGAATATGCGTCACGACCTAGTGTAAAATCCTGTCAAGATGCTTCAAAAGACCCATTGTCACATTGGTAGGGAATAGATTGCTCGTAAAAATATTTGCAGAAAACGGTATCTTCAGCATTCAGTTTAAGGCATTCCTTTATTCTGGAGCAAACATAGTGTCGGTAATCTTGAGATCATTAGGAGACGATAATGGAGAGATCTCAAACAGAGACTTCCAAACGTCATCATTTACTTCAATAACCTTATTACTAATATTGCATGCAAACTTAAAACCCTCAAATTTTTCATCAAAGCCAGTATAAAATAGTTTGACTAAATCCTCATTATACTCAGTGGTACAGTCTAAGAACAAATCAATTCCTTGAAAATTTATCTGTTCAATAATTTCTGGAATGTGCATGCATCCAACCACTAACGGTGAGTATACGTACTACTTTACAATTGTTCTGTTTTAGAACTTCGTTTCAAAGGTTTCAACAAGATCATCAGAGAGTAAGGATAAAGCATTTATCATAATATTTAATCGAGATGGTGCAGTCCCAGTGTGAGAGGAGGATCCTCTTGCAGTTCTTCTTCCAGATGCTCTTGAAGCCATTTGAGTGTTGTTTGTAAGGAGATTTTAGGGTTTTTGTATGGAAGAGAGTGGGAAAGAGAGAGAAGACCAAATGACCAAATGAATTAATTATGCAGAAAGAAAAATCTTGAAAAATGAGTCGACCTAATTAAGACTCATATGAGTAGTTTCTGGCATCGAAGAGTTGACGCATGGGTCGACCTAGTGGGACCCGAATTTAATGCAACCTCTTCAATGGGCAGCAAAGAGTCGACTCACACGTGTAATGAGTCGACACATTCATGTTTGAAATCCCAAAAGAATAGAATTTGGGTAGCGATGAGTCGACGCATGGGTCAACCTGTTGGGATCCGAAGGAAATACAAGGATTGAGTTCTCATTGATGAGTCGACTCATGGGTCGACCAGTTGGGACCTGAAGGAAATACTAAGATTGAATTCTCAATGATGAGTCGACTCATAGGTCGACCAGTTGGAACCCGTGTTAGTTGTTAGAAGACATGAGATTCAAAATAGCTCCTAACAATGAATGCATGTTAAATATGATGCCTAAGCAAGTTCAAGCATAATTCAGGCATAGAAATGGATCACATTTAGATCAAACCAGAAAATGAACATCAAGAATTATATAGAACGAGTATATACATACATAGTTGATAAATATAGGTCAAATGGATAGGAGCGATATTACCTCCAATGGTGATAGACGACGAGTGCCCTCGCATAGCCCACACTTATAAATCAAGGAATAGACAGGAGTAATATATATATTTAAACGTGATCCGAGATATCGAGAACAATAAGTTCCCTACGGATGTGGAAGAAAGGCTCTATCGCAAGTGGTTTTGTGAAAATATCGGCAAGTTGATTATTGCTATCAACATGCTCGAAGACAACATCACCTTTCTCAACATGATCCCTAAGGAAGTGATGTTGAATTTCAATATGTTTAGTGCGCGAATGTAGTATAGGATTTTTGGTTAAATTGATGGTGCTTGTCTTGTCACAAAAAATGGGAATACATTCAAGTTGAACATTGAAGTAGAGTAATTATTGTTTGAGCCACAAAATTTGAGTACAACAATTACCCGCAACAACGTATTCCGTGTCGGTTGTTGACAAAGCAACTGAAACTTGTTTTTTGCTGTGCCAACTCACTAAAGAATTTGAATAAAAATGACAAGTGCCACTAGTGCTTTTCCTATCCGATTTACAACCGACAAAGTAGGAATCGGAGTAGCCAACCAAAGAGCAATCACTTCCCTTAGGAAACCAAAGCCCATACTTTGAAGTACCACAGAGGAATATAAGTATGCGCTTGACGACCTTTAAATGTGATTCTTTGGGACATGATTGATACCTAGCACACATACATACACTAAACATAATGTCTTGTCGAGATGCGGTAAGATATAAGAGAGATCCGATCATACCTCTATACCTTTTTATATCTACGACCTTACCATTTTCATCCCGATCCATACTAACAGCAGTAAACATTTGGAGTGTCGATTACTTTGGAGTTTGCCATATCGAAACGGTTAAGTAGCTCATTACAACACTTCGTTTGGCTCACAAAAGTTCCCTCTTCAAGTTGCTTAATTTGAAGTCCGAGGAAGTAATTTAGCTCCCCCATCATGCTCATTTCAAATTCTCCCTCCATCAACTTAGAGAATTTCTTGACCAAATTTATGTTAGTAGATCCAAAAATAATGTCATCTACATAGACTTGAACTAAAATAGAGTGTTTTCCTTGACGCCTAATAAAAAGGGTAGTATCAACCTTCCCTCTTGAGAATCCTTGCTCTAGTAGAAATTTGCTAAGACGCTCATACCATGCCCTAGGGGTTTGTTTGAGATTATACAAAGCACGTTTGAGCTTATAAACATAGTTATGATGCTCATAGTTTTCAAAGTCAGGAGGTTGAGATACATAGACCTCTTCATTAATGTAACCATTTAGGAAAGCTCTCTTAACATCCGTTTGAAATAATTTGAAATCTTGAGAATAAGCCTAGGCAAGCACAAGGCGGTAGCCTCGAGTCGGGCAACCGGAGCATAAGCTTCCTCATAGTCGATGCCTTCCTCTTGGTTATACCCTTGAGCAACAAGGCGAGCCTTGTTGCGAGTTATAACTCCATTTTTTGTCTAACTTGTTCCTAAACACCCGTTTAGTGTCGATTACTCGATGGTCTCGCGGAGGGGGAACAAGATATCATACCTCATTTCTTTTGAACTGATTAAGTTCCTCTTGCATTGCTAAAAACTAATGTTCATCGAGTAATGCGTCTTTGGATTTTTTAGGATCAATTTGAGAGACGAAAACAAAATAATAACAAAAGTTACTTATCTTTGACCGTGTGGTAACTCCCTTTGAGATATCTCCTAGAATATTATCGATGGGATGATCCTTAGAATACTTTCATTCCAAAGGAAGATCATTGTTATTAATCGAATGATCCTCCTCTTTCTTTTCGGATATTTGATATGGCTCATCCTCACCTTTTTCCGGATGGGCTTCAACACGCTTTTCTTTTTTATCTTTTATTATGTCTTCCGAAGGAATACCTGCACCATCAACAACAATACCTTCTCCGACAGTTTTAGGATAAGATTCATCAAAGGAAACATGCATGGATTCTTCAACAAAAAGTAACCTTTTTTTGTATACTCTATATGCTTTACTAGATTGAGAGTATCCGAGAAAAACACCTTCATCGGCTTTTGAGTCAAATTTACCAAGGTTTTCTTTACTATTATTTAATACAAAGCATTTACATATGAAGACATGAAGATGTGAAACATTTGGCTTCCTTCCACTTAGCAGTTCATAAGGATTTTTGTTTAGAATAGAACGAATGAGTATCCTATTCAAAACATAACAAGTCGTATTGATGGCATCGGCCCAAAAATGTTTAGGAATTTCGTTTTCATTGATCATAGTCCTTCCAAGCTCTTCTAAAATTTGATTTTTACGTTCCACTACTCCATTTTGTTGTGGAGTTCTTGGAGCAGAAAAATCATGATCAATGTCGTTTGTTTCACAAAATTCTTCAAAGAGGTGGTTTTCAAATTCACCTCCGTGATCACTTCGAATAGTAACTATGCCAGTGTTCAATTTGTTTTGAGACATCTTGGAAAAAAATTCAAAAGCAGAAAAAGTGTCACTTTTACTTGCTAAGAAGATGATCCAACAAAGTCTAGAGTAGTCATCTACTATAACAAAACCATAGTAGTTTCCACCTAGACTTTTACTTTTAGATGGCCCAAAAAGGTCCATATGGAGAAGTTCAAGGGGTCTCATTGTGGAAACAATATTTTTAGATTTAAAAGAGATCCTTGTTTGCTTTCCCATTTGGCACGCATCACATAAGTGATCTTTTGAAAATTTGATTTTGGGAAGACCAACTACTAGATCTTTTGCAACAACTTTATTTAGCAAGTCAAAGTTGACATACGCTAGTCGCATATGCCAAAGCCACGAGTCTTCACTCATGGAGACGATACATTTAGCACTAGTCAAAGATACTTCATTCAATTCAAGAATGTATACATTATTTTCCCTCCAGCCCTTAAGCACGTCATTCTTTTTATCATTATGTTCAATCATGCAACAATCTTTTGAAAATGATACTTTATATCCTTTGTTACATAATTGGCTAATACTAATGAGATTGTGCTTAAGGCCTTTAACTAAAAGGACGTCTGAGATAGTAGTAGAGGAGGGATTACCTACACTACATTTTCCGAGTATAGCTCCCTTGTTATTATCACCGTAGGTTACAAACACTTTCTTCTTAGCCACAAAGTCAAAGAACAAGGAAATATCACCCGTCATGTGTCTTGAGCATCCATTATCGAGAACCCATGTTCTCTCTGTATCCTCAAGATATTTCACCTACAAATTTAAACAAGGGAATGAGGTACCCAATTTTCATTGGGTCCTAGTGTGTGAGTGAAACTTTGGCTGCATCTGGGCAACCATTGAAAAATGCCTTTAGGAACCAAGAATCTCCTAAATCGGCATTTAGCAATAGTATGTCCCCTTTTGCAACAATATAGACAATTTAAGTTCGGATAAGAGTTGCTTTTGCTAACTTGATCCTTTACCATATAAGCGTACTTTTGATAAGGGTTATTCATGTTACTTCTAAAATATGATTAATCAATAGCAAAGGTAACTTTAGGTTGTAAAGCCTTGTCAAATTTAGCTTGAAGAGTTCTAACTTCTCTTTGCCAAATGTGACAAGTTTCACATCCAGACCATCTAAACCAAAATCTCTTATCATCTTTAGTTTTTCCTTTAGTAACATCTATCATAGATTTCTTAAGAGTTTCTAATTACTTTTCAGAATCAGAAATCTTCTTTTCTAAATAACAGAAAATTTTCTTATTTGAGGCTAGGCATTTCAAAGCTTCCTTGGCCTCATGTGTAGAGTACTAAAGGCATTTTGCAAATCACAATAAGAAATTTTATCAACATGATCATATTTAGAATGACTTACATTCTTTTTCTTCTTTTGATGAGTTGTAAGACAAAGATTGGCACTTTCTTCTTCATCACTTGAGTTATCATCGCTTGAGGACTCACTATCACTCTCCCATGCAATGTATGCTCTTCTAGCTTTGCTAGATTTGTTGTGTTGTTTGTCTCTTCCTTTGTTTTTCTTCAACAGGGGACAATCCAACTTATAGTGACCGGCCTTTCCGCAATTGAAGCATGATCCTTTTGAATTAGTTGTCTTACCTTCCTCTCGATTCAGTAATTTTGATTGTCTTCTATAGTTGACAAGATTTTTATCCGAATGTCGAACTTCGTTCTTTCTAAGGTATCAGATATACCTCCTTACGAACAACCCCATATCTTCATTCAAATCTTTATCATCATCACTTGATTCACTCTCATATTCATCATTGGTGGATGACTTATATCTTGAAGCCTTTAAAGCGATAGACTTCCTTTCGGTGTCCTTAGCTTTCTCCTTCTTTTCCTTCTTTTAACTCTTCTCATGTTTCTCAAGGTTCATGATCTCTTGCTCATGCTCTTAAAGCTTACCAAACAATGTTGTCATGTCTAATGTTCTTATATCATTGGCTTCCTTAATCGCGGTGACCTTTGGTAGCCAATCCCTGTTAAGACATCTTAAGATTTTGTTAGTAGCAACATCATTAAGGGTAGTTCTATCAAGAGAATTTAACCGATTGATTAGATGAGAAAATCGCTTTTGCATATCAGCAATGGTTTCACCATCCTCCATATGAAAAAGGTTAAATTCTTGAGTTGAAGTGTTGATCCTAGCTAGTTTGACATCATTGGTTCCCTCATGGGTAATTTCCAATGAGTCCCACATAGCTTTAGCACTAGTACAATGGGAAACCCTATAATACTCATCAACCCCTAAGGCGGAGATGATCATATTTCTGGCTTTCTAATCATAGCTATACTTTTTCTCATCTTCTTCATTCCATTGTGCTTCAGGTTTAGGTATAACAACACCATTCGCATTGGTCATGGTTATTTCCATAGGACCATCTTGGATGACTTTACATACCTTCTTATCAATAAAGTTGATATGTATACGCATACAATCTTTCCAATAACTGTAGTTTTCACCGGTAAAAATAGGCACCCTATTGTATGCCCCTTTAGGATCGTTACTCATTTTCTAAAAAGTTATATGTGAAGCACTAGATGAACCGACGCTCGTGATACCACTTGTTAGACGATAGTACCAATCTAGAAGGGGGGTTGAATAGATCAATATTTGAAATTTAGCGCTTTTTAAAATTGTTTTTAGCGGTTGCGAAAGCTCCCTAGATTACAATCGTCTAAACGATTCGTTAATGGAAAGACCGGATATGCGTGAAACCAAATGGAATAACTACGATAGAGATAATCAACCACTATCTAAATCAATCGATTAACTACCACAATCTTTGATATCGTTACCTCTAATAATGCGTTGACACAATAAGAGAGCAAGTAAAATATTATTAGATTTGTGTGAGATTAAGTTTATCGAACACTTGGTGAGCACTCATCACCAAGTCTCAATTTCACTCAAATTGAATATGCAGAATTTTACTCAGTTGCAATCGAAGTGATTACACCAATTTATCGAACAGCTACTATGCATAACAATCAAGCGATATTGATTTTACTATTAATTTCACATAAAATGTAATTAATGCCGAATTTAAAGAGTTAAGAGAAAGAGAGAACAACGCCGGATTTGTTTAGGCAGTTTCCCTACCGTCCTCGCTTAGGGTACGTCTTCCCTCAATTCTAAATCTAGAATTGAGATATATTTATTATTAAGTTGCAAAGTTGATACAAGAGAACATAATGTTGTTGCAAATCATATTCGCTACTCTCCCCTTGATTCGAGTTGAACCAAGTCCTTCAAGCGCTTCGAACAAACCTCCGGTTACATCTACCTTATTGCAAGAACATCACGTTCTCCAAAACTTTAGCTCAGCTGATTTCGATCGCAAGTCGCTTGAACCCTTAGCTTTCTTCACAATCTTCTGGTTACTTTTACTTGTTTGACTGAACCCGCCGTTCTTCAAACTTTTCACTCGGCTGAACCTGTGAAGCAAAGGTTAGTGCAAAAACCTCCAATTCTTGGAGGACAAAACCCTAATGGTTTTATTCAAGAAAAATCCACACAAAGCCTCAACCCAAACTAAGATTACACAATCCGATTTGAACGTTATCACCACAACAATGCACAATGACTAATAAAAATTGTTATGTGTATTTGTTGAGAAATGGAATGGAGAATGAAGATGAAGAGCACTTTGGTGTATATCTTTCACTTTTCTTGTTAAATGTTGAAGAGACTCTAGAATATTTATATGATCCATGGACCAAATAACAGACATAACAAATTTATTTCGCACAATTACACAGCAGAAAATTGAGTCCAAGCAGCGACCACTCGACCTGTTCAGACCCGAGGAAAAATTATTCAAGTGAAGCAGGCGATGAGTCGACTTAAACAGGGGATGAGTCGACTCAAACAGAGTTTTTCCAGGGTTGAGTCGACCTATGACTCGACCTGTTCGGACCCGTGGCTACATGGTTCAAATGGAAATAGGCAATGAGTCGACGCAACATGTGGATGAGTCGACTCATTCAATTTTCCCAGGATTGAGTCGACTTGTGACTCGACCTGTTCATACCCGAGAGTTACGCTCCGAGTCATGAGTCGACTCACAGTTCTTAAACTCTCAAAAATGATTTGAGATGTATTTTGATCAATTTAAACCAATCTCTTATGAACCTAGGGTATTAACGATGACCAAGTGCATGATTCACATCTATGATATACTCCTATATGCCTGGACATGTTAAACTTATATTTTGAACATGTTAGAGGATGAATACATTCTATGATATGATGACACTGTCCAAAGTACACGTTATGGACGACTAAAAAGGTTTGACATCATTAAAATAAGAACTAGGCATATTTTGCCTCACAGAAACATGTAATTATCGTATATATTTTCAGTTTGAATAATATCTCTATTTATAGAAAAATTGGTGTCACTTGGTGAAAGAAAACATATTTTGAATCATTGAATGTTTGCATCTCTTACATATTATGTTCAAGTTATAATCCAAATGATACAATGGTACAGTCCCATGCGCCTACTTCCGACAACTTATCTTTTCGAATATGGTTAGATCTAACTTTTGGCTATTTATTTTGTCAATTTTACAAATAAAATAAAAAAATATTCAATTTTTTTTATCAATTTAACAAATAAAACGAAGAAATGTTCAATTTAAGTGTTGAACTTGTTACCTATGAATCAATATCAAAAACCTTAACACTATATCAAATAATTATTTATGATTTGAAAAATTCATGAAATTAATTTAATCATTATTATTTTCTATTATTCTAGAAATTTCACCAATATTCTTTTTGATAAATTCCCTATCCCTGTTCGGTTACCTATTCAAGTGGTTTGTTTTTTGTTTCGGTCGCGGTTCGTGCTTCGTCATTCACAATTTTGTGGTCTATTTGAGATTTATATTTTCTTGTTTTTCTTTCCAAGGATCCATTTAGCCATTCCCCTGGCTAATGTGTCCATTGTAGGTGTGTTGTAGAAGGGGGTACTATGAATTTGTGTTCGTTTTGGCTCTTTTTTCCTGCTTGTGCAATGAATTGTATTGGTTTTGATCTTATTCAAGTACAATTTGTGCTTGGACTTAGAATTATATTAATTCATTTATATTATTCGGGTACTTTTGGTTGGACTATGAGTATATAAAGGCTATAAAAATGATTAAATTACTATTTTTAAAGATTTTGATAGCCACATCTTGATTAATGCAATGGCCTTGGTACTCGTGTCAATCAAGAAGTACTTTTGAGGTGTATGAAGATTTGGTGAATAGTTTATGAAGTTTAGGATTTTCTATGTACTAATATCCAAAAGTTTTAATTATTGATTCTGAAACTTTCCATAAATGTGTCATGTGTTCCATGGTGGGTATTTTTAAAATGGTAAAGTATAGAGGTATCGGGTGCCCACTCGTACTCTTATCGTACTCGTGATATTAAACATACAAAGGCATGGTTGGAGTGATTGTAAGGCTTGGTTTGGTTTATGTCAGTTGATGAGGTGTTTGAGTTTGGATGATTCATGTTCATTTCATCTTCATTCCTTAGACTTAGTTGAATTTAGTGCTTTTTAAATTATAGTTAGAGATTTATGTTGTGAAATTGAGCTGGTTTAATTCAATTTTGATCTTTTATTTTTCTAGGAAGGCAGTGATGTTGAGAACTATGGAGATAATTAAGGAATTAGAAATTTTACTTCTTATTATTGCTTTTGTTGTAACTTTTAATTTTAAATATGAATTTTCTCTAATATCTAATACTTGTTTAACAATTTTTTGTTTTGTTAGTGTGAATGGCTTCAATAGAAACCTAAGCCCTCACAAGAAAATGAGAAGGTATACCACTCACTTACATTGTTCCTCTCCTACGTTTTATTAATATCATTTATTTTATCCCCTACTTGTTGTGATGGTTTATATAATTTCTCACATAGTGAATTACTTTTAAGTTTTAAGGAATGTGATTCAATCAACATCACCGTTACATTCTATATCATGTTAAAGGGGTTTAAATAACCTTTAGAAGTTGTTCAGATGCGTATTTACTAAGTAAATACAATCATTTTAGTTACACAACTGTCTGGAGATTGGGTTTCAATTGGACAAAGCACTTAACGGTAATGGTTGTGGGATTCTGCCTTCGCAAAGTATATAATTTTTTATCTCTTAATTACCCTATTTAAAAAAATAAAATTATAAGTGTTTATCGTGAAAATTGGTAAATAACCGCTGATATTTCAAATTAAGGATATTTTGATTACTCACAGGATCGACCAGATTGATTGTAGGACATGTGCTATTGTTTTAAAATTATATATTAAAAAAAGGATGAACACTTCGACAGTACTCTTGAATAAGGAATGTTTGCTTAAAGTGTTTTCAAAAGGATAAATTGCAGAAATGTAAGGAAAGTGTAAAACAATGCTTGATAAATGACTTGTACTAAAAGATAATCTTTGGACAAAAAATATAAATAAACTCTTGTTGATATAAAGACAATGGTGTTATCAAACGTACATTCCCAATTATACTCGTTTCTTAACACGCTGGATACTTTGAGTAAATCTGATTGATTCCCAATTATACTCGTTTCTTAACACGCTGGATACTTTGAGTAAATCTGATTGATTGTACAGCAATTTGAACACCCTTAATCATAACACTAAGACACATATATATACTAAATTGAAATAATCATCACCAACGGCTCTTATCCTAGGCACTGACACGTTGCACTCGACATGTCTGCGATTCAGGACAACCCTCCACGCGTCTTTTCTTCAAAATTGGATAAGAATGAAATACGGTTATCCCTCTCTCATTAAATTCAAATAGATGTCGAATGAACTCTTCTACTGAAATAACATTTTGAACTTGGAAGTATTTCAAAGTCTCACATCAGTCCTCTCTTACAGAAGGCAAACTTCGACACTCCCTCACACCATGTTTTCTTTGTGTCAAAATCATAAATATCTTCAAAAGCATTCTCTCTTCTTAGTTTATCAGCTTCAGCCTGATGTTGAAATTCCCACCTAACAAATTACCCAAAAAAAAATCTTTTTCGACATACCAAAGGAAAAGGGTTTTTTTTTTTTGACAATCTAATTCGACATCACAAAACTATTCATCTGTTATGACGTCACAGTCATGATGACAACTTTTGCAAAACATATCCTCAAAACCCACATGAGGATTGTTAGGTAATCATCATGTTTCCTAGTCCCTAGGCAATCGTGTTTAGCCTTTAACTGCTACCGCTTATCATGGTCATTTCAACTAACACGTGCCTCACTTTCTTTTTTCCCATTAATGCTCAACAAAAGTCGCTTCCACTTCCGCAGCTTATAAAAAGACATACTTAACACTTTTTCCAACTTTTCATTTTCTGAGCTTCCTCAAACAACTATTTCTTCTACTCTTCATCTTTCTCAAACCCAAAAACCCCATTTAACTTCTTCCTTTCATCTTCCTGCAACAATGGCGTCATCTACAAAAGCTACCAAGGAATCCACCAAAAACACAAAGGATTCTAAAAAGTCTCAGGGTTTTCCTCTTGCTGACAGGATTTTGGGCCCAAACATCGTGGGTAACCAAAAATATGTTCCAAAACCTTTTACTAAAGAACAGAGGAGAATTTTTCAATCACAGGTATTAATTCATATTTCTATTTCTGGGAAAACTCATGCAATGCTAGAACCCTTATCAAATCCAAATGTTGATCATGATAAGCTCAAAGAATTTTTTTCAACTTACCACAGGTATAAAGCCATAGCTTGCGTCAAAAAACCTAAGGTTAGTGAGGAAACCCATACTGAGGAAAACCCTAACCCAGATAATCAGGGCAACCTTTCGATCGATGAACCCATTGACTTAACGTATATGAACAGTGGTTTCAGGGTCTTTCGATCATGTCCTTTATTTCGAGACCCTTCTGACTATTTAGGTTGGTTGGAAAAAATAGAGAAGGAGAAATCCCAAGTCTGGAAAGAAATGAGTATTTTCGAATTAATACAATTGTCGAAAGTAGGACCTGGTTATTGCTAGACCATGCTAGTTTCTTCTTTATATTTTTGGGATAATACCCACCATACTTTTCACCTCCCCTTTGAAATGATGACTCCTACACTCTTCGACATAGCTGCCATCATAGGGCTTAAGCCTACTGGTGAAACCTATGATCCATATTTTCTATCCAAAGACATTATTAGCTTCGACACTTCTACGGCCGCCTTTACTAGGGGTGTTCAAAAATTTGGTTAACTGATCCAAATACCTAATCTAAACTGAATTGAACCATAAAAAACTTAAACTATTTAAATGGTTAATAAATTGAATTGTTTATTTTAACCAATTCAATTAATCTAATTGAATTTAAAAACCAGTTTAAACTCTTATAAACTCTTTCCACAATTTTATCTAAAATATAAATACTATTATTTAACAAATTCAATAAACTTAATAAATCATTATATTAAAATGATAAATATTTTAATTATAATATTTTAATATTTCTTAGTCAGTTACTATTATCATAACCTTTTCATTTTCACATTATGTGTTCTTCCTAAAATATGAAATATGAACCCTAAACCATCTTTTCTCCAATTCAAACTCAACATCAATTTCAATTTCACCTTCTATTTGTTTTGAATCGAATTCGATTTCAATTGATTTCAAATTTCACTCGATTTCATTTTCGATATGTTCCATTTTCACTCGGTTTCGATTTAACTCGATTTCGATTTCACCAGATTTCACCTTCTCTACTCGGATCTTGCTCGTAGAAACTCTTGTCTCGACTCTTTTTGAGGTAAACCTGTTTTTTTCTACTCTCAATTTCACTTTGAATTGAAATAATATTTGAAAATTGCTTTTAGTCTTGATAGGATTTTATTTGAATTTTAATCTACTGGTTGATTTGTGTTCTCCTGAAATTTTCCCTGTAAAGGATTTTATCACAAGTACATGTTTTCAAGAATCTTCAAAATATGAGCATAATTTAAAGCTGGGTAGTACATATAACTTTTAAGCTAAAGTAGTCATATATCCTGAACTAATGAGATAATATTGTTCTTGTCAGGTTATGCGAGGGTGGATAATTATTGGACATAATTCTAGATAGGTAAAATCGAAAGACTATTTTGCTTCTTGTCAACGTTTTGTACGTTATGTTGTTTTCTCTTTACGTAAGTTATCTATGCAAATGAGATCAAAATTATATTTGTTGTCGGTTTTCACTCAAACATTTCTTACAGTTCAAAGTCAATTATTACCTCTTTCTTTTATATTCTTTGGTATTGTAATGACAATTGTTTGTCAAAGAAACTTGGGGAGTGTTCATTGGAAAAGTTTCTAATATTTGTATTAGTCTATTAGTAATTAGTGTTATGTTCTACTTTGGTCAAAATGATGAAGACATATTAAGAAAATCTTGATTCTTTTCTACACTCACCTTAGAAGTTTCTGTGTTTCAAGCTCAGCTATAAATACACCAATTTATTTGTCAAAAATGATTCTTTTCTACACTCACTTTAGAAGTTCATTGGAAAACGTCTACAGTTGTACAAGCAGCAGCCGTTACAAACTCATTTGGAACCACACCTTCTGTTCAATGTGGAAAATCTAGCATGCTTGTAAACAATGTTTCTTAATTTTAACTTCTGATTCTGTTGATTTTTTATGCTGGTTTTATACTTTAACTTAAGTTCATCCTTATTTGATTTATCTTTTCAATGCAAGCAAACTATGATCAATCTTTGTAGACGGTTTTACATTTTATGAAAGCTAATATGTTTCACATTGAAACCAGGTCCAAGACAAACCTGCTACCTTAATACGAAAAAGAATTCATATAAGGAAAAATAAAAACCTATTACAGGTTTGCACTGGCTACTACCGTGTTTATCAAACTAATTATCGTCATATTAGTAACATGTTGTGGCATACTTAGTAGACCTGTGGTGACCTATTTGTGTTTATCATTTTATTAGCTCTCAATTCATTGTAGTAGTTATTTTATTAGAGGTCACAAACACTATACATATCATTCTAGAATTTAATTTCTCTTTTATGAAATGAAGATCAATCTCAAAATGTTTGGTTTTATTGTGCTGATTTGGGTTACGGAATTACTTATAGTAGTATTATTGTAAGAATATAAGTGAATAACAATTTATCTTATGGCTTTTGCAGCTAGCTTCTCCTTATAGATCGGACGGATGCTTAAAACTTTTCAGCAAAATTCTAGCAACTTCGATATGGATGGTCATGACAGTGTTATGGACTTTGAGACAGAAGAACATATTGGTTCTACACCTCCAGTTTCTAATAATGCTGGTTTGTTGCCTCAAAAGCGTAAAAATCGGTCAGAATCATGGAATCATTTTACACCGATGCCGTCGAACACAGAAATGTCAAAGTCAGCAAAATGCAAGCATTGTGGCTCCTTAATCAAGTATAATGGTGGAACAAGCGCTATGCTAGCTCATTTGAGAAGATGTAGTGATAATCCAGATAATGCGGTGAATGTGACGATGCATGAACCATCTTCAAGCTCAATAGAAAATAGGGAAGCGATTGTTAATTCATCCCCTTCGGTTCCCAAATTTGACCAAGAAGTTAGCCGAATGGACTTGACAAAAATGTTTGTAGCCATGGATTTTCCGTTTCAAAAGGTAGAGCATCCATATTTACATAGGTTCATTTATGGCTTACAACTAAAACTTAAGTTCCCATCCCGCAATACACTAGCACGTGATATTTTGAAGAATTGGGACATGGAGAAAGCAAAGATGAAGACTATTTTGTCACAAAATTGTCGCCGAGTTTGTATCACTACAGACACATGGACATCTACCCAAAACTCTAATTACATGTGTCTCACAGGGCATTACATTGATAACAATTGGAAGCTACAAAAAAATATTTTGAATTTTACTCAAGTCACAGACTACAGAGAAGAGATTATGGCCAAAACAGTTAAGAAGTGCTTAAATGGTTGGGAACTAAATCGTGTGCTTAGTGTTACCGTGGACAATGAATCTTCAAATGACGTTGGAATTCAACATCTCAAAAGATGGCTTCAATCTCAGAATGGCATAGTTTTGAATGGAGAATACCTTCATACATGTTGTTGTGCCCACATATTAAACTTTATTGTAAAGGATGGGATGAAAGAAGTTGATGATTCTATTGTAAGAATTCGTGCAGCGGTGAGGTATGTGAGGCGTACTCCTTCGAGGTTTCAGAGATTTAAGAAATGTATTGATCATGAAACAATTGGATATAAAGGTTATGTTGGGAGAGATTGTGAGACTCGGTGGAACTCAACATATCTAATGTTAAAGGGTGCATTAAAACATAATAAGACCTTTACAGAGTTAGAATTCAGAGATCGGAAATATTTTAATGAAATGAGTAAGGACAAAGGAGTGCCTAGACCGGAAGATTGGGAGCATGTTGAGTTAATCCTTCCATTTCTACAGATATTTCATGAAGCTACAGAGCGTATTTCATGATCTTCTTATGTGACAAGCAACATGTATATGCTTGAGGTTTTTGGTGTTGGAAGAAGCATTCTGAACATGTGTAATTCGGAAGATCAAAAGGTAAGGTCAATGGCTATAAAGATGAAGGCAAAGTACAATAAATATTGGGGAAAACCTGACCACCTTAACATGTTGTTATTGATTGCAATGGTATTAGACCCTAGATGTAAATTGAAGCTTGTGGTATGGATGGCAGCTAGGATTTATGATGCTAGTGATGCAGAATATTTCAAAACCAAATTGGGTTCGTATTTGAAGTCTATTTTTGATGAATACTCTGGTAGGGCAGTGTCTCGTCTAGGTAGTTTAGTTAATCTATCAGGTGGTTTTAATGCAGTTAATGATCCGTACCATTGTGCTGAATTCTACCAATCAGATGAGTGCAGCACATCAGAGACAAAATTACAGAAGTATATTCAAGAAGAAGTAGAAAACTGTCCTCCAAATTTTGATGTGCTAGAGTGGTGGAAGGTGAATTCAAGCCGATATACAATACTTGCAAGCATTGCAAGAGAGGTTTTAGCCATATTGATATCCAGTGTAGCCTCTGAATCAACTTTCAGTACCGGAGGAAGGATCCTTGATGCATATCGTAGTTCTTTAACATCGGCTAGTGTGGAAGCACTTATTTGTACTGAAGATTGGCTCAAAGGAGTAGTTCCATCTTTTCTTAGTAATGAGGATCTCGATAATATTGATCGAATTGAGGATGGTAAGATGTCAAAAGATATAAAAACTAGTGTCTTATTACTTTATTGTTACATGTTAAATTTTCATTCTTTCTTTTGCAGAACTATATTCTACGCCAGATGCCGGAAGTTGTTCATCCTTTGTGTCAGTTGTTGATGATTGAGGGTAAGATATACTGACCATTAGTTTCCTAGTCTCCCCAACCAATTTTATTTCTATTACATATTTTAAGTAGCATTTGCAATTGGTTGCTCTTAAATCTAAGATCAATACATGAAGGAGATGATTTGTTACTATAACTTACTCTTCCCATTGATAATTCTTGACTATGATCAATCAATTCAAATGTTTGTAGTGTGTATTTGCTCATTCTGAATTTTTCCAATACTCATTTTCCCACCTCTCAACTCTGTTGATTAAATTTTCTTTCATTGCATAGAAAACAATAGACCAAATAAGATGCTATCATAGTTGTTATAATGATTTTGCTTACTGGGATTTTTACTGTCAGTATTTCATATCTGTAGCTGTCCAAATCCCTCATTTTCCGAGATTACCTTTATGGTGTGGGGATGCAGCAGATGTGGGTGAAAAGGGATCATAAATTTGGTCTGCATGATACGCTGGCTTACTGGATGAAAAGGAGGGATTGTTGTCAAACTTCTGATTTAGAGGCCATGTTCCCTGAGCATGATGGCTTTGTTGATTAGGCATAAAGGAAATGTACAGAACTTTTATTTTTAAGTGTCAAAGAAAAATATTTTATAGCATTCCTTTCATTATATTCCACAGTTGTTGATTTTGATAACTACATATGTTATTAATGATTTTGATAACTATATAGATTAAAAGTGACTTAAGCAACATGTATGAGTTCAATGACAATTCCAATAAAGAAAAAATGATAAGGAACATTCACAATTGATGATGCAAAAATCTCTATTTAAATCAAAATATTTAAACCATTTTTTTTAAAAAACTGCTATATAAACCAAATTTTTTAAAAAATCCAGATTTGAATTCAATTTTTAAATTCAATTTTATTATAAAAACAAAAAAGAAACAGCTTTTTTAAATATATAAGAAAACCAGTTTGGATTTGGTGAAAAAATTAATCCAATTTTTTAAAAATTGGTTTTAAAACTGGTTTAAATAAATTAAATTGGTTTAAAATTATGAACTGGTTCTGAATTGGTTTTAAACCGAATTGAATTGATTAAATAGATTAACCACTTTTTGCTAAAGTGATTTTTAAAAACTACATTGAACCATTAATATGGTTCGGTTCAATTCAATTCATGAACCACGAACACCCCTAGCCTTTACCACACATATATCATATTACCATGATAAAGATATTGACGAAGTCTCTAACACAGAGCACATTGCTTTTCTCGCTTTATGGTTGTCTCGTTGTATTTTTTGTTCGAAGTCTCTCCAAGTAGCAAAGAAATTCCTCACATTGGCAAACCAACTTCATGTTGGACGCAGCGTATTGTAACACCTCAAAATTTGCCCTCCTCTCTTGGGACTAGCATAACATATTTGCATATCATTTTAGGTCATTAGGCATTGCATATTGCATATCATGTGGTTACATTGGGCAAATCATCCTCTCAAGTCTTGATCAGAAGATGGGAGGTCATGTGCAAGCTAGGGTTTCAGTGGATTGGTCATTAATCATCTGAGGATTGTGGAGGTCCAAATTAGGGTTTTGTGATTCTCAAGGAGATTGGTCTTCATCTTGATTACAATGATTCATCATCATCATCATGGTTTATCACCAGAAGATTCAAGAAGATTGATTATATTCCTTGAGATTAGGGTTTTGACCATTGGTCAACCCTAATTAGGTGCATTGGGCCAATCAGGGCATGATCAGGAGATGGGGTCTATGATGTATGGGGGATCATTCTATGATTGTATTGTGCTTATTGAAGCTAGGGTTTCATCCTTGGGCCATTTCATCAGAAGATTGGGGCTCAGATTGATCTATGCATTGCCAAATTCATCTATCAGCTGAAAAAGTCAACTGTGGTCAACTGTACATGATTTAATGGATTTGGAGGTGGAATTGAGTTGGATACACTTCATTCATGTTGGAACAAGTGTTATTTGACATTTCAAAGCTTAAGAATGGAGAAAATCAAGTCAGGACAAAAATTGCCAAAAATAGAAAGTGACTTGTAATAGAAGTTTCCAAAAATGGAAAGTTTTGGACTTCAAAATTACATGTCCAAGGAAGCTTCAAATGAAAATTTGTTCAACATGAAAGTTGTAGATCTTGTTCTAACCTTTCCAAAAAGCCCAAGAACTTGAAAATCCCATGTATGGTTGGCAAGTTATGGTCCAGGGAATTTCAAAAATGACCCATAATCAGGAGGGCATAACTTCCACATGGAGTGTCCAAATTGGATGTTCTTTTTATGCACAAACTCCATTTGACATGTACTTTCATGGTGCATAATTGGATTTTATCAAAAATGGTCAATGCAAAAAGTCAAATTTCAATTGTACAGTTAAAAGTCCAGGGGCAAAATTGTCCAACTTGAGAAATAATGTGAATTTTTGAATGAGGATTTTTGCAACACTTCACAAATGACATTTGGAAATTGTTGGAATGCTCATAACATGCCAAGGCCTTGTGGTTTGAGAATTGACTTTTGAAATGGACTTGAAATTTTATATGTGTGATCATTAACATGTTAAGATGCTATGTGAATATTTCTGGATTTTTATGTGGCATTTTCAATTTGATTGGTATTTTTCATCTCTGTTGGTCAAATGTGCAAGTCCATGTGATACATGTTGGCATTATCTTTGTGAAATCCTCATATGGTATTGGATGATGATGAAATTTGGTATGCTGGTTATAGACACATGATAGGACATGATGCTTTTGGTCCCATTCATTTCTTTATTGTTTTCATTGACTTATGATTTTTTGAAGTGAATGCATGTGTTGATGCTATGATTTGGATCATATATTTGTGTCTGCTTTTCTTGATTTTCATTGACATAGTTCCTTTTGTCCAATTGAGCTGAAAGTTGACATGCTATACCTTGAATATGTCCTGTTTAGGTGTAAATTATTTGAGGATTTTTGGAATTGTTTTGATATGGAATTGAATGCAATAGTTCTGTTTGGATGTTTGGTGTTATGTTTGACCTAATTTGGTTTGTTTTGTGCATAAAATGAATATGGTGAATGATATAAACATGGGATCAATTGCCTTGGTTTTCTATTTGTGTTAATTTGAGTTTGGTTGGAGATTGCTTGCTGTTTAGACATTTTTGCCACTTTTGGACCCTAGGCTTGGCCTAGTGGTCCAGTTTCTCACATTTGCTTGATTTTTCAGGATGAAAAGCACAATGCTTAAGGAGATTGAACCAAGTCAATTAAGTTGATGTTGTTTGATGTTGAGAACTAACATGAAATTGTTTTGTAGGTTGTGAAGCTTGAGCTTGAGCTTTTAGCTTGCCTTTGTGTGCATTAATCTGTATAGTCTGACTGATTAACATTTGCTGTTTATTGTTGTCTGTCTGAGTACTGATGATACTTGATTGTTTTCAGGTACATTTAGTCGCTTACAGTTCTTTAAGAACTTGCTTGCTGCTGCTTGGTTTTTAAACCACTTGAGGTAGGACTTCTATTCTTCATGTAGTCTGGAGACCCGGTTTGTTATTTGGCCGGGCAAAATGTCTGAAGTCCTCCTTAAGAGGCGATGTTTGTGATTGTTTAAAATTGTGCCTAAGCAGGTAAAGTCCTTAATCAAGGTAATTGGTGGATCAAAGGGATATGCAATCTATCCCCCACTACTCTGTGAGTCGTCCCTCTGCTCGCACGGCTGTGTGTTGATGCATTGGGGCATAAACCCAAGATCTGTGCTGTTGCACAATCGAGTCAGAGTCTTTGAGCGTAGAAGGGTCCCTCCATTCTGGACCCACGCTCCTTTGTCTGGAGCTCTCCCTGGTCAGGGATAAGAGCTGTGAGGTCTCATCCTCACTTCACCTTTTCATCTGCTTCACCTTAGCCTCGTAATGGCAAGGTTAAGAGCAAACACAGCCTGTACAGATGACTTGCTTCGGCAGTCAAACCTATTGATTGAGCCCACTTGATTGGTTATAGTGTGTGCTATGTGGATATTTGTTTGAGATGCTTGTTCTCATTTGATGTATGCTTGTATACCTGCTTCTTTCCTGGATAGGATTAGTTTGCAATTGTGCAAGTAGGTAGAAACCTCAACGTAGGGTAACGATGCATGACAACACTAGGCTCGAGTCCAGCTCCCTGGTAGTGTGTCTTCCCTCGGTTTCTGGCTAGATTTTCTTTCCCTTGAGGGGGAACTACATCGCCCTGATCCTTGTTCCAGACGAGGTATGTAGGCAGGTGGTAGTGCGAGACCACTCCGGGCAACCTTTTTCTTTTTTGCGTGTGTTTACTTGTTATCTGATTGTGTGTTTTGGTTCGGATGCCGACGTAAGTCCAGTGATTGGCAGTCGGGATCCACGTTTGCCCTTTTGAGTGTGTTTTGGTTCGGATGCTGACGTAATTCCATCGAGTGGTTGTCGGGCTCCAGGTTTGCCATCTGTTTGTGCGTTTTGTGTTGTTTGGCGTGCGTAAGCCGAACTACAGTGGCTCTGATTCTCGTTCCAGACGAGATATGTAGGCATAGGATGCGATGTCCTATCGAGCTCCCTTCTCTTAACCCCACCTGCGTTCCCTGTGTGTGTGTGTGATGTTTTAGTAACCTATTCTTTATTTTAGAACGTGGATCCCGTCGAGTACGACGGACGTGAGGGGTGCTAATACCTTCCCCTTGCGTAACCGACTCACTTACCCTTTCTCTTTGGTCGCGAGACCATTTCCTTTCCAGGTTTCTCTGAGCGTTTCCTTTCCCTATCTTGGGATAAATAACGCGCAGTGGCGGCTCTGTGTTGTGTTTTTATTTGAGTCCCGCCGGTTGTTTTTTCGCGGATGCGACAGCTGGCGACTCCACTGGGGATTTCTTTAGATGTTGACCTGTGCTGGTCCATCTTCCCCGAGCGAGTCCTTCCTAGCGTTCTAGGATAGTTTAGGTTGCTTGTTTTGTGTTATTTATTGCATTTATTATTCTAACCTGTGTATATATTTGCATAAATATTTGCATGCATCATACTATCATGTTGTTGCTATCCTCTGTGCAGGTGGTTCCTCTGTTTGGGGTGGGTGTTCTGAGTGGGGCTAAAACCCAGGCCCGAGTATACACCTAGGATTAGTGTGGGTCTCACGTTCCTCATTTGCTAAATCAGCATGATGTTGCAACGTGACATACCACAAGCCTGACGAGGTTCATTTGATAGTGCTTTCCATTGTGGAATATTCCACTTTGGTTGAGTTACTTCATCTGAACTGTTGACTCTGGTGACCGATCATTTCCCGGATCTTTGGTTTAGACGATCTCAGGAGAGCTACAATGGCACACCCGAAAGGGCAAACCCATTGAGTATCTCTGCCCGATTGTCGAGACTATTATCCGCCTTAGGATGACCTGTTTAGAATTTACCTGTGAGGGGAGGGTGATTCTTACAGATGCATGTTCAGATGTATGCTCAGATGGTGACTTTTTGTTCCGTGGATCAGAGTCCTATTTATGAGTCGGATTTATGGTCGTTTATTTCTGAGACGCCGGAGTGCTGTCCGTGGTATTCATCAGTGGGGATCCGTTTATTTCAGGATTCCCCGGGCCGAGTTATTTATCAGTGGGGATCCGTTTATTTCAGGATTCCCCGGGCCGATTCAGATGGTTATGGGTATCTGCTCAGAGTTTATCTGATGATGATGATGATGATGATGTATCTGTCTTCCGTTTATTTCGGAACCCTTGAGTTAGATTTGTGGTTACATGTTCCCTCAGATGGTTGTGATCGGTTCAGAGATCAGAGCTGTGACTCAGAGCAACAAATGACCAGAGGACTTGGAGGATGGCCCAGTGCATGGCATACATCTGCATCATTCTCATTTTGCATTCATCTGCACTAAACCTACGTCTAGCCATATGGGGAGTATTATGGATTGAGAATCTGGTTGAGAGACATCGGGATGTCAAAATGTTATTGGTGAAATATTATCTGTCTCGATGAAACCAGGATCAAAAGACAGAACCTTCCTCATATGGATAGACGTTGCATTCATGCATATTAACCTGTTTGCTGTTTTGCAGGAATCATTGCTCGTGCTCGTAGGACTGTACCTTTGCACTCGACACGCCCTCACAGATACTTCACCAGACGCAATACTCCTCGACTGATGGATCTTCCGAACACTGACATTCTTGAGTTGAAGGACAAGATGACTGAGCTGATCAACATCATGCAGGGTTTTGCAGTTGGTCAAAAAGCTTTGGCTGACAAAGTTGAGAAGCTCGAGCGAGCTTCAGCTGCTAACAGTGTTGTTAACCTGGATGGTGTCTCCAACCAGGGGCTCGGTGGATCCAGAGACGGTGAAAAAAGAGCAAATGTGGGTATGGTAAACAACAATGCTGGTGGATTTGGTGCTACTACTGGTGGTGGGCCCGGTCTGGGGCATAATCTGAAGGATAATCTGTTCCCACCTTTCTTTGGGGTTGATGATGACAGGGAGGAGGACCGAGAGGCTGACCAGTTCTCGATGCATAATGAACCATTCGGTCAATATGGTGTTCAACCACAAAGCAAGGAGATTCAACTGCTGGCTGAGAAGATTAAAGTGTTGGAAAGCTATGCCACTCCTGGGGTGGTGAATATGTCTAATATGGGGCTAGTTGAGGGGATTGTGATCCGACAGAAGTTCAAAGCGCCTGCATTTGACAAGTACAATGGGAGTTCCTGCCCGGAGACTCACCTTCAAGCTTTTGTCCGCAAGATCTCTGCATACACTACAGATCAAAAGCTTTGGATGTACTTCTTCCAAGACAGTCTGTCTGGAGGATCCTTGGAGTGGTACACCAAGCTTAAGTCGTCCGATATCAAAAGCTGGCAGGATCTTGGTGACACTTTCTTTAAACAGTATCAGTTCATCGCTGATATGGCTCCGAGTCGTACCCAGCTGCAGGGTATGTCTCAGAAAAATAACGAGGGGTTTAAAGAGTATGCTCAGAGATTGAGGGAGTTGGCTGCCAGAGTTCAACCTCCGCTGGTGGATCGGGAGATGTCTGATCTCTTCATGGGTACCCTGCAAGGGGTTTTTGCTGAAAGGATGGTTGGTTGTCCGGTAACCAACTTTGCTGACATTGTGGTGGCAGGGGAGAGAATCGAAAGTTGGCTGAAAATGGGGAAGATACAAGGTAATGCTTCGTCATCAGGGTCGAAGAAGCCATTCGGGAACGGTCAGCGCAAGAATGAGGGTAATACCAGTGCGGTCTACGCTCAGAGAGGACCCAATAGGGATCGTTACTTCCAGCACACCGCTGCGGTAACTATTCCTGCTGACAATCAGCCTGCACAACAGCAACAGCAGCGTCAGCCATTTCAGCAGAGGTCTCAGAGGGTAGGATATCCAGTCAGGAGGAGGATGAGTGATCGGCATTTTGACAGGCCGCCTGTGACATATTCTTTCCTATTGAAAAAGTTGAAAGATATGGGGCTGGTACAGTTGAGGACTTTGGCACCTATGGGACCTGATCAAAGGCCAGCCAATTTTGATGAAAATGTCAAATGTGAATTCCATTCGGGTGCTCCCGAACACAGCGTAGAGGACTGCAAAGCTTTTAAGCACGTAGTCCAAGACCTGGTGGATTCAAAAGCAATCAACTTTGCTCCATCTCCCAACGTTAATGCCAATCCCATGCCGGCACATGGTCAGGCGATGGTGAGTGCAGTTGCTGAAGATTCGGATCACGCCTGTGGGATGGGTGAAGAGACTGATGGTAACTGCAAGTTTGATGGTTGGATAAAGCCGTGCGCACCAGGGATGGGAATCCAGAACTGAAAGGCTTAAAAAGATCAGCACTGTTACTCATCCGGAAGAGTAATATTTCTTGTTTTCAATTTTATTTGCATGAAAGCCATATGTGTTGCCCGACACGTAATGGTTCATTGTAAGGGCCACCTCATGTTTAAATTTGCATTTTCTGCATCATTAATAAATGGATGGTTTTTCAGTCAAAAAGCGGTGTTCCCTGTTTTTCATTTATTTTTGCAGTTTAAAAACAAATAAAAATGGCAATGTTTATTTTCATTTTTCTCCTTTTTTGGTTTGTCTCGTTCCGAATGCAAAAAAATAATTCTCCGGATCTCGTTGATAACAATTTGGTTACACCTCATATGACTTCGACAATTCGATCTATCTTGCTGAAGAAGAGGACGAAGAAGATTGTGATCTGCGGGGAGATTAGCCAGGTTGTTAAGACAAGAGGAGAAGGTGATTCAGCCGCTCGAGGGGCGATGCGAGATTGTTATTCCAAGCACCGCCGAGGTCAGGAAAGAAAAAAATTAGAGCCGCTTCAGAGGCGAGTCGAGAGCAGAATGGTAGCCCTGTTGGCAGAGCATGTGGACATCTTCGCCTAGACATGTCAGAATATGTCAGGGTCGGAAACAATGTCGTTGTGCACAAGCTACCATGGAGAGAAGATTGTCCTCTAAAGAAGCAAAACCCAGTGCCTGTATCAGAGAGCCATGGTGACTTTGTTTCATGATATGATTCATCATGAAATTGAATGCTATGTTTATGACATGATAACAAAGTCCCATACAGAAGTGGGGCATCTGGCTGACCGGGGCAAGTCGTTTGACAGATTGAGACAATTCAAACCGAGGTTGAATTCAGATAAGGGCACTATCAGAGTGCGGTCCGGTAAGATGTTGGGGTTCATTGTAGGAGAGGAATCGAGGTTGATCCTGCTTAAAAAAAAAGAAGAAAAAAAAATGCCTGAACCGAGAACAGAAAAAGAGGTTCGTGGTTTCTTAGATAGATTGAACTACCTGTCATGGTTCACATCTCTTCTAACAGCCACGTGGGAACCCATTCAAGAAAAAGATCAAACGGTCAGGTGAAATAATGATTGCCAAGGGGCATTGAAAGAATAAAAGGAAAAGTCGCAGGAACCTCTGATTCTGACGCCTCCTGTGGAAGGAGCAATTGTTAATCTGGTACTTGACAGCCCTCGAGGGGTCTACGAGGTGTATTGGGTCAGCATGACGAGTCTTGTCGAAAAGAGCATGCAATTTACCTAAGCAAAAAGTTTACCGACTGTGAAACAATACATTCACTATTCGAGAAAACTTGATGTACTTTGGCATAGGCTGCTCGCCGACTGAGACAGTTTATGCTGGTTCATACCACTTTGTGGATTTCCGAGATGGATCCGATCGAGTATGTGTTTGAGAAGCCAGCATCGACCGGATGGGTTGTGAGAGAGCAAAAGAATGTTGACTGATTTGTGATACTCTCAGAAAGCAATAAAGGGGTGTATTGTCTGATTACATAGCTCCGCAACCCATTGAGGATTATCAACTGATGAAGTTTGAAGTCCCTGATGAGGACATCTCGAGGTGCTCAAATCGAAAGATTGAGAGTAACCGATCCCGGAGGAGGGGCTTGACCCTGAATCCGAACGGATTCTGATGTCTGATGGGGAGGTTAAGGTGAATGAGCTTTTGTGGCCCGGATAGCGTTTGAATGCACCGACGGTGTGATTGAGTATGAAGCTGGTATCCTGGGTATTGTACCTCGGTACATCTACTGGGGCAACTCCTTTCTCATTGGTATGGGATGGAAGCCGTGTTGAGGTTCAGATTCCCTCTTTGAGAGTCCTGATGGACGTGAAATTGCAAGAGGCTGAATGGGTAAAGACCCGGTACGAAGAGTTGAGCCTAATTGAGGAAAAGCGGTTAGCAGCCATCTGTCATGGACAATTATACCAGCAAAGGATGAAGCGTGCTTTTGACAAGAAGGTACGACCTCGGGTATATCACGTAGGTGATATGGTGCTGAAAAGGATCCTTCCTCCTCAAAACGATCGAAGGGGCAAATGGACACCGAATTATGAAGGTCCATTCGTGGTCAAGAAGGTTTTCTCTGACAGAGCCTTGTTGCTAACGACCATGGATGGCGAAGATTTTCCATCCCCTGTGAATGCGGACGCAGTTAAAAAATACTTCGTGTAAAGAGACCCGCTGGACGAAAAGAACAAAATAGTCCAGGCAAAAATGGGTATCCCGGCGAACCAAAAACAGAAAGAAAGGTTCGGGCAAAAGTTAGGGATATAAAATGAAAATGTACACCTGGCAAGTCGAAAACCTGAAAAGGCGATTTGGGCAAAAAAGGGTATCCCGGTGGACTGAAAACCCGAAAGGGCGGTCCAGGCAAAAGAGGGATTGAAACGAACAACTGCGTCTAGCATGATCGTTTGCGCTTTGGTTAAAGCATCATGGATAATACCCGGTAGGGATCAATCAGAAACGTCTTGTTCATAAGGCAGAAAGCACGGAGAGTCTGAGGACATATGGGGTGTAACCGAGTTGGAACTCGATGAGATTGCGGGTTTCACATTGCCATTAGGATAGATTTTTCCTTTTGTGCGCAATTACCTCTTTTCAGGAATTGCTTCCTTTGTATTGCTCATTTGAGCCACATTTTTTTCCAATCAATAAAATGCATGTTCAGTCAAATAATTTTGGTTTTTGTTTTTCATTACCGCTTTGATTGCAAAAACATCCAGATATTTTTGATAAAGAATGTTGCATTTTAAGACATACAGGTCCCTTCCAATGCATGTTTATGAGATTGAAAGCTTGAAATCTTATTCGGAAGGTTGAGTGACCCAAGTGTTGAAATCTTGACACGCCTGGGGCACGATTTTATCTAACGATCTGTTCTGCAGGAACTGTTCGGTATTCTCACTCACTTGCAGGTTGTGATGTGGAAGCTGTTGATAAAGCAAATCCCCATGGGAGTCCGATCAAGGACGATTGAATGAAGCGATGAGAGACGTCGGGACGTCCGACGACCTTTGGAATTAATCAAGAAGACTCTTCAAAGTCGGAAGATTGAAAAGTATGTATAGTCCCCAGGAGTTCGCTTTTTGTCGGGCGCGGAGCGATTGGGAGTACAAGATGATGGAGAAGAAAAGGTCCAGACGAGTCTGGAAATTCTCAAGAGTGGAAAGCTGATACGAGATTGGGAGGTGGATACCGTAGTTCGATGAGTCGACGGGTGTTCTATACCAACTTTTCTCATTTCCCCGGCTAGGTCTCCAAGCAGAAGTAGAGGACCAACTCCCTAGCAGATTCGAGGTCTGTGGATCCCCAGCCGAGTCAAGATGGTTATCCCCGGCAGGAAAACGGTGTTTCCTCAGCAGCCAGGCCAGAAGGTTGCTATTCCCCGAGTGGAGCGGGTTTCAATGAAATATATCTCCAGCAGTGTTCATCCTACCAGTGGATTGGACGAGTTTCCATAGCGGACTGATAGCTGCATCCCCAGTTGTGTATCCTACGTGTGGATTGCATGGGTTGTCCCCAGCGGAGTGGCATTCGCTTCCCTAGCAGGGTCAGGATGGTTATCCCCAGCAGGTGTCAGATCGATGCTTCCCCAGTTGCCAGGCCTGGAGGTGGCTGTTTTCCCAGCAGAGTATCTGTGAGCATTTCCCCAGTGAAGTCGACGGGTATCTGTGAGGGTTCCAAGCAGAGGTAGGATGTACATCCCCAGCAAGTCAAAGATCGTGGTATCCCCACAGAGTGTTGGTGGTTCTTATCCCCAGCATTTCCTCGAGCGGATTGGGTGCAAAGGAGGTGTTTCCCCAGCAGGGTGGAGTTGGAGCAATGGCGAGTTCCTCAGCAGAGTGTCTCGTGCTTCCCAGAAGAGTCCCTTGAGGGGGATACCTTTTTATGCATTCATCATGTAGAGTAAGCATAGCATATTGCATAGAAAAATAATAAATCGCATAGCATTTCCATAATTATGGAACATTACGCAGAAAAAGATCATGCATCATTGTTGCAAGCATAGAGCTAGTCTCAAGCCGTGGTTACCGTTTGAGAGGTGGTTGTGCCAGAAAGCGAAGATGTTACTCTGTGGAGTTTAGCATCATGACGTCAGATCAGCAATGTTCCCCAGTAGTGCGATATTGAAGGAAATGTTTCCGTCGGACAGAGATGGAAAATAAAATCAGAGGACGTTACGCGATCAGCGCGATTCAAGCCGTGGTTACCGCTTGAGGGTGGTTTTATCAAACAGTGAAGGTGTTACTCCGAGGAGTCTAGCATCATGGTTTTAATCAAGGATATTCCCCAGTAGTACGATACTGGAAGGTAAGTTTCCGTCGGACAGAGATGGAAATAATATCAGAAGACGTTACGCGATCAGCGCGATTTCGGGGTCCAAAAAGAAAAACAAGAAAGAAGATAATCCCCAGCTAAACGCGAAGGGTTTGTCTGCCAGGGTTGAATAGAGAGCAGTCGGCTCAGGGCTTGTCATCCTCAGCATGGGTCGTTGTGGCATTCCGGCCAGTTTCCGATTTCCAGATCGAAGAGGTTCTCAACAGTCAGGACGAAGAACTTGTGGCATTCCGGCCAGTTTCCGATTTCCAGATCGAAGAGGTTCTCAACAGTCAGGACGAAGAACTTGTGGCAATCCGGCCAGTTTCCGATTTCCAGATCGAAGAGGTTCCCAACAGTCAGGACGAAGAACTTGTGGCATTCCGGCCAGTTTCCGATTTCCAGATCGAAGAGGTTCTCAACAGTCAGGACGAAGAACTTGTGGCACTCCGGCCAGTTCCGATTTCCAGATCGAAGAAGCTCACGATGATTAGATCAATGCAGCTTGCGGCAATCCGGCCAGTTTCCCGGTATCCAGACCGAAGTGGTATCCAGACCGAAGTGGTATCCAGACCGAAGAGGTGTTCAGACTAAAGTGGTGTTCAGGCCAAGAAAATGGAAAAAGAAGAGAAAATTCTGGGGTTCAAGAAAAAGAAAAAAAAGAAGAAGAATAATAATCCCGAGCGGATGAGTGGTGTTCTGGCCATGGTTATCCCTGCGTTGCCATTTATTTTGGTATCCAGGTCGACATTCCTGTTTCGGTGATTAGGCCGACTTGCTCCGTACCAGACGGATTTTTCTTCAAGATTGTGTTCTTCGCCGATTCTGACAGGCGTTGTTAATTATATCCCATCAGAGTGCAAATTGTTCGTCTGTTCTTGGTATTCAATCACTCTTCATCCTGATCATCTGAAAGCCGAGGCTATTCATATCGACAGGTTCACAGTGGATTGAATAGGGGCAGCTGTAACACCTCAAAATTTGCCCTCCTCTCTTGGGACTAGCATAACATATTTGCATATCATTTTAGGTCATTAGGCATTGCATATTGCATATCATGTGGTTACATTGGGCAAATCATCCTCTCAAGTCTTGATCAGAAGATGGGAGGTCATGTGCAAGCTAGGGTTTCAGTGGATTGGTCATTAATCATCTGAGGATTGTGAAGGTCCAAATTAGGGTTTTGTGATTCTCAAGGAGATTGGTCTTCATCTTGATTACAATGATTCATCATCATCATCATGGTTTATCACCAGAAGATTCAAGAAGATTGATTATATTCCTTGAGATTAGGGTTTTGACCATTGGTCAACCCTAATCAGGTGCATTGGGCCAATCAGGGCATGATCAGGAGATGGGGTCTATGATGTATATGGGGATCATTCTATGATTGTATTGTGCTTATTGAAGCTAGGGTTTCATCCTTGGGCCATTTCATCAGAAGATTGGGGCTCAGATTGATCTATGCATTGCCAAATTCATCTATCAGCTGAAAAAGTCAACTGTGGTCAACTGTACATGATTTAATGGATTTGGAGGTAGAATTGAGTTGGATACACTTCATTCATGTTGGAACAAGTGTTATTTGACATTTCAAAGCTTAAGAATGGAGAAAATCAAGTCAGGACAAAAATTGCCAAAAATAGAAAGTGACTTGTAATAGAAGTTTCCAAAAATGGAAAGTTTTGGACTTCAAAATTACATGTCCAAGGAAGCTTCAAATGAAAATTTGTTCAACATGAAAGTTGTAGATCTTGTTCTAACCTTTCCAAAAAGCCCAAGAACTTGAAAATCCCATGTATGGTTGGCAAGTTATGGTCCAGGGAATTTCAAAAATGACCCATAATCAGGAGGGCATAACTTCCACATGGAGTGTCCAAATTGGATGTTCTTTTTATGCACAAACTCCATTTGACATGTACTTTCATGGTGCATAATTGGATTTTATCAAAAATGGTCAATGCAAAAAGTCAAATTTCAACTGTACAGTTAAAAGTCCAGGGGCAAAATTGTCCAACTTGAGAAATAATGTGAATTTTTGAATGAGGATTTTTACAACACTTCACAAATGACATTTGGAAATTGTTGGAATGCTCATAACATGCCAAGGCCTTGTGGTTTGAGAATTGACTTTTGAAATGGACTTGAAATTTTATATGTGTGATCATTAACATGTTAAGATGCTATGTGAATATTTCTGGATTTTTATGTGGCATTTTCAATTTGATTGGTATTTTTCATCTCTGTTGGTCAAATGTGCAAGTCCATGTGATACATGTTGGCATTATCTTTGTGAAATCCTCATATGGTATTGGATGATGATGAAATTTGGTATGCTGGTTATAGACACATGATAGGACATGATGCTTTTGGTCCCATTCATTTCTTTATTGTTTTCATTGACTTATGATTTTTTGAAGTGAATGCATGTGTTGATGCTATGATTTGGATCATATATTTGTGTCTGCTTTTCTTGATTTTCATTGACATAGTTCCTTTTGTCCAATTGAGCTGAAAGTTGACATGCTATACCTTGAATATGTCATGTTTAGGTGTAAATTATTTGAGGATTTTTGGAATTGTTTTGATATGGAATTGAATGCAATAGTTCTGTTTGGATGTTTGGTGTTATGTTTGACCTAGTTTGGTTTGTTTTGTGCATAAAATGAATATGGTGAATGATATAAACATGGGATCAATTGCCTTGGTTTTCTATTTGTGTTAATTTGAGTTTGGTTGGAGATTGCTTGCTGTTTAGACATTTTTGCCACTTTTGGACCCTAGGCTTGGCCTAGTGGTCCAGTTTCTCACATTTGCTTGATTTTTCAGGATGAAAAGCACAATGCTTAAGGAGATTGAACCAAGTCAATTAAGTTGATGTTGTTTGATGTTGAGAACTAACATGAAATTGTTTTGTAGGTTGTGAAGCTTGAGCTTGAGCTTTTAGCTTGCCTTTGTGTGCATTAATCTGTATAGTCTGACTGATTAACATTTGCTGTTTATTGTTGTCTGTCTGAGTACTGATGATACTTGATTGTTTTCAGGTACATTTAGTCGCTTACAGTTCTTTAAGAACTTGCTTGCTGCTGCTTGGTTTTTAAACCACTTGAGGTAGGACTTCTATTCTTCATGTAGTCTGGAGACCCGGTTTGTTATTTGGCCGGGCAAAATGTCTGAAGTCCTCCTTAAGAGGCGATGTTTGTGATTGTTTAAAATTGTGCCTAAGCAGGTAAAGTCCTTAATCAAGGCAATTGGTGGATCAAAGGGATATGCAATCTATCCCCCTTTACTCTGTGAGTCGTCCCTCTGCTCGCACGGCTGTGTGTTGATGCATTGGGGCACAAACCCAAGATCTGTGTTGTTGCACAATCGAGTCAGAGTCTTTGAGCGTAGAAGGGTCCCTCCATTCTGGACCCACGCTCCTTTGTCTGGAGCTCTCCCTGGTCAGGGATAAGAGCTGTGAGGTCTCATCCTCACTTCACCTTTTCATCTGCTTCACCTTAGCCTCGTAATGGCAAGGTTAAGAGCAAACACAGCCTGTACAGATGACTTGCTTCGGCAGTCAAACCTATTGATTGAGCCCACTTGATTGGTTATAGTGTGTGCTATGTGGATATTTGTTTGAGATGCTTGTTCTCATTTGATGTATGCTTGTATGCCTGCTTCTTTCCTGGATAGGATTAGTTTACAATTGTGCAAGTAGGTAGAAACCTCAACGTAGGGTAACGATGCATGACAACACTAGGCTCGAGTCCAGCTCCCTGGTAGTGTGTCTTCCCTCGGTTTCTGGCTAGATTTTCTTTCCCTTGAGGGGGAACTACATCGCCCTGATCCTTGTTCCAGACGAGGTATGTAGGCAGGTGGTAGTGCGAGACCACTCCGGGCAACCTTTTTCTTTTTTGCGTGTGTTTACTTGTTATCTGATTGTGTGTTTTGGTTCGGATGCCGACGTAAGTCCAGTGATTGGCAGTCGGGATCCACGTTTGCCCTTTTGAGTGTGTTTTGGTTCGGATGCTGACGTAATTCCATCGAGTGGTTGTCGGGCTCCAGGTTTGCCATCTGTTTGTGCGTTTTGTGTTGTTTGGCGTGCGTAAGCCGAACTACAGTGGCTCTGATTCTCGTTCCAGACGAGATATGTAGGCATAGGATGCGATGTCCTATCGAGCTCCCTTATCTTAACCCCACCTGCGTTCCCTGTGTGTGTGTGTGATGTTTTAGCAACCTATTCTTTATTTTAGAACGTGGATCCCGTCGAGTACGACGGACGTGAGGGGTGCTAATACCTTCCCCTTGCGTAACCGACTCCCTTACCCTTTCTCTTTGGTCGCGAGACCATTTCCTTTCCAGGTTTCTCTGAGCGTTTCCTTTCCCTATCTTGGGATAAATAACGCGCAGTGGCGGCTCTGTGTTGTGTTTTTATTTGAGTCCCGCCGGTTGTTTTTTCGCGGATGCGACACGTATGTCTTAGCGAAATGATCTTAGCCAATCTCTATAAATCCCTAGGAGAAGGTGTAACTTCCCTTAAAAACATTCGAACAAAAGGAAACTTACTACTCTCTAGCCCATTTTTATGGTTGAATGCTAGTTTTGAAGCATGTTTTCCAACTCACAACCCCATCGACGCGGATGTTGAAGTAGTGAAGAATAGGAGAGTCGAAGGAAGGCGCTTAGCAATGTTAACTCCAAGTGATGAAGGTCGAAACCTTCAACAAAGCTTCACCAATTACGTGATAATGTTTGCTAAGCGCTATAACTTTACTCCAGACATGGCCCTCTTTGCCTCAAGAACATGCGGTGCGGAGTGGTTCACGAGAAAATTCCCCTCCCCGTCGAAATATACAGAAGCTTAATTGGTCGTTATTTGGGAAGCATTCCTCACTCCCAGGGTATTCTCCCTAAGGCTCAACCATTCGAAAATCCAGGTTAGCCTTATAACGTATCAAGCAAATCTTGCCGCATGATAATTTGGCCTCATTCAGATCTTTCCAAAACCCTTTTATGCAAGAAAGAATTTCCTCCTTGTTTACAACGCAATCCACACTGAGGTTACCAGCAACAGTTAAATAGCTAGATATACTATCCAAACGAAACTTAGTACAATCACCTTTAAACCTTACTTTCTCTGTATTCATGAGTTCGACCTTTGGTGGCGTGATTACTATGAAATAATTTTTTTTAATGTTTTTGCATTCCATCATCATCTCACCAAAGCTTTTACTTATGTGTTGGAGAAGGTTAAGAAAGGTATTTCGACTCACATCAAAGAAATCCAAGCATTACAAAGGTACTTTGAAACTGCCTTTAGACCTGATGATCTTAGTCGAACCATCTGCGACGCAGCAGTTACTCTGAAGGAGAAATTTACAAAAAAATGGAGTTTTTAAAATTACCTTCGTACGTTAAACCTGAGCAATGGTACCGAACTGCTTTTAATATGTATCCTCCTAAATTCCCTGATTGCCAAGTGCTGAATTTGGTGTGGCTTTTAGCCTTACTCTAGTTTTCTTCCTTTTTAATAATTCTAAGACATTTAATCTTTCTTCGTCTAAATAAACTAATTCATCCAACATCATGTTCCAATAAGACTCATATGGAATCTCATGGCGTCTTTCAATTCTTGTTGACTGCAAGTAGATTTTGACTAGTAAAACGGCATCATGACCATACGTTAGCCGGAAAGGCATATCATTTGTAGCCTCTTAAGGGGAGGTTTCATATGCCCATAAAATCTGGTCTAATGTCTTATGTCGATTTCTTGGCTTCTTCCCCACATGCTTTTTAATTAACCCAATTACTACCTTATTCGTTGCTTCGACCTGACCATTAGCCTGAGCGTAATAAGATGTAGACGTCAATAATTTGAACCCCGTTTTCTTAACAAACTCCTGGACTTTTCGAACAGTGAAAACTGATCCTTGATCCGTTGTAATAGTCTCTAGGATTTTGAACCTATAGATAATATACTTCTGGATGAATTCGATTTCAGTCTCTTTGTCCATATTCGTTAAAGGTATAGCCTTAATCCACTTGGTGAGATAATTTATACCCACTAGAATGTATCTTTGACTTTTAGATGATGCTAGCCAATTTCTCCCACTAGGTCCAATGCCCAACCCCTGAAAGGCTAAAGTTTCACAATGGAGTGGGGTTCGCTTGCAGGGACATGTTATATGTCTGCATGCACTTGGCACTCTTGGCACCCTTTAGCGAATTCCATACAATCCTTAAGCATGGCAGGGCAATACATTCCTTGTCGAAATAATAGCCACTTCATCTTATGACCCACTTGATGTTCCCCACATGCCCCACTATGGACACTAGAGAGGGCTATGTATGCCTCAGATTCACTAAGGCATTTAAGTAAAACTCATTGAGGTGTCTTCTTGAATAATTCGTTTCCCATAAGAATGTAACTTAAAGTTCGATGCCTGATTTTTCGTTTAGTAGATGTTGTTGGATTTTCTAAACATTCTACTATTGGCTTTCTCCAATCTTCGTCTTCCAAATAGTCCATTGCTAGAATCTCAAAATTCTGTTCGTCAGCATATCCCAGCTTTGTTTCCTCCAAATCTGACGGGGAGAGTCTAGTTGACACGACTCTTCCTCTGACCTCGATTACATCTTCTAATTTCTTTTTTGAAATTTTATACCCATAGGCAATTTTGAGCTAAGTCATTAGCCTCTTGATTCTGAAGTCGATGTATATGTTGAATGCTTACCACTTCAAACTTACGTAAGAGTCTGCTAGCTATCACAAAGTACATAATTAGATTTTCTTTAACACATTTGTACTCCTTTGTGATTTGTTTTATTACTAATCTGAGTCTCCCATTATTTCGACTCGAATTTCCCCCAATTCCAACAAGATCTCAAGGTCGGCTATAAAGCCTCATACTCAGCCTCATTGTTCGAACAAAGGCCTTCGACCTTGTACTTGAATTTTATTTGAATTTTGTTAGGAGAAATAATTAATATTCCCACACTCGTTCCGTCCTTATGAGTGGAACCATCGAAGTATAACCTCCAAGGCTCAAACTACAGATAGTTTAAGTAGTTTTCTACTACGGAGTGGTCGACTATAAAGTCTGCTACCATTTGTCCCTTAACAGCCTTTAAAGGCATATAAGTTAAAGAATACTCGGTTAAAGCCAATGCCCATTTACCAATTCGATTATGTAAGATAGGTTTAGATAACATATGTTTAATAACGTCGAAACGAGACTAAACATACACATCAACTAGCTTTATATAATGCTTTAATTTTGTACAAGAGAACTATAGACATAGGCATAATTTTTCGATTATACGATATCTAGTCTCTGCATCATTGAGAACTCTACTAAGGTAGTAAATGGCCTTTTCGACGCCATTATCATCCTCCTGAGCCAAAATGCTCCCTAAAGTTACATCAGATGCAGCTATGTACAATCTCATACTTCTATTCCTACAAGGACGTGACAGAATTGGAGGATGCACAAGGTAGTCTTTGATCTTGTCGAAAGCCTCCTGTTGCATTTTCCCCCATTCAAAGCTTTCCTGCTTGAGTCTAAGTAGAGGCGTGAAGGCTTGAGTCTTGCCACTTAAGTTCGATATGGACCTCCTTAAGAAGTTGATCTTGCCTAGCAACGATTGCATTTCCTTCTTTGTTGATGGCGCTTTTGCCTCCATGATGGCCTTGGTCTTGTTCTGATTAATTTCAATCCCTTTCTTATAGACCACGAAGCCTAAGAAATCCCTAGCCTGCACACATAAAGCACACTTTAGAGGATTCATTTTTAGACCATGTTTCCTCATTCTTTCGAATGATTGTCGAAGATAATATGACTTTTTGCTTAAACGGGCTTAACCACAATATCATCTATATAGATTTGCATAAACGTTTAGATGAAATCATGGAAAATGGAATTCATTGCCCGCTGATAAGTTGCTCCAGCATTTTTGAGGCTAAAAGGCATCACTACCCATTCGTAGGTGCCTAATGCTCTGGGACATCAAAATGTCATTTTTGGCACATCCTCGTCAACAACGAAGATATGGTTATATCCAGAATATCCGTCGAGCATACTAAGATACTCATGTCCTGCGGCAGAATCTACTAGCATTTCCACCATAGGCATTGGATACTCATCCTTTGGGGTTGCAACATTTAAATCTCTGAAGTCAATGCAAACCCTCAGAGTACCTTTCTTTTTAATAACTGGTATAATATTAGCAATCCATTGGACATACCTGGTGGTGCGGATGAAATTGTATCTGAGAAGCCTTTCGAGCTCCTCTTTGATCTTCGACAGAACTTCAGGTGCAAAATGCCTCAGGGTCTTCTTGATAGGCTTCTTCCCAGGCTTTATTGGCAACTTCAGTTCGACCAGATCTCTGCTCAAACCAGGTATTTCATCGTAATCCCATGTGAAGCAGTCTTTGTACTCCTTCAGTAATTGGATCACTTCGACCTTGAGTTTTGGGCTGATGTTGGCACTTATGTATGTTGGCCTTTTGATTCCCCCTTTCCCCAAGTCGATTTCTTTTAAGGGATCTTGTGCTAGCATCTTCGTGTTATTCGCCAGCGGATCCTTTTCGAAACCCAAAGGCTCGTCATCGTAGATGGCGTCGAGCCTTTGGCCTTGCACTTTGTTTAGAACCTTACCATGTGGTTCTGGATCGAAGTCCTTACCAGGACCATCCAAGTGCATTTCAATCTTTTTGGCTTCGACATCCATGTATTTAACCTTGGCCTCTAAGGTCGCTTTCAATTTATTTTCAGCTATATAAGCCGAAATCTTTTTTAATGTCTTCAGATCAGACATTATCACCGAATTCACTTCCCTAACCTGTGGGATGGATACCTTCGGTACCTCCATAGCCGAAGTCTTCTTCTCCTGCAACTTCTCTATCCCATTGAAACCCATAGGTTGGGTACAGATAGAGGGAGCAAAATGATTTATCTGCAGGTGAAAGGTCGAACCCTGCTGGATTGTAAGGTGCTATATGGGCTAGGTTCTTCTCGAAGTTGCTTCTATCCACATGATTAACTTCGGCCATGCAATAAATTTGGTCGGCTTCTATGTTTTCCATGAGCCCATCACTTTGCCAGATGGTGATCCTCTGGTGCATCGAAGGGACCGCACCTATGTCATGAATCCATTCTCTACCCAGCAACATATTATAATTGGCTTTTGATGTTTTCACCATGAATATTATCTCCCTTGTTATTGTGACGACAGTGAGGTCTATTTGTATTACCCCCATTGTTGTTCCAACTTTCCCTTCATAGTTCGACAAAACCATGTTATGGAGCCTTATGTTGGCATCATCTTTCCCAAACCTTTTTAGCATGTAGTGCAACATCAAGTTAACTGCCGCTCCACCATCAACAAGGATCTTATTTACCCCCACACTTCCTACTTTGCCTCTGATAAACAAAGGTTTCTGGTGACTTTTCATTGATTCATCTGGCCTTTCGAAGAAAGTGTTTTGTTCCTCCACACAACCATTGTTCATAATGAAATAACACACAAGCTTGTGTCTCTCCATCTCCATTTCAGTCATATCTTATGGCTCCTCCACTTCCATGACTTGGTTATATTCTTTGGGAAGCACGGATACCACATTGCAAGCAATGTCTAAAGAGGCGTCTGAATATGAATTGAAGTCGTATATTATCATGTCCTCGTCATGATCAGACTTTACTACATGATCCTTCTCTTGAGGAGAAAACAACTTCCTCTCGACCGACTTTCGCTCCTCTTTATTTTCCTGCTTCAGTGGAACGTTGCTACTGGACTCGGGCATGGCCTATTCTACAGCCTCCCTTTCGGCTTTCCTTTGCCGTTGTTTCCTTCTCCACTGTGATCTGGACATTTGGTTCTTCCCTTTGTAATATTCGGAGTGATACTCCACTTGTTTTGACGCCTGAAACTCCTTTCAGTAGGCCATTGAGGATCCCCTTTCGACATCCAAATTTTTTCATTTTGGATGGCCTTTTCCTCTCCCTCCGACTGGTTTCGTCCATGTACCCCTATGGGCTTCAGCAGTGGGCCTATAGGTCGAAGGCCTGTTCTCCTGAAGAGGTAGGCCTTTTTGGTTTCCCCTTCTAGGATCCCATCCGCGGTTGGACGCTTGGATATTTCTGGGGTCCCTCCAATTTCTCCCATTTTTGGCTAGTCGAACCTCTTCAAGGTTCTCTGCAGCTTTCCTGTCGAATACTGAACTTCACCTTGGGCACAACATCACTTCCAACCTTTTTCTCTAGAACCTGTGGAGGAATTCGACCAGACCTTCCTCCTGTTTGGGGTATGACATTTTGTTGTATTCTTCATGTCGGAGGCTTTCTTCATCTACCTCCATTACAACGGCCTTCTGGGTCAATTCGACCATGTTAACTCCCACGTTGACATTCTTAGCAATGCACAACTCCTGCAATTTAACTCTTAGGCCCTTATTGGACTTATTCGTGTTTATGTGTATGAAACCTTCAGTTGTTTCATTTGCTGTGAAACTGACAACAGTTTCCTTATTGAGATCCTCAATGACCTCTTTGTTGAAACCCTCAGCGATTTCTGTTGGGAACATTTGACGGGGATCCTTAGTGACCCCTCTGTTGTAGTCTTCAGTGACTTGTTGAACGAAACCCTCAATAGTCTCGTTGGTGAAGCCTTTAGTAGCTTCCTGGTTGAAGTCCTCAGCAACTTCGACCATGTTAACCTTTTTTCCAAAATCTTCAGATACTTCCACCATGTTGACCATGGATGGTTTAGTGTAGTGAGCATCATCGATCTGAAGAGGGTCTGCATCAATCCTCATTGGAGCCTTGGGTTTGTCCCCAAATTTGAGCCTTTTGTCCCTAATAGCACTTTGCACAAGATCCCTGAAAAGAAAACATTGTGAAGTTTTATGGCCTAAAAAATTATGATACTTACAAAAACCCCTATTATTTCTTTGTTCTAGAGGAGGGATTTTAGCGCTATGAGGCACTATCATCTGGCCATCTTTGACAAGTAAGTCGAAGATTTTGTCACATTTAGTGACGTCGAAGGTATAAATTTTTCTTAGGGAACCTATCATTCTTATGTGGTTCGACTGGACTCTTCCCATTTGAAGGGGTTAAGACTTTGCAGGAATAAGGTGACCCTTGCTTTAGTTCAGCAAGGTTGATCTCACCTTCGTCGAAATCTACCTATTCACCATACATTTCGGGTTCGTCATTACCTAGTTCGGCATAGGCTATTCTATCTTTCCTATTATTTTTGTTTGCCCTGGCTTTCTTAGCCTTCAAACGTTCTACCTGTCAAACTCTAACATCCAATTGGGATATATCTCTCAGGTATTGGGTATCCAATTTTTTCCTAATAGAATAATCAAGGCCACCAATGGCCATTTCGACCAACTCATGCTCAGGCACTTGCGTAAAGCATCTTGCCTTAAGCAGATGAAACCTATTCAGGTAATCATCTATCGACTCAGTAAACTTTTGTTTGATACTGGCCAATTCTTTCAGACTTATCTTCGACTGCCCTATGTAGAATTTCTCATGGAACAATCTTTACAAACAAGTCCAAGTATCAATGGAATTCGCTGTTAATATGGTGAACCATGTGAAGGCATTCTTCGTAAGGGAACTTGGGAAATATTTTATCCATAGTTTCTCGTTATTTGCAATTTCCCATGCCTCTATGAGGTATCTGGCCACGTGTTATATAGTGGACTCACTAGTATCCCCAGAGAATTTAGTGAACTTAGGGATTTTCCATCTAGCGGGTAATTCTGACTGCAGAACATATTCAGATAAAGGTAACGTGTAATTTGGCCTGTGGAGGCTAACATCTACCCCATTTCGCGTCATGATTCTTTCGACCATGGCTGCTAGATTATTATCCGCTGCCATATCATCACGTCGAATTTGTTGTACGAATTCGTCAGCATTTTGGTGCATATTTACCATTACTACCTTTGGTTCTCTTTCCCTTGGGATTTGTTGCCCAGTCCTAGGGGCTTCGACCCTGGGTGGTTCCACTCCTGTTCCCTGATTCACTACATTTGCTTGTGGTGCATTTTCAAGGGACTTGGTTAATGGTAAAGTCATCCTCGATGGCTAATCCTTGATTTTCTCTTATCCATTCCTTTTGAGGTTGTCGAGGAGGTTCTGAGACACCAAAGAAATCTGCAATACGCGTCATTTGGGTTGCCATTTGTTGGTTCGAATGGGTAGTATTTTGGATCAATAGGTTGAATATTATGCCCATTGTTTGGGCCATCATCTGGATCATTTCATCGTTACTTTCGTCCATTTGCTGCCTCAACACCGCTGCGAAATTATCGATCAAATTAGACATCTGGGTATGAAGACCCATCCTAAAGGTTGATTTTGACCCAAATTGTTTATGCCAAAATCATATCCCTGCAATGGAGAAGATGCGTTCACCAGTGGGTCTGCATATGTTGACGATGAATTATGTAAATTCGCCATCATCACAGTTGGCATGCCAAATGGTTGTTCGCAACCATTTACGGGCATCGAAATACAACTCACATAAGGCCTAAAAATTGATTTCCTCTTGAATGGGGGGTCACTGGTGGACCATGCGTTCCTAAAGGATTTACTGGTTGGCCTTGTGGCCCCACATAAGACAGAACAGGCCCGCTATAGGCCCTCGACTGCACATACATCAAATTCGCCATGGATGGTACAAGTTCTACAGCAGACGATGAGACCGTACTTCCCCCTGGCGCAAATGTAGGGGGTGGTTCTCCATTATTATATGTAGGATTCTGATTATTTGGTGGATTCACCATTCTCCTCGTGTACCTTCTCCTTGGTCTATCTTTGTTAGTTATGGCTACTTTACCACTTCTCAATAACATGCAACGAAGTTATATACAGAGATACTGAAAAAATGAAGAACGAATAAAGATTTTCAAAGAAAAAGTTGTTTTAAAATACTAGCATTATCCCACTGGGCGTGCTAGTTTGTTTACAGTGAAAATTGGTAAACAACTGCTGATCTTCCAAATTAAGGACACTTTGGTTACTCACAGGATCGACCAGATTGATCATAAGGCATGCGCTACTGCTTTTAAATTATATATTAAAAAAAAGGAAGAACACTTCGACAATATTCTTGAATAAGGAATGTTTGCTTAAAGTGTTTTCAAAAGGATAAATTGCAGAAATGTAAGGAAAGTGTAAAACAATGCTTGATAAATGACTTGAACTAAAAGATAATCTCTGGACAAAAAATATAAATAAACTCTGATTAATACAAAGACATTGGTATTATCAAACGTACATTCTTAATTATACTCGTTTCTCAACACGTTGGATACTTTGATTAAATCTGATTTATTGTACAACAATTTGAACACCCTCAATCCTAACACTAAGACACCTATATATACTAAATCTAAATAACTGTCACCAATGGCTCTTCTCCTTGGCACTGACACGTTGCACTCGGCATGTCTGTGATTTAGGACAACACTCCATGCGTCTTTTCTTCAAAATTGGATAAGAATGAAATACGGTTATCCCTTTTTCATTAAATTCAAATAGATGTCAAACGAACTCTTCTGTCGAAATAACATTCTGAACTTAGGAGTATTTCTAAGTCTCACATCAGTCCTCTCTTACAGAAGGCAAACTTCGACACTCCCTCACACTATGTTTTCTTTGTGTCGAAATCATAAATATCTTCAAAAGCATTCTCTCTTCTTAGTTTATCAGCTCCAACCTGATGTAGAAATTCTCACCTAACATTAAGGTATTCTGATTTCTAGGTTTTTACATAGAAGATAATATATATTGGAAAATAGGGTTCTTACAATCATTGTTTCAAAACTCCATGTTCAATCTTTGACTTATTTTATTAGCTTATTTTCTCAAACCCTCCTTTGTTAGAAGATGTTTTTAGTTTGGTTCAATATGTTTGATTAAATGCATATAAACAAGTATACAATTAGCTTTCCAATGACAATGTCTTTTTCAATGCTCTTTCTAGTTTCTAATAAAAACATGCATTCTGGTATTGATTTTTTAAAACAGGATCCATGATTCTGAAGGTATCTGACAAAGTAATGTTACATGCATGAGAAGGTATCTGATGAAAGACATGCATTCTAGCATTGATTTTTAATGTTTTTCTACTTGTATATTGAAGTTTGTTCTTATTTGTCTAATGCAATATCAATTGATGGTAGTTTTCTAAATTTATTTGATTAAATATTTAAAATAAATGTGATGGTTTTATTTACCAATATTCTCACATCATTGCGCAAAGTGATGTGGGTAACATTCTGCTTCATGTCTCAGTATACGACTTTTTGAGCCTTTTAATGCCATTACTTCTAGGAATTAGAGTTAGTATAATCGACTTTTCCATAGAGACAATAATTGTTTTATGGTTAGGCGGGTTCTTCCTAATTAATATTAACTTGCTAGAGTTAGTGTTTAACTTTGGTCTTAGAAATAATTGGATGTTGATGATAAACCACTGTGAATCAAGGATCTTATTATTATTTTTTTAAAATTTATATTGAATAAAGTACTTTCATTTCATTGGCTGATCTGCAACTTTTATCAGTAAAGACACAAGTGTAAATGTGGGGTATTTATAAGAGTTATGATAAGTTATATAATCGTTACTTATTTGATTCATTTCATCATGAATTCAATGTCTGCTGTGCATGATAATAATTTGTTTACTGAATGTCCAGGAGTATACAAAAATATTTGGTTGAAAAAAACAAGGTGTAAATGAAATTAAATATAATATAATTATTAAATATTTTACACTAGTGATAACTAAAATATGGTGTAATATACTGTATTTTTACACCCTATTTAAATAAAATAGGGTGTAAATTTATTGACATTCATAATAAACATTTTTTATTTTACACTTGATTTTTATCGAATGGGGGTGCAAATTCGTTGATTTAAATGTATATAGGTAATAATTTATACCCATTTTTTTCTAAAAAATGGTGTAATATACTCTATATTTACACCCGTTTTAAAACGGGTGTAAATCCGCCAAACAATTTTCAGCCTTTGAATTTACCCTCTCTAATAAGGTGTGTAAAATGTATAAAAATGGATGTAAAATTCTCTTTCTGCACTAGCGTTATTAAGGTTTTATATTGATACTGACTGTGAAGAGGTGTGATTCTAATTTCAAATCATTGTTAGGGTTTGAATTTGAATGAAATGAACAAATTAAAATTGAAAGGGTTTATGGGAAATTGGACGGAATGAATGAATCAGAGAAATTTAAAATCGAAGTTTTGTGAAAACTGTAATTTGGAGAGAAAAATATTGAATACGAGAAAAAGTTAAGCTCAATTAAAATTTCGTTGAAAAAACAACAAAGAAGGAGATTGATATGATTTTTTTAATTCATACATTGTAGTGTAACATTATTATTATTATTATTATTATTATTATTATTATTATTATTATTATTATTATTATTATTTTCGTTGACAAAACTATAAAGGAGGAGATCGATATGATTTTTTTCGTTGATAAAACTATAAAGGAGAAGATCGATATGATTTAACATTAATAAAAACTTATTCTATTATATATATATATATATATATATATATATATATATATATAATATATATATATATAATATATATATATATATATATATATATATATATATATATATATATATATATATATATAATATATATATATAATATATATATATATATATATATATATATATATATATATATATATATAAGTTTTTATTAATGTTAAATCATATCGATCACTTTCTTTGTAGTTATATCAACGAAAAATCATATCGATCTCCTCCTTTGTAGTTTTGTCAACGAAAAAAATAGTAGCGGTTGAAACTGCTATTTTATTACTAATATTACTAGTAAAGTTGAATTATGGCATTTTAGTTAACCGTTATAATTAATGCAATTTTTTTAAGTCACAATATTGTATAATATATGGAATTTTTTATCTTATCATTTGAGCTGACCTTTCATATCATCGTAAAACTATCCTACAAAATCTTACTTCATCATAGACAAACCATAACTATTACGGTATATGTAACACCCCGATAAAATATGATAATTATTTAATTTAAGTTAATAGTATATTTATTAATTTAATTAAATAATTGGAATATTATTGGATTATTATTATTGGAATAATAAAGTTGGAATATATATAAAGAGTTCCATTTGGTAAAAAGGGTTTTTTCACGTGAAAACCAGAGAAGCGACTGAAAAGTGGAGAAAGGGAGAAAAGAGAAGAAACTGAGAAAGGGAGAAGAAGAGGCTAGGGCTCAAGAGGAGAATTCACGATTGTTGAAGGTCAAAGAATCAATTACCGGATTAACTCAGGTAAGGGGGGTTTATCGTCGTTTAATGGGTATTATGGGTTAACATGTAATGGGTAGTAATAAGCCATTGAATTGACCCTAATTTGGATGATGAATGTTGCAAATTGTGATGACCAAATTACGTTAAAAACTGTGATTGAATTTATAGTTGGGTGAGTCGTAGTTTTCTGGACGTGTAGCTTTTTACGGAATCGAAATCGGAGGTCCGGAAGTCCTCCGACGGCGAAAAATGCGGGGGATTCTGCATTCTGTTCGTGTTAGCGCAGGAACAGCTTTCTGTCTTGCGTTAACCGGTTAACCCAGGGTGTTAACCGGTTAACACTGTTATGAATTATGAGAAATTTGCTGTCTGTCTTGCGTTAACCGGTTAACCCAGGGCGTTAACCGGTTAACACTGTTAAAATGTGCCAGGAAGCGTGTTCTGTTTTGCGTTAACCGGTTAACCCAGGGCGTTAACCGGTTAACACTGTTTGGAAAGTGGAAAATTGATATTCAAATATTGTGTACATATTTGATGATTGGCCTATATTGGTGTATGATATAGTAGGGATCATTTCCCGTTGTTTTGAGCAGTATAGGTATTAGTAGAGTGTGCTAATACTGTGATTTATTATTTGGCATGACATGATATGATTCTGTGATAAATATGCTAGGTGATTTAGCGTGCATAGTATGGCCTTTATGGTGGTAGCTAATTCCCATGGTGAGGAATTAGTGAGTGAGTTATTGTGGATTGTTGTTGATGTTTGCATGCTAGGTGATTTAGCGTGCATAGCATAGCCCTTGGGGTGGTAGCTAATTCCCATGGTGAGGAATTAGTGAGTGAGTCACTAGGTCTCAAATGAGTGGGACTAGTGAGCTTGGTAGCCGTATCTGGGTTTGATCGGTGAGGTTGAACTATGTGTTCACGAATAGTCGGTACCGCATGCATGGAGTCTCATTTCATAATGTATGTATGGCGTATAATATGAATGGATGTATTCCAATATTATACGTGTGTTTTGTGGTTGTGGTTGTGTTGAGTATGATTACGAGTTGATGTTGCCGTTGCTGGATGTGTGATATGATTAGGGTGATGAATGTGTTAATTTACTTAGCATTACATGATATTTTATAATGCTTATTATATCGATTGAGGAACTCACCCTTACAACTATGTTTCAGGTAACGAGCAGTGATTGAGTAGAAGCTAGTGCTTGAAGTCTAGTGTAGTTCCTTAGTGGGTCATGCTCTGGTATATGTAACATCGGGACGGGATGTTTTACCTTGTTTCATTTGGTTGTTGAATAATTTTACATGTAATGTGTTACATGGGTTGCATATCCGCTGCGAATTGTGCAATATTTTATTTTGATTATTAAATGAGCATGACAACTATTTTGGTGAATGGTGTGAAGTGTCAAGTGTGACACCCTGAAATTGCATATCTACTCTGATTTATATTTGTTGTTTTAATTATTATTGGGGTATTTTAGAAGGGTGTTACAGTATACACCTATTAATGCATTAGAAAATAATGTACTATCATAGCCTTCTCAAATTTTTTAACGCCTTATTTAGATTAACCAGATGTTAACCATAAAAACAATAGAAATCATATTTAATCATGATAAATATTTTATGAGATTCTATTTAACTATAATTTAATCTTAAAAAATTTAACTTTATACAATAATCTACTTTACACGTTTTCAAAGACAACTCTATTATCGTAGATAGATCATATCGATCTATATTTTTTGACCACAGCTATAAGTTTTTATTATTAAATTAATGTGAAGTTATCCTTAAACATAACAAATAAATTTTGTTTTCACATATAAATTTGTTGACAAAGTACTAGTGGAATTTCATTTATATACATGACCGTGTAATAAATAATTTGTATATAGTCCATTAATCAAAATTCAAAATTATTAAAAATATTAGATTATTTTATCGTACCCAAGAGTAAACGTATTAGATGGTAATAAATTTCTTTCAATTTAATCAAAAAAAATTGAGTTTGAGTTAAACCTAAATATGGAGGAGTGTATTGTGATTTTCTCTATTCTTTAATATGTGCATTTTTTTATTTCATTAATAAATATAATAATTTATTTTATTATTGAAATAAAAAATATTTATAAATAAAGTAGAATCTTAAATTATGCCATAGTCTCTTGCTACCCTATCAACTTAATTGCTATGTCATAAAAAAACAAGGCTAGGCTAAAATAAAGTGAGAGATTTGCAAAAAAAAAAACTGTATTTAAAAATTGAATTGGATTCTTCGATCGAATAAGTAAAATCGGGAATCGGAGGGATAATAAATTTGGTCTGATTGTTGAATTAGATAAGTTATTGAACCAATGAGAAGTGACCTAAACCGATCAAAATTGATAATAATCGTCAAACCAACTATTTTGAAAAACCAGCAAATTAAATACTTGCTTTTTTTTTAGATAAAACGAAGTTGTTATGATAATTTTTTTAATGAATAAATAAAATTAAAATAAACATGAATTTTGTTCAAAACTTATTTAAAATAATTCTTCCTAATTCGAATTAGATTTATTAAACAGTGCAGTTATTTTGTTATTTAATTTATGTTGCAATTAGACTTTATTCTAATTTTATTTAGATTTGTATTTTGTAAAATTAGGCAAGTTAGACCTTCATCAGCATTTTGCAAAATTCTATGGTCAATCGAGTTTCAAATCTGAAACCGTCAAACTTGGCTAGGCTTGCAACCTTGTTGATTAGGCAAGCTAGACCTTCTGCAGCAAGAACAAAAATAAACAGGGAATATGATCGCCTTGCCGCAAACCACGTTCAGCTGTTCAGCTGTAAATTTAAAGTTTAACCATTGGAGCTTCTTCCGAGCCTTTGTCGAACTGTAAAAGCTAAAATTAAAAGATCCAATGTAATCAATTTTTTTACGGATTCACATCATTATTCTATTTATAATTGTTAGATCTTAATAATAAAATTAAAAAAACATTATTTTTTTATATAATAATTAAAATATATCAATCTTAAATTAAAATCGTTTAATCTTAATCAGACGGTAAAAAAACTTGACTGTGTGATTGCAATGACCCCTAACCTAATCGCAACAAATCACAGTCCTATTATATGATCTATCAAAAAATATAATTTTATACTTAATAACAAATTTTACCATTTATACGTGACTTAACTACATTACAAAAAGACTTTATACAAATTTATATAAATTGGATCAAATAATTAATCAAATTGATCAAAAAAGTTTTTAAAAAATTGTTGATTTATAAATATCATAACCTTATTTGCTTTATAATAAAACAAACAGAAATGTCATTGTCAAATAGAGATTTTAAATAAGTTGATCTCGAATTAAGGTGGAGTTTTGAATTGGTTATCCTCTAAATCGAACAGAGGTTTTTATACAGGCTGACCATGAATCAAACATAGATTTTTATCGAGATGATCTCAAATCTACTGAATTTTTACACAGGTTGAACTTAGAAACTGAGGAAAATTTTAACCGGGATGATCTCGAACAGAAAGAGATTTTAACTAGGTTGAGCTCAAAAACCATTGAGATAATTTTTTTTTTCTGGTTATTCTTCACCCAAAAGAATAACTTTTCTTCAATGGCGGAGTTCACGAACCAAACAAAAACTTATTCTAATTCCCAAAATTAAACAAATAGCTTTTAACAATGGATTATCTCTAAGTCAAAATACTTACTTCCTACGGAAGAATGATTTACTCAAGAGAAAAACACTCTTGGTAAATTTACAGTAAAGTCTTTAGAACAAATTTCTGACTAAAGAATGACTTAAATATGTGAGAAAAAGATTGAAATGATTTATAGAGAATGAGAGAGTTGAGAAGTGACGTGCTTATCAAAATTTCTGAATGATTTGAAATGATGGAGAGACTATCTATTTATAGGCCAAGAGATGGTGCAAAAATGGAAACAATGCATGGGCCTTTTAATTGTCCTAATCGATTAGATAATCGATAAGACACTTGCAATAATCGATTATTGCTTCCAAAATTTGATGATTTGAATAGAGAGTTGTTACCAATCATTAAGAGATTGTCATAATCGATTATGGACTTGATTCGACTGCATCTAATTGATTAGGTATTCGTTCTAATCGATTAGACAGTTCAAAAACTTATGCTAATCAATTTAACAGTTTTCAATTCAACCGACTATGCCCTAAAAATATTTTTGGTGATTTTAGTTAAAAAAGAGAGACTCCAAAAAACTTTTTAGTGTTTGTGTGATTTAACCATAATACTTAAGAATAGGATCCTTGTATTTTTATAATACACTGATCACTCAAACACGATCAAACGAGCTTTCATATTTCATCTCTTTCACACTTTGAAGTTTCAAGTTTCTTTCCAAATGTACCAATCATATACGTACTTCACTTGAATCTTCTATTAGATGAGGCTTGATGTATCTTCAAGTTAGGTCATTATCATCAGAGAATGGTAAAGATATCATTGCTGATCATAAACTCAGATTCTTCATTTAAGCCAACTTTAATTTGATTCGAAATGATAGCTTGATCTTGATCAACCATCTTGTGCATCTTTGACTACTTGACTTCATTCGTTGTCATCAATAAAACCACTTTGGTGTTGTTATCATCAAAACTATCAAAGTTAAGAAATTGATTCTTTAAGTCTTGAATCACTTCTTGATTATACTTGTAAGCACATGGTTCTACTGATTGTTGAGACATTATAAGAGACATATGGATTTCCACTTTATGTATAGAAGGAAAGAACAAACATAATCTTTGAGGTGGATGGTATGACAGTATATCCAAGTCCTTTCATATTCTTCACAAGTTTGCCAACACTAAAAATCACATCGAGGTTATCATCTTTAAAATTCAATATGTGATCAGATTTGATCATTCCTTAAATCGCCCAAATTCCTACTCCAAGTAAGCAATAGTGAGTAACATTAGATTTAACGGTGATTAATGCGTTGAAATGTAATGCTGGTTGCTTTTAGTATAGTGAAAGTCTACGAATTTTGTGAACTTCTCCACCAAATTTTTTCTTTTAAACACTATATTATGTAACTCGTGAATGGTCCAGAACAACTTTTATAAATATAAATTTAAGATTATTTATTTTGAGAATGATATAAATATGTTATTTAGGGTGTGTTAAAAAATGTTAAATTTTTTAGTTCAATATAATTAAAGTTATATTTTTATTAATTAAATAGAGGTTCAAATTATTAGAATTTTTTACTCAAATACCCCATATTTTCAAAAAATATTCCAAAATAACCCAGTTTTCAAATGATTTCCCAAACTACCCCAGTTTCAAAAAAAATGTTAAGACGTAGGTGTCAGACCAATTGCGCCTACCCTTAATTTTTAAGAGGGGACGCCAATTGAATTGGCTACAACACACGGTGCTGCCAATCCAATTGGCGTCCATGTGTATTAAATGAGAGGAGGCGCCAATTGGTCTGACGTCTCAGTGTAATGTATGATTTTTTTTGTATAAATAGAGGTGTTTTGTGATTCATTTTTTCACACCTCTTTTTATTATATTGCAAACATGTTTCGTATTCGTCGCCGCTATGGAAAGGTGATTTATTCGAGAGACAAGCCTCCGATGGAGATGCTCTTCTGGAACATCTGTCGTTTCGATCAACTAAAGAGGGAGTTGGTTCGTTGATTAGATGGAAACATACCAGAAGGGAAACAAATTAGAAGTATTGAGAGACTCGATGAACTACGTGGTTGAGTGCGAGTAAAAAATGATAAGGATGCTAGGAAAATGATGTTTGGACCAAATGACATCAGTTTGATTGTTGTAATCAGTTGTAAATGTTGTTTTTAAATGTTGTAGTTAATTATTTTCATCTGTTTCGATATTTTTTATTTGTGTTGTTTATGTAGACCTGTTCGATTTTAAGTGTGCTTAAGTTGAAGTGATGTTTGTTATTAACCTTGTTGTACCAAAAAGTTATTAATATATCAAAATCAAAGGTTATAAAAATTGAAAGGAGGTACTAAATTATGATGCAGAGGTTGCTCCTAGATTGGGACATTTTTTCTTATTGTGTCTGGGTTGACGACATATACTATATATGAAGGTGAGAAAAACAAGAAAGGGGGGATTGAATTGTTTTGGAAAATAAGCGTTTTTTTCGGACAAAGACCACACAAGGAATTTATACTGGTTCGCTTATAACACAAAGCTACTCCAGTCCACCCGGCCAAGGTGATTTCGCCTTCAACAAGGACTTAATCCACTATTCTTGAAAGATAGTTTACAACCAACGTCTAAGAGAAAGATCTCTTAGTCCTCTCAAGTATACAGACTGCGCAGAGTCACTTGAGGAAATAAAACAATAGATAAAAAGACAATGTAATCTAGAGTGCTTCTAGGATAAGCAAAATATTACAACAGTAAGATCAAAAGAATGTTTCACGTTCTAAGCAAAAGCTTCGTGAAAGATTGAGAGAGAGAGAGAGTAAAACGTTTATGTGCGTTGGTGTATCTCTCAATGCTGTTTGCTGTCCTTTATATAGGGGTGAAAGGACCGTTGAAATTGATGGCAAATGATTTTGTCTTGAATAGAAATTAATGCCATAACTTCTGTTGTTTTCTTGCCAAAACAACTTTGTCTCCCTGAATAACTTCTTTCCAATAATAGTTTCTTTCCATTTGAGATTGAAGTTGTCGTTACTCTTGATATAAGGAAGTCCAATATCAGAGTCTGCGTGGCTCTGGGAATCTTTAAGAGTCCTGATGATGTCTTCAGATGACGCTGAGAGCTTTTGGAATGATATACCGTTGTTCAGAGTCAGAACTTCTAGAGTGCACTCCTTCTTCAGATGCTTCTGATATTCTGCTATTTTGCTCAGAGTTAGAACTTCTTGAGCGTGTTTCTACTTCAGATGCTTCTGATCTTCTGGTAATTTGTATCTGATATGATTCTGTATCTGATGACGTAATCAAATTCCTTTCTTTTTGTTTAGAGTCCTGCACACTTAGAAACTTTTCGTTAGAGTGCCATTTTTGGTTTTATCCTTTGTTATCATCAAAATCTTGGAATCTGTTGTAGAACAGTTTTTGTTCTTACAATCTCCCCCTTTTTGATGATGACAAAACAAACTCAATTAGCAGATGAAACATTAAAAGAATTAGATCAGATAGAAGTGAGTTCCCCCTGAGATGGGCTAGGGAGTTCAGAAGTTCTTACCAGATCTTCCAAGCAATGAAGTTTCGATACCTTCTGCAATTTCTTAAGTTCAATGTTAGAAATTTGTTTTTAAGAAAAGTATGTTGCAGAGTGCTTAAGGAAATAGGCAATTTTTCATCAGAGCTATATGTGATTTCTCCCCCTTTTTGTCAGAATCAAAAAGACTTAAACCAAAAAATAATCAAGAACAACATTTTATATATCCGGATAACAGACAACAGAGATAAAGACAAGAAAAACAAACATCAGAAACAAGGAAAACAAGGCAACAAACAAAAGATCCTAAGTGCCTAAGGGTTGGGAGGAGGAGGCATTTTCTGAAGCAGTTGAGCCAGCATGTTCTGAATATTATCGTTGACGGAGTCCTGTTTATCCATTCTGGCTCTGAGTTCCTTCTGGTCTTTCTGAAGTTCTTCAAGTGTTTTGAGAACCATAGGAATGACAGAAGAAGACTCCCCCTGAGTCAGAGCACTCTGTTCTTCAGCAGCTCTGGCTTCAGCTTCTGCAGCTGCCTTTGCTTCAGCTTCAGCAGCAGCAGCAGCAGCAGCGTCAGCTAGAGCTTTGGCCTCAGCTTCCTTGGCCCTTTGGATTTCTGCTTGTTTGGCTCTTTCTTCTTCTTGCCGTCTGGCTTCTTCTTCAGCTTCTCTGGCAAGTCTCTCATGTAGTCTTGCCTCAGCATCTCTGATGAAGTCGTTTCTGACTTGCTCAGAGATGTGCTTCAGCTTGAAGGCCTCAGAAGTCATCCAACCAATGACTCTGTTCCAGTGTGTCCTTACAGAATCAGGATCATCACTGATGCCAGAGTTTATGGTCAGAGACTTGACCTTTTGTACTGAAGCCCCTGCGAACAGCATAATGGCTTCCTCTAGGGTAGACAAGGAATGTTCAGGTTCAGATGTTTGAGGTGGAGAGGTTGGAGGGCTTAGGTTTAGTGTTTGAGGTTCAGGTTCAGATTCAGATTCAGCGTCAGATTCAGGTTCAGCGGAAGGGTTTGGAGGGATAGTGTCTGAGGTATGAAGGTCAGAGGGTTGAACTTCAGAAGGAGTGATGGTTGGTTGTGGTGAAGTTATTTCAGGTGGAGGTTGTGTTGGTTGTTGAGAGGCAAAGTTTTGAGCCTGAAGTTGGGCTAGGGTTGGAGAAGATGGGTCAGAGTGTTCTGTATCTGAGGAAATGGTAAAGTAGGGAGGTGATTCTGGGGCTGTGGATGAGGAAGTGGTTTGATTTAATTCTTCAGCTTCTGAAAGTGGTAAAGAGGTATGGGCAAGATTGAAATTTGGTAAAGGTTGTGAGGTTCTGGTTGTAGAAGGAGGGGTTTCAGATGAGGTGAAGATTGGTGATGGTAGAGGAGCAGAGGAAGCCAAAAATGGTTCAGAGGGAATAGTAGGGGCAGACTTGCCAGAGGATTCTTGCAGAGGCGTTGGAGGTCTTGATTCAGAAGATTCTCCTAGCCTTGCTTTCTTTGCTCTTGAAGCTTTCTTTTCAGATGGACCTCTTTTGAACTTAACGAAGTCTGATTCTGAATCCAGCATATCGTCTAGTCTGAAATCTGAGATGTCTACTCCTTCATCCTTCAGACGTTGGAGATAGTGGAGGATTGCCTCTCTGGGTTCATTCTTGTAGAACCTTGCGAGACCATGTGGCAGCTTCCTCTGATCTTTCAAAGCGTCCCAAGAGGTGTCCAGCGTAGGTTTGACTAGAATCTTCTTCAGAATTCCCATGCTCTTCAGATTTCTGGAGTTCAGAGGCCTTCCAGTATCTATTGCCAAATCTTCCATGAGTTTGTTCTTCTCCAGATGGTCTACGAGCCCATTTTCTATTAATACGTCAGAGAGAAGTCTTCCCAGAGGGATGTAGGTTCTGGGTTTCATGTTGTTTCTGGTCTCCCGTACGGAGTCTCTGAGATATTTGAAGAGTAGTGCTGGGAGGCAGAGCTTCAAACCCTTGTGAATGCAATACAGAATACATTTCTGATCTGTATTGATGTAGTCTGATGAATTTGATGCTGGGCGATGATGAATGGTACCCAGAATGATCTTGAGCCATACTCGGAGGTTCTGATGAAGTTCTTTGTTCTTTGATGGATTGCCTTCTGTGTTGAGTTTGAAGATGGTGGGGTTGATTTCATGAGCAATGTACCTTGCCCTAGGATTGATGTTGTAAATTCTTCTTCCTCCAGTTTTCTCCATGTTCAGCAGGGAGGCAATTGATTTCTCAGTAATCATGATTTTTACCCCCAAAACGAAGGAGACGATGAAATGGTCATCAGCGTCAGCAAACCTCCAGAATTCCTTGATGAGGTTTGGGTAAACAGGGCCATAAAGGCGTTGAAAATAGTTTTCCCAACCTTGTTAACGGAGTTCTTCAGTAAGATCTACTCCATTCCTCTTCATGTTGTTGAAATCTACCAGTGATTCACACAAAACATCCAGTTTCTCAAAAGGAGTTGCAAGGTTGATATGAGCTTCACGATCAAGTATATGAGGCTCCTTGTAAACTGGTGTAATAGTTATGCCTGTAACTGTTGGAGTGGGAATGCTTGTGCTTTGGGCTGTGTTGTTGGATTCCATTTGTTGAGAATAGTTGAAAACTGATTGTTGTTGAGCATCCATTGTTGAGGAAGAACGAGATGAAGATGAACTGCTTGCAGAAATGCTTCAGAGAACTGGTTTGAGAAAGTGAGTGAGAGTGAAAAGTGTGTGAAGTGTGAGAGGAGTGTTTAAATACCCTAAACAAAAACGCATGCAAAACGACACATAAAACAGCGTTAGCACAAAAATCAAGTTAGCACGCTTAGAGGGAGAAATGATTATGGCTCATTAATGAATGTCTAATCCCAACAGTATGCACACTGCTCGAGGAGATTTCAAACATCTGCCCTTTGAATTTCTTCTGGACAACTATCTAGAAGTTCCAAGGTTAGACGCTGCGTGCTCCACGTGGTTTGATGTATCTGATCTTCAGGAATACCAAGGGATTGGTTCCTGGAGATTTCTAACTCAGATATCTTCTTAACTTGGTAGAAGTATCAGAGTCAGAGGCAGAACCCCATTTGTTTATGTCAGAGTCTCATTTTACATCTTCAGAGGCACAATTTATTCAAGGCAATTTTGAATGTTCAGATTTTCTAGAATAAAAAGAAATCTATCTTCAGCTAAAGGCTTAGTAAAGATATCTGCCCATTGATGATCTGTATCAATGAACTTCAAGGTTACTATCCCTTTCTGAACATAGTCTCTGATAAAATGATGTTTTATTTCAATGTGCTTAGCTCTGGAGTGTAAAATGGGATTCTTACTTAGGCAAATGGCAGCTGTATTATCACAAAAGATAGGAATGTTACTCTCGAAAATTTGCAGATCTTCTAGCTGATTCTTCATCCAGAGCATCTGAGTTGTGCACAGTGATGCTGAGATATATTCTGCTTCTGCAGTTGATAGAGCGATAGTTGACTGTCTTTTGCTGGCCCAGGATATCAGATTGTTTCCTAGGAGCTGACAATTTCCAGAGGTGCTTTTTCGTTCCAATCTATCTCCTACGTAATCTGCATCACAGTAACCCGAAAGTCTATACTCTGATGTTTTCTCATACATCAGGCCCAGGTTAGGAGTTCCTTTCAGATACTTGAAAATTCTCTTAACTGTTGTTAAGTGAGTTTCTCTAGGATCTGATTGGAATCTGGCACATAGACAGACACTAAAGAGAATATCAGGTCGAGTAGCAGTCAGATAGAGTAGGGAGCCTATCATACCACGATAGAGCTTCTGACAAACCTTTTTACTGACTTCTTCCTTTTCAAGAATGCATGTTGGATGCATGGGAGTCTTTGCAGGGTTGCATTCAGCCATGTCAAATTTCTTCAGAACGTCTTTTATATATTTGCTTTGATGAATGTACGTGACTTCTGAAGTTTGGTTAATTTGAATTCCTAAAAAGAACTTTAGTTCTTGCATTAAGCTCATTTCAAATTCTGCCTGCATTAACTCAGAGAATTCTTGACAAACAAAGGCGTTAGCAGAACCAAAAATAATATCATCAACATATATCTGACATATCATGAGATCATTGTTAAGGTTCTTACAGAAGAGTGTGGAGTCAACTTTCCCTCTGATAAAATTATGTTCCAGAAGAAAATTACTTAAACGTTCATACCAAGCTCTGGGAGCTTGTTTAAGTCCATATAAAGATTTTTTAAGTTTAAAAACATGTTCTGGAAAATTTGGATTTTCAAAACCTGGAGGTTGGTTGACATACACTTCTTCTGATATATAACCATTAAGGAATGCGCTCTTGACATCCATTTGATATAATTTAATAGAATGATTAATAGCAAAAGATACAAGAAGACGAATAGATTCTAACCTTGCGACTGGAGCAAAGGTTTCATTGTAGTCAATACCTTCTTGTTGACTGTAACCTTGAGCTACCAGTCGAGCTTTGTTTCTGACGACTTCTCCTTTCTCATTCAGCTTGTTTCTGAATACTCATCTGGTTCCAATAACGTGAGTGCTTCTGGGTTTGGGAACAAGATCCCAGACATCATTTTTTATGAATTGATCTAACTCTTCTTGCATAGCTGAAACCCAGTCGTTATCTTGAAGTGCTTCATCACAGGACGTAGGCTCGATCAGAGACACTAGTCCCAGAGGAGTCTCTTCAGAGGTCCTGAAGGTAGATCTGGTTCTGACAGGTTCGTCTTTGTTGCCCAGAATCAACTCTTCAGATACGTTGATACGACTTTTAGCTTTCTTTGGGATTATTGGGGAATTAATTTCCTCAGAGTTCTGAGTGGCAGTTGCTTCTGGAGCTTTATCAGATCCTGCAAGAGTGATTTCTAAATCTGCAAAATTTTCAACTAGCTTTGACTTTTCAGGGTCAAGCTTATCGTCAAATCTGACATGAATTGATTCTTCCACAATTTTGGTTTCTGTATTGTATACTCTGTAGCCTTTAGAGCGTTCTGAGTATCCTAACATGATACCTTTCTGTGCTTTGGAATCAAACTTGTTCAGATGTTCTTTAGTGTTTAAAATAAAGCAAGAACATCCAAATGGATGAAAATATGAAATGTTTGGTTTTCTTCCTTTACACAGTTCATAGGGAGTCTTTTCCAGAATAGGTCTTATTGAGATTCTATTCTGAATGTAACACGCTGTATTTACAGCTTCTGCCCAAAAGTGCTTAGCCACATTAGTTTCGTTGATCATAGTTCTGGCCATCTCTTGGAGTGTCCTATTCTTCCTCTCTACAACTCCATTTTGTTGTGGAGTTCTAGGGCAGGAGAAATCATGGGATATTCCATTAGAGTCAAATAATTCCTCAAAGGATTTATTTTCGAATTCCCCACCATGATCACTTCTGACTCTGATGATTTTAGAGTCAAATTCTTTTTGCACTTTGGAGCAGAAACTAGTGAATACAGAGTGAGACTCACTCTTGTGTTTTAGGAATTTCACCCATGTCCAGCGACTGAAATCATTGTAACACCTCAAAATTTGCCCTCCTCTCTTGGGACTAGCATTAACATATTTGTATTTCATTTTAGGACATTAGGCATTTCATATTGCATAACATGTGGTTACATAGTGCAAGCTATCTTCCCAAGTCTTGATCAGAAGATGAGGAAGTCAGAAAATGCAAGCCTAGGGTTGTACTGATTGATCATGGGCCATCTGAGGATTGAGCTGTGAATTAGGGTTTTGTGACTCCCAAGGGTATTGGTCTTCATGTTGATTGAATCGATACATCATCATCACCATGGTTGGATGTCATCAGGAGGTTGAAGAAGATTCCTTGAGATTAGGGTTTTGACCACTGGTCAACCCTAATCAGTTGTATTGGGCCAATCAGGGTTTAATCAGGAGATGGTGTTTGAGATGGAGATGAGGATCATTTTGTGATTATATGGTGATTATTGAGGCTAGGGTGTCACCCTTGAGCCATTTCAGTTGGAGATTGGGGCTTAAATTGATCAATGCATTGCCAAATTCATCTATCAGATGCAAAGTCAACTGTGGTCAACTGTGCTTGATCTGATGGATGTGGAGGTGGAAATGAGTTGGATACACTTCATTCATGTTGGAACAAGTGATATTTGACATCTCAAAGCTTAAGAATGAAGAAAATCAAGTCAGGACAAAAACTGCCAAAAATAGCAACTGACTTGTAATAGAAGTTTCCAAAAGTGGAAAGTTTTGACCTCAAAAACAGAAGTCCAAGGAAGCTTCAAATGAAAAATTGTTCAACATGACAGATGTAGGTCTTGTTCTCACCTTTCCAAAAAGTCCAAGAACTTGAAAATCCAATGTACGGTTTGCAAAATATGGCTCAGTGAATTTCAGAAAAGATCCGTAATCAGGAGGCCATAACTACCACATACTTTGTCCAAATTGCAAGTTCTTTATATGCACAAACTCCATTTGACATGTACTTTGAGGGTGCATCATTGGATTTGTTCAAAAATGGCCAAGGCAAAAAGTCACTTTTCAACTGGACAGCTGAATTGGACCAGGGGCAAAATTGTCCAAAAGTCAAAATATTGGGAATTTTTGAATGGGACTTTTTCCAACACCTCAGGAATGGCATTTTAAGTGTGTTTGAATATTCATTTCATGGTTAATGCACAAGGTTTGAGTTTTGTCTTGAAAAATGGAAATGACAAAAATGGACATTTTGCAAATACATGGTGAGTTTGAGAAATACATGACCAATTGCAATGGGAATTGTTTCTACACTTCACATATGGTGTTTTGGACATGTTGGAACCAATTGTGAGCTGGCATGTGCTGTCATTGTGTATTGACCAATTTGCCCTCATTTGCAAAAATTACCATTTCACTTAATTATGCCAAATGCTAATTACATGATTAGTGGAGGATTAAGCCAACATATATATTCCAAATCATTTGCTAATCATAACAGAAAATCACATTCTCCAAAGCTAGATCTAGAACTCTTCCAATTCTCTCAAACCTTCAAGAACACACCAATCTTCAATCTCACTTTTCTTCCTCATTCTTCAACCAAAATTGGAGATTCTTGTTGCATTCGATCACAAACCTCATCCTCACCATCTGTTTTGCAAAATTAAGAGGAATTAGGTGCTGCATCGTGACTGTTGCTAATGCCTTCATCCATGGTGATTTCGGATTGCGAGCTGTAGGAGCGAAATTGAAGGGACCTGAGCATCACATCACCTTGCCTGGAGCTTCTTCTACTGCTGTTTGAAGAAAAGAAGCGCAAAAGACCTCTCAATCACGACTGCCATTACAGGTTTGAGCAATTTTCGAGTTTCATGTTTTGCTCGATGTGCATATGCGTTTTATAGAGCTTGCTATGTAGATCGTCGTGATAGTTTTGGAATTGCGAATGGAGGACTGTGTAGGGAGATATTCGGATTCGAATTTTGGATGTGAAACCCTAGATCGAGTGATTCGTTTGATTTAGGAAGAGTTGAGAGAAATAGAGTTCATAGTTGTAATACTCTTGTTGAGACGGTTCGAATGGTACCGGCCATGTCCATTTTCGTTAGCATTTGATGTTCTTCATGATTTTGAAAATTCTGGAAAATCTCTTACTGAAAACGATGAAGAAGATGATGTTTGATCCAAATTGTCATTTGAATTTTCAAATTTGCTGTTTCCCGCCGCGCAAAAAAATTACCATAATGCCACTGAAATTTCATTTTTGTTAATTTAAGTTAATTCATTTTAATTCTTAAAAAATTCACTAACACCTTAAAAAATTCATAAAAATAGTAAAAAATCCAAAAATATGGAAATTTTTTCTATAGCTTCCTTGGTGAGTGTAGGTTTTTTTTGACCTATTGGTCAAAGTTGTGCTTGGGGAATATTTTATTTGACCTAGGGTTTTCCGATGTATGTCACATTTTGATACATGTTTGTAATTTGATCATGAAATGCTCATAATGTAAAATAAATTCTTGAAAATTTTGTGGTGGTTCTTGACTCTTTGAGGATTATTTATATGTAAATTTCGTGAATTTTGGATACCTGGTTAGAGAGCAGCAAATTCTGGAACTTAGGTGTGACAATTTGTGTCACACCTCATTATGTCAACTTGCAGGATTTTTTTGAGTGACCTATACATGTTAGAATTGGCTGAAATTTTGCATGATGGTTAGTTAGCGTGTTGAGATATTGTATGAATTTTTGTAGGATTTTTCACTGTATTTTCAATTTAATCTTGATTTTTCATTTCTGGTTGTTGAAATTGCAAGCTCATGTGATACATGTTGGTAGATTGATTGGGAAATCCTCATATTGTATTGTATGGCCATGAAATTTGATATGCATGAACTAGACACATGTTAGGACCTCCCTGTTTTGGTCTCATCAATTTCTTTTTTGTTTTCATTGAGTTATGAATTTTTGAAGTGGATGTATGCATTGATGTTGTGAATTGAAGCATGAAATTGTGTCTGTTTTTGATGAATTTCATTGACATGGTTCCATTTGCCCAATTGAGCTCAAATTTGACATGGTAGACCTTGATTGGCCCCTGTTTAGGTGTATTTAATTTGAGATTTTTTGATGTGTTTTGGCATGGCTTTGAATGCAATACTTCTGTTTGTATATTTGGTGCTTCATTTGAACCAATATGGATTGTTTTGTGCATGAATTGAACTTGATGGATGATATAAACATGAGACCAAGGATGTTTGCTCTTGTTTGATGTTAATTTGATGTTGGATGGTGGATAACTTGCTGTTTTAACTTTTTTCTTGCTTTGGGACCCTAGGCTTGGCCTAGTGGTCTAGTTGCTAATATTTGCTTGGTTTTTCAGGATCAAAAAGCAAGGTACATGGAGAATGATACAAGTTGATTTTAATTGATGTTGTGGATGTTTGTACACTAACATAACATTGTTTTGTAGGTGTTGGAGCTTGGGCTTAAGCCTTGAGCTTGCTTTGTGTTGTATTGTTTAAACTGTTTGATTGTTTGCTGTACAATTTGTCTGATTGAATACTGACTGAGTTTGATTGTTTCCAGGTACTTTAGTTGCTCAGTTCCTTGTGAACTATTGCTTTGCTTTGCTTAAGCAACTTGCATTTGAGGTATAACCTTCTTACTTCATGTAGTCTGGAGACCCGGCTGTTACCGGGCCGGGCAAATTGTCTGAAGTCCTCCTTAAGAGGCAATGATTGTGGTTGTTTATTTTTAAGCCCAAGCAGGTGAAAGTCCTTCAAAGAAGGCAATTGGTGGAAGGTAGGGACAAGCAACCTGTCCCCCACTATTCAGTGAGTCTTCTCCTTGCTCCCATTACATGGTTGTAGCATTGAGATCAAAAGCCCAAGATCCTGTGCAGTGCACATTGAGTCAGAGTCATCGAGTATAGAAGGGTTCCCCTATTCTGGACCCATGCTCATTTGTCAGCTCTCCCTGGTTAGGGATAAGAGCTGTGAGGTCTGATCCTCACTTCATCCTTTCATCTGCTTCACCTTAGCCTCGTAATGGCAAGGTTAAGAGCAAACACAACCTGTACAGACGATTGCTTAGGCAGTCAAACCTGATTGATTGAGCCCCCTTGTTTGGCTATAGTGCGTGTTATGTGGATATCTGATTGACATGTTTGTTTGAGATACCTGTTCTCATTTGATGATATATGATTGTATGCTTGTGTGCTAGCTTCTTTCCTGGTTAGGTTAGTTTGCTTATGCAAGTAGGATAGAAAACCGAACTTAGGGTTAACGATGCATGACAACATTAGGCTCGAGTCTCAGCTCCCTAGTTGTGTATCTTTCCCCGGTTTCTGGTTAGCAATTTAGTCCCTTTCAGGGGAACTACATCGCCCTGATCCTCGTGCCAGACGAGGTATGTAGGCAGGTGGTCGTGCGAGACCACTCCGGGCAACCTTTTTCTTTTTGCGTGCGTTTACTTGTTATCTAACTGTATGTTTGGGTTCGGATGCCGACGTAAGCCCAGTGATTGGCAGTCGGGCTCCACGTTTGCCCTTTTGAGTATGTTTTGGTTCGGATGCCGACGTAATTCCATCCAGTGGTTGTCGGGCTCCATGTTTGCCACCCTTGTGTGTTTGTATGATTGTTTTGTGTTGTTTGGCGTGCGTAAGCCGAACTACAGAGGCTCTGATTCTTGTTCCAGATAAGATATGTAGGCATAAGGTGCGACGCCTTATCGAGCCCGTCCCTCTTAATCCCACCTGCGTTCCCCGTGTGTGTGTGTGATGTTTAGCAACCTTTTCTTTATTCTAGGACGTGGATCCCTAGGAGTACCTAGGACGTGAGGGGTGCTAATACCTTCCCCTCGCGTAACCGACTCCCGAACCTTTTCTCTTGGTCGCGAGACCATGTCTTTCCAGGTTTCTCTGAGCGTTTCCTTTCCCTATCTTGGGATAAATAACGTTTAGTGGCGGCTCTGTGTGTTTTATTTTTAGGCTCGCCGGTTGATTTTTCGCAGGATGCGACAGCTGGCGACTCTGCTGGGGAATAACAGACATGTTGACCTATGCTGGTCCATCGTCCCTAAGCGAGTCCTTCCTAGCGTTCTAGGATTGGTTTAGGTTGCTTGTATGTGTTGATTATTGCGTTTATTATTCTAACCAGTGTGTATCTATATTTGCATTAATGTCTGCATGCATCATACTATCATGTTGTTGCCGCCCTCTGCAGGTAGTTCTGTTGTTTGGGGTGGGTGTTCTGAGTGGGGCTAAAACCCAGGCCCGAGTATACACCTAGGACTAGTGTGGTCTCACGTTGCCTCTTTCATGTTAAGTCAACATGTGCCTGGCGGCGTGATGTGCCACAAGCCGGACGAGGCTCACTTGATAGTGCTCATCTCTGTGGATATTCCGCTTTGTTTGAGTCACTCCATTTGAGTTGTTGACTCTGGTGACCGATCATTCCCGGATCTTTGGTTTAGACGATTTTAAGAGAGCTACAATGGCACACCCGAAAGGGCAAACCCATTGAGTATCTCCGCCCGATTGTCGAGACCATTATCCGCCTTAGGAGGACTTGATTAGAACTTACCTGTGAGGGGAGGGTTGTTCTGTCAGATGTTTGTTCAGATAGCCTTCAGATGGTGACTTTTGATCTGTGATTCAGAGACATAATTATAAGTCGGATTTATGGTCATTTATTGCCGTGACGCCGGAGTGCTGTCCGTGACCTATCAGTGGGGATCCGTTTATTTCGGATTCCCCGGGCCGAGATATTTTATCAGTGGGGATCCGTTTATTTCGGGTTCCCCGGGCCGATTCAGATAAGGGTGATGTGTCTACTCGGATATGGTTTGGTGATGATGGTGATGATGATGTATCTGTCTTCCGTTTATTTCGGAACCCGTGGGTCAGAATTGGGATTGTACATTCCTCAGATGGTTATGATCAGTTCACGGAACCCGTGGGTCAGAATTGGGATTGTACATTCCTCAGATGGTTATGATCAGTTCAGAGCCCAGATTCAGTGCAAATGATCAGATGGCTTGGAGGATGGCAACGCATTGCATTCATTCATCAGCATCATTACATTTTGCATTAATTGCATCTAACCCATGTTTACCCATATGCAGGGACACTTTTGATCGAGATTCTGGTTGAGAGATTTCTGTTCAAATATGAGGACCGGTTTGAAAGACAATGTTGCCTACAGTTTCTTTGATCCAGAGATTGGTGTGCTCAAGGATATGATAGCATTGATTACTCCTGACCATGTGGGAATGTTTAGAGAGTCATACGGCGGTATTCTGAAGATGGTTTTCAGACTCACTGACTGCGACAGGAGCGCCATCCACACTCTTCTTCAGTTCTATGACCCTGGGTTGAGGTGTTTCGTTTTTCCAGACTATCTGTTGGGACCTCTGATGGAGGATTATGTCAGCATCCTGGGTATTCAGATCCGTGATCAGATTCCTTTCCATGTCACTAGGGCGGAGCCGGATGTCCTTGGGATTTCACGTGCTCTTTATTTGAGTCCGGAAATGGTCAAGGAAGGTTGGAAGGAGAAGGGAAAGTTACCTGGATTTCATTTGAGTTTCTTGGAGGCTAATGCCAAGGAACATGCTGCTGTGGGTAACTGGAAGACGGTTTGTGCTCTGATTGCTGTGAGCATTTATGGGATTGTTCTGTTTCCTAACCAGAAGAATTTCGTGGACCGTAATGCTATCAGGTTGTTTATGCAGAGAAACCCTATTCCTACCCTGATTGGAGATGTATACTACTCAGTGCATAACAGGAATGAGAAGAGGCGTGGTGGTCTGGTCAGATGCTGCTCTCAGCTACTCTTTAGGTGGTTCATGGGATATTTGCCTTCCCGAGGTGCCTTTGTTCAGATTGATCCTAGTGTGAAGTGGTCCTTTCGATTGATGGGTCTGCGGGCTGATGACATTGCTTGGACTCATAATGGTTTAGCTGGTCGGGACTTCATCTGCAGTTGCGGGAGTTTACCTAATGTGCCTTTAGTGGGAGTTCAGGGTTGCATTAATTACAACCCGATGCTTCTCCGGAGACAGATGGGGTTTGCTATAGAGGGTCCTCCTCTCGGGCGAGAGATTCAGGAGTCCTTCTATTTCCCGATTGATGGTAACCAGACCAAGTTGAGGCAGGTATTGGACGAATGGCGAGATATCCAGAGGAGGGGTAAGGTTCCTTACGGCAAAGTCAACTGCCGGTATTTTCCACTATTTGAGGATTGGTTGCGGAAGAGGATTGAGTCTACATTTCTACCGTTCCCTGGAGGTGACTCAGTGTGTCCTAGGATTGAGGGTCCAAGTTCTTCTGTCAGCATGGAGGAGTTCCTTGAGATGAAGAGGGCGAGAGATCAGTTACTTGCAGAGAAAGCGGAGTTGGAGAGAAGTGTTGCTCATTTTCAGGCAGCTAATCAGGAAATCAAAGTGAAGATGGAAGATCAAGACAAGCGACATGCTTTGGAGGCCAAACGCTTCGAGATGGATACAGCCTACTATGGGAAGATCAGCCAAGCTTTAGCATCGTCCAACAGGGAGCATGACATCACAAAGGAGAAGCTGTTCAGAGCATCGAAGGTGATTGAAGATGAAAGAGGAGGCAGATCATTGTCCGGGATCAGAGAGATGACAGAGTCAGGGGTCTCATTGCTGAGTGGGAGGCAAAGCTGCAAGTCAAGGAGTCAGAGAAGCTAAAGATCATTGCAGAGAGAGATCACTATATGGCTGAGAGAGACCACTACTTCAGGCAGATGAAGATTCATCAGAAGGAAGTTGGAAGACTACAGCAGGAGAATACCGAGCTCAGGTTCGCCGCAGAGTTCGCGAGGATGGAAGATGAGATAGGGCCATCTGTGGGACCCTCATCTAGCTAGATCCTTCATTTGTGTTGAATTACCGTCAGGCTTGTTGACGGAATTCACTTTGTCTGTATTTCTTTTCTATTCTGGAGGATTGTATTTGATATTTGATCTGATGTATGACTATTGCACCGATTGTGCACTTTTTGGTTATGTAATGATGGTTTCTATTCAGTGATTGGGTGACAAGCTTTATTTGCTTTACCGTATGCACTTACACAAGCACACACATGGTTGGGGGTATTCTTGCTAAATCACATATCTCCGATCTGCACAACAAAATCAAACACTGCTAATCAGAATGTTAATGCCGGCTTATTATTTGTCTCGATGATGCCAGGGTCGAGAGACAAAGTGTCCTTCATATGGATAGACACTGCATACATGCATTAATCATGATAACTTGTGTTTTATTTTGCAGGTGACTATTACTAACGTGCTTGTTTGTAAACAGGAACCATTGCTCGCGCTCGTAGAGCTGTACCCCTGCACTCAACTCGCCCTCACAGATATTACAAAAGAAGAAACACTCCCAGACTCATGGAGCTTCCCAGTGCTGATATGCTGGAATTGAAGGAGAAAATGACCGAACTGATCAATATAATGCAAGGTTTTGCCATTGGTCAGAAGGCTCTCGCAGATAAAGTTGAGAAACTCGAGCGGGTTTCTGCTCAGAACAGTGGGGTCAACCTGGATGGAGTCTCCAACCAGGGGCAGGGATCTCGTGATGGTGGAAAGAGGACAACAGTTGGTCTGGTGAATAATGCTGGTGCTGCTGGTCAACCTGGGCCTAGTCAGAATATGAAAGACAACTTTGTGCCTCCGTTTTATGGTTTTGACGAAGATCAGGAGGAAGATAGAGAGGCTGACCAGTTCTCTATGCGAAATGAGCCTTTTGTGCCTTATGACATTCTTCCTCAGAACAAGGAAATCCAGCTGCTGGCTGAGAAGATAAAAGTGCTTGAAAGTTATGCCACGCCAGGGGTGGTTAACATGTCCAACATGGGATTGGTGGAGGGGATTGTCATTCCTCAGAAGTTCAAGGCGCCTGCGTTCGACAAATACAATGGCAGTTCTTGCCCGGAAACTCATCTCCAGGCATTTGTCCGCAAAATCTCGGCATACACCGCGGATCAAAAACTGTGGATGTACTTTTTCCAAGACAGCCTGTCTGGAGGCTCCTTGGAATGGTACACCAAGTTGAGATCGTCCGATATCAAAAGCTGGCAAGATTTGGGAGATGCTTTCTTTAAGCAATACCAATTTAATGCTGATATGGCTCCGAGTCGTACCCAGCTGCAGGGTATGTCTCAAAAGCATAACGAAGGATTCAAGGAGTATGCGCAGAGGTGGAGAGAACTGGCTGCAAGGGTGCAACCTCCTCTGGTAAACAGAGAGATGTCCGATTTGTTCATGGGGACCCTGCAGGGGCCGTTTGCAGAAAGAATGGTGGGTTGCCCTGTCACCAATTTCTCTGACATTGTGGTGGCAGGAGAAAGAATCGAAAGTTGGTTGAAGCTGGGTAAAATCCAGGGTGGTGCATCTGCGTCTTCTTCAGGAACGAAGAAACCGTTCGGTAATAACGGTCAGAGAAAGAAGGAAGGAGACACCAGTGCAGTTTATACACAGCGCGGACCCAGTAGGGACCGTTACTTCCAGCACAATGCTGCAGTAACAATTCCTGCTGAGTCTCAGTCAGCACAACCGCAACAACAACAACAGCAGCAACAAAGACAACCGTTCCAACAGAGGCCCCAGAGGGCTGGATACCAGGTCAGGGGCAGAGCAAATGATAGACAATTCGACAGGCCTCCGGTGACTTATTCGTTTCTGTTGAAGAAGCTTCTGGATCTCGGGCTGGTGCAACTGAGGACGCTGGCGCCTTTGAGACCTGATCAGAGGCCGCCCAGTTACAATGAAAATGCTAAGTGCGAATTCCACTCGGGTGCGCCCGGGCATAATGTTGAGGACTGCAAAGCTTTTAAGCACGTAGTCCAGGACCTAGTGGATTCCAAGGCAATCAACTTTGCGCCTTCTCCCAACGTAAATGCAAATCCCATGCCTGCGCATGGTCAGTAGGGGAGTAAATGCTATTTCTGGGAAGATAGAGTGGGGCTGTCTGAGGTCGATCAGTTGAAGACGCCTTTGGCTGAGGTCAAGAGGCGGTTGCTGAAGAATGGGTTTACCCGGGCTGTGGGTTTGAGTGTGCTGAGTGCGCTATTTCTGCAAATGGTTGTGAGCTTCTGCGGAAAGCATGTCCAGGGTCTGATGGACGCAGGGGTCGTTATGATTGAAAGGGCTGAAGGAAAGAATGAAGAGGTCTCCACCATAACTATATACTATGATCCGGTGGATTTGTCTAACCTGGTGGAGGAGGCTCCAGTTACCATCACGGTACCTGGGCCAATTCCATATGACAAAGATGATGTCGTGCCTTGGCATTATGGTGGAGAGGTATACTGTAATGGTGAGAAGGTTGAAGAGTCATCTGCTAGTGAAACCACCGTGCTAAAGGTGGATAATGCCGGTCCCAGTGGTTTCACTCGCAGCGGTAGATTGTTTGCTCCCGACGCATTGAGAGGGGGGAGGAAGAAAAAGAGAAAAAGAAAAGGCCGAGGCTTTAGCCAGGGCGAAAGGGAAGGCTGTGGCAGAGAATGGAAATACTCCTGTGACGACACCGACGCCTGCGGGGTCGGATAATAATTTGATGATGAAGCTGAAGAGTGTCTGAGGATCATCAAGAAGTCAGAGTACAAGCTGGTGGATCATTTGCAGCAAACTCCGTCCAAAATCTCCATTCTTTCACTGTTACTGAGCTCAGAGGGGCATAGGGAAGCCTTGTTGAAAATATTGAAGAAAGCTTATGTTCCTCAGGAGATCACAATCAACCAATTGGAGACGGTCGTATCCAACGTGCATGCTAGCCATGGGCTGGGCTTTACGGATATGGACCTGACAGTGGACGGCAGGAATCATAACCGGGCTCTACACATTGCCATGGAATGCAAAGGAGCCGTGCTTTCGCATGTGCTGGTTGATACCGGTTCCTCTTTGAATGTGTTGCCTAAGAAGGCCCTGGCAAAGCTAAACTGTGATGGGCTGATTTTGACCCCGACTGATCTGATTGTGCGGGCATTTGATGGGTCAAAGCGGGCTGTATTTGGGGAGGTGGAATTGCCAGTGAAGATTGGCCCAGTAGTGTTTAAGTCGACCTTTTATGTTATGGACATCCAGCCAGCCTAGAGTTGTTTGTTGGGTAGGCCGTGGATCCATGCTGCGGGAGCAGTTACATCGACTTTGCACCAGAAACTGAAATATGTCTGGGGAAGCCAAGTCGTTACTGTTTGCGGAGAGGAGGACATCTTTGTCAGCCACCTGTCTTCGTTTAAGTATGTGGAGATGGATGGAGAGATATGGGAAACGCCTAGTCAGGCATTTGAAACCGTCAAGGTGGAGAATGCTCTGTTTGCTAAGCAAGAAGAGGAGAAACCATCCATCGCTTCGTACAAGCAGGCTGCTGAGGTAGTTAAAAGTGGAGAGGCTCCAGGCTGGGGCAGAATGATGGAAGTCCCTGAGAAGAAGGACCGGTTGGGGTCGGATATAAGCCGAGCCGAGGCTCTGGGCCGAACAGAGGGGGTCGTACGTCTGTAACTTTCACGAGTGCCGGAATGCTAGATCCAGACCACATCTGCATGATGGGTGAAGATACTGACAGCGACTGTGACATGGACCGGTGGATAACGCCGTGCGAACCAGGGATGGAAATCCACAACTGGAAGGCCGAGGAAATCATCCGGGTCACTCTCCTCGAAGAGTAATATTTTTCTTGTTTTCTTTCTTATTTGCATGCAAACCATGCGTGTTGCCCGACACGTAATGGTCCATTGTAAGGGCCACCTCATGTTTAAATTTGCAGAATTTTGCATCATTAATAAAAGGATGTTTTTCAGTTAAAAGCGGTGTTCCCTGTTTTTCATTTATTTTTGCAGTTTAAAAATAAAAACAAAATAAAAATGGCAATGTTTTCATTTTCCTTTTTCAATTTTTCACACCGGTTCTAAAGCAATGCATGAATCAACATTCATGCAGATGCGATTCCTCTCCGGATCTCATTGATAACGATCCTGTTACACCCTCGTATGACTTCGACAATCCGATCTATCTTGCCGAAGAAGAAGACGAAGAAGATTGTGAACTGCCAGGGGAATTAGTCAGGTTGTTAAAACAAGAGGAGAAGGTGATTCAACCGCATGAAGAACAGATAGAGGTTGTAAATCTGGGTACCGACGAGGCTAAGAAGGAAGTGAAAATCGGGGCTGCTTTGGAGGAAAGTGTCAAGAGCAGAATGGTGGCATTGTTGAAAGAATATGTCGACATCTTTGCCTGGTCTTATCAAGATATGCCAGGGTTGGATACCGATATTGTTGTGCACAAGCTACCGTTGAGAACAGATTGTCCTCCAGTGAAGCAGAAGTTGCGCAGAACTCGACCTGATATGGCGATGAAGATTAAGGAAGAAGTGCAGAAGCAGTGGGATGCTGGTTTCCTTGCTGTCACTAATTATCCGCCATGGGTTGCGAACATTGTGCCAGTCCCGAAGAAGGATGGGAAGGTGAGAATGTGTGTGGACTACCGAGATCTGAATAGAGCTAGTCCGAAAGATGATTTTCCACTACCACACATTGACGTGTTGGTAGATAATACTGCTCAATTCTCGGTGTTTTCCTTCATGGATGGCTTTTCTGGCTATAATCAAATCAAAATGTCGCCAGATGATATGGAGAAAACAACGTTCATTACACCGTGGGGTACCTTTTGTTACAAGGTGATGCCATTCGGTCTCAAAAACGCCGGTGCTACTTATCAGAGAGCTATGGTGACTTTGTTTCATGATATGATTCATCATGAAATTGAATGCTATGTTGATGACATGATAGCGAAGTCCCAAACAGAAGAGGGGCATTTGGTAGATCTGGCTAAGTTGTTCGACCGGTTGAGACAGTTCAGACTGAGGTTGAATCCGAACAAGTGCACGTTCGGAGTGCGGTCCGGTAAACTGCTGGGGTTCATTGTAAGTGAGAAAGGAATCGAGGTTGATCCTGCAAAAGTAAAAGCAATAAAAGAAATGCCTGAACCGAGAACAGAGAAGGAGGTTCGTGGTTTCTTAGGTAGATTGAACTACATTTCACGGTTCATATCTCATCTAACGGCCACGTGTGAACCAATCTTTAAATTGTTGAGAAAAGACCAAACGGTCAGGTGGAATGATGATTGCCAAGCGGCATTTGAAAAGATAAAGGGTATTTGCAAGAGCCTCCGATTCTGATGCCTCCTGTGGAGGGGAGACCGTTAATTCTGTACCTGACAGTCCTCGAGGGGTCTATGGGGTGTGTATTGGGGCAGCATGACGAGTCTGGTCGAAAAGAGCATGCCATATACTACCTTAGCAAAAAGTTTACCGACTGTGAAACAAGATATTCACTGCTCGAGAAAACTTGCTGTGCTTTGGTCTGGGCTGCTCGCCGACTAAGGCAGTACATGCTGGTTCATACCACTTTATTGATTTCCAAGATGGATCCAATCAAGTACATTTTTGAGAAGCCAGCATTGACCGGACGGGTTGCGAGGTGGCAAATGATTTTGACAGAATATGATATACAGTACACCTCTCAGAAAGCGATCAAGGGGAGTGTATTGTCTGATTACCTCGCCCAGCAACCCATTGATGATTATCAACCGATGAAGTTTGAATTCCCTGATGAGGACATCATGTTTCTCAAATCGAAAGATTGCGAGGAACCGATCCCGGAGGAGGGGCCTGACCCTGAATCCGAATGGATTCTGATGTTTGATGGGGCCGTTAACGTGAACGGAAGCGGTGTTGGTGCTGTTTTGGTTACGCCGAAAGGATCCCATATTCCTTTTGCTGCCCGGCTAACATTTGAGTGTACCAACAACGTAGCTGAATATGAAGCTTGCATATTGGGTATTGAGGAGGCTATTGATTTGAGAATCAAGAACCTTGTGATATATGGAGATTCAGCTCTGGTGATAAATCAGGTTAACGGGAAATGGTATACGCATCAATCTCATTTGGTTCCGTATCGAGATTATACGAGGAGATTGTTGACGTTTTTCACCGAGGTGAAGTTGCATCATGTGCCTAGAGAGGAGAATCCTTTGGCAGATGCTTTGGCTACTCTGGCCGCCTTGATTAAGGTGCAGAGGTGGAATCAGTTCCCCATGTTGAAGTGGGACGTCTGGATAGACCGGCTTATGTGTTTGCTGTTGATACGGCCTCTGATGATGAGAAGCCGTGGTATTATGATATCAAGCGCTATCTAGAGACTCAAGAGTATCCTGAGGGAGCATCGAAGAAAGATAGAAAGACTCTGCGGAGGTTAGCCATGGTGTTCTACCTGAATAAGGATGGGGTTTTGTATAAGCGGAATTTTGATTGGGTCTTGCTCAGATGTGTTGATGATGCAGAAGCAAGCCAATTGATGAAAGAGGTTCATGAGGGATCGTTCGGTACCCATGCCAGTGGGAATGCAATGGTGAAGAAGCTGCTGAGAGCAGGTTATTATTGAATGACAATGGAGGCCCAATGTTTTAATTTCGTGCGGAAGTGTCATAAATGCCAGATTTATGCTGATAAGGTGCACGTGCCTCCAAATCCGTTGAGCTTAATGTCGTCTCCATGGTCGTTTGCTATGTGGGGCATTGATATGATTGGAAAGATAGAGCCTACGGCTTCGAATGGGCACAGATTCATATTAGTGGCTATTGATTACTTCACCAAGTGGGTAGAAGCAGCCTCTTATACGAATGTGACGAAGCAGGTTGTTGCTAGATTTCTCAAGAGAGACATTATTTGCCGATATGGAGTTCCCGAGAGAATCATTACTGATAATGGTTCTAACTTGAATAATAAGATGATGGCAGAGCTGTGTCGGGAATTCAAGATTGAGCATCACAATTCTTCTCCCTATCGTCCGAAGATGAATGGGGCGGTTGAGGCAGCCAACAAGAATATAAAGAAGATTGTGCAGAAAATGGTGGTAACCTACAAGGATTGGCATGAGATGTTGCCGTTCGCATTGCATGGGTATCGAACGTCGGTACGCACATCTACTGGGGCAACTCCGTTCTCGTTGGTATATGGGATGGAGGCTGTACTACCTGTCGAGGTTCAGATTCCCTCTTTGAGAGTCCTGATGGACGTAAAATTGCAAGAGGCTGAATGGGTAAGGACCCGGTACGAAGAGTTGAGCCTGATAGAGGAAAAGAGGCTAGCAGCCATCTGTCATGGGCAGTTGTACCAGCAGAGGATGAAGCGTGCTTTTGACAAGAAGGTGCGACCTCGGGTGTATCACGTAGGTGGTATGGTGCTGAAAAGGATCCTTCCTCCTCAAAACGATCGAAGGGGCAAATGGACACCGAATTATGAAGGTCCATTCGTGGTCAAGAAGGTTTTCTCTGGCGGAGCCTTGTTGTTAACGACCATGGATGGTGAGGATTTTCCATCCCCTGTGAATGCGGACGCAGTTAAAAAATACTTCGTATAAATTGACCCGCTGGACGAAAAGAACAAAATAGTCCAGGCAAAAATGGGCATCCCGGCGAACCAAAAACAGAAAAAGGTTCGGGCAAAAATTAGGGATAAAAATGAAAATGTACACCCGGCAAGTCGAAAACCTGAGAAGGCGACTTGGGCAAAATTGGGTATCCCGGTGGACTGAAAACCCGAAAGGGCGGTCCAGGCAAAAGAGGGATTGAAACGAACAACTGCGTCTAGCATGATCGTTTGCGCTTTGGTTAAGGCATCATGGATAGTACCCGGTAGGGATCAGTCAGAGTTGTCTTGTTCAGAAGGCAGAAAGCATGGAGAGTCTGAGGATATAGGGGGTGTAACCGAGTTGGAACTTGATGAGATCACGGGTTTCACATTGCCATTAGGATAGATTTTTCCTTTTGAGCGCAATTACCTCTTTTCAGGAATTGCTTCCTTTTGTATTGCTCAATTTGAGCCACACTTTTCCAATCAATAAAATGCATATTCAGTCAAATAATTTTGTTTTTGTTTTTCATTACCGCTTTGATTGCAAAAACATCCAGATATTTTTGATAAAGAATCTGGCATTTTAAGACATACGGGTTCCTTCCAATGCATGTTTATAAGATTGAAAGCTTGAAATCTTATGTGGAAGGTTGAGTGACCCAAGTGTTGAAATCTCGACACACCTGGGGCACGGTTTTATCTGACGATCTGTTTTGCAGGAACTGTTAGGTATTCGTCACTCACTTGCAGGTTGTGAGGCGGAAGCTTTGTAATAAATCCCCAGAGAGTTCGCTCAGGAACAAATGAATATGAAAAAATGACGAAGACGTTGAGACGTACGACGATCCTTGATGATAATCAAGAAGACTCTTCAAAGTCGGAAGACATGAAAGTTTGTAGTTCCCCGCAGAGTTCGATCAGGGACGAAGGAGGAACGGTGGAGAGAAGACGTTGAGACGTCCGACGACCTTTGGAATTAATCAAGAAGACTCTTCAAAGTCGAAAGATTGAAATTTCTGTATAAATCCCAGGAGTACGTCTCTCGTCGAGCGCAGGGCGATTTGAAATACAAGATGATGGAGCAGAAAAGGTCCGGATGAGTCCGGGAATTCTTATTTCCCAGCTAAGTCCCCAAGCAGAATCGTAGGACTAGCTCCCCAGCCGAGTCAGTGTGGTTATACCTGGCAGGTTTATAATGGTGTTTCCTCAGCAGTCAGGTCTGAAGGTTGCTACCCCCGAGTGGAGCGAGTTTCAATGAAATATATCTCCAACAGTGTCCATCCTACCAGTGGATTGGACAAGTTCCTGTAGCGGACGAATTTCTGCATCCCCAGCTGAGCCGATTCTACCTATGGATTGCATGGGTAATCCCCAGCGGAGTAGCAGTCGTTTCTCCTAGCATGGTCTGGATGGTCATCCCCGGTAGGTTGAAGATTGCTCATTTCCTCAGCGGGAGTATCGGTGAGGGTTCCCAAAGCAGAGTTGGGGCGTGTATCCCCAGCAAGACAAAGAGATTGTGGTATCCCCACAGAGCGCGATGATGGTTCTTCTGCCCCAGCAGGTCCTCGAGAGGGTTGGGTGCAAAGGAGGTATTCCCCAGCAAGGGTGGCATTCTCCCAGCAGCAGTACTATTCCCCGGCAGGGTGGAAATCGGAGCAGTGACGAGAGCCTCAGCAGAGAGTCTCGTGTCCCCCAGAGGATTCCCCAGAGGGGGATATTTCTTTTTATGCATTCATCATGAAAAAATAGCAGGGCATATTGCATAAAAAATGAATAATCGCGTAGCATTTCCATGTTTATGGAGCATTACGCAGAAAAATCAATCATGCATCATTGCAAGCATAAGCTAGTCCCAAACCGTGGTTACCGTTTGAGGGGTGGTTTTGCTGAAAGATAAAGGTGTTATTCTGAGGAGTCTAGCATCAGAACGTCAGATCAGCAATGTTCCCCAGTAGTGCGATATTGGAGGAAATGTTTCCGTCGGGCGGAGAGGGAAATAAAATCAGAGGACGTTACGCGATTAGCAGTTTTCCGGAGTTCAGACCGAGGCGGTATCCAGACCGAAGTGGCGTTCAGGCCCAGTTTCCGATTCTCAGATCGAAGAAGTTTCCGACGATCAGGTTGATGTACTTGTGGTATCCAGACCGAAGTGGCGTTCAGGCCCAGTTTCCGATTCTCAGATCGAAGAAGTTTCCGACGATCAGGTTGATGTACTTGTGGTATTCAGGCCAGTTTTCCGGAGTTCAGACCGAGGCGGTATCCAGACCGAAGTGGCGTTCAGGCCCAGTTTCCGATTCTCAGATCGAAGAAGTTTCCGACGATCAGGTTGATGTACTTGTGGTATTCAGGCCAGTTTTCCGGAGTTCAGACCGAGGCGGTATCCAGACCGAAGTGGCGATCAGGCCAATTTCCCGGAGTTCAGACCGAGGCGGTATCCAGACCGAAGTGGCGATCAGGCCGATGTCCCGGTGTTCAGACCGAAGGGGTTTTCAGACCAAGAATTATCAAAAGTTCCGGGGTTCAAATGCAGAGATCCGAGGATCGTTTGCGCGGAGAAAGTTTCGGGGTTCAAGAAAATGAAAAAAGATAAAGAAAATTTCGGGGTTCAAGAAAAGAATAAGAAGAAAGAATAATACTCCCGAGGGATGTGCGGTGTTCAGACCGATTTTCTCCGTACCAGACGGATTTTTGTTCAAAGTTTGTTTCTTCGCCGATGCTGACAGGCGTTGTTAATTATTATCCCATCAGAGTGCAAATTGTTCGTCTGTTCTTAGTATTCAATCACTCTTCATCCTGATCATCCGAAAGCCGAGGCTATTTCGTATCGACAGGTTCACAGTGGATTGAATAGGGGCAGCTGTAACACCTCAAAATTTGCCCTCCTCTCTTGGGACTAGCATTAACATATTTGTATTTCATTTTAGGACATTAGGCATTTCATATTGCATAACATGTGGTTACATAGTGCAAGCTATCTTCCCAAGTCTTGATCAGAAGATGAGGAAGTCAGAAAATGCAAGCCTAGGGTTGTACTGATTGATCATGGGCCATCTGAGGATTGAGCTGTGAATTAGGGTTTTGTGACTCCCAAGGGTATTGGTCTTCATGTTGATTGAATCGATACATCATCATCACCATGGTTGGATGTCATCAGGAGGTTGAAGAAGATTCCTTGAGATTAGGGTTTTGACCACTGGTCAACCCTAATCAGTTGTATTGGGCCAATCAGGGTTTAATCAGGAGATGGTGTTTGAGATGGAGATGAGGATCATTTTGTGATTATATGGTGATTATTGAGGCTAGGGTGTCACCCTTGAGCCATTTCAGTTGGAGATTGGGGCTTAAATTGATCAATGCATTGCCAAATTCATCTATCAGATGCAAAGTCAACTGTGGTCAACTGTGCTTGATCTGATGGATGTGGAGGTGGAAATGAGTTGGATACACTTCATTCATGTTGGAACAAGTGATATTTGACATCTCAAAGCTTAAGAATGAAGAAAATCAAGTCAGGACAAAAACTGCCAAAAATAGCAACTGACTTGTAATAGAAGTTTCCAAAAGTGGAAAGTTTTGACCTCAAAAACAGAAGTCCAAGGAAGCTTCAAATGAAAAATTGTTCAACATGACAGATGTAGGTCTTGTTCTCACCTTTCCAAAAAGTCCAAGAACTTGAAAATCCAATGTACGGTTTGCAAAATATGGCTCAGTGAATTTCAGAAAAGATCCGTAATCAGGAGGCCATAACTACCACATACTTTGTCCAAATTGCAAGTTCTTTATATGCACAAACTCCATTTGACATGTACTTTGAGGGTGCATCATTGGATTTGTTCAAAAATGGCCAAGGCAAAAAGTCACTTTTCAACTGGACAGCTGAATTGGACCAGGGGCAAAATTGTCCAAAAGTCAAAATATTGGGAATTTTTGAATGGGACTTTTTCCGACACCTCAGGAATGGCATTTTAAGTGTGTTTGAATATTCATTTCATGGTTAATGCACAAGGTTTGAGTTTTGTCTTGAAAAATGGAAATGACAAAAATGGACATTTTGCAAATACATGGTGAGTTTGAGAAATACATGACCAATTACAATGGGAATTGTTTCTACACTTCACATATGGTGTTTTGGACATGTTGGAACCAATTGTGAGCTGGCATGTGCTGTCATTGTGTATTGACCAATTTGCCCTCATTTGCAAAAATTACCATTTCACTTAATTATGCCAAATGCTAATTACATGATTAGTGGAGGATTAAGCCAACATATATATTCCAAATCATTTGCTAATCATAACAGAAAATCACATTCTCCAAAGCTAGATCTAGAACTCTTCCAATTCTCTCAAACCTTCAAGAACACACCAATCTTCAATCTCACTTTTCTTCCTCATTCTTCAACCAAAATTGGAGATTCTTGTTGCATTCGATCACAAACCTCATCCTCACCATCTGTTTTGCAAAATTAAGAGGAATTAGGTGCTGCATCGTGACTGTTGCTAATGCCTTCATCCATGGTGATTTCGGATTGCGAGCTGTAGGAGCGAAATTGAAGGGACCTGAGCATCACATCACCTTGCCTGGAGCTTCTTCTACTGCTGTTTGAAGAAAAGAAGCGCAAAAGACCTCTCAATCACGACTGCCATTACAGGTTTGAGCAATTTTCGAGTTTCATGTTTTGCTCGATGTGCATATGCGTTTTATAGAGCTTGCTATGTAGATCGTCGTGATAGTTTTGGAATTGCGAATGGAGGACTGTGTAGGGAGATATTCGGATTCGAATTTTGGATGTGAAACCCTAGATCGAGTGATTCGTTTGATTTAGGAAGAGTTGAGAGAAATAGAGTTCATAGTTGTAATACTCTTGTTGAGACGGTTCGAATGGTACCGGCCATGTCCATTTTCGTTAGCATTTGATGTTCTTCATGATTTTGAAAATTCTGGAAAATCTCTTACTGAAAACGATGAAGAAGATGATGTTTGATCCAAATTGTCATTTGAATTTTCAAATTTGCTGTTTCCCGCCGCGCAAAAAAAATTACCATAATGCCACTGAAATTTCATTTTTGTTAATTTAAGTTAATTCATTTTAATTCTTAAAAAATTCACTAACACCTTAAAAAATTCATAAAAAATAGTAAAAAAATCCAAAAAATATGGAAATTTTTTCTATAGCTTCCTTGGTGAGTGTAGGTTTTTTTTGACCTATTGGTCAAAGTTGTGCTTGGGGAATATTTTATTTGACCTAGGGTTTTCCGATGTATGTCACATTTTGATACATGTTTGTAATTTGATCATGAAATGCTCATAATGTAAAATAAATTCTTGAAAATTTTTGTGGTGGTTCTTGACTCTTTGAGGATTATTTATATGTAAATTTCGTGAATTTTGGATACCTGGTTAGAGAGCAGCAAATTCTGGAACTTAGGTGTGACAATTTGTGTCACACCTCATTATGTCAACTTGCAGGATTTTTTTGAGTGACCTATACATGTTAGAATTGGCTGAAATTTTGCATGATGGTTAGTTAGCGTGTTGAGATATTGTATGAATTTTTGTAGGATTTTTCACTGTATTTTCAATTTAATCTTGATTTTTCATTTCTGGTTGTTGAAATTGCAAGCTCATGTGATACATGTTGGTAGATTGATTGGGAAATCCTCATATTGTATTGTATGGCCATGAAATTTGATATGCATGAACTAGACACATGTTAGGACCTCCCTGTTTTGGTCTCATCAATTTCTTTTTTGTTTTCATTGAGTTATGAATTTTTGAAGTGGATGTATGCATTGATGTTGTGAATTGAAGCATGAAATTGTGTCTGTTTTTGATGAATTTCATTGACATGGTTCCATTTGCCCAATTGAGCTCAAATTTGACATGGTAGACCTTGATTGGCCCCTGTTTAGGTGTATTTAATTTGAGATTTTTTTGATGTGTTTTGGCATGGCTTTGAATGCAATACTTCTGTTTGTATATTTGGTGCTTCATTTGAACCAATATGGATTGTTTTGTGCATGAATTGAACTTGATGGATGATATAAACATGAGACCAAGGATGTTTGCTCTTGTTTGATGTTAATTTGATGTTGGATGGTGGATAACTTGCTGTTTTAACTTTTTTCTTGCTTTGGGACCCTAGGCTTGGCCTAGTGGTCTAGTTGCTAATATTTGCTTGGTTTTTCAGGATCAAAAAGCAAGGTACATGGAGAATGATACAAGTTGATTTTAATTGATGTTGTGGATGTTTGTACACTAACATAACATTGTTTTGTAGGTGTTGGAGCTTGGGCTTAAGCCTTGAGCTTGCTTTGTGTTGTATTGTTTAAACTGTTTGATTGTTTGCTGTACAATTTGTCTGATTGAATACTGACTGAGTTTGATTGTTTCCAGGTACTTTAGTTGCTCAGTTCCTTGTGAACTATTGCTTTGCTTTGCTTAAGCAACTTGCATTTGAGGTATAACCTTCTTACTTCATGTAGTCTGGAGACCCGGCTGTTACCGGGCCGGGCAAATTGTCTGAAGTCCTCCTTAAGAGGCAATGATTGTGGTTGTTTATTTTTAAGCCCAAGCAGGTGAAAGTCCTTCAAAGAAGGCAATTGGTGGAAGGTAGGGACAAGCAACCTGTCCCCCACTATTCAGTGAGTCTTCTCCTTGCTCCCATTACATGGTTGTAGCATTGAGATCAAAAGCCCAAGATCCTGTGCAGTGCACATTGAGTCAGAGTCATCGAGTATAGAAGGGTTCCCCTATTCTGGACCCATGCTCATTTGTCAGCTCTCCCTGGTTAGGGATAAGAGCTGTGAGGTCTGATCCTCACTTCATCCTTTCATCTGCTTCACCTTAGCCTCGTAATGGCAAGGTTAAGAGCAAACACAGCCTGTACAGACGATTGCTTAGGCAGTCAAACCTGATTGATTGAGCCCCCTTGTTTGGCTATAGTGCGTGTTATGTGGATATCTGATTGACATGTTTGTTTGAGATACCTGTTCTCATTTGATGATATATGATTGTATGCTTGTGTGCTAGCTTCTTTCCTGGTTAGGTTAGTTTGCTTATGCAAGTAGGATAGAAAACCGAACTTAGGGTTAACGATGCATGACAACATTAGGCTCGAGTCTCAGCTCCCTAGTTGTGTATCTTTCCCCGGTTTCTGGTTAGCAATTTAGTCCCTTTCAGGGGAACTACATCGCCCTGATCCTCGTGCCAGACGAGGTATGTAGGCAGGTGGTCGTGCGAGACCACTCCGGGCAACCTTTTTCTTTTTGCGTGCGTTTACTTGTTATCTAACTGTATGTTTGGGTTCGGATGCCGACGTAAGCCCAGTGATTGGCAGTCGGGCTCCACGTTTGCCCTTTTGAGTATGTTTTGGTTCGGATGCCGACGTAATTCCATCCAGTGGTTGTCGGGCTCCATGTTTGCCACCCTTGTGTGTTTGTATGATTGTTTTGTGTTGTTTGGCGTGCGTAAGCCGAACTACAGAGGCTCTGATTCTTGTTCCAGATAAGATATGTAGGCATAAGGTGCGACGCCTTATCGAGCCCGTTCCTCTTAATCCCACCTGCGTTCCCCGTGTGTGTGTGTGATGTTTAGCAACCTTTTCTTTATTCTAGGACGTGGATCCCTAGGAGTACCTAGGACGTGAGGGGTGCTAATACCTTCCCCTCGCGTAACCGACTCCCGAACCTTTTCTCTTGGTCGCGAGACCATGTCTTTCCAGGTTTCTCTGAGCGTTTCCTTTCCCTATCTTGGGATAAATAACGTTTAGTGGCGGCTCTGTGTGTTTTATTTTTAGGCTCGCCGGTTGATTTTTCGCAGGATGCGACAATCATCAACAATGACTAGTCCATACTTCTTTCCATTGACTGATGCTGTTTTCACAGGACCAAATAAGTCAATGTGGAGAAGTTCCAGAGGCTTAGAGGTAGTAACAATAGTTTTCTTTTTGAAAGATGTTTTTGAAAATTTTCCTTTCTGACATGCTTCACATAGAGCATCTGAAGAAAACTTCAGTTTAGGTAGGCCTCTGACTAACTCGAGTTTATTTAGCTGAGATAGTTTTCTCATGCTAATGTGGCCCAAGCGTCTATGCCATACCCATTGCTCTTCGTGAACAGACATCAGACATTTCACATTTTGTTCTTTTAAATCAGAAAGATTAATTTTATAAATATTGTTTTTCCTCTTGCCTGTGAATAGGACTGAACCATTGTTTTGATTTATGGCTTTACATGTTTTTTGATTAAAAATCACGTCATAACCGTTATCACTTAATTGACTTATGGATAACAGATTATGCATTAATCCTTCTACGTAAAGAACATCAGATATAGAGGGAAGAGTACCATTACCAATAGTTCCGGAGCCTCTGATCCTTCCTTTCTGATCTCCTCCGAAGCCTACGAATCCAGCGTCTTTAAGTTTCAGGCTTTGGAACATAGACTTTCTTCCCGTCATGTGTCGCGAGCATCCAGAGTCCAGGTACCATGACTGGTGTTTGAACTTTGCTGCATAGGATATCTGCAACATAAACAATCTTATCTTTTGGTACCCAGAGTCTCTTGGGTCCTTTCTGATTAGTTTTCCCAGAGTTTCTTATAACCTTGGGTTTTCTAGCATTTTCAAATTTTTGTTCTTGTGTGTGTGTGTAGTGATATGAAAAAGGAGATTTTTGTTGGTCACTAGTAGAAGTTTTATCTTCCTTAGGATCATACCCAATTCCCTTTTTATTATTTTGACTGACTCCATAAATCATGGATGCCATAACACTCCTTCCTATCCCATTTTTCAGAAATTCTTGAAAGGCTTCTTCGTATTTATAAATTATCGTATTTGAAGTCTGTGGAGCTTGAGATAACGCTTTTTCCAGTTCTAAACGATGTTTAATTGCTCCATCTCTTTGTAATGTTAAAGATCTGATTTCATCTTCTCGTTTTAGAATTGTCATCTCAAGTTGGCCACATTCTTCAAATTTTGCTTCAAGACAACCTTTTATTGCTTTAAACTTTTGTTTTAATTTCTGATATGAGCTAAGAGTTTCTGACAAGCATGATTCTAGATCAGATCGAGAGAGTTCAGAAAATACCTCTTCAGATTCTTCATCTGAACTGTTCCTGGATGTGGTAGCCATGAATGCCACATTGGCCTGTTCATCAGAGTCAGATTCTGATGAGTCAGATTCGCTATCATCCCAGGTAGCCATTAATCCTTTCTTTGTCCTGAAGGTATTTTTCTTGAAACTTTCTTTTCTGGAACTGTCTTTCTTTAGCTTGGGGCATTCATTCCTGTAGTGACCTGTTTCTTTACATTCATAACAAGTAATATCTTTGTTAGTTTTACCTTTTGAGGTTGATTCTGATCGATCCCCTCTGGGTCTTGGTCTTCTGAAGTTGTTGTTCCTCTTTTTCCAGAGTTGTTTAACTCTTCTGGTCAGGAGGGACAATTCTTCTTCCTCATCAGAATCTTCTTGTTCAGAGTCATCTGCATCTTCTGTCTCGGCCTGGAATGCTTTGGTTCTGTCAGATTTGCGTCTTTTAGATCTGGACTTTAATGCTACAGACTTGTTCTTCTTCTGAGGTTCGTCTTCCTCTAGTTCTATCTCATGGCTTCTGAGAGAACTAACAAGCTCTTCAAGACTGATATTGTTCAGATCCTTAGACAGCTTCAGAGCAGTGACCATGGGTCTCCACTTCTTTGGCAAGCTTCTGACTATCTTTTTGACGTGGTCTGCAGTTGTGTACCCTTTGTCTAGAACTTTGAGACCTGCAGTAAGAGTTTGGAATCTAGAGAACATTACCTCTATGGCTTCGTCATCCTCCATTTTGAAGGCTTCATATTTCTAGATAAGCGCCAGAGCCTTTGTCTCTTTGACCTGAGAGTTTCCTTCATGAGTCATCCTCAGAGAGTCAAGTATGTCTTTGGCTGTTTCTCTGTTGGTGATCTTTTCATACTCGTTGTAAGATATAGCATTGAGAAGTATGGTTCTGGCCTTGTGATGATTTTTGAAAACTCGCTTCTGATCATCTGACATCTTACTCCTGGGAACTTCAACTCCATTTTCTGAGGCGGGAGGTTTGTATCCATCTGTGACAATGTCCCAGAGATCAGCATCATAGCCTAGAAAGAAACTTTCAATTCTATCTTTCCAGTAATCGAATTTCTCTCCATCAAAAACAGGAGGCTTAGCATTGTAACTGTCTCTTTCATTTGTGTGGGCCATAGTTTTTCTCGTTCTGGATCTCTCTACACTGTTAAGTGTTTGATTAGAAAATCAATAACAGAGCCGAAGCTCTGATACCAATTAAAGGTGAGAAAAACAAGAAAGGGGGGTTTGAATTGTTTTGGAAAATAAGCATTTTTTTCGGACAAAGACCACACAAGGAATTTATACTGGTTCGCTTATAACACAAAGCTACTCCAGTCCACCCGGCCAAGGTGATTTCTTCTTCAACAAGGACTTAATCCACTATTCTTGAAAGATAGTTTACAACCAACGTCTAAGAGAAAGATCTCTTAGTCCTCTCAAGTATACAGACTGCGCAGAGTCACTTGAGGAAATAAAACAATAGATAAAAAGACAATGTAATCTAGAGTGCTTCTAGGATAAGCAAAATATTACAACAGTAAGATCAAAAGAATGTTTCACGTTCTAAGCAAAAGCTTCGTGAAAGATTGAGAGAGAGAGAGAGAGAGTAAAACGTTTATGTGCGTTGGTGTATCTCTCAATGCTGTTTGCTGTCCTTTATATAGGGGTGAAAGGACCGTTGAAATTGATGGCAAATGATTGTCTTGAATAGAAATTAATGCCATAACTTCTGTTGTTTTCTTGCCAAAACAACTTTGTCTCCCTGAATAACTTCTTTCCAATAATAGTTTCTTTCCATTTGAGATTGAAGTTGCCGTTACTCTTTCTATAAGGAAGTCCAATATCAGAGTCTGCGTGGCTCTGGGAATCTTTAAGAGTCCTGATGATGTCTTCAGATGACGCTGAGAGCTTTTGGAATGATATACCGTTGTTCAGAGTCAGAACTTCTAGAGTGCACTCCTTCTTCAGATGCTTCTGATATTCTGCTGTTTTGCTCAGAGTTAGAACTTCTTGAGCGTGTTTCTACTTCAGATGCTTCTGATCTTCTGGTAATTTGTATCTGATATGATTCTGTATCTGATGACGTAATCAGATTCCTTTCTTTTTGTTTAGAGTCCTGCACACTTAGAAACTTTTCGTTAGAGTGCCATTTTTGGTTTTATCCTTTGTTATCATCAAAATCTTGGAATCTGTTGTAGAACAGTTTTTGTTCTTACAATATAATCTTATCATTTTATCAGCCGTATCCATTTCTGTTCTAATACGCGTGCTATTTGGTCGTCCTTTTTTCTTTCTTCGCATCTCATCGTTGTATCAAACTATGTCCCCTTCATATGGAGGTCAATATTCCTCCATTTCTAGCACTGAGAAGATTTCGTTATACACATTCATGACGTTAATGGTCTTGTAAACATCGGATAAATGGTTGTAAGCGTCCTGGCGAGTATGTGTGCATGTCGTAATGACATGAGCGCAAGGAATACAGAAGGTTTGGAACTTTCCACAGTCGCACCAACTTTTGTTTAGTCTGACAGCATGGGATAAATTTGGTCTCCCCTCATTGTGGTCCATTGTTTCCTGTACACTAAAATTTTGTCTATAACGGTCAAAGATTGTAACCGCGTGTGTGCTAGCTTTAATAGTTTCCTCTTTCATCACTTTCATACAACATTCACTGAATAATTGACCTGATATTAATACTGCACTCCATCTTTCACCTCTATTTGCGAAGGTAGATGCCAATCTAAAATAGGTTGTTCTGACCAATGCGGTTATTGGTAGATTTCTAATGCCTTTGAATACGCCGTTCATGCATTCCACAAGATTCATTATCGTGTGGCCCCACTGACAACCTCTGTCAAATGCCCTTGTCCATTGCTCTAATGGTATGTTATCCACCCACCTTTTTGCATCTGCATTAGACAATCTAATTTCGTCACGGTAATGTTGAAATGACGGCTGAGTTAGAGCATACCCTATATTCACCACTTTTTTACGAAGATTCTTGTCTTTGATTGCACGCATGAAGTTTTGTGTGATATGTCTAATGCAATAGACACGAGTAGAAGGAGGATTATGCCATTTGTTATCATGGTTATTGTAAGCACTCTCAATGGCAGAATGTCTATCTGAAATCAAACAGAGATTGACTTGTGGAGTGACATGTGTTCTGAGATGACGAAGGAAGAAGCCCTAACCACCAGCGGTTTCACCTTCAACCAGAGCAAAGGAAATGGGAAAGACATTATTGTTTCTGTCTTGTGCAACAACCATAAGAAAATTACCCTTGTATTTGCTATATAACCATGTTCCATCAATTTGAGTAATAGGTTTGCAAAATGCAAAATCTTTAATGCATGGTTGAAACGCCCAAAAGAGGCAGTGAACAATTCTATTTCCAGCAACACAAGTTCCATCTGGCGTAAATGCTGGCAATGTATCCATAATTGCAACAGTTCCTGATGCGTATGTTTTAAGTGCCCATAAAAACCGTGAAAATTATTTGTATGAATCCTCCCAGTTGCCGAATACATGTTCAATAACCTTTGTCCTTGCAATCCACGCTTTCTTGTAAGAGGGAGTATAATTATATCTTGTAACGATATGAGATATTATTATACTCACCTTCACTGACGAGCCTTTGTTAACAAGCGGAAAAATGTCTTGACATATCAATTCAACGCTTAATTTTCAGTGATCTTGTACAACATTAGTGGCAATGCAACTGTGAGGCAGGTCTATAGAAGCTATCTCCTAAGAATCGCTTCTCATCTTGTGAGACGTAACCAATCGAAACTTGCAAAGGATATTACGACATTCTATGACATACCTTCTCGAATCAGTGCGTATCATGGTGAAATCAGTAGAGTTATTCATGTGAAATTTTTTGATAGCTCGCGCACATTCTTCTTTAGTGTGGAACGTGTCTCCCACTTTTAACTCATCCCCTGATCGTGGATACGGGTTATAAAAAACATTATCAGATGTTTCATCGTCATGTAAGTACATGTTTGTCATATGTTGAGGAGGATTATATACACGACTTGGAAGTAATGGTGTTGGATGATCTTCATCTTCAATGTTGTTGTTCAACATATGATCGACCTGTGCCTCAGTTTCTTCTTCTTCTTCTTCTTTATTAACGATGTTGACTTTTGCTTCTGCTTCTAGGTCAGCTTCATCCGAGTCTTCTAAATCAAATTCATTATATTCAACTTGATTAGTTACGTGAGATTGTTGAGATGGTATACTTTGTTAGAGATTAATATATAACTCAATAGAGTTGCAACCAGAATGTTCGTGACTAACAAACATATATTCAACATCTTCATCGTCCCGCACCTTTAGCGGGTAAAATTTACATTGATTGTTTTCGAAATAAATTGGATTTTGGTACGCGATTGGTGACACAAGACCATATCCTAGGCAGGATTCTATTCGTTTTTTCAAATGGAAGAAATTTGAATTTCTCTTGATCGTAAATCGGATAATATCAATGTTTCAAAAACAAAACCCGTATACATCACACTCATATGTCTCACAGTTGCAGTGAGCATTGATAATATATTTGAGTGCATATGACATAGTAATATTTGGGTGCAGATGAATTTGTGTTGGTTTGAGGATGAATCTGAATTTGTGTTGGTATGAGGAAGACAATTAAATAGAATGTGACATGACATACATGCAAGAGCTAGCGCCATTCCATTTGGCGCCTGCATGCATTTTTTGAACATGGGCGTCAGTCCATATGGCGCCTTGTATGTGCATACCTCGAGATTTTGCGTTGCATGCAAATAGCCATGCAGACTAGGGAAAAGACCATGCATGCAACCTGCCATGACTTAGGAAGCACCAATTCATATGGCGCTAGCTTGCATCAATTACATGTGCACGCACAACCAATTGACGCTAGCATGCATGCTCAATTTTCCATGCATGCGAACTTATGCATGTCTCTCATTATAAATAGCCATGCAATAATCACTTCTTCATCAACAACAACTACTTCTACACCTGCAATAACCACTCTTTCATTTGCAACAACCACTGTTTCAACTGCAACACTACAATAGGATGTCTTTGCTCACTATGGTTGAATCGCATAGAGGCACAGTTGCAAACATATCAATTTATGTAAGTGTTTACTTCTTGTATTATTTTTCTAACACATTATTTTATAAAGTAACTTATTTTGTTGTTTATTTTTTAGGATGTTTCTAGGTTTCGAACTCGTGTCCACGAATTTGTTCACATGGACGCGATTATTCAACCTTATGTCGAACTCGCCGATTTTGGACATGTAAGCAAAATAATGTCTTGGTCGGTTGATACTAAATTTATTCTTGCATCATGTGAAATATAGCATCCCGAGACACACACATTCTGGTTTCCTTAGCCCGTCAACCATAACTCGTTCACATTCCCGTACGCACAAAAATAAGTTCTTAAAAATGGACTATATTTACTTACTTTATCTATTATTATCTTTAAATAATATATTTCCTTTTATGTTGTAGATGGTCGGTATGTGGTATGAGTTACAACAGATGTCTTAAACACTATATTATCCAGTATCGTAATCTCTTGGATCACCTTCGACCAACAAATGTATTGCCATTAACCTAATTAATTCATAATAATTTGTTAATTTCTTCTAACAAATTTATAATCTAATATATGTTCACATTTCATTTCATTTGGCGTCCATATCTAAACTTGGATCATAACCATGAAATCAACGAACAAGACGCAACCGTTTGGACTGCATGCACACCGATTATAAGATTCACCACTATGGAGATGCACCATAATAATCATGTTAAATTGCAGTTCGGTATGCTTCAGCACATCCCAGATCCTTCGACAAACCTCAGAGAATGACATCTATGAAAAGTTAATGACCAATGGAACTTTAACCCTTGACAAAGCTTCGCTAGATTTGAGTGTCAAAAGTGGAAGCACCGACAAAACCATATCTTAACTGACGTTGTGATGTCAATCGAATAAAAACCATATCATAATTATATGGCTTGGTACAGATCGGTTGGATTTGAGTTCCTCGTCGAGGATATGTACCTATACGACCCACGCCAGGTAACTTACACACAAGAAGGTTCAATATCTAACCCCTAACAACATTGTCCGACCGGTTACTCATAACCCCTTATCCATCAAAATTTCTGATCCACAAACACACAAACCTACGACCCTAACATGTCAAACACCCAACCATAATACCAAGAGCATACCATGTACCACCACTAACAAGTAGATCATCATCAAGACATCCAACATCGCTATGCACCTAACACATCACCCTACCGTAGCTGCCTTAGCCAAAACACTCAGCGACCATTTAACACCAACCGTCCCTCATCCTACTATAGCCGAGAAGCCCAAACATCATAAAACCAAAACATGCAACAACCATATGGCTACCAAACACCACAACAATCATTTCAACCTTTATTTGATGCATCATTCACACCAATGTCGCCCTTCAATCGTCCTGGTCACCCTCCAATAACTCAAACACAACCCAACTACTCTGGCATGGGTCACGAACTCAGCTATGGCGCGCTTCATTGCATACACAGGACTATGCAGATTTGTCTGAATATCTTAGGCAATCTCTTGCAGGTGGTGGTAATGTTCATGGGTCCTCAGATACTCAAACACATGGGGTAAATCATCAACGTGGGTTAGGGCCACGCGTTCGAGTAGCTAGGGGACGTGGGACCGAAGGTCGGTTAGGTCATCTCGATCAACGACATTAGTCTTTTTAGTTAACGTATGTAAACACATATCAATATTAATATCAATTATTCTGATTTCGACTTTTATCTAAAATGTACACTATTTTTCAAAAAAAATTACGAAACATACATATGTGTCAGACCAATTGACGTCTCCTTTATAACTTAACACACATGCGGCAATTGGATTGACAGCACTAAGTGCACTAGCTAATCCAATTGCCACCACCTCTCTAAATTACAGAACATACGTCAATTCATCTGGCGCCACATCTTTCAAAATGAGATACTTTGAAAAATAATCTAAGAAATATGTTATTTTAGGATTTTTTTTTTAAATTAGACTATTTAAGTAAAAAATTTAAATCATTACTACTTTACCTATTCAACAAAAAGAAAATTGGTAGATGGGACTAACTTTAAAAAGTACTACTATTATTTATGGTTAATAACTTTAAGAGCCGAAACTGATCATTATGGAGACGGGACTAACCTAAATTGGTAGAACTACCTAACTTAATAAATATAGTTCACATTATTTAAAGCCTTTCATTTTCATCATTCACCATAAACTATCATCCATCGACCATGGCTAATCAAACTTGGACGCTGCCACCAACCACTGATCCCTACCAATTCCTCAAAATCCACCATAATCCTAACGACACACTCACTCGAAATCTTGAAGATCCACACACTTCACCTTCATCAGATACCACTCTCCCAATCTCTGTTCTTACCAAAGATCTCACCATCAATAATTCAAACCAGACAAGGCTTCGATTATTCCTACCTAAAAAAGCAACTGTTTCAAACCAAAACAACAAACTTCTACCACTTATTGTTTTCTTCCATGGAAGTGGCTTCATCCTACTAAGTGCAGCCTCCACGATGTTCCATGATTTTTGTGTCGAAATGGCTGACACTGTGGAGGCCGTTGTCGCATCGGTTGATTATCGTCTTGCTCCGGAGAACCGGTTGCCGGCGGCATACGACGATGCTATGGAGGCATTGAGTTTGATTAGATCTAGTGAAGATGAATGGTTGACTAAATATGTTGACTATTCTAAGTGTTATCTAATGGGAAATAGTGCCGGAGCTACGATTGCGTACCATGCAGGACTACGTGTGGTTGAAAATGTGAAAGATCTTGAGCCATTGAAAATTCAAGGGTTGATATTGCGTCAACCTTTTTTTGGTGGGACCCAGAGGACTGAGTCAGAGCTTAGACTAGAGAATGATCCTGTTTTTCCATTGCGCGTTGGTGATTTGATGTGGGAATTAGCATTACCGATTGGAGTTGAGCGTGATCATGAGTATTCGAATCTAACGGCTGGGAGTGGTTTAAATGAAAAATTTGAGAAGATTAAGGGTCAAGGGTGGAAAGTGTTGGTGAGTATGAACGGTGGAGATCCGTTGGTGGATCGCAATAAGGAGTTGGTGAAATTGATGGAGGAGAAGGACGTGGAAGTGGTGGTGGATTATCAAGAAGAAGGTTTTCATGGTGTTGAATTTTTTGAGGTATCTAAAGCAAAGAACCTCATTGGATTGGTGAAGGCTTTCGTTTCCTAGTTTGCTTCCTCTTAGGGTCAGGTCAACTATAAAATAAAATAAAAAGCAATAATCATTTTCTTTGTCATCTAAATTGTCCTTTATTTCTACATGTAATATGGATCTGATATGGATCTACTTTAAAGAATTAAATAAACACGGGTGAATGTACTATGGATCTGCCGGGTCAATATTATATAAATATTATAAAGTCGTAGTATGACTAAATTATACTCAACTAAATTTTCTCTGTTTGATTTGAACTATACACGCTTTCAAGAAAATAATTAGATATATTATTTTAATAATAAAATTAATATTATTTATTAAAATGTTTTTATTAAAATGTTTTTATCATTTATAATCAATGGAATGGTTGAAAAAAGTGAAATTTAATAAATAAGAATATTATAGTGAAGAAAATGATAAATATTATATTAATATTTTAAAGAAATTGAGATAAAGAAAAAGTGTAAATAAAACACTTTTTATAAGATGGAAGGAGTATAAAGTTGGTTCTACATTTACTTTACTGTATTTGAAATTGTTTTTTATCCACCTCTATCTATACTTAGTGGAGTCTATCTTTTGGTTGATGTATGGTTCTTTATTAGAATTTTTTTTTAGTGTTGTATACATCTTAGAAAAATATTAAATCGACAATCTAAATCAAACTAAATAAAAAAATAATTTTTTTGTTCAATTCAAAAATAGAATCAAATCAATAAAAATTAAAATTGTTTGGTTCGATTCTCGATTTTAGTTTTTAGAAACCGTCAAATCGATGAATTATAATTATCCTTTTTCACATTTTAAGCTCTCTTGATTAGTTTTAATCTCTTTCTTAATAACTTTTTTGCTTTTTCTTTTTCAATAATTTTTTTTTCAGTCATATTACAAAATAGTTTTGATATCTATTTAAGGTGTGAAACATGTTAATTTGTGTGTATGACAACTTTTTGTGGTTATTGTTGTGTTTTATTTGTTACTTTGTATAGATTAAGTACAACTTATAAGTTATTTGAAAAGTAGAGCATGAAATAGATGAAAAAATTATATAAAATATATTATTTAAAATAGGGTTAAATAAGTTTTTTATACCTCTAAATATGACCAATTTCACTTTTAATCTCTCTAAAAAATTCCTTCAAAGAATGATCTTCCTAATATTTTCCATCCGCATTTTTGATCTCTCCTATTAACGGTCAGTAACAGAAGTTTATGTGGCATGACACGTGAACCTTTTTTGATAACCGGGCATACACGTGGCAATGCCAATGTGGTGAAAAAATCTGATGTAGATGCCACATGACAATTTATTATTATTATTATTATTATTATTATTTTTTATATTTATAAGCCCAGAATTTATAGTTAATTCCAAACTAATTTCTAACTGTTTGAAACACCGGAACTGTTTGAAACAATTATGGTGCAAGTAAGAGAAGCATTTAATCAAATGTTAATGTTATGTACTTTTAGTAGGAAAGTTATTAAGTATTTAAATTTTAGGCTTCCTGGAAAAATTAAAGCACCCCGAGTACAATTTACGAAGTCAAATGTTCAAATGAAATCATTTAATCAACTCAATCATGTTCTGTTGTTCTCATGAGCACAACACGTGGATCATCAATCATTCCCGAAAGCATGACTCGTAAATTACTTGCCTAGTAGATTAAGAATGAAACACATCTGAAAACTTTTTGATACCAATTCCACTTCCCGATATACTTACGTTCTACAGACCTAAAAAGGCACATTTTCAATAATATCTTTACCAACCATTAGACGCATCACAATGGAAGATACAAAAACTTGTCAGAGCAAACTTTTTGTAGAAAATTAGTTTCATAAAATAAAACATCATGAATTCCATGACCGTAGGTGCAACGATGAATGCCTAGTTTTGTAATACAAATGCAGTGAGTTTGAACAACTTTCATAAAAAATTCCCCTCCCCTTGTCTAAATATATATATTTTTAACAAAAGTAAAACATCTTACGTAAAATATTGATCCAATCTAAAATTTCCACAAGAAAAGTACCAAATATCCATTATATTAAAAGATGAAAATAGGATACACTTTTTCACTTGGCATATTGATATTAATCTTTGCATTGTTCAAACCTGTGGTGGGTACGTGTAACTATCATTGTATTTGGTTATTTATCATTAACATAAAACCAAAGTATACTTAGAGCCCAAATAACTAACTGATATATCTGTCAAGTGCAGGTTTTGTACCTCTTCTATGGATTCTATCTCAGGTAATGCCACATTCTTTATGTCTTATTTTTTGTCGTGCTTTTGATTGATTGAATATTCACTTTACTTGTTTATTGCATGTAGTGTAATGAGAATGGAGAGAACCTTGCATGGGAAGCTATTGGTTACCATGTTGACAATCATGAAAACACAAACAATATTCACAAACAGAGGCTACTTGAAAAGGGAATAGTGGAAGTTAGGAATGAAGATAATGTGAGTTTGCCACAGTCTCTTTCTAAGAAAGGTCTTGAAGTTGAAATAGATTCTAAAAACAACATCCTAAAAGTGAAATGTGATGTGGTGATCGTCGGTTCCGGTTGCGGTGGAGGAGTTACAGCCACTGTTCTTGCAAGTTCAGGGAGAGTACATAACCCCTCAATCATGAGGTCTAATGGGTTGGGATTCTTAAGGGAGAGTGCAACCGGGAAATTCAAACATTGCATATGGTACAAGACTCCAAATCCGACCATTGCAATTTCTCATAATGTACACAATCCCTGAAGCATCAGACCCAATGGGGTGAGATACTTAAGGGAGAGTGCATCCATGCAATCCGACCATTGCATATAATAGAAGACACCAAATTTGACCATGGCAAATTTTCAGGATATACACAACCTCTCAAACATGAGGCCCAATATAGTGATATGCTTAAGGGAGCACTTGTAACACCCCATTTTTTGAGTTATTATTTTAATTGATTTATTTGTATTTTAATTTAATTATTATGCTGTTGTGGTTAAATGAACAAGAAGCTTAGGGTGTGTATGTCCTTGAGGTGAGAGTGTGGAGAGGGACTTAGAGGTTAATAGAATTAATTTAGAATTATTTTAATAATTAAAATAATTATATTTTATGGATTTATTTAATAAAATTGAGGAAATAGAAAACTTGGGCAAAAAGTGGAAAATAAGATAAATAGAAGGGAGGAAGGAGGAAGAGCGGATTAAGTGAGGGGAGAAATGACAATTTTAAATAGGTTAATACCCTAACTATTTAAGATTAAGAATAATCCAAGTTTAGAGAGTCCTAATTCTGATCATTATGTAGAAACCAAAGTTGAAGTAAAGGAAGACAAGTGGGAGGCTAGAGGTTGAAGGGAGAACAAATTCAAACCAGTTCAGATCATATTTTTCTTTAGGAATTAAGGTAAGGGGGAAGTTTCTTCATAAATGGGTATAATGCATGAAGGGTAGAATGAGGAGTCCTTAACCTACAATAGGATTGTTAGGTTTTTGATTAAATTATGTAATTTGGTTATGAATTGATGTTATGTGATGATGTTGCTGATAAAATTCATGTACTATTATGTGTGAAAATTTTGCTTCTTTTTGTTGTGAAACTCATCCATTCTTGTGTTGAAAAAGCTTTGAAAACATAACCTAAAAACCTTGAAAAGTGATGATTCTGTTGATGCCAATCTATAATATATTGTGAATTTTCTGTTTTAATCATTGGATAATTGTAGTATGTCAAATTCTAAGATTGATGGGTTTTTACGAAATTGAAATCGGAGGTTCGGAAGGCATCCAACAGTGAAAATCATAATTATGTGTTGTTGGTCTGTGCATCCTCGCTGGAAGGGCCTCACCCAGTGAGACGTTGCTTAGTGTCGCTCAGTGAGCCATCGCTTAGCGAGGGAGATCTTAGCCTGGCGACGCTGACATCACAATGTTGTTTGAAAATGGTGTAACTTGGGATCCGTAACTCTGTTTGAGGCATAATAACGTGAAACTTTATCCCATGGTGGTGTTTTAGGAGTTAAATTATGTATGTATGATGAATAGAGATGAAATCATATGAATAAGTGTGACTTGTTATTGTTATAAAGGTGAAATAATCATGAATCAATGGTGTTGTTCAATAATGTTGAGTGTTAGTTCTACTGATTATGATGTTATGTGATTGTAAATTATTGATGATGATGATGTGTAGAATGTGTAAGTTATGATGTTAACATTCTATCGTATGAGCATAAATTATATTAATATATTATGTGATGTTGTTGTGGGATAATGATTCGGGAGGGTAATTATTATCGTTGAGTCAATGCAGGTTTTATTTATTGTCGAGAGGGGATGTTAAACATTATATTGTTGTTGCACGGACGTGTACTTACATGCATCGTTATGCAGTTGTTGTTGATGAAAGAGGCAAGTTGCAATCCGAGTAGGGTGGATTGACGACTTGTCCCAAATTCGAGTAGGGTGGATTCAGGGTTCGAGTAGGGTGAACCCAATTCCTGAGTGAACCAACTGTTAAATACATGGTACCACATGCATATGATTCTAGTTTGATCTTGTGAGTCGCATTGTATAATTTAAATGTTGAATATGTGATTTTATCGTGTACGTTGATGGATTGGGTATAAGAATGATGTTATATGAATGTTTTGATATATGTGTAGATGTATGTATTCTACCTTGCAGCTTATACCATTTATTTATTAAAGTGAATTCTCACCCCTTTGATTTGATGTTGTCCACCATGGACATCTTATAGATAAATAGGATTAGAAGTTGTTGTTGTGAGTGGAAGATAGTTGTTGAAGTTATTTCCGTTTAGCTTTGTTGTTTATTTAGTGGCTATGCTCTGATCATGTAACATTGAGGCTGGGACGCTTGTTTTTATTGTTGAATTTGAATTAATATTTTGAGGAGTTTTTATGACGTTATTTTGAAGTTTAGAACAAACATGTTTTTGTCGAGTATTTTAATTTGACTTTCCACTGCTATTTGAATAAAGTTGAGATGTTTTGAAGTTGGTAACACTTTAATCACCATATAATGCTTGTTATATAAGTTTTGGGGTTAGGATGTTACATAGTGGTATCAGAGCATGTCGATTCGTGTGGCCAGGTTTTTTTCATGTTGTTGTTCCCTAGCACGCGACATGTGTGTGAAACACTATCGATACTTATTTATTTCTCTAACTGCTTTCTTGAAAGAGTGGGATTAAAACAAGTGGGGAAGAAGTTTATGCTTCTCTTTGATGTTTTAGGTGTGGAGGATTGGTTCAGCATGCCGCTGATTGTAAGAGTGCGGGTAATTGGATGAGTCAGTGTCATTTTCGGAGTTTGGTGCAAGTGGCGAGTTGTTTGTGTCTGTCAAGCAAGTTGATTAGTTTATGAAGGATGATGTTGGGGTATTTATGATATTAACTTCTATGAAGGCTGAAAGTAAAGTTGTGATTGATGAGTTACCAGTAATGTGTGATTGTCCGAAAGTGTTTTCAGATGACATCAATGATTTACCATCGAAGCATGAGGTGGAGTTTGCTATAGACTTAGTACCTAGTACTAGTCATGTGTTGATGACTCCTTATAGAATGTTTTCTTCAAAGTAGAGTGAGTTGAAGAAACAGTTGGAAGAGTTGCTTGAGAATAAGTTAGTCCGACCAAGTGTTTCGCCGTGGGGAACGCCAGTTGATGAATTCCCGGCAAGTGTACCAATAATATCGCAGTAATAAAAAGATTGAATCCATAGGGACTGCCTCCAACCAAGACAAAATGTGTGAAATATATAAAAACTAGTAAGGGGGGGGGTCAAGTTTTAGTGTGAAAAGTAAATAAACGAATAAAAAATATCATAAAAGTAGTAAAGTTGTGTTATAGAATCCCCTTTTCTCTATTATTGATGTTTGATGCCCTGTATGAATGATTTAATCATTATAATCCTACGGAGAATTAACAAAATTGTTATAGACGACCCCTCACGAAATAAATCACTAACCACTACTCTGAGCTTTCTATCCCTAGTCCGTCAGCGTAAGCAGGGTTAGGTGATGTATAGAATGTTAATTCTCTATGCGACTACTCGGGGTCTCGTATCTCTATTCAACCAGTGTAAGTACAATACTCTCCCTAGGTCCAACACATAGACTAATGGCCAGTATTCTCTATGTTCCCAAAATGAGATTAAAATAGTATCTCACATAAAAATCATTACAAACAAGAAGCAATTGAATAAGATTATAGATCAATAGGTTCATACAATGGTCAAATCAACATAGAATCCAACAATATATAAATAGGTTCATCCTAACACAACCTAACCTAGAAGAATTTTAGCTACTGATAGCGAAATTAAAAATACCATAATTGATAGACAAAGATAATATAAGAAGTCCCTTCATGAAATGGCCTCCAATGGCTTCAAATGCTCCAAAAATATCCACTTGTGCCATCAAAATCGTGCTTCAATCTCCAATTTTCATAACTCTTGTAAAAGTGCAGAAAATCCCCTTTTAAAGGCATCAGAATGGATCACAACGCATCAGAAAAAAGCCCAGAAAAGTGACCATCGCGCACGTGATACCCTGCATCGCGTGTGCGATGCAACGTTAAATTCCCAATCATGTGCGCGATGCTGTGCATTGGTGGATGTAATTATTTCTAAGGCTGCATCCTTTTTTGCTCATTTTCACTCAAATTTTCACTAATTACACAATTTGCACAATTAGCTAATTTTCCCTCATTCTTTGGTCATTCTTCTTCATATTTTCTCTACTTTGACTTGTTTTGCCTCAATTCTTTGATAAAATATATGCAATGACGGTCTTTCATCACAACCCTAAACTTGAATCGTTGCTTGTCCTCAAATAACTTTCCTGCAGCTGTGTAAGACCCCAATTTTGATCCTAAGATCCCTCATGGCATCATAACATTGCATTTGCAAAGCCTCAAGGATCATAAGCATCTTGATTCCCCTTGCCTTTGGGTGGGACCTCTTGTGAGTGGTTTGAGATCACCAAGTATGCTTGAATTGTATATTATTGCTTTTCTCATCTTTATTCACTAACCAAAAGCACCAAAATATGTCACTAACATTTCTTGTTTGTAGCTTGAGCAATCACAAGGTCAAAAGCTTCTAGGTGATCCTTTGTGCAAAGATATGGACAAGAGAAGATGAAAGCAAGCATGGTAATGGTTCCCAAAGCTCTCATCCATCAAATATGCCTCCCCAGTATCTCAACTCATCATTTTGATCAAAGCAAGTCAAAGGGTTTGAGGCTTGTTTCCTAAGGAAACCCTAATTCATCTGTGTACCAAGTATGCCTTGCTCATGAAGCAACCTCAACCCATGATCAAATACAATCAAGGGAAGTTCTATAATTCATCATTTCATACATATTTGAACTTATTTGAGAGTCCTCAATCATCAATTCATCAAGATATGAGTTGTGGACTTGAGAAGTTGATCAGTCAATTCATCTGACTATTTTGAAGTGCACTGAGACCTAACTCTTTATGTGTTGGTAAAATGGAGATGATCCCAAAATCAAAAATGTTTTTAAGGACAATATGAACAACGTTCATGTTCATCAAAAATTGATTTGAAGCTTGGAAGGTCATCTCCCATTCCAAGACATTATAGGTCATTTTGACTGAAACCCTAATTTTGGGTCAACTTCCCAAGAACATAACTCATTCATTGTTTATGATTTTGAGGTGGGATCAAATGCACTGGAAAGCTTAAGATGTCTACTTCAAATTCTATGTTGAACAAAATTTCATAATCTCAAAGTAAATACATGTGATAATGCAAAACATTATAGGTCACTTTGGACCAAATGCATTGAAAGGCAAAAAAGTCCAACTTCAAGTGCCTATAACGCCTTCATAAAAAATCCAAATGATGCAAAATATAAGTCCATTTTGATTGTCTTGAGAAGATCTACAACTTTTATGTTGGAGGTGTTTCCATTTGAGGCTTGCATCATCAAAACAGAAGGTCTTGAAGTTGGTCTAATTTGGCAAAATTCTCAAAGGGCATATTTTGCACCATGAACTTCATGGCCTGTTTTCATAAATTTCCATACTCCAAATGAGTTTTGGTCCAACATAACATTTGTTCCTTATGTCAAGACCTTTCCAACCATTACCCACATGCCTATGTTTCAATTTTCCAAGTGGCATTTTCAAAGAGGTGAAGTTTTAGGCCAAATTATGCATAACATGTTAGAACTCATTGCACAAGCCATTGCATTTCCATCTGCATGTCCAAATCCATTTGATTGATTATCATCATGCAAATGCAATTGAATTTTGGCCTTCTACATGATCATGCAAGCCCATGCAAAGAATATCCACTTGCCATGCACACGAGTTTTCCACCTCTTTGCATCAGCTCTATCTATAAATAGAAGGCATTGCTCACTTCCAAAATCAACCTAAAGGCGCCTGATATGCTGCACAACTGAATCCATAGCTATTACCAAAGGAACTAGTTCACATTTCATAAAATTTTCAGATCTGAAATTCAACTGAATTTGGTTGAATCTTTAGATCTAAAGTTCCTAGACCTTCCTCATATGATCCATTGAACTTCTGTTTTGACAAAAGAACCAAGGAAATGAGCTCAGATCTTCATAATTCAAAGGTTTACTTCAACTGGTTTTTTCTTCGAAACTCATTAATCTTTGATCCATTTGCCTAGCTATTGTGTTGTCTGAAGTCCTCTCACTAGAGGCATTTGAATTGTGCTTTTAATTTTGCAAAATCATCAAGTTCAGTTTGAACTCCATTATTTTCCTCTTCTGATTTCTCTTCCCATGGAGATCCAGAAGGAAAACCAATGGTACAGGGGTGATGTACATCACCCCAGCTTTCCAATGATATGAGGATCACTTCATTTGGCTAAGTTTTTATTGCCTACAACTTTGGCCGGAATCTTCATGCTCGCCGGAGAAGACAGTGGCTCTGGCCACCGTCCCTTTACCAGATGGATTGTGGATCGTGTGATGGCATCTCCAGATCTAATCTCCACGCTTGGATCTTATCACTTTTTTAAATACCACGTGTTTCTCATTGACTCAAGCCTACCATGAGCGCGCGCATGTGGAGCGTCTGATCAGCCACGTCAATTAATGAGGCTTGATCAGACGCTTGTGGTTTTTTTTATTTTTCTAATTTCTGTTTTAATTTCTTTTATTTCCTTTATTTTCAAAAATTCATAACTTCTTTATTTTTAATCCAAAAAATATGGGACCAATTGCATTCTTCTCCATTTAAATTCTAGTTTCTAAAAATGATTTTTAATTTTTTTAATTTTGTCATTTGATATTTTTTGTGAATTTTCTCTTTTCTGGTTATTTTTAATTCATTTTAAATAGTTTTTAATATTCAAAAAACACAAAAATATTTTCTTAACCTATTTGAATGATGATGGATCTATGAAAAATATTCTCATCAATTTTTTAATTGATTTGAGATTTATTTGGGATTTTAGTTCAATTAGGTTATTTTTATTCATTTTTAATTGATTAAAAATAGTTTCTGACTTTTAAAAATGCTGAAACTTTTTGTCAAACTTTGTTTGACCTTGTTGAACTTGGGATAAATCACTTGGACCTTTCAAGGTTGATTTGAAGTGATTTTGAAGTTTGACCTTTCTTTATTATTTTAATTCAAGTTTATTTTAAATATTAAAAATGCCAAAAATATTTTGTTCATTTCTTGACTTCCAATCTTCATCTCATTTCTGATTTTGATTGTTTGACCATGATCCTCAATGTCATTGGTCAACACTTGTGGATTGGTACATTCTATTTCATTTAATGCACTTTATTCTTCTCATTTCCATTTCCATTATTCATCTCCTTCTTCTCCTTTTTCCTTTTGATCAATGAGTTAAAGGTTGATAAGTTAGCATTGATTAGGGAGGTTTAATCTTCCTTGATTCAAATCTAATTCATCTTGATCATGTGATCAAGTGAATGGCTTTGCATTAAGGATATGTTGCTTCCTAAATCATGCAAAAGACTTAAACCAATACAAGTTCATTTCCCATTTTCTTTTTGGCATGGCAAGTTGTTGGAACTTGGTTCACTAATCAAGACTTCTAACTTGTATTGTTGCCTACATTATTATTGACCGGCCTCAGATAGTTGTGACTTCTACATAAGTCCAATTACGATTGCTTAACATAGCGCTAAATTTGCCTTATGGCATACTAACTACTAACACTAACTATTAACCATTAACATTTACATTTTGCTATTTACTTTATGCAATTTATCATTCTTGTACATATTATCCATTTGCTTTTCCTTTTGCTCATTGGAGCACATGTTTATGTTAATGCCATTTGCTTTTTGCTCACTTGAGCACATATAATTGTGTATATATCTTTTGTGCTTGTGTTTGTCTGTTTGTTGTGAACCAAATGCAAAGAAATGGACAAATGGACTTAGACCTTAGGACTTTACCCAAGCTAATGGAGTTTGAAGAGCAACTAGGCCTCATGCCTTTAGAGTGCTTAAATGTCAAAGAGCAACTAGGCCTCATGCCTTTAGAATGCTTAAAGCTTGAAGATGAGCATTGAAAGGACTATATTCTAAACTCCCTCTTGTCCATTCTTTAATTGTTTATAGAACCTTTTGATGTGTGTGTTCTTGTGCTAGGGATTCCAACTTGATCCAAATTGAGGAACCATTGCCATGAGCATATAAGAGAGAGGGACCCATAATGCATTAAGGAGCTTTCCAAGGGTTCATTTGATTGTTGATTGCTTGAGTTTATGCTTATGTGTTTGCTTATTCCAAAGGATGGGAGCTACTTGGATCATCAATATGATATCAAGAGAGGAACTCCATTGTGGTCATTCTTTATCCCTCACCTCTTGTATGCTTAGGACTTTAGCCATTCTTCTTTTTCCCTCCACTCTAACCCAAGCCAAAACTTTTGTGCAAACATTTAACACTTGTTTTCGACATTAGAAACCTAAGCCTTATGCTTTTGATTTTCAAACTTTATTTTCTTAACACTTATTTTGAATTGAACTTCTAAGTCAACTTTGACCATTTTGTACATACTTTTCATTGGTAAATATAACCCATTCAAATGTTCTTTTTGTGGTTTCAATGGCCACTTTCTTAATCAACTTTTTCATAACCTTTAGCTATTAGGTTTGAGTTATCCTTGAGGTAGATGTAATACTCACCTTTATCCTTAGTGATGGACAATGAGTCTTCCATGCTTATCATAGGGTTAACCCCTCACTAGCATGTTAAAGCTATCCTCACATGGTGGATTTGTGGTTTTGGGTTGAGTTTTCTCCCTTGGATAACAAAAGACCTTAAGGCTTTTGGACCAATCAATTCACCGACTCATTTTGAGATTTTTATCCCGAACTACGAGGTTTTGATCCTAATCTTTTTTAAGATGGTACGTAGGCAATGGGTTCATCCATCCAACACACAAAAATGTAAATAAATTTGTGTATTCTTCTCTCATCTCTTCAATCATGTTTGCACAAATAAATTTTCACCAAAACACCAACCTTACAACAAATGTGAAAAGGGCTCCCTAGGAGTACCTAGGATGTTTTGGGTGCCTAACACCTTCCCATTGCATAACCAACCCCCTTACCCAGATCTCTGACATTTTTACTAGTTTTTGATTCGATAAAACTTTTAGGTTTTTGTTCGCTTTCTAACCATTGCTTTGGATAAATAAAAGTGCGGTGGCGACTCGACTTGTATGATTTACCTTAGATTTAGTCCATATCTCTAATGGTAACGAATACCCCGCTACAGAAAAGTGGCGACTCTGCTGGGGAAAAATTTTCCTAGTGGGTTTGCCTACTTTTCATATTTGTTGTATTGTATTGTATATTGTTTTGTGACATATTTTTGTGCAATTTGGGATTACTGTATTATGTGTAATGATTGAATTGCTTGAATATTAATTCCTTGTATGCTTGGTGATCTTTGTGAGATGAGTTCTATACCCGGACTCGAGTGCACTTAGGATAGGAGAATGGCGTAGTCTTGTTGACTTGTGTGGAGTTATTCCTTAGCAAGTTGACTTGCAAGTCCATTCACTTGGTGGAGGTTATGTTGGGATCAATAATGTCACACAAGTAAGTTGTGGTTAGACATTACTCTTTCCAATATAGACCTTAGAAGCCAAGGACCTTAGTTTACCAAGCCCATCTTGGCCTATTCTTAGGATGTAGTCCGAAAGTCGTTCAAGTGTAAGATTTGATACGATTGTTACGCGATACTACACCCATAAGAGTCTCTCTTGAGAATATTTTTGGAATACGAATAGTCGTTTCTCCGATAATATCCGAAAGATGGGATTATGACTATGGGAACCTCTTGTAGAACATGCTTGGCAGGTTAAACCCTAGTACACTCCCTTTGGGTGGTTCTAAACCGAGACTCCATGCTCGTGACTTGCAACAAACCCTTGATTCGTGGTTGATCCGTTCATGTATCCTTAATATCAATGGAACTTGGGTGTTGATAAGGTGTAAACCATAATCCACCAAAATGGATGATTGATATTAAGGATAATATGATCCATCCCATGACCTTTGTTTGGTGTGCTTTGCTTGATCCTTGAGTGTGATTGTTGCATTCATGCATTCATGCACCCATTTGCATCCATATCATCAAATTAATTAGAAAATTTTCAAGGAACTTAAGAGGTCTATTTGCAAATTTTCAGACATGGAAAGACAAAGAAGAAACACAAAGAAGTACAGCTTCAGACAACCAGATTTGAAAGAACTAAGGAATTTGACATCCTATGTATTAGATCCCTTGGGTTTCAAGGCTCGTTTTGGGAAGCTTCTTCCTCTTCTGACTACTCAGGTTGATGAAGGGTTGATGAGTGTATTGGTGCAGTTTTATGATCCTTTGTACCGTTGTTTCACTTTTCCGGATTTCCAGCTTTTGCCTACGCTTGAGGAGTATGCCTACCTTGTGGGTATACCTATTCTAGACCAATTGTCGTTCAGTGGCTTAGAGAGTATTCCTACTTCTCAAGAGATAGCTGATCTGTTGCATATAGATGAATCTCTGGTTGGTGCTCATATGACTACCAAAGGTGGAATTCAAGGTCTCCCTTCTGAGTTCCTCATTGCTCAAGCTACTATGTATGGGAAGGCCATGAGTGAGGATGCCTTTGAAGCCATATTTGTACTTCTCATCTATGGGTTAGTGTTGTTCCGCAACATCTACAAGTTTGTGGATGTGAACTCTATTAGGATTTTCTATACTCTTAATCCCGTTCCGACTCTGTTGGGTGACACTTATTTTTCTTTGCATATGAGGAATGCAAAGGGTGGTGGTGCCATTGTGTGCTGTTTGCCTCTGTTGTATAAGTGGTTTATTTATCACTTACCACAGACGGCCGCCTTCAAGGAGAACAAGGGATGTCTACGGTGGTCCACGAGACTTATGTATTTCTTTTACCTGACCATTGTCTTAGCTTCCAACTTTTATCTTGCGAATTCGGAAAAACGTCCTCAACATTAACGAGTACTCAATGTGTCTCTCAGCTAACTCACTCAATGGATATGGTGATCTCTCAATCAACATATAAAATCACTTAAACTTAGCTTGATCATGTTCTAATATAGTTCATCATAGAAATCACAACACACACACATTAAAGGACTTTTCAGGTTGTAACTTGGGTTATCTTAGGGTGGGATATTTTTGTGTGGAAAATAGGTTTAAACCTTTAGAGTTAGGTTCTTATTTCTCCTTCTATTATCATACCTATTTGTTCCTTTTTTTAGTAATAGAGAATTTGTATCCTTCTTATGATATCATTTTTTTTTCACATTCTTTTTTTTGAAGAAGTGTCTTTTTCCACTTCTTTTTCACAACCATTTTTGAAATTTTGGATCATTTCTCTAGTACCCCAACCCCAAACTTAAAATTGTGTTCACTTTCAAGAGCAACCCCAAACTTAATCTTTTTCATATACTTTAAGAATTGTACTTCTATCTAACTGCATAGAGAAGGTGAAAAGAAAATATCTTTCAAGTAATATGGCTAAGAATTTTAGGCTACGTCATCAAAAGAAAGACTTAGGTTCAAAGTGGTTAGCAATGGATGTACATATTACTACAAGATGGTTTACAAAGGCTCAAACTTATTAAACACAATATTGCCTTAATGTGTACTGGTCAACCCAGATAACTTAATTGGACATAGATCAAACCAGATAAGAGAATAATGCATGGATACACTCATAAAGAAAGAAAGGTGAACAATGGAAATATTTGGCTCAAACCTTACTAGATGAGGTATCTGTAGGTTGAGTGCAAGTCAGTTGATTCTTTTTTCCTCCTTATCCTTCAAGTTACTAGTTACTATTGTGATGATCAAGTTTCATTTGGATCATCTCTTCAATGCTAAAGTTCTAAACTTGCAATCTGAAAGAAACAAAACAACTACAAACTTGTTTATTAAAGACAACTTGGGTCTTCATGGAAAGTTAATTCTTGAGTAGCTACTTACTCTTGAGATGGTCTTGAATAGAAATAAAATAAGTTATGTAAAACAAAAACCAATTTAAATTGATGGGTTGTCTCCCATCCAGTGCTTCTTTTCTGTCAATAGCTTGACGTCTCATTCTCAAAACAAGTCAGGCGCAAGGGATACCCTCACGCCGGTGAAAACTCTTTTTTTAATTCTCTTATAAACTTCACTACATTTCTCTTTCAATTGATAGCATGTCTAAAGATCCTCCACATATGGTGTCCATTGATATGCATTAAATACCAACTTCTCCTTATTAAACTTGAAAATTAATTCACTTGTCCCCACATCTATTTTTGCCTTCCCGGTTGCCAAGAGTGGGCGCTCGAGAATCACTGACCCTTCTGAATCAATTTTCATGTAAATTACCATAAAGTCTGCGAGGAAGGTCAAACCATCAACATGAACTAGCACATCTTATACAATACCAAGCGGATGGCTCATAGATGAATCAACCAAAGTGAGTGTCATGTTTCTTGGTATAATCTCTCTTATCTCTAATTCCTTAAATTTTCTCGGTCGCATGACATTGATGCTCGATCCTAAATCATATAAAGCATGTGGGATTTTTTTCCCACCAATGGTGCAAGTGATGTTGAACTCCCTTGGATCCTTCATCTTTGGACGAATCTCCGGCGATTCTACCATCTCCTCTTTCTCTGTCATATTGACCTATTCTTTAGCCAACTTCTGCTTTCCACCTTTCAGAAATGTCTGCATAAACTTAGCAAACTTGGGAATTAAGTCTAAAATTTCATGAAAAGAGATACTTACCTGAAGTTGTTTCAACACTTCTTTAAATTTTTCAAACATTACAACCTCATCCTCAGGTACCATTTTCTTCTTAATGATGGGATATGGTGGTTTTATGTAATATGGTAAAGGTGGGTTCGGTTCATTCAATATTTTTTCCTCTGTTATCTTCCAAGGAGAATTTTTATCTATGAATTGATCAAGGGTGACTCCTCTTTTCTCTTTGTCTCCTTGATTCTCACTCTCTTCCTTTTCAATTCCACCTTCATTGTTCTCGACTTCATCCTCTTTAACTCTTTCAGATTTATCCTTTCTAGTAAGTACCCCAAAATCCGTATCCACAACCTTGCATGTTTCATTCTTATCAATGGTGTTACCGACAAATCCTCCACTTGATCTTGGAAAAGAAACTATTTATCGGGATAATTGACCAATCTGAGTCTCCAATTTCTTGATTGATGCATCATGGTTTCTGCTCAAAATTTCATGGTTCCTAGTTACCTTATCAAATCTACTTTGAGTAACTTTAATGAAATTCTGCAAAGTCTCTTACAACTGTGATGGTTTCCTTTGAAATAGATGTCGTTGGCTTTGTTGCATCCCTTGGTTGGCATTTGAATTCTAATTATTATTCCAACAAAAATCTTTCCAACCCGAATTGTATGTGTTGGAATATAGGTTTTTCTTTTGAAAATTAGCAAACTGGACCTCCTCGCTTGTTCCTTCCAACTAACACCTTCCATTCGCATATTCTCCTCCACAAAAATCACACCTAAGTGTTTCTACTTGGCTCATGTTAGCTCTACCTAAGATGCCTTCAGCTAATTTTTTATTCAACCATTCAATTTGAACTAAAAGAGCAGTATGAGCATCAAGAGGTAACATACCTTTAGGTGTGCCCACAGTTTCAAGATTGAACGACCTTTCACTTTTTAAACGGTACTTATTCATACACATCTTCTCAATAAGGTCTTTTACATGTGGTCTGATCATTTGATGGATAGTACTTCCCAAGGAAGCATCCAATAACATGTGAGTTTGACTCTAGAGACCTTTGAAGAAGTTTTGCATATCCTCCATATTATTCATGTTGTGATTCGGGCATCTGCGCAACAAAAGTTTGAATCTTTCCCAAGCGTCATAAAGTGACTCAATTTTCTGTTGCTCAAAATTAACAATTTCTTCTCAGCGCTCGATAAACTGAGTAGTAGTAATAAAAAATCTTTCAAGGAACTTATCCTCCAAGTCCGGATTGTTCCATTTGGAAGGCAAAACAACCAATCTTTCGCTCTTCAAATCAGTGAGAACCCAAACAACCTGAATTTAACTTGGTCTTCAGTGACATCAATTGGTTTTCACATCGAAGTTGTTTCATAGAAGCGTGCAAGATACACCCACGGGTCTCTAATCGTGTTCCCGTTGAACGAACTTTCTCTTAAACCTGAAAGTACAAAATTTGTAACATCAAAATTAGTAGGGTCTTCCGGTACAGACCCTCTAGAAAATTTTCCTTCTTCAGTTCGTTTACAGTAGTCCCCCATAACGAGGGGTTGTGCAGCTGCCATGACTTCTTCTTCAGAGTCAGAAGAACTTGATAGTTGCTCTTCTTCTGGTATTCCTATGTCCATCATTGCTTCACTATATGCTTTTCTGAAAGCATGCGTGGTTTATTCAATTTCTGGATCCAATGGAATTAATGGTGATCCTGAACTGCACATACGCAAACAAAAAATACCTCAGTAGTACTATGATAAACAAGAAATTAAAACAAAAATTGAAAAAGACTAAAAAAGAAAAACATTTGCACAAATGTCGCCTTGTTGAAAAATCAACAGTCCACGGTAATGGCGCCAAAAACTTGATGACTTCTCGGAAAATGTACCAATAATGTCGCAGTAATAAAAAGATTGAATCCATAGAGACTGCCTCCAAGTAAGACAAAATGTGTGCAATATATAAAAACTAGTAAAAGGGAGGTGGGTTTCGAGTTTCAATGTGAAAAGTAAATAAACGAATAAACAATGTCACGAAAGCGACCATGTTGTGTTGTAGAATCCCATATTCTTCTATGATTGATGTTTGATGATCTGTATGAATGATATAATCACTATAATTCCACAACAAATTAACAAAATCGTTATAGATGATCCCTTACGAAATAACTCACTAACCACTACTTGGAGCTTTCTATCCCTAGTCCGATAACATAAGTATGGTTAGGCGATGTATAGAACGTTAATTCTCCATGCCACTACTCGGGGTTCCTATCCCTATTCAACCAGTGTAAGTACAATAATTTCTCTAGGTCCAACACATAAACTAATGGCCATTATTCCCTATGTTCCTAAAATCATATTAAAATAGTATCTCACATAAAAAGCATTACGAACAAGAAACAATTGAATAAGATTATAGATCAATAGGTTCATGCAATGGTCAAATTAACATATAATTCAACAATATAGAAATAGGTTCATCCTAACACAACCTAACCTAGAATAATTTAGCTACTCATAGTGCAATTAAAAATACCACAATTGATAGACAAAGATAACATAAGAAGTCCCTTGAAGAGATGACCTCCAATGGCTTCAAATGCTCCAAAAATATCCACTTGTAACCCATGTGAAAGTGGAGAAAATCCCCTTTTAAAGGCGTCAGAATGGACTAAAACGCGTCAGAAAGAAGGCCAGAAAACTGGCCATCACGCTCATGGTACATTGAACTGTGTGCACAATGCAACTTTAAATTCCCTATCGCGTGCATAATGCTGCGTTATGATGGATGTAATTATTTCTGAAGTTGCATCCTTTTTTGCTCCTTTTTCACTCAAATTTTCACTAAGTCCACAATTTGCACACTTAGTTATTTTCCTCTCATTCTTTGGTCATTCTACTTCATATTTTCTCGACTTTCACTTGTTTTACTTTCATTCTTAGACTAAATATTTGCAATGATGAACTGTCATCACTAATTTTGTTAGTTAAGAAGAAAGATGGTAGCATGAGGTTGTGTGTTGATTATCGATAGTTGAATAAAGTGACAATGAATAACAAGTATCCACTTCTGAGAATCGAAGATATGATGGATCAGTTAGTTGGAAGATTGATTTACGATCAGGTTATCATCAGATTCGAGTGAAAGCATAGGATATTCCGAAGACTACATTCAGAATAAAGTATGGTCATTATGAGTATTATTTGATTCCGTTTGGTGTATATAACGCGCCTGGAGTGTTCATGGAGTACATTGATCGAATATTCAATCCGTACTTAGATCATTTTTGTAGTTATGTTCATCGATGATGTTATGATATATTCTAATCATATGAAGATCATGTAGAGCATTTGAGGATCATGTTGCAGACCTTGAAATAAAAGTTGTATGTAAAGTTATCTAAGTGTGACTTCTAGATGAAAGAAGTGAGTTTCTTAGGTAATGTAATTTCGAACTGGGGTATTATTTTTGATCCCTCGAAGGTTGATGTTTTGTTACAATGGGAGAATCCAAAGTCTGCTACCGAGAAAGAATTTTTCTAGGTTTGGCTGGTTAATACAGAAGGTTTATTGAAGGATTTTTGAAGTTGGCAATGCCTTTGACTCAGTTGACTCGAAAGGGTCAAGCATATGTATGGGATGCTTTATGTGAAGATAACTTTATAGAACTTAAGAAGAAGTTGACGTCTACTCCAATATTGATTTTTCCGAATCCGAGTGAGTCTTTTATTGTGTATTGTGATGCTTCGATGTTTGGTCTGGATGGTGTGTTGATGCAGAAAAGATAGGTTATGGCTTACGCTTCTAGACAGTTGAAGTTTCATGAGAGGAATTATCCTACACATGGTCTGGAATTAGCTTCCGTGGTGTTTTTACTTAAGATTTAGTGATCACAAGAGTTTAAAGTACTTATTCGATTAGAAAGAGTTGAATATGAGACATAGAAGGTGGCTCAAATTTCTGAAGGACTATGATTTTGGTTTGAATTCCCATCATGGTAAATCCAATGTCGTAGTTGATGCTTTGAGTAGGAAATCGTTGGATATGTCGAGGCTTATGGTTCGAGAGTTGGATTTGATTGAACAATTATGAGATTTAAGTCTAGCATGTGAAAAGACTCGTAACGACGTAAGTTTGGGCATGTTGAAGCTGGGTAGTGATATTATTGAAGAGATCAGAGAAGGTCAGAAGATCAACTTAGGATTAGTTGACTGGTTGGTGTCGATTGGCCAAGGTGGGGAGTTTAGAATCGACGAAAATGGTGTGATAAGATTTAGAGATAAAGTTTATGTACATGATCTTCCCGAACTTAAGAAGAGTATTATTGAGGAAGGTCATAGAAGCGACTTGAGTATTCATCGTGGTGGTACTAAAATATATCAAGACTTAAGGAATATGTTTTGGTGGCCAGGAATGAAGAAGCAAACTGCTGAGTTCGTGTATGCGTGTTTGACTTTCCAGAAGTTAAAGATTGAACATCAGAAATCGTTAAGTCTGATGCAATTGTTGTGTATTCCTGAGTGGAAGTGGGACAACATTTTGATGGAATTTATGTCTGGTTTGCCAAAATCAGATAAGAATTGTGACTCCATTTGGGTTATTATGGATAGATTGACTAAATCGGCTCACTTTATTTCGATTTAACTTAACTATCCATTGGAGAAGCTAGCAGAGTTGTATATTGAGAAGATTGTTAGTTTGCATGGGATTCAATCCAGTATTGTATATGATAGAGATCTGAGGTTTCCATAGAGGTTATGGAGAAAGTTTTGGGTATGAAGCTACGTTTGAGTTCTTCTTACCATCCGTAGATAGATTGTCAAACAAAGAGGACTATCAATCCTTAGAAGACTTGTTGAGAGCCTGTGTGCTAGAATAAGGAGGGCTTAGGATGGATTTTTTTCGTTAATCGAGTTTACATACAACAACATTTTGAATTCAAGCATTGGAATGAAACCATTTGAGGCGTTGTATGGTAGAAGGTGTATGACACCTTTATGTTGGTATTAGTCGGGAGAGGGTGTTATGATTGGACCAAAGATTGTCCAACAGACCACAGAGAAGATCAAAGGGATCCAATAAAAGATGAGAGCTTCACAGAGTCGCCATAAGATCTATCATGATAAGCGAAGGAAAGCACTCGAGCTCTAAGAGGGGGATCACATGTTTCTGAGAGTTACGATAGTAACTGGTGTTGGTCGAGCATTGAAGTCTTGAAATCTGACTCCGTGTTTCATTGGTTCATACCAGATTTTGTAGAGGATAAGAGCAGTGGCCTATCAGATTGCTTTACCACCGTCTCTTATTAATTTTCATGATGTGTTTTATGTGTCTCAGTTGAGGAGATACATTATGGATCCTTCTCATGTGATCCAAGTGGATGATGTGCAGGTGCGAGATAACCTGACTAGAGAGGTATCACCCATGTGGATAGAGGATCGAGTGGTGACATAGTTTTGTGGTAAGAAGATTACTTTAGTTAAGGTAGCTTGGGGAGGACCAGCTTGCGAAAATGTGACTTGTGGGCTTAAGAGCCAGATGAGAGAACCGTATCTGAATCTGTTTACTTAAGGTAGTTTTCGAGGGTGAAAATTCTTTATGTGGGGAAAATTTATAACACCCCAGTTTTTGAGTTATTATTTTAACTGGTTTATTTTTATTTTAATTTATTTATCATGTTGTTGTGGTTAAATGAATAGGAATCTTGGGGTGTGTATCTCATTGAGGTAGGAGTGTGGAGAGGGAGTTAGAGATTGATAGAATTAATTTAGAATCATTTTAATAATTAAAATAATAGTACTTTATTTGATTTATTTAATAACATTGAGGAAATATAGCATTTGGGCCAAAAATAGAAAATAAGAAAAATAGAAGGGAGGAAGGAGGGAGAAAGGATTAAGTGAGGGGAGATATTAAAAATTTAAATAGATTAATACCCTAACTATTTAAGGTTAATCATAATCCAAGTTTAGAGAGTCCTAATTCTGATCAATCCATAGAAAGTACAGTTGAGGCAAAGTAAGACAAGTGGGAGGCTAGAGGTGGAAGGGTGATCACACTCAAACCAGTTCAGATTCAGATTTCTCGCTAAGAATTAAGGTAAGGGGGAGGGAAAAGTTTCTTCATAAATGGGTATAATACACTAAGGGTAGAATGAGATGTCATTAACCTCCAATAGGATTGTTGGGTTTTTGATTGAATTTTGTAATTTGGTGATGAATTGATGACATGTGTTGATGTTGGTGATGAAATTCGTGTACTATTATGTGTGAAAATTGTATTTATGTTTGCTTTGAAACTCCTCCATTATTGTGTTGAAAAAGTTTTAAAAACATAACATGAAAACCTTGAAAAGTAATGATTTTGTTGATGTCAATCTATGATATATGTGAATTTGAATTTTTAATCATTGAATAATTGTAGTATGTCAAATTTTGAGATCAAAGGTTTTTATGGAATCGAAATTGAAGGCCCAAAAGGCCTCTAACAGTGAAAATCATAATTCTGTGTTGCAGGTCTGTGTGACCTTGCTTAGCGAGGGAAGGCCTCTCCCAGTGATACGTCGCTTAGCGTTGCTCAGCATGCTGTCGCTTAACAAGGGAGATCTATGTCTGACGACATTGACATCACAACGTTGTTTGAAAATGTCGTAACTTGAGATTCGTAACTCCGTTTGAGGTGCGGTTTGAAGCGTTGGAAAGCTAACAACAAGAAATATCCCATGGTGATGGTTTAGGAGTATAGTTATGTATTTATAATGAATAGAGACGAAAACATATGAATATGTATGATGTCTCGTCATTATAAAGGTGGAATAATCATGAATTAATGGTGTTATTCGATAATATTGAGTGTTAATCCTACTGTATGATTGTGAAAAATTGATGATGATTTTTTATTGAATGTGTAAGTTGTGATGTTGACATGCTACCTTATGAGCATACATTATACTAATTTATTATGTGATGTTGTTGTGGGATAGTAGTTCGGGAGGAGAATTATTATCGTTTAGTCAATGCAAAAAAAATTATTGGAAGGTAAGGAATTTAAACATTATTTTGTTATTTCATTGACATGTATTGACATGTATCATTATGTTGTTGTTTATGAAAGAGGCAAGTTGCAATCCGAGTAGGGTGGGTTGATGACTTGTCCCAAATTAGAGTAGGGTGGATTCAGGGTTCAAGTAGGATGAATCTGGTTCCTGAGTGAACCAACTATTAAAGATATGGTACCACATGCATATGGGTCTAGTTGATGTTGTTTGTCTCATTTCATAATTTAAATGATGAATATGTGATTTTATCGAGTATGTTGATGGATTGGTTGTGAGAATGATATTGTAAATGTTGTGATATATGTGTAGATGTATATATTCTACCTTGCAGCTTATGCCGTTTATATATTAAAGTAAATTCTCATGCCCTTTGCTTTGATGTTGTCCACCATGGACATCTTGCAAATAATCAGGATTAAAAGTTGTTGATGTGAGTGGAAGATAACTTTTAAAGTTATTTTTGTTTAGTTTTATTATTTATTTAGTGGCTATGCTCTAATCATGTAACATCGGGGCTGGAACGCTTGTTTTAATTGTTGAATTTGACTTAATGTTTTGAGGAATTTTTAGGACGTTATTTTGAAGTTTAGAACAAACATGATTTTGTCGAGTATTTTAATTTGATTTTCCACTGATATTTGAGTAAAGTTGAGATGTTTTGAAGTTGGTAACACTTTTATCATCGTATAGTGCTTGTTATATAAGTTTCAGGGTTGAGGTGTTACAAAGGTCATATGGGTCAAGAATTCATATGAGATCATGTTATTTCATAAACTCTCCTTCTCCGATCTCTATGTCCGCCTATTGACTTTGGATCTATTGTGCTTCATGAAGTGACTTAATGTCTCATGATGGTTTTTTTATTTGGACTCACAACACTCCTATTATCATCATTACACATAATCGTTGGGCCTTTTAGCTTCTACCTAAAAGGCCTTTCAGATGCCTAACATGCTACCTTAAATAGTGGTTAGCTTCTCCAAAAGATTTCATTATCTCACCCCATAAGATTTTCTCAATTAGTTTTTTCTCTTCCCATGCTTAAGTGTCTTCGTGTCTTCACTTCAATCTCTTCATATTCTCCAAATTTTCTCTCTTTTTCCCCACTTCAGGTACTGTTTGCTTCCCCTTCATTTTTATTCTTCACTTAAAACTTTAAATGTTTTTGATTCGTGAGTGTAATGAGTGAGGGAGGATCATTTCTCCTAAAAATGTCTCAGAGAGGAATATGATGTGGCAACAATGCGTTGAAGCATCTAGACACACTACAAGAAAGGTGGATTATGATTATATGCAGAAAGAGGTATACAAAGTCATCTTTGATAGAACTTTTAATGATAGTGACACAAACTCGGTTTCTTCTTCCTTCGGTTCAGTTAAAATCCTCATGGAGCTTTCCACCGACTCTTTAAGTGAAGAGGTTTTGCATTATAACTCGCTTTTCCTCGGAGATCCTTGGGTGGTAAACTTCCATGATTGACTAGAACTATGTAATAACGTCATCGTGGCCAATGTAATTTTGGAACCATGCTTCCCAAGGGAGAAGGTTTGCATGTGATGGCCTCCCGATGTGCCTACGTATTTCAACTATTACCCCCAAAGTTATTGATAATTTTGGCATGGATATCCCATTTACCATGTTCCAGTACGAACTCCTAAAAGATCTGGATGTCGTTCCTCTCAACTACACCCTAACAACTGGGCATTTGGCATTTAAGGTTATATATTGGGTTCTCAATATCACTCTCACCATTGGAATAATCTTCTTCTTTTATGAGGCCAAAGGCATGTATAAAGGATGTTAAGTCTCTCTGAGTTCTATGCTCGGGAGACCAACATTTCCCTTATATTTCAAACTATAATGGATTGAAACACAAATTCTTCTGGGTTAACGATAATTCCCATTGCTCAGAAGTTATATATGAGGAGGATATGACGTATCAGTTTCCACTTTACTAGACTTATGACCCCATATATATTATGGGTTATGATCCATACAAGTTAAGCGCCACTGAGAGAGAGAGAGAGAGGTGAATGATCTTTTGGCAGAATTTTGTGTCATGAAGGTGTGTGACTTGCTAAAATATGAGGGCGACCTAGATAAATTGGGTGACTTTCTCGTTATAGTAACTTTCATGCCGCTTTATGTGTTCTTTTTTTATCCTTCTATAAACTTAATTTTAATTGTTTGTGTAGCGAGGATAACTCATTTTTCACTGGTTGAGAAGAAAGTGTTTATGGCTCAAGCCAAAGCCCACAAGGGAGAAACTCAGTCTGTTCACTAGAGTAATCCAATCAGGCTTCAAACACGGGTCGTCAAGAAAATAAAAAATGTGTCAGAGGGCACCATAATCAAGGTGTTTCCCGTTACTACTATTCCCGCCACTAGAGAGTCTGAGTCACCTATAGCAAAGAAGAGCAAAGTAGATGTGTGGATGTATCTTGTTAATGAGTTGACTCTGGCCTCAATTGACTAAGAAGCATACGACTTGCTAAGGGGAATGGAGGAAATGTCTATGATATAGGTGGTTCCTCTTCAAGTTGAATTATGTATTATCATAACAACATAACAATCCTCCTTTATAATGTAACCTAATAGACCTTCCATATTCCTTCCATATTCATCAACTATAATATTATAAAGCTCACACTTGCACTCAGTGCACTCTAACTTAATCTTAGTTTTTAAGCATCTTATTGTTGTACCCCAAAATTTTCCCTCCCTTTTTGCTTTTCATCTGACTTATGGCTTGAGACTCACTCATATCTCATTCATGTGCATCATTCATTCATTAACACTTCCTAACAAGCATCATACATTCAAGGTATATGAAATTCAGGGTTTTGGCTTGAAGAATGTGGTATTGCTCATCATGTGGGATGGAACCCTAATTTCTTGATCTTTGACCTAGCTAAAACCCTAATGCATGGCTTACATTTTATTCACATTCATGTTCTCATGGCTCATTTAATCCAAGTTTAATTTCATCCACATTCCATTCACGGTTCTCTTGATCTCACTAGGGCATTGACAAATCATGATCTCATGTCCTATGAATGTATCAAGATTCATACAAGTGGTATAACTCCATTAATTTAATTTCATTATACACTTGATCAAGGCTAGGGGTGTTCGTGGTGCGGTTTGGGCAGTTTTGGCGATAAAAGTCATCCGAACCACAAGAGAAAAAAGCATGCGGTTCGGTTTGGTTCGGTTGGCATTTAGAAATAAAACCAAACCAAACCAAACCAATGCAGTTTGGGTTGGTTCGGTTAGTTTGGTTTTTTATAATATTTTATTGAGCCATATATACTCCTATAGAGAACAACATAACTTTGTGTTTAGTTATTCATACATTACTAAATAACATCAAAATTTATCATATTTAGACAAAAATGTTTCATTCATTATACAAAAAATCATATTAGACAAAAGTGGAATAAAAAACAAATATAAATAGTAGTATAAAATAATATCAAAGACATTATAATAAAATATAAAAAAACATATGGGATGAGAGATTAGAGAAAATGAAAAAAAATAACATAAGAGATGCGAGATTGAGAAGAAAGGTGCGATTAAAACGTAATTGGAAGAGAAAATAGTAACATAAAAGATAAAAACTAAAGAACATAAGAGATGACTTATTAAAGTATAATAAGTGAGACCTACATGAAAAAGAAGATGAGAAGAATGTGTGATACTACTATGAGAGATTTAAGAAGGTTGAAATTGAAACACTAAGTGTGAGTAAGAGAAAATCGTTTGTAATTGTAAGGTTAATGCATACTAGGTTTGAGGTTTGGGTTGGATGTTAGATAAGTGAAGTTTGGGTTGTAATATAGTACGGTTTAATTTGGTTTAGTTCGGTTTGCAAAATATAAACCGCAAACCAAACCAAATTGTGCAGTTTTATTAAAAAATGACCCAAATGAATCCGAACCAAATGCGGTTTTTTGCAGTTTCGGTTTGGTTTGGTTTGCGGTTTTCTATTGGATTGGTTTGGTTTTGAACACCCCTAGTCAAGGCATTACATTGGTCCACTAGCATCCATGTCATTCACTCATTCAAATTTGGGTTTCATTTGAATTTAAAGTTGTTTCATGTATAAAAACATTTTTGACTAAAAAAGGTATATTTCATTCATAAAGATCATTTTCTACATTGTCCATATATGTTCATTGAAAATTACAAAGAAATTACATATTTTCTACATATGTTGACTTTTGGTCAAATGTTGACTTTTTGGTCAACTAGTTGACCAAAGTCAACTCACCATTTCTACATCCCTTAAACCCCAAGTCCCTTGTTTCTTACAGACCAATCATCCTTGCATTCATCCATTTCCTATCTTTCGGACTAGCTTTGTTCAAGTCTCTATAATCAACACACATCTAAACTTTACCATCTTTCTTTGGAACATGTATAATGTTAGCCACCCATTGAGGGTATTCAGTAGTAATAAGGAATCCAACATCAATCTGCTTTTGCACCTCCTCTTTAATCTTGACAGCTATATTAGGGTGAGTCCTTCTCAACTTCTGCTTAATTGGCGGACATTTTGGCTTCAATGGCAATCTATGCTCCACAATATCAGTATCGAGACCTGGCACATCTTGATAACACCAAGCAAACACATCCACATATTCTCTAAGAAGCTCTACCATCCTCTTCTTAACATCTAGATAAAGTAGTGCCCCAATTTTGACTTCTTTCTTGTTATCTTTGGAACCTAGACTAATCACTTCCAATGGCTCTTTATGAGGCTGAATGGTCTTCTCTTCATGCTTAAGCAACCAAGAAATATCATCAGGAACCTCATCATCATCCTCTTCTTCCATTTTGAACACAGGGAGTTAAAAGTTGGCAGAGGGCATAGGGTCATTGTTTTGAATGGATTTAACAATTAATTTGCACAATGATTTTATGCTTGATTTTAGAATATGAACAAATAAAGGCATATTATGATGCAGATATAAAAGTGATTATTATCTTGTTTTTATGTTACCATTTTTTTACAGAAAAAGCAAAACGAAAAAACATAATATGGATAAACGAAATAACATTTTATTAATGATAATGAAATCTGAAACAAAGCCCACATAGATTCACTTTCACCTTGGGCATATTGAAAGGATTTTAAAAATGACAAAAAAACATATTACTTCGATAAGTGAATAACAGAAGGAACATCAACAGCAATCCAATTTTGGCATATCGATACATGTGTCAAAAAGTTTGGCATTCCCTACTCTTCATCATCTTCTAAAATTTCGGCATCAGACAGATCTCTGGAACAAATAAAGCCAGCATTGTGAAACATGGAAATGCAACTGTGAATATGGTCGAAGGATGTCCAGGAAAGTACCGAGTTTTTGACGTCAATCTAATAAGAATATCCTTGGTTGGAATTCATGCTAATTTATGTGAATTGAGCTATTATGAACATGACCATGCTTCTTGCCAAGTTTGTTCCAGAAATCCCCGAGGATGTGTTGTTATTAAAAGAGACTTACAAGAAATGTTAAATCAGAACCTTATTCAGATTACAAGGGATAGAAATGAGGATGAGCATGAGGTGAACGTCATAGTTACCCGTTTTAATCTCCCAAAACTGGTTTTGATTGCATATTATGGTCAGAAGACCGTTATCCGTTGGTTATTCGTTTGGCGGTTCCTACACCATCTAAATCTGATAAAGTTGTGCCTTACAAGTATAATGCTACCATGGTGGAAGACGGTAAAGAGGTGCCTATTCCTTCTTTTTTATCCATTATAAACATTTCCAATGTAAGTGGTGTGACCCCAAGTGGTAAGATATTTGCTGCTTTAGCTCCTAAGAGAATTGAAGATATGATGATAGAGAAATCAACTCCAGAGAAAGCTCTTGTGATATAAGCCGGTCAATCCAGTAGTGCAAATCAGAATGTTGATTAAGATGAAGTATTGAAATTGATCAAGAAGAGTGATTTCAATGTGGTAGACCAACTGTTGCACACTCTGTCCAAGATATCCGTATTATCCTTACTGATGAGTTCCGAAGCTCACCAAGAAGCTTTGCAGAAGGTTCTAGAGTGGACCTATGTGGACCACGATATGACAATCAATCAATTTGATGGCATTGTGCCCAATATTACCATATGTAACAATCTGAGCTTCAATGATGAAGAGTTTCCCGAGCAGGGGAGGAATCACAATTTGGCCCGACATATCTCTATGAATTGTGAGGAAGATGCCTTGTCCAATGTGTTGGTGGATACTGGTTCTTCTCTAGATGTTCTGCCTAAGTCCGCACTGTCCAAACTTACTTATCAAGGTGCTCTGATGAGATTCAATGGAGTTGTTGTGAAGGCCTTCGATGGCTCAAGGAAGACTGTAATTAGGGAGGTTGATCTCCTAAAAAAGATAGGCCCGTGCTTATTTCAGATCACTTTTCAAGTGATGGATATTCATCCCACCTACAGTTGTCTCTTAGGACGTCCATGGATTCATGAGGCTGAGGCAGTTACATCAACTATACACCAGAAGCTGAAGTTTGTGAAGAATGGGAAGTTAGTGATCCTCGGTGGCGAGCAGGCCATGTTGGTGAGTCATCTCTCTTCATTTTCATACATTGATGCCAACGAAGCTGAGGGAACTTCGTCTTAAGCTCTTTCTGTTGATAATATTGCTTATAATAAGAATGGTGAATCTATGTCATCCTTGAAGGATGCTACACATATGTTGAAGAATGGTCAATCTGCTAAGTAGGCACAAATTATTGAGCTTGCAGAGAACAAGAATAGAGTTGGTTTGGGTTTTTCACCTGGTGCAACCCAAAGAGAAGTGTTTCACAGTGTTGGCTTTATTCATTCCAGATATCAGTCTGCTGCCACAATTTTAGAAGATGATGAAGAGTAAGGAACGCCAAACTTTGTGATACGTGGATCGATGTGCCAAAACTGAATTTTTGTTGATGTTCCTTCTGTTATTCACTTATCGAAGTAATATGTTTTTTTGTTGTTATTTTCAAAAATCCTTTCACCATGCCCAATGTGAAAATGGATCTATGAGTGGGTTTTGTTTCGGATTTTGTCATCATTAATAAAATGTTATTTCGCTTATCCATATTATGTTTTTCCTTTTTTATTTTTCTGGAAAACGGTGACATAAAAAAACAAGATAATAATAACTTTTATATATACATCACAATCTGCATTTATTTGTTCATATTCTAAAATCAAGCATAAAGTCATTGTGTAAGTTAATTGTTAAACCCTTTGAATACAATGTCCATATGCCCTCTCCCAACTATGAATTTCCTGTGTTCGAAATGGAAGAAGAGGATGATGAAGATATCCCTGATGATATTTCTCGGTTGCTTGAGCATGAAGAGAATACCATTCATCCTCATAAAGAGTCGTTTGAAGTGATTAATCTGGGTTCCGAAGATAACAAGAAAGAAGTCAAGATTGGGGCACTGCTTTGTCCAGATATTAAAAAGAGGATGGTAGAGCTTCTTTGAGAATATGTGGATGTGTTTGCTTGGTCTTATCAAGAAATGGCAGATCTTGATACTGATAATGTTGATCATAGATTGTCGTTGAAGCAAGAATGTCCGCCAGTTAAGCTGAAGTTGAGAAGAACTCACCCTGATATGGCTGTCAAGATTAAAGAGGAGGTGCAAAACCAGATTGATGTTGGGTTCCTTGTTACTGTTGAGTATCCTAATGGGTGGTTAACACTGTACCAGTCCCAAAGAAAGATGGTAAAGTTCGGATGTGTGTTGATTATAGAGACTTGAATAAAGCTAGTTCAAAAGATGATTTTCCTCTGCCACACATTGACATGTTGGTAGATAATACAGTTAAGTTCAATATCTTATCCTTTATGGATTGATTCTCTGGTTATAATCAAATAAAGATGGCACCCGAGGACATGAAAAAGACAACATTTATTACACCTTGAGGAAGATTCTGCTATAGAGTGATGCCTTTTGGTTTAAATAATGCTGGTGCAACTTACCAAAGACCTATGACTACTCTTTTCCATGACATGATGCACAAAGAGATAGAAGTCTACGTTGATGATATGATTGCTAAGTTGAAGACTGAAGAAGATCATGTTGAGTATTTATTGAAGCTTTTTTAGCGGTTGAGAAAGTTTAAGCTCGAGTTGAATCCTAATAAATGTACTTTTGGTTTCATTTCAAGAAAGCTATTGGGTTTCATTGTCAACACTAAAGGCATTGAAGTAGATCCTGATAAACTCAGAGATATTTAAGAGATGCCTTCACCAAAGATAGAAAAGCAAGTCAAAGGGTTCCTCGGGCATCTGAATTATATATCCATATTTATATCTCACATGACTGCCACGTGTGGGCCAATATTCATACTTCTTCGTAAAGATTAAGGTTGTGTTTGGATAGAAGACTGCCATAAAGCTTTTGACAACATCAAGGAGTATCTGCTTGAACCTCCTATCTTGTCCCCTCCAGTGGAAGGAAGACCTTTGATTATGTATTTGATTGTGGTAGAAGAGTCCATGGGTTGTGTGCTTGGACAACAAGATGAAACCGGTAGAAAGGAGCATGTCATATACTATTTGAGTAAGAAGTTTAGAGACTGTGAGTCTCAGTATTCCATGCTTGAGAAGACTTCTTGTGGTTTAGCCTGGGCTGCAAAATGTTTACGACAATATATGATCAATGATACCACTTGGTTGATATTAAAAATGGATCCAATCAAGTATATTTTTGAAAACCCTGCTTTGACTGGAAGGATAACTCATTCGAAGATGTTATTGTCTAAATATGATATTGAGTATCATACTAATTAAGAAATTAAACAAAGTATTCTTGCATATCATTTGGCTCAATGTAAGACCCCAATTTTGACCCTAAGATCCCTCATGCTATCTAATCATATGCATTGGCTTTGGGATCACACCTTGGCATCCTCCTAATCCCTCACTCACTGGGTTTGCATTGGGAGAGATCACCAAGCACATTTGATTTTATCATACTTTGTTTTTCATTATTTACTAACCAAAATACCAAAATATGTCATTGTATAGTTTGTTGCTTTTGTAGGTAGTGTGTGTGTTCACCCATGCTCCATCAAGCTCGTATCTAAGGTTTGAGACCCTAAATGCAAGGAGACTAATCAAGAGATGGTTCATAATGACTCTAGACATCATATATGGATCCCCATGGTCTTCACATATCAGTTTGATCAAGAATTCATCAAGAGTTTGAAGCTTGTTTGCCTTGGAAGCCCTAATTCATCTAGGTATCTTGTATGACTTCCTCAACAAGTTTCTTCACCATTTGATCAAATATTTCAAAGGATACTTTATATTACATCATATTATGCATATATTATCCTCCATGAGTCCCAAAAATCAAGAGAATGTCAAGTTCGCAAGTTGGTTCATGGTAGTTGACCAAAGAAAGTCAACTGATCAAAACTGGGGTTCCCTAGACCCTATCTTCTACAATTTTTGTCATATAAAAACTATTTCAAGAGAAATGTTACTCCTTATGACATTACAAACAACTTTCATGTTGAAGTCAAGATCTAGTTTTTCTTGGAAAGTCATTTTTTATTGTGAAAGATTATAGGTCATTTTGTCTGAACCCTAGTTAGGAGGTCAACCTCCAAGGACCATAACTTGCTCAATTTTTATGAGATGAAATCCATTCAAGTTTCATGATTAAATTCAATATTTACTTTTAAACTTTTATGTTTTTAATATGTTAAAATTAAACTTTCAAATGCATGTGGCAAAAGGAAACATTGTAGGTCACTTTACGCCATTACCATTGAACAAGTGATTTTCCTCAACTTCTGAAATGCATAACTCCTTCATGCAAAATCCAAATAAGGTCAAATTTGTGACCAAATTGAAGATGTTTGAAATATATACAACTTTTATGAAGGAACTTTTTCCATTTTAAGTCCATAGCAAAAGTTATTCAAGGTGGAAGAAGTGAACATTTGACTTGGGACTTAGAAACTTTTCAAATGTGTTTGATTTTCCAAACGTCCACCTCAAAATTCATCACGGTAAAAGATTCAAATGGAAAAGTGTTCAACATGAAAGTTGTTCCCCTTGATCTCACATTTCCAAAAAGTCCAGCGTCACCTCATTTGGACCAAAATTGAGGGACTTGCACATGACTCCTTTGTGGGATTTGTTTTGGCAAGTTTCAGATTCAAATGATCATTCGTCTTTGCATGTTTCCATGTGATGACCTCAATACTCTTTGTGCATGAATTTTCATTGGATTACATCATTATTTAGGCCCAAATCATTGCCCATGCATCCATGCACCTTAGTTTCCAATTTTAACAAATTTTCAAGTGGTGCAAAGATCAGTTCCCTTGCCTATTTAAACAAGCTCATGGCCTCAAAAACGACACACACACCTTACCGAAGCTTTGCTAAGAGAACTCATAACCTCTCACCATAGAATTCCTTGAAGATTTCTTTAAAGTTGAGTTTGAATTTTACCTTCGGTTTTGAAGTTAAAACTCCAAGGATTCATTGCCTTTGTCATCTCAATTGATTACTGCAAGCAAGAGGAGAAAGAATCAAGCAAATCTAGATCAAGATCAAGCTGAATTGCAGCTACTCGAAGGTGAAATTTCAGAAACCTCTCTTCTTAGATTCTCCCTCATTTCTTAATTATTTTTATTTCTTTTTGGTTGGGTGAAGACCTGCCAATGTAGGCAACAAGATTGAGTTGCTTTGAGGTCAAATCGAAGCAACTCAGTTCATGATCCTCAAAATTCAAATTCTTATATCTCTTGATATACTTAGAGTTGGAGAAAATTGAGGCCAAATTCGATCTCCTGAGCATTTTCTCTTTGAAATAGTGTCCTTGTTTTTCATTTTTTATTAAGTTTAGGTTGGACCAGTCCGGTGGAAGTCACCGGAGAAGATTACCGAAGTTAGGGCTCCGGTGGTGAGTTGGCTTCCTCCCATCCATCTGATGTTGGTCAAAGGATCTAATCTTAGCCTTCACTTCTGATTACCACGCGTTTACACGCGTCGACTGTGGAACATGATGGAGCGCACGTTTTGGCCATCAGATCTTCCACCTCAATTAATGAGGGAGATTTGATGGCCCTTGTTTTTTGGTATTTTCTGATTTTTCATTTAATTGCTTTACTTTGTTTAACTCATAATAATTTCATTTTTAATCCCAAAAATATGGGACTTCCGTTAAAAATCTTTAAATATTGTCCTCTTTCGTTTTCTAAATTAAAATTATTTTTTGGATTAATTTTGATATTTTTCATGAATTAAATGTTTTTGTGCCTATTTTTAATTGTTTAAAAATACTTCTGACTTTTCCAAAATCATGAATTTTTTTGTCTAAGGTCCTTTGACCTTGTTTGACCTAGGATAAATCTCTTGGCCATTTATTTGGTGTTTTGAAGAGGTTTTAGGTTTTGAACAAACTAAATTGTATCTTAATGCATTTTTAAATTGATTTTTAATTGATTAATTGTGTAAAAATTATGGTGAGCCATTTTTATGGTCTTGTGATGTTTGACTATTTGTTTGGGCCTTGGTCAAGGTTGATTTGACTTTTGTTGGATTAAAATAATTGGATTTAGGGGATTGATGAAATGTACATTTCATATCCCAAAATGAATGAATGATTTTAATTTGATAAAATTCCTCCCATGACCAATTTGTGTTTCTCTCATCCACCCCCCCCCCCCCCCCCCCCCCCACCCCCCCCCCCCCCCCCCCCCCCCTTTCATATTCATCCCTATTCTCTCTCATTCCTTCCATTGACCAATAAAATCTCAAATGTCCTAGGGCTAATTGGTTCATCAATGACCTTGTGTTAGATGAACCAATACAAGTATGGATGAGATAGGTCATTCCCTCTTGATATTTTCTTTTAGTGTGTGGTATGTTTTAGGAGTTTGGTTCATTATACCAAATCTCTAACATGCATTAACACCTAAATTTTTATTGCCCGGCCTCAGAGAATTGTGACTTCTACGTAAGTCCAATTACGATTGCTTAACATAGAGATAAATTTGACCCTAAAGGCATATCATTCTAGTAAGTGAGATTCTAAGGCTCCCATCCTTAATAGTATTGTGTGGAAACTTGACCTTTTTTCCTTCCTATGGAAGATGTCTTGGTTTAAGGATCCATGCTTGTGAATGGATGGTTGAGTATTCTCCAAAGAATGACTTAATAAATTAAAAAGCAAAACATCACTAACACTTGACTAACATTTGACTAACTCTTATTAATATTGTTTTACTTTCAAGTCATTTACTTTATGCAATTTAATTTCCAGTCATTTATAATCCATTTCATTTAACTTGTTTATGTTTATGTCATTTTTACTTTTCTCATTTGAGCCATGTCTTGTGATTGTATATTTTGTTTGTAGTTTTAGAACCTTAAAACACTTAATAAATAACAAAAACCCTAAAAAATATTTGGTGGACTGTTGATCTTGATCTAAACTTTTGGACTTATGATTAGGCAACATTCCCTGTGCAAAAAGGATTTGGCCAATGCCAACATTTTGAAACCAAGTGATTGTAAACTGAGTCTTCGTCTGATGCAAGCCTTGGGGCCCTATTTTCATCTGTTACTTTGTCTTGGTGCTAATTGTTATTTTGATCTTGTGTCTGATGCTTTCTTCTGAGTTGATCAAGGAATATTTCATCTGACACATGAGAAGACAAAGAAGACTGCTAGCTATGGGATTTGTTTTCTTGGATGTGGCTATCTTTATTTGACGCCTTAATCTTCTTGATGTTTGGATATTGCTATTTGCTTGTTGATTATTTCTTGATTCAAAGTTCAAGGGAAAATGCGTTTCTATATGACATTCTTGTCTGTTGGATTGCATCCCATTGGTTAGATCTTTTCACTCTTAACTTTTAATTTTATGCTTAGGATAACCTCTTCATCTCCTCCCACTTCTTAACTTTCAAAATCTCTCCCCCTTTTCAAAACTTTCTTTGCTTGTGATTTCAAACTTAGACATTATTTCAAGTAGAAACTTTGGCCTTATGCCATTGAGTTTTGGAACGTCTTTTTCTTAAATCAAACTTGTAAATAAATCTAATCATATTGACTTAAAATTTCAGAAGATAAAAAATAACTGACAACTCCATTCAAACCTTTGGCCCTTTGTTCCCTCCTCAATTAAATTTTTGTTAAAAAGCAATTCACCCACTTTGAAATTTTTACCACGAACTACGAGGTTTTGATCCCTTATTTTTATGTTGGTACGTAGGCACAAGTCCGAAGATCTTGTCAAACAAAAAAATATAATCAATGAATTCTTTTATCATCGTCACATTCTATTTTTCTCAAACATCTTTTATACCAAAAACACATACACACACATAAAAAAGGGCTCCCTAGAACACTTTGGGTGCTAACACCTTCCCTCTGTGTAACCAACCTCCTTACCGGTAATCTCTGGCATTTTTTAGTTTTAATTCGAAAACTTATTATCGTTGGGTTTTGTTCGTACTTTTCCCTTTTCCTTTGGAAACAATAAAAGCGCGACATGGACTCTAGTTTTATTGACGTTTAGCTTATCCATAGCTTGATGGTCATGAATTTACCGCTACAGAAATTAAGTGGCGACTCTGCTGGGGAATAGTCCTCAGCGGATTCAGCCAACTTTTTTATGTGTATATATTTGTATATTTGATGTTTGAACATTTGTTTGTATGATATAATCTGTCTGTTGTGCTTGGTGATCTCTGAGTGGTGAGATAAGTTCTAACCCGAACTTGAGTGAAATTAAGATAGGAGGATGGTATAGTCATGTTCAACTTGTGTGGAGTAGTCCTTAACAAGTTGGCTTGAGACCCATCTACTCAGTGGAGACCCTTTTGGAGTTACTAATGTCACACAAGTCATTTGTGGTTAGACATTACTTTCTCTAATTTGGGGTCCAAGAAGCTGAGGATCGTAGAACATTTAACCTTACTTGGCCTATTTAGGACGTAGTGCAGAGACTGTTCAGGTGTAGACCTGATAACAATTGTTATGCGATACTACACTCAGACGAGTTTCTCTTGAGAATATTATAGGTTGATGAGTCAGTCGTCCTAACCTGTAATATCCTATATATGGGATTAAGACTTTGGGAACTTCTTAGAACATGATCTACAGGTTTTATCCTTAGTACACTCCTTTAGGATGGTTCTTAACCCGACTTCATGCTCGTGACTCATAACAAACCCTTTGATTCTTAGTTGATCTGATCAAGTCTTGTCAATATCAATGGAACTTGGGTGTTGATAAGGTGAAAACCATAATCTACCAAAATGGATGATTGATCTTGATGATGACTTGATCCATCCCTTGACCTTTATTTGTGTTTGCCTTGTGTGTGATCCCTTTGTTTGTGATTGTTGCGTTCATGCATACATGCGCATCATGACATTCATCACAGAAAAATAAATTTCAAGGAACTGAGGTCTTATTTGCAAATATTTTCATACCATGGATTATGGACGAAGGAACACTAATAAGTACAGTTTCAGATGTCCTGATTTGAAAGAGCTAAGGAAGTTGTCATCCTTTGTATTAGATTCCTTGGACTTCAAGCAATGCCATGGGAAACTTTTGTCCGTGTTATCTATTGACGTAGTTGAAGGCCTTTTGAGTGTTCTGGTTCAGTTCTATGACCCTCTCTATCGATGCTTCGCTTTTCCTGATTACCAACTTGTGCCTATGTTAGAGGAATATGCCCATCTCTTGGGAATACCCGTATCTGACAAGGTACCTTTTAGTGGATTGGAGGAGATTCCCAGATCTTATATTATAACTGAAGCTCTTCATTTGAAGAAGTCTGAGATTGATGCTCATTTGGTGAATAAAGGAGGTATTCTTGGGTTGACATCTGAGTTCCTTATTGATAAAGCTACTGTCTTTGTTCAAGCCGGTAGCATGGATGTGTTTGAAGCCATCTTTGTATTACTCATCTATGGTTTAGCTTTGTTCCCTAACATTGACGGTTTTGTTCATGTTAACGCCATTAAGATCTTCTTGGTTGGGAATCCTGCTCCTACTCTATTGGGTGACATGTATTTTTCTTTGCACTTGAGGAATTCTACATGTGGTGGGACTATTGTTTGTTGCGTTCCTCTTTTGTACAAGTGGTTTATTTTGAACTTGCCTAAGGCACATGCTTTCTTGGAGAACAAACAATGTCTATGGTGGTCTCAGAGACTCATGACTCTCACTAATGATGATATTGTCTGGTATGATTTTGCATTGATTAGCTTAGATATTATTGATAACTATGGTGAATTCTCTAATGTGCCCCTCATTGGTACACAAGAAGGAATAATCTACAACCCTATTTTGGCTCGTCGTCAACTTGGGTTCCCCTTGAGAGGCAAACCTAATAACACTTATATAGAAGATCTTTTCTATCAATACAGTAAAGATCCCCAACATTTGAAGCAGAGGGTGATACATGCCTGTCATAATGTGTATAGGAAAGGAAGATCCGAGCTTGGTCCATGCAACTGTGTAGCTTTGGAAGCTTACACTATTTGGGTGAAGAAGAGAGCTTTGGAGTTGAAGATGCTGTATGCTTGTGAAAGACCTATGTCTTTGGTCGTGGTTGAGCCATCAACTCTCCCTAACCAAGATGTAGAGGAGTTGGAAGACACACTCACCAAGATGAAGCAAGAGAGGGATATGTGGGAAGAGCGGTTCCATGATTTGAGCCGAAAGCCTGAGGAGTTACATCTTGAGTCGAAAGACAAGGATGCACTTATTGAACTTCTTGAAGACCGAGCAGTGAAGAGACAGAGGGAGCCAAAGGATCTACCTGCCTCTAGTATGCCTCATCCTTCCGGTACTTGGAAGAAGATTGTTGATCAACTTGTACTTGAGAAAGCTCAGATGAAGACATCCTTTGAGTCCGAGATTCAACGCATCTGAAGGAAGTATGTGCCCGCAGCCAGATCATCTGATACAGTTGCTAAGGGGTCCTTAGGATGATTAGTTTCCTTTTCTCTTGTATTTTTATTTTTATTTCTGAAATTGTACTCAGTGTAATCCTTCCAAATTTTATGAATAAAAAGAGATTTTATGGTCAATCAAATTGTTACTATTGTTATTGTTTAATATTTTCAAATAGAACTTCATATGTTCCTTGAAATCTAAATAATAAAAAACATTACATTTCATGCATCATTTGCATAGCAGGTTTTCTTCTGCCAGATGTCTTATCGGTTATTCTTATGTGCTTCAGCCAAGCTGACTCACCGATACAACACTCGCGCTAATCAACCAAGGATAATGGAGCATCTAGAGCAAGAGGACAGAGAGCTGAAGGATGAAATTTCCAGGTTAACAACATTGATGGAATCTGTCATTGCCGCACAAAATCAGTCTTCACCAACTCCCGCAACTCCTCCTCCTTAGAGGACTATTATTTCTGAGGTTGCTACCTTGATCGTTCCCGTTGCTTCCAGCCAATCCGGTCCTTCTATACATGCTGGATTCCCTTGGGGAATGCCATCAAACTTTATGCCTGAAGGGTATGCACCCACTTTTATTTCTCTGTCGGCATCTAGGCCGGTCATATCAGTGCCACCTCCAGTTGTTCACATTCTGCCTCGTGTTGAGGACACCATCTACAATTCTGAGCCATCTGAAGGCCCATATGTATATGCAAAAATGGACGAAATGAAGGATCGGTTCCTCGAGATGCGTAAAGAGTTCAAGACTCTGAGAGGAAAGGACTTATTTGGGAAGATTGACGATGAGCTCTTCCTAGTGCCTAATGTGAAAATCCCGATGAAGTTGAAGGTCCCTGACTTTGAAAAGTATAAGGGAAACACTTGTCCGCTAAGCCACCTTGTGATGTACGCCAAAAAGATGTCTACTCAAACTGATAATGATCAGTTGTTGATTCACTACTTCCGAGATAATTTAACTAGTGCTGCTTTGAGATGGTATATGGGGTTGGACAGTGCAAGTGTTCGTATTTTCAATGACTTAGGTGAAGCCTTTGTCAAGCAATACATATACAACGTTGATATGGCTCCTGATCAACTGCGGTCTATGTCTTAGAAAGATAAGGAGACATTCAAAGATAATGCCCAGAGATGGAGAGAGCTTGCTGCCCAGATAAGTCCACCATTGGAAGAAAAGGAGATGACAAAGATCTTCTTGAAGACGTTAAGTTCGTTTAATTATGAACGTATGATTGCAAGTCCCCCGAGTGACTTTACCGAAATGGTAAATATGGGGATGAGGTTAGAAGAGGGAGCCCGAGAAGGACGTTTGTCTAAAGAAGAAGCATCATCTAGCAAGAAGTATGGGGGTAGTTTCTCCAAGAGGAAGGAGGGGGAAACTAATTCAGTAACTGTGGGGAGGCAGAGGAGGCCTCATGTTAGAAAGAGTTATCAACCTCGTCAACATCAACATCAAGTTTTTTCAGTGATTCCAGTTTTTTCCAACAATTCCAACAATCAATTTGTTCTGATTCAGCAACAACAACGTCAACAACAACCGCAACAAAGAACGAACGAACAACAACAATAACAATCAACAAAGCTTTAAGAGGAAGAAGGTGTCTTTTGACCCTATTCCTATGTCATATGCAGAACTATATCCATCCTTGGTTCTCAAGAACCTCATCCAATCCAGAAATCCTCCACAAATTCCCGAGACACTTCCATGATGGTCCAAACCTGAACTTCGTTGTGCTTTTCACCAGGGAGCCCCTGGCCATGACATAGAGAAATTTTATCCGGTGAAATATGAAGTACAAAAGCTTGTGAAGAGTGAAACGGTGTCCTTTGAGGACAGAACACCTAATGTGAAAGCCAACTCATTACCTGCTTATGGTAATACTACTATCAACATGGTGGACATCTGTCTAGGGAATTTCCGAGTATTCGATGTACGACGTATCTGTAGGTCGTTGGTGGAAATGCATAAAACCTTGTGTTTGATCAGTGACTGTGAGCATGACCATGATGGTTGTGCAATCTGTAGTGTGAACCCATGTGGGTGTATGATTGTCAAGAGAAATATCCAGAAGTTGATGGATGAGAATGTAATCCATATTTAACAGTCGAGGGATATAGATGATGTGAATGTAACCGTTCCTGTGTTCAAGACCCCTAAGCGGGTAGCTAGTGAATTTGATAGCAGCAACAACAACAATATTAATAGATTGGTATCACCGTTAGTTATACGGTTAGCAGGCCCTGTTCCATATGCATCCGATAAAGCTGTACCCTATCAATACAACGCCACAATGGTAGAAAATGGTCAAGAGGTTCCTTTACCAGTTGTAGACTCCGTGGTGAATATTGCTGACATCGCAAAGGTGACCGTAGTGGTCGTGTGTTTGGTACGGTTTTTCTGAGAGAGGTAGAAGATGCTGCAACCAGTAAGAAGGCAGAGATTCCAGTGGAAAATCCAGTTAGTACTTTGGTGTGTCAGTTTGGTGAATCCAGCAAACTGAAGACTAGTGATGATGATGAAGTTTTGAAGTTGGTAAAAAGAAGTGAGTTTAATATGGTGGAGTAGCTGCTCCAAACCCCGTCAAAGATCTATGTGCTATCATTATTGATGATCTCTAAGGCACATAGGGAGGCATTGCAGAAAGTGCTCGAACAGGCTTATGTTGAGCATGATGTTACTATGGATCAGTTTGACCACATTGTTGCCGATATCACTTCTTGCAATAATTTGGGTTTTTGTAATGAAGAGCTTTCTGAGGAAGGCAGAAAGCACAATTTGGCATTACATATTTTGATGAATCGTAAAGAGGATGCTTTATCAAATGTGTTGGTTGACACTGGGTCATCACTGAACGTGCTTCCAAAGTCAACTTTGTCAAGACTTTCCTACCAAGGCGGCCCAATAAGGTATAATGGCATGATTATTAAGGTGTTTGATGGTTCTCGTAAAACCGTCATTGGTGAAGTGGACCTTCCAATTAAGATAGGTCCGAGTAATTTCCAGATTACTTTCCAAGTAATGGATATCCACCCGGCCTATAGTTGTCTATTGGGAAGGCCATGGACTCATGAAGCTGGAGCAGTAACGTCTACTCTTCACCAAAAACTGAAATTTGTGAAGAACAACAAGCTTATCATTGTTGGTGGAGAGAAGGCACTTTTGGTGAGCCATTTGTCATCTTTTTGTTATGTTGATGTTGAGGAGGAGGTTGGAACGCCGTTCCAAGCCTTGTCTATTTTCGATGAAGTAAAGAAAGCTGGGACACACATGTCTTCTTTAAAAGATGCACAAAGGGCTATTGAGGTTGGCAACATTGATCAGTGGGGCCGTATGATAGAGATTGTTGAGAACAAGAATAGGGTCAGATTGGGATTTCAACCAGGGTCGTTCAACGTCAGAACTAAAAATATGCAACCGAGTTTCTGCAGTGGAGGGTTCATTCATGGGAATGATCAACACTCAACTGTCGTGATTGAAGACAATGATGTTGAAGATGAAGCTTGCGCTAACTTTGTGACGCATGGTCAGACTTGCAACAATTGGGTTGCTATTGATGTTCCCACTGTTATTCATTGCTCTAAGTAATTTGTTTTTAATTTTTAAGAAAAATCCTTCTCCTATGCCTAAGGGAGAAGTGAACATTGTTGGGCATTTTTATTATCATCACTAAAAGATAATTTTATCCATCCACATCTATGATGTTTTATTTTTACTTTTTGCTTTTCTGAAAAATGGTAATCACAAAAAACATGAATAAATAATAATCTTCCATCTGCATAATATTTGGTCACAATTCACTTCTCTAAAACCAAAATATCAAATCATTATGCAGGTTGGTTCTCAAACCCATTGAATACAATGATCTTACTCCCTCTCCCAACTTTGATTTCCCTGTATTTGAAGCTGATGAAGAGACTGATAATGAAGAAGTAGTATCTGATGAATTATCTCGCTTACTTGAGCACGAGGAAAAAGCCATTCAACCGTTTGAAGAGCAGATTAAACTAGTCAACTTGGGTTCCGATGATGATGTGAAGAAAGTCAAAATTGGGTCTCAATTGTGTCCAAAAACTAAGAAGGGGTTGATTGATCTTCTTCGAGACTATTCAGATGTATTTGCTTGATCCTATCAAGACATGCCTGGGTTGGATTCTGAGATTGTGGAGCACAAATTATCGTTAAAGCCAGAATGCCCGCCAGTCAAGAAGAAGTTGAGAAGAACTCATCCTGATATGGGAGATAAGATCAAAGAGGAGGTGCAAATGTAGATTGATGCTGGTTTTCTTGTTACCTCCGAGTATCCGCAGTGGGTAGCCAATATTGTACATGTTCCAAAGAAAGATGGAAAAGTCCGCATGTGTGTTGATTATAGAGATTTGAACAAGGCTAGTCTGAAAGATGATTTTCCTCTACCACACATTGATATGTTGGTAGACAATACAGCTAAATTCAAAGTCTTTTCGTTTATGGATGGATTTTCCGGTTATAATCAGATCAAGATGGCACCTGAAGATATGGAGAAGACCATATTCATTACACCCTGGGGAACATTCTGTTATAGAGTGATGCCTTTCAGTTTAAAGAATGCTGGTGCAACATACCAGAGAGCTATGACCACTCTTTTTCATGATATGATGCATAAAGAGATTGAAGTTTATGTTGATGACATGATTGCCAAATCAAAAGATGAAGAAGAACATGTTAAGCATTTGCTGAAGTTATTCTAGCATTTGAGGAAGTATAAATTTCGCTTGAATCCCAATAAATGTACTTTTGGTGTTCGTTCTGGTAATTTGTTGGGCTTTATTGTTAGTGAGAAGGGTATTGAAGTTGATGATGCCAAGGTCAAAGAAATACAAGAGATGCCTACACCCAAAACTGAGAAGCAAGTCAGAGGTTTTCTCGGTCGTTTGAATTATATCTCAAGATTTATATCGCATATGATTGCCACATGTGCGCCTATTTTCAAGCTTCTTCAGAAATATCAGTCTTGTGATTGGACCAAAGATTTCCAGAAAGTGTTTGATAGTATAAAAGAGTATCTGCTCCAGCCTCCGATTTTGTCTCTGCCTGTTGAAGGAAGACCCTTGATCATGTATTTGACCGTGCTTGATGAGAGTATGGGCTGTGTTCTTGGTCAGCAAGATGAATCTGGAAAGAAAGAATATGCAATTTACTACCTCAGTAAGAAGTTCACCGATTGTGAGACTCTGTATTCTACGCTAGAAATAACTTGTTGCGCATTGGCTTGGGCTGCTAAGCGTCTACGCCAGTATATGTTGAATGATACTACTTGGTTGATATCTAAAATGGATCCAATCAAGTATGTTTTTGACAAGCCTGCTTTAACTGGGAGAATTTCCTGCTGGTAGATGTTATCATCCGAGTATGATATTAAATATCGATCTCAAAAAGATATCAAATGTAGTGTCTTGGCTAACCATTTGGCTCACCAACCAATTGAAGATTACCAATCAATGCATTATGATTTGCCTGATGAAGAGATTTTGTACTTGAAGATGAAAGATTGTGATGGACCATTGCTTGAAGAAGGACCAGAACCTGGTTCCCGTTGGGGCATGGTATTTGATGGAGCTATTAACTCGTATGGTAATGGTATTGGGGCAGTGATTATTACTCCTCAAGGCACTCATTTTCTATTTACAGCTAGATTGACCTTCAAGTTTACAAATAATGTGGCTGAACATGAAGCTTGCATTATGGGGCTTGAAGAGGCCATTGATCTCAGAATAAAATATCTTGACGTCTATGGAGATTCAACTTTGGTTGGGAATCAAATCAAAGGTGAATGGGAGACGAATCAACCCGGTTTAATACCATATCCCTCGAGATGAAAACCAGATGGCAGATGCTCTTGCAACGTTGGCTTCAACGATTATGGTAAAATTTTGGAATGAGATATCCAATTTGACTGTGATGTATCTTGATAGGTATTATGCTGGCAACTTCCTATTGAAGAAGTCAAAGATGAAAAGCCATGGTATTATGCTATCAAGTGTTTCCTCCAAAGTCAGATTTACCCACCTGGGGCATCTCAGAAAGATAAGAAGACTTTGAGGAGATTAACTGGCAACTTCTACCTGAATGGTGATGTGCTTTACAAGAGAAACTTCGATATGGTTTTGCTCAGATGCGTGGATAGACACGAAGCAAACATGTTGATGATTGAAGTCCATGAAGGGTCCTTTGGTACTCATTCCAATGGACATGCTATGGCAAAGAAGATGTTTAGAGCATGTTACTATTAGCTGTCAATGGAATCTGACTATTGCAAGTTTGTGAAGAAATGCCACAAGTGTCAAAATTTATGCAGATAAAATTCATGTTCCTCCGACACTGTTGAATGTCATTTCCTCTCCATGGCCCTTATCCATGTGGGGAGTTGATATGATTGGCATGATTGAGCCCAAAGCTTCAAACAGACATCATTTTATTTTGGTGGCTATTGACTACTTCACAAAGTGGGTTGAAGCGGGATCATACGCGAATGTAACCAAGCAAGTTATTGTGCAGTTTATCAAGAATCAGATTATATGTCGTTATGGTAAGCCAAGTAAGATCATTACTGACAATGGATCAAACTTAAACAATAATATGGTGGAAGCTCTTTGCAAATACTTCAAGATTGCACACCATAATTCTTCTCCCTACAGACCCAAGATGAATGGGGCTGTTGAAGCTGAAAATAAGAACATCAAGAAAATCATTCATAAAATGGTGGTAACCTATAAAGACTGGCATGAGATGCTCCCATTTACTTTGCATGGGTACCGTACATCCGTCCACACTTCAACAGGGGCAAACCCTTTCTCTCTTGTTTATGATATGGAAGCTGTGCTCCCCGTAGAAGTTGAGATCCCATCATTGCGTGTCTTGATGGAAGCCAAGTTGACAGAAGCTGAAAATGTGACCAGCTGAATTTGATTGAAGAGAAGAGATTGATTGCCATGTGTCATGGTCAATTATATCAGTAAAGAATGAAGAAAGCTTTTGATAAGAAGGTCAGGCCTCGTGTGTTTAGAGAAGGTGACCTTATGCTCAAGAAGATTTTCTCTTTTAAAGCAGATGCTAGGGGCAAATGGACTCCTAATTATGAAGGCTCATATGTTCTGAAGAGAGCCTTTTCAGGTGGTGCTTTGATTCTTACAAATATGGATGGTGAAGAGTTCACTCGTCCTGTGAATGCCGATACAGTCAAGAAATACTTCGCCTAAAAAAGAAAATAATACCTCGCTAAGTTGAAAATCCGAAAGGTCGGCTTAGGCAAAAATGAGCATCTCGGTGGATTGAAAACCCGAAAGGGTAATCCAGGCAAAAGTTAGAGACATAAAATAGAAAATTTATCCCGATAGATTGAGTACCCCACCTTGGGGAAATCTAGGCAAGAATTAGGGATTATGGCTACTAACTGCATTCGGTTGGTCCTGATCATTGGAGCAGTTTTGAGCAAGTCGTTTGGTTCTAATTCGCCATTCTCAACCAAAGCCAGGAGCACAGTGGATATTGAAGTTGGTAGGAAGAGTAGTGATCATTGTATTCAATGTAGCCTTTTTCCATGTAAATTACCATTTTCAACTTTTGTAAAGATCTATGGAGTCTTGTCATTTACAGACTACCATCCTATTCAATAAAGTTGAGCTTTTCACCCAATTATTTCTACTCTTATTCATTTTCAGCTAAATAAAATTGAATTTTTCTGATGATAATTGTGAAAGGAATTAATAAATTAAAATCATTTTTCTTAAGAATATAAAAGCAATTACTTTAAGAACAATCGATTTCAGCAAGGAATATCAATAGCAATCTGAGATCAGGTAAGTCTTGACAATGTGAAGCCTTGTTGGTCTTCCCCAAGCAGTTGGTTTGATGGTTTTTTCCCAAACAATTCATCATTTATCCCCAGTAGAGTAGAGTTGGTGATCAGTCCCTTTTATAGACCATTTCCCCTAGCTGAGTAGTTGAATCTCACCCTTAGCAAATGGCTCAGACCCCGTACAAAGTTTTATCTCCTGTATTTCCCGACGGATTTCATCTTCAGATATCGAATATCTCTCGTTCCCGACAGTATTTGGTTTTGAGCAACGTTTGATCCCCTGCGAGGTTGTCTCCCATTTGATATGGTATTGATCTAAAATTCCCGCAGAGTTGAATCCTCAACAGATCTTCTCTCTCTCTCTCTCTCTCTCTCTCTCTCTCTCTTTCTCTCTCTCTCTCTCTCTCTCTCTCTCTCTCTCTCTCTCTCTCTCTCTCCCTAGCCAGGATTGAGTTATTCAGAGCTAGATTATTTATTTCTTCATCCCCAACATCTTCTCTAGTTGGTGTTTCCATCTTGTTGAGACTAGCCGAGTGTTGCAGCGGTGATTCAAATTTGGAATATTCGTATCCTTTGTGATTGTTTTGTCATCATAATTATAATCATATACATGCATATTCATGGATAAAGCACAACATCAGATATCTTCATTATACATTTTATTTCATTTGATTTCTTATTTTTGATCCCCTGCTACGGTGTTATTATTCCCCATACAGGATTGGTGTGTCTGTCCTCCTTCAATTGTACAGTGTCAACCCCTTAAGCAAAAAGAGTTTAACCTTTCTTATTTCCCCACTGAGTTATTTTCTCGTGGATGATTATTGCTTCACCCCCCCCCCCCCCCCCCCCCATTTAACTATTTGGATGAAATCACTCTCATTGAGTTATATCCTCATTAGGTCGAGTCTTTGTTTGACCGTTTCTTTCTAGTTACTACCAGATGGATACTTTGGTCCCTTGAGAATATGTTCCCCAGTAACTGGTAATAGTCTTCTCAATTTTTGAGTACATTACTTTTGCCTTACACCCGGTAAAATGTAATCTACTTCCTTTGCTTTCTTCAGCGAATTCATTTTCACGTTTCCCCAAATAATCTATCCTTGATATGTTCATCCTAACCGATGACGGATATTCTCCCTTTGTGGTTTTCTACCCAGTAGAAACGTAGTTGTAATCCCTATTTCTTTCCCTAGAGGGTTAATCCTTGATATGTTCATCTTAACCGATGATGGATTTTCTCCTCTTTGCGGTCTTCTGCCCAGTCACAGGTAGTTGTAAATCCTGCTTTTCCCCTGCTGAGTCTATCCTTGATATGTTCATCTTAACCGGTGATGAATATTCTCTCTTTGGTATTCTATCCAGTAAATGATAGATATAATTCCTATTTTTCCCCGACAGTCTATCATTGATATGTTCATCTTAATCAATGACAAATATTCTTCCTTTGAGTCTATCCTTGATATGTTCACTTTAGCCGGTGACAAATAGTCTCTCTTTGGTCTTTTTCCCAGTAACTGGTAGTTGTAAACCCTATTTGATATTTTCCCCAGCAGGCTATTCTTACTCAGTAACCGGTAACGAATACACCTCCTTTTTTCTCAATGAGTCATCCCTGATATGTTTACCCTAATCGGTAACGGGTGATCCTCTGTCAGAATATACTATCTCCCTACCTAGTAACCAGTAATAGATAATATACTAATGGTACTCCTGTGTTGAAGTTCAATCTTCCTCAGTTGAGTTTGAGTGCGTATTTCCTCAGTGAAGTCACCAATCCCCTGTTTGGTTCAGGTATTTCAGTTTTGTTTTGGTTTACCCGTTTCCCCTTCATATTTTCCCTTATCCTTAACTGAGCCCTTCCATTGATTTATTTTCATGGAATTCCTCTCATGTCTCCAGCAGTTTTTAAGTCGTAGCCTGGCCTACGGATAACCGCTTATTCCCCAAAGTCTTTGTCTCCCCAGTGAGTGTTCCCTATGGAATGCATTATGCTCCGTGGGCTTTCAGTCTCTCCGGATTCTTTTCCTTTGTGGCAGTATTTGCCCCACATAGATTATTTTTAACATTTCATATCATATGTATCATGAGGTCTCTTAGGGACTAAAATTTGTTTCTATATGTTGTTATTTAAGTCCATTCTACTGAGTTGATACGAAGATTTTAACCTTCACATCCTCAGTTAGAATGTCCTTAAATAGGGGCACACCTTGGCATCCTCCTTACAACTCACTCATTGGGTTTGCATTGAGAGATATCACCAAGCACATTTGATTGTATCATACTTTGTTTTTCATTACTTACTAACCAAAATACCAAAAATTTGTCAATGTATAGTTTGTTGCTTTTGTAGGTAGTGCGTGTGTTCACTCATGCTCCATCAAGCTCATATCTAGGGTTTTAGACCCTCAATGCCAGGAGACTAATCAAGAGATGGTTAATAATGACTCTATACATCATATATGGATCCCCATGGTCTTCACATATCATTTTGATTAAGAATTCATCAAGAGTTTGAAGCTTGTTTGCCTTGGAAGCCCTAATTCATCTGGGTATCTTGTGTGACTTCCTCAACACGTTTCTTCACCATTTGATCAAATGTTTCAATGTATACTTCATATTACATTATATTATGCATATATGATTCTCCATGAGTCCCAAATATCAAGAGAATGTCAAGTTTTCAAGTTGGTTCATGGTAGTTGACCAGAGAAAGTCAACTGATCAAAACTAGGGTTCCCTAGACCTTACCTTCTACAATATTTGTCATATAAAAATTATTACAAGATAAAATTTACTCCTTATGACATTACAAACAACTTTCATGTTGAAGTAAAGAGCTAGTTTTACTTGGAAAGTCATTATTTATGGTGAAAGATTATAGGTCATTTTGTCTGAACCCTAGTTATGAGGTCAACTTCCAAGGACCATAACTCGCTCAATTTTTATGAGATAAATCCAATAAAGTTTCATGATTAAATTAAAGGTATCCTTTTAAAATTTTATGTTTAGAATAAGTTCAAATTCAATTGCAAATGCATGTGCCAAAAGGAAACATTATAGGTCACTTTGGGCCATTACCATTAAACAAGTGATTTTCCTCAACTTCTAAAATGCATAACGCCTTCATGAAAAATCCAAATAAGGTCAAATTGGTTACAAAATTTAATAATTTCGAAATATCTACAACTTTGACAAAGAAACTTTTTCCATTTGAAGTCCATAGCAAAAGTTGTTCAATATGGAAGAAGTGAACATTTGACTTTGTACTTAGAAAGTTTTCAAATATGTTTGATTTTCCAAACTTCCACCTCAAAATTCATCATGATCCAAGCTTCAAATGGAAAAGTGTTCAACATTAAAGTTGTTCACCTTGATCTCACCTTTACAAAAAGTCCAATATCACCTCATTTGGACCAAAATTGAGGGACTTGCACATAGCTCCTTTGTGGGATTTGATTTTGGCAAGTTTCAGATTCAAATGATCATTCCTCTTTGCATGCTTCCATGTGATGACCTCAGTACTCTTTGTGCACAAATTGAAGTTCGATTGCATTATTATTTAGGTCCAAATCATTTCCCATGCATCCATGCACATTGGTTTCCAATTTTAGAAAATTTTCAAGTGGTGCAAAGATCAATTCCCTTGCCTTTTTCATCTCAATTGATTACTACAAGCAAGAAGAGGAAGAATCAAGCAAATCCAGATCAAGATCAAGCTGAATTGAAGCTACTCGAAGGTGAAATTTCAGAAACTTCTCTTCTTCGATTCTTCCTCATTTCTCAATTATTTTGATTTATTTTTGGTTGGCTGAAGTCCTACCAATGTAGGCAACAAGATTGAGTTGCTTTGAGGTCAAATCGAAGCAACTCAGTTCATGATCCTCAAAATTCAAATCCTTATATCTCTTGATATACTTAGAGTTGGAGAAAATTGAGGCCAGATTCGATCTCCTGGGCATTTTCTCTTTGAAATAGTGTCCTTATTTTTCATTTTTTTATTAAGTTTAGGTTGGACCATTCCGGTGGAAGTCACCGGAGAAGATGACCGAAGCTAGGGCTCTGGTGGTGAGTTGGCTTCCTCCCATCCATCTGATGTTGGTCAAAGGATCTAATCTTAGCCGTCACTTCTGATTACCACGCGCGTACATGCGTTGACTGTGGAACATGAGAGAGCGCGCATTTTGGCCATCAGATCTTCCACCTCAATTAATGAGGGAGATCTGATGGCCCTTGATTTTTGGTATTTTCTGATTTTTTATTTATTTGTTTTATTTTGTTTAATTCATATCAATTTCATTTTTAATCCAAAAAATATGAGACTTTCACCAAAAATCTTTGAATATTTTCCTCTTTCATTTTCTGAATTAATTTTTTTTGTATTAATTTTGATATTTTTTATGAATTAAATGTTTTTGTGCATATTTTTAATTGTTTAAAAATACTCCTGACATTTCAAAAATCATGAAATTTTTTGTCCAAGGTCCTTTGACCTTATTTGACCTAAGATAAATCTCTTGGCCATTTATTTTGTGTTTTGAAGAGGTTTTAGGTTTTGACCAAACTAAATTGTATTTTAATGCATTTTTAAATTGATTTTTAATTGATTAATTGTGTAAAAATTATGTTGAGCCATTTTTATGGTCTTGTGATGTTTGACTATTTGTTTGGGCCTTGGTCAAGGTTGATTTGACTTTTGTTGGATTAAAATCATTGGATTTAGGGGATTGATAAAATGTACATTTCATCTCCCAAAATGAATGAATGATTTTAATTTGATAAAATTCCTCCCATGACCAATTTGTATTTCTCTCATTCCCCTTCCCCTTCATCTTTATCCCTATTCTCTCCCATTCCTTTCATTTACCAATGAAATCTCAAATGTCCTAAGACTAATTGGTTCATCAACGACCTTGTGTCAGATGAACCAATACAAGTATGGATGAGAGAGGTTCATCCCTCTTGATCATTTCTTTTAGTGTGTGGTATATTTTAGGAGTTTGGTTCATTATACCAAATCTCTAACATGAATTAACATCTAAATTTTTTTCCCAACCTCAGATAGTTGTGACTTCTATATAAGTCCAATTACAATTGCTTAACATAGAGCTAAATTTGACCCTAAAGGCATAACATTCTAGTAAGTGAGATTGTAAGTCTCCCATCCTTCATGGTATTATGTGGGAACTTGACCTTTTTTCCTTCCTATGGAAGATGTATTGGTTTAAGGATCCATGCTTGTGAATGGATGGTTGAGTGTTCACCAAAGAATGACTTAATCAATTAAAAAGCAAAACATCACTAACACTTGACTAACGTTTCACTAACTCTTATTAATATTGTATATTTTGTTTGTGCATTTTGATTTTTTTTGTGGTCTTAGGACCTTAAAACACTTAATAAACAACAAAAACCATAAAAATTATTTGGTGGACTGTTGATCTTGATCTGAACTTTTGGACTTAGGATTAGGCAACATTCCCTGTGCAAAATGGACTTGGCCAATGCCAACATTTTGAAACCAAGTGGTTGTGAATTGAGTCTTCATTTGATGCAAGTCTTGGGCCCCTGTTTTTATCTGTTACTTTGTCTTGGTGCTAATTGTTATTTTGATCTTGTGTCTGATGCTTTCTTCTGAGTTGATCATGGAATATTTCATTTGACACATGAGAAGACAAAGAAGACTGCTAGCTATGGGATTTGCTTGCTTGGATGTGGCTATCTATATCTGATGCCTTGATCTTCTTGATGTTTGGATATTGCTATTTTCTTGTTGATTATTGCTTGATTCAAAGTTCAAGGGAAAATGGGTTTCTATATGACATTCTTGTCTGTTGGATTGCATCCCATTGGTCAGATCTTGTCACTCTTAACTTTTAATTTTATGCTTAGGATAGCCTCTTCATCTCATTCCTCTTCTTAAATTTCAAAATCCCTCTCCCTTTTCAAAAACTTTCTTTGCTTGTGATTTCAAACTTCTACCTTATGCCATTGAATTATTTAACTTCTTTTTCTTAAATCAAACTTGTAAATAAATCTAATCATATTGACTTAAAATTTTAAAAGACAAAAAAGAACTGACAACTCCATTTAAACCTTTGACCCTTTCTGCCCTCATCAATTAAATTTTTGTTAAAAAGCTATTCACCCACTTTGATATTTTTAGCACGAACTACGAGGTTTTGATCCCTTATTTTTATGTTGGTACGTAGGCACAAGTCTGAAGGTCTTGTCAAACACAAAAGTATAATCAATGAATTCTTTTCTCATCCCCACATTCTATTTTTCTCAAACATCTTTTATACCAAAAACACATACACACATAAAAAGGGATCCCTAGGAGTACCTAGGACACTTTGGATGCTAACACCTTCCCTTTGTGTAACCAACCCCCTTACCTGTAATCTCTGGAATTTTATTAGTTTTGATTTGAAAACTTTTAATCGTTGGGTTTTGTTCGTACTTTTCCCTTTTCCTTTGGAAACAATAAAAGCACGGTGGAGACTCTGATTTTATTGATGTTATGCTTTTCCATAGCTTGATGATCATGAATTTACCGCTACACTCACCACCCGGTCGATGATTACCAACCTATCAGGTTTGACTTCCCCGAGGAAGATGTTATGTATTTAAAAGCTAAGGATTGCGATGAACCGTTGCCTGAAGAAGGACCAGAGCCTGGATCTCAATGGGGTTTAGTGTTTGATGGAGCCGTTAATGCTTATGGTAATGGAATTGGGGAAATTATTATTAATCCTAAGGGTTCTCATATCCCTTTTACTGCAAGATTGATGTTTGATTGTACAAACAATTAAGCATAATATGAAGCTTGTATCATGGGTCTTGAAGAGGCCATGTATTTGAGTATTAAAATCCTTGATTTGTATGGAGGTTCAACCCTGGTGGTTAATCAGAGTAAAGGAGAATAGGAGACTCGTCATCCTGGCTTATTTCCTTACAAATATTATGCAAGGAGGTTGTCAACTTTCTTCAATAAAATAGAGTTTCATCATATACCTTGCGAAGAGAATCAGATGGCGAACACTCTGGCTACTACTTGTCTTCCATGTACAAAGTAAATCGTTTGAATGATGCACCGAGTATCAAGATTATATGCCTTGATAGATCTTCTCATGTGTTTGTAGCAGAAGAGGTCACAGATGATAAGCCTTGGTATTATGACATTAAATGTTTCCTCCAGAGTCAGGAATACCTGCTTGGGGCATCCATCAAAGATAAGAAGACTTTGAAAAGAATGGATGTCAATTTCTTTCTGAATGAAGATGTGTTGTACAAGAGGAACTTTGAAATGATTTTGCTTAGACGCGTGGATAGACACGAAACATACATGTTAATGTACGAATTTCATGAAGGATCCTTTGGTACCCATGCCAATGGACATGCAATGGCTAAAAAGATGTTAAGGGTAGGTTAATATTGGCTGACAATGGAATTTGATTGTTGTAGATATGTGAAGAAGTGCCATAAATGTCAAATTTATGCTGATAAGATTCATGTGCCTTCGACACTTCTTAATCTTATTTCATCTCCGTGGTCTTTCTCCATGTGGGAATTGATATGATTAGTATGATTGAACCCAAAGCTTCGAATGGACATCGTTTCATCTTGGTAGTCATTGATTATTTCACCAAATGGGTTGAAGCAGCATCTTATGCTAATGTGACCAAGCAGGTTTGGTCCGATCTATCAAGAATTAAATTATTTATCGATATAGTGTTCCAAGTAAGATGGTTACTGATAATGGGTCGAGCTTGAATAATAAGATGATGAAAGAGTTTTGTGATGAATTCAAGATTGAACATCATAACTCGTCTCCTTACAGACCCAAGATGAATGAGGTGATTGAAGCTGCAAATAAGAACATTAAGAAGATTATCTAGAAGATGGTTGTGACATATAAGGATTGGCATGAGATGCTCCCATTTTCTCTGCATGAATTCCGTCCATCCGGCCGCACTTCAACATGGGCAACCCCTTTCTCTCTTGTGTATGGCATGGAAACAATTCTCCCTATAGAGGTGGAGATCCCATCAATGTGGGTCCTAATGGAAGCCATTTTGTCTGAGGCTGAATAGTATCAAAGCAGATATGATCAGTTGAATTTGATTGAAGAGAAAAGAATGACGGCCTTGTGTCATGGCCAATTATATCAAAAGAAAATGAAGAAATCATTTGACAAGAAGCTTCGACCTCTTGTATTCAGAGAAGGTGACCTTGTACTCAAGAAGATCTTATCTTTCAACACTGATTCTAGGGGAAAGTGGATTCCTAATTATGAAGGCATGTATATTGTTAAGAGAGCTTTCTCTGGTGGTGCAATGATTCTCACAACTATGGATGTTGAGGAGCTCCCTCGTCTTGTGAATACTGATGCAATCAAGAAATACTTCGCCTAAAAAATAAAAAGAATAGCTCGCTAAGTTGAAAAACTGAAAGTGAGGCTTAGGAAAAAACTAGCGTCTCGGTGGATTGAAAACTTGAAAGGGTGGTCCAGGCAAAAATTAGAGACATAAACAGAAAATAATCATCCCGATAGATTGAGCTCGAAAAGGAAAATCTAGGCAAAAGTTAGGGATTATGGAAACTAACTGCATCATGCCAAACTTGATCATTTGAAGTAACAGTGCATATCATAGGTTCCTTTTCTGTCATCCTCGACTGAAGTCTAGAGCATAGTGGAATTCAAAGTTGTTAGGGAGAATAGTGGTCACTGTATTTCAATGTAACCATTTCCATGTATTTATCATTTTCCATATTTGTAATGATCCATGGAGTCACGCCATTTGCGGACTACCATTTTATCAATAAAATTTGAGCCTTTTTCCCCATTTGTTCGCTATTCTTATTTTGTTTAATTTACGAAATTTCATTTATTTTCGATGATCATTTTTGAAACAAAAAATATATTTAAACAATCATTTTTTTTTGAAAATTTACAATAAAAGATATGTATTTTCCTCGACGTGTGAATTCAAAAGAGGAATATTAATGGCAATCCCAAGGATGGTAAGATCCTGAAGAATGGAATTCAGTGACTTCACCAGGCCAGATTTTCTTTTGTTGCATGTATAACAGTTTCCCCAACATCAAACCGCAAGAATGGTAGAATCCCTAACAAATCTCTGCCAACATCTCCATCTTGTTGAAATTAGTCGAGTATCTGGTTGTACTGTGTTATCAGTCCCACACCCTTTGTGCTTGTTTTGTCAGCATAATCATATGCATGTGCATAGCACCATGATGTTTATTTGTGTATTTTTCATTTCTCAATGCTTCTCCCCACTCTCTGGAACTTCTCCTCCCATAGAGTGTGCGCGTTTTCTCTCTAATAGAGTGTCAACCTTAAGCAGAAAGAGTTTATCCTTTCTAATTACCCACTGAGTCCGATCCTCGTGGAAGATTCTTGCTTCAGTTTCCCTCTCCAGTCCATTATATGGATGGAATTAATTCCCAATTGAGTTTATTTCTTGATTTGGTGAATTCCTCTTTGACCTCTTCTCTCCAGTTCTTTCTTGGGTTGAACTTTGGTCCTCTTTGGTTGGTTACCTTTGTTAAGTTACCACTTGGCTGGTAGTTGGTAATCATTCCGTTTTAACTTATTACCTTTTTTAAGCTATCACTCGGCTGATAGTAGATAATATTCCTCTTGCCGTTGTTTGGTTGCATTTGTTAAGTTACCACTTGGCTGGTAGTTGGTAATAATTTCGTTTTAGCTTATTACCTTTTGTTAAGCTATCACTCGGCTGATAGTATGTAATATTCCTCTTACCTTTGGTTGGTTACCTTTGTTAAGTTACCACTTGGCTGGTAGTTGGTAATCATTCCGTTTTAGCTTATTACCTTTTGTTAAGCTATCACTCAGCTGATAGTAGGTAATAGTTCCTCTTACCTTTGTCTGGTTGCCTTTGTTAAGTTACCACTTGGCTGGTAGTTGGTAATCACTCTGTTTTAGCTTATTACCATTGTTAATCTATCACTTGGCTGATAGTTAGGTAATATTCCTCTTCTATTGAAGTTGGGGTTTTCCCCTCTTGATGATTTCTTTTCCCCGACGAGGTCGTGATTGATAAGCCTTCCCCGTTGGATCTTTAGTTCGTTTATTTTCTAACTGTTTGTTGGGTATTCTCGAGTCTTTTCTCTTTCCCCTACGAAAATTTGTTTGTCCCTAGCCGATTCTCCCTATGGAAACTGTTATTCCCCACAGAGGTCCTGGTTTACATTCATATCATATCATAAGCATTTTGCGGTATCTTAGGGCCAAAAATTGGGTCTTTGATATTTAAGTCTCTTTAATCTTGTCGAGACAAAGATTTCAATCTTCATATCTCCAAATTGAAGAAACTTAAATTGGGGCGTATGTCATACCCTAATTTTTAACCCTAAAATCCCACATGTCATCTGCATCATTTGCACACAAACAAGGTCACATCTTAGTCCTTTCCCTTATCCATCTTTGGGTTTGCTTCTTGCAGGGATCACCAAGCACCTCTTTATTGTTGCTTTACCATTGTGTTTACATTATTAATTGCTTATCTAACCACTAATCAAAATAGCAAAAATATGTCTTGTTTCCCTTAAGTTTATTTTGCAAGGTAAGGAGTTTTCAATCAAGAATATCCCAAAGTTTTGTTGCTTACTTCTCAAGTCAAAGGTTCATGTGTTTATTTTCATGCCTTCTTCAATAAGAAACTTCAAGCTTTGAGTACTTTAATCAAGAGGCAATCAAGGAAACCTTATTTTAAGTTCATATGATCACCCATGTGCTTTGAAATGAAAGGAAAGTCCAAGTACACAAGCTTGTTCCAAGTGGTTTGACCAAAAGTCAACATTTTGAAGTCAAAGTTCCAAGGATCACAACTCCTTCAATTCTCAACATTTTTTAATTCTTCTTTTTGCATATGGTTCTTCTCAACACCCTATACAACTTATCTTTACATTACAAGAACCAATATTTCTTGGAGGATCATCAAACGTTTGGAGACATTATAGGTCATTTGTTGAGTTAGTGAAATTTGACATATTTTCAAGTGACTTTTCCCCAACTTTCAAGATTCATACCTTATCCAATTTTCAACATATGAGGCTGATTCTTTTTTCACTATGTAATTTGTGATGCCATCTACAAGTTTTATTAAAGGATCAAGGTCAGAATATGATTGGAAGGCCATGGAATTCCTTAAAACATTACATGTCATTTTCAGCCATGAAACACTCAAATTTTTCTAAGTTATATGATCAGTTTTTCATGCCAACTTCAACATGACATAACTTTGTTCTCAAGCAATCAAATGCAACCTTTCTTGGCACATTGCATTCTTTGCCATGATGTTAACACATTGCAAAAAGAATGATATCAAAAAGCTTCCTGAGTAGGGTGCCCCATTGGGTTGAACATGGTGACTTGTAACTGAAGAAATTGCCATTGCCCGAGTTTTGAACTTCACTAATCTCAATTCTAAGCCAAATTAACATGTATTTTGGACCAAAACATATTTAACCAAGTCTCTAGAAGTTAATTGAACGTTAAAATGCACCATTTGGCTGAGTTTTGATGAGTTTCAAGTCACATTTTTCACACATTTGGATCAAATTCATTTTGCACGAATTCTGCATCATTTCACACGTATTTGGATCCAATCACATTCCCTATAAATAGAGTAAGCTACTGCATTCATTTCCAAGCTTTAGAGAGCCAAGAAATCCCTGCTACAACTATCGTGTTTTGAGTTTCAACTTGTTTCAATCCAATTTCTTGATTCCATTAGCACCTTCGGCATCCTATTAAACTTTTGTAACAATTCCAAAGCTCTAAGACCTTCTGAAGTGCTCTAACCAAATCGAGCTTCATCAACTTCTGATCACCATTTGAATAAGGTAGTTTTAAGCGTCATTTGAACTCAAACAAGTTATCTCAAGTTATCTGAGTTTGATCAGACACGTTGGCAGAATGAAATATTCTGATTGGTTGGTTTTAAACCAAATCCTGTGTTTGGCTTGCAACGTGTTCCATCATGCTCTCTAACATAAGGAGTGTTGGATTTGCCACGTCAATTAATGAGGCATGATCCATCGCTCCGTATTTTTTCTGATTTTAATTCTTTTTCTTTTATTGTTTTTAATTGCTTTTTTCTTTTAAAATTCATAGTAATTTCATTTTTTATCCAAAAAATCGCAAAATAATTTCTAAAAGTCTATTTAATTTTTCTTCATCTGATTTTTATCGTTCCACATTTTATTTCACTGATTTTCTATTTTTCACGAATTTTCTCTTTTCTTATTTTTTTAATTGGTTTAAAAATAATTTTCTACATTTTTAAATTCTGAAAAATTTATTATATGCTTCTTATTTCATTCCCAACCTTCCATAATTTTCTTGGCCATTTATTTGGTGTTTTGAAGGACTTTATGGATTTTCCATTTTATTTCTATTTTAAAATTCATTTAAAAAATACTTTTGGTACATTTTTATTTCATTTAATTGCATTTTTATTTGTGCGACCCTTGTGAACTTCTGTTGGCCTTGGATCATGATGGTTTTGACTTCAAGTCTCATCAAACTCAAAGGACCTTGGTTGTTGGTGGGGTGAACACCTTAATCCACCAAAATGGATGATTGCTTTTGATGATGACTTGATCAAACTTTTGGTCCAATTTGGGTGTGACTTCTTTTCTTTCTCTCTTCTTCATCTCCTTCTTTTCCCTTTGATCAATTGGATGGCTTGTGTCCATCTTTTTCATGATGTATGGACTGATACTTGATGAACTTTCATCATTTCAAATCAACCTTATAAATGATTATGGTTCATTTAAGGTACTTTGGATTGATGCATAAGCTTATCCTAAGTATCATGAAGTGTGGATTGAAGTAATGAACCATCCTTCTAGCTTTTATGCTTGATCATCCCTTTTTTTTTGTGGCATGTCTTTAGGAGAATGATTTACATATCATTTCTCTAGCATGTATTAACACAAATATTATTATTGACCGACCTCGGATAGTTGTGACTTCTACATAAGTCCAATTACGATTGCTTAACATATCGCTAAATTTTTCCCAAGAAAAACAAATGTATTTTTATAAGTGAGATTGTAAGTTTCCTATTCCTCATGGTATTGTGTGAAAATGTTGCTCCTTTTTTGTTTGTGAGAGCTAGTGGCATACTTGTTGATTTATTCCAAGTTGGAGCCTTTCTCATAAATGATGTATAGGTTCATGTTTTTTATGCTTGTGAGTGGATAGTTGAGTGTTCTCCAAAAAATGACCAATGCATCTTTCATCTTTGATTACTAACATCCTTTACTAACAATTTATTGTATTAACTTTTATTTTCAAGTCATTTACTTTATGTTTTTATCTTTATGCCATTTACTTTATACTTTATGTTAGCATCCCATATCATATTATTTGTCATATTGTTCTTTGTCCATTTGGACTTGTCTTTTATATCATTGTAAAGAAGACATTAATAAAGAAAAGACCTAAAAAGAAACTTGGTTATCCTGATTCATGGACTTATGGTTACTATCTTTGGCATCATTGTGGAGTTATGGACTTAGAATTAGGATATTGACCTTTTCTTTGGGACTTAAGATTTGAGACCCTAGAAATTATCTAGTACCTTTGACTTAGGATTTCCTTTTGAAGACTTGGTTGAGTTACTCTGGTTTCATCTGATACATGGATTATTATTTTCTTATTCTTGCCTGCTTGAGGCTTAATCTAAAGGATGTAATTCTTGCTTAACTTATGTCATAAAGATTTATATTTTATTGTTTAGATCTTTCCTCCCTATGCTTTTACTTTATGCTCTAGGATAGTCTCTTCTTCTCCTCCCCTCTCTTTAATTTTCAAAATCTTCTCTCTTTTTCAAAACCTTCTTGTTTTTTTAACCTGAACTACTTTCTCAATAAACCTTGACTTTTGTCGAGAGATTTTCAGAACCTTTTTTTTAATAAATGTTAGTCCATTTTTTAATCATGTTTAGACCAATTTCAAAAGACAAACAACACCCTTTTCAAACCAAAATGTACATATTTTCAAAGAGGTTCCCATGGAGTACCATGAATGTTTAGGGTGATACCTTCCCTTTGCATAACTAACCCCCAAACCCTTATCTCTTTTTATTAGTTTTATTTTAAAACTTCTTCGGAAATAATAAAAGCGCGGTGGAAACTCTTTCTTTGTGAGTTAAGTTAACTAATAGCTTAATCTCCGATATTTTACCGCTACAAAACCCAAATAAGTATACTACATGACAATCCAATATACAGTTCCAACTCCATAATTTGAAGCAAACAAATCTTCAAGCCATATTCATCAATTGAGATGGCCCTGCAAAACCAAAACCAATTTCTAATTAAACATTCATAATCATTTTAAAATTAACATCTAAAAATCATAACTCACTTCCATGCAAATTAATGCTACATAGGCCTTGTTCTAACAGGCCAGCAGCTAATTGAATTGAAAAAAAATCATAACAAATTTCATCCTATTGGAAACGCATACCAGAGAAATAAAATTTCCTTGCATAAATTCTTCACAAAGTTGCAGACCACTCAAGACAGTTCATTCAACATGCCTTTGCTACCACCTGCAAAATCCATTTTTAACAGATCATGAATTGACTAACAGATACCACGATTGCTTTAACTTAACCTGCAATTTTCTAGCTGTTTGCTAATCTACAACTAACAAAGTGAATTAACAGAATTTGACAGAAGATCAACGTTCAACTAACTTGATTTGTGGATAACTAACAGTGTGATATTTATCTGTTAACTTTCATTCTATAAAACCTCAACCTAGTGCATTCATCTAAATAGACCACAAAAATCCAAAATCACTCATTCACTCTTCAAATTCTAGAGATTCGCTCTCCAATTCACTCTCAATCTCTTTCACTCCCAGTTTCATCTCTCTCTCTCTCTCTCTCTCTCTCTCTCTCAACCTCACACGAACCTCACAAACACTCTACAATCTTAGAGTTCATCCACTCACGCAGCACAACTACAAGAATGCATATAGAAGCAGGTCGAGAAGTGAAGAAGAAGAAGAAGAAGTGGCATGAAGAAGAAAAGGAAAAAAAATTACATGCGAATTCTTCGACTTTGCCGAAACCACCATGACGGATTCAAATCTAGTGAGTTTTTCTTTTGACTTCTTGATGTTCATGATCCGTTGCGTCACGATTTCACGTTCTCTTCTTACCGTGCATTGAAGATGCTGAAGCTTGAACATGAATTCGTGTTCATGATGATTCCGTCGCGCTTCAAACTTTCAAAATTGAGATGAGATGGGGATAGAAAGTGTGCGTTTTATGGATGAAGTTCGAAGTTCTCAGTGGCACCGTTGAGGATCGATCCCTAACCTATGTCACATTAACACATTTGAAGTTGTGGTTGGATCCGGTTGTGTGAGTTTTTTTGGGCCTAAGGGCCAAACCTCCTATTCACACATCCATCAGGTGTTTACACCTCTTGTCTACAGGCTGAAGGCAATGAGCTTAGCAATTGGGCCTTGCGCCCAATTCATTCTACACCCCTTCCTTCTTATCTTAATTAATTAGGGTTATGTAATATCCTAATTTTTACCCTAAGATCCCTCATGGCATCATATCATTACTCATTGCATTGCCTCAAGGATCATAACATGTTTGGCTCCTTAACCCTAGGGTTGGGACTTGTGTGAGTGGTTTGAGACCACCAAGCATGCTTGAATTGTATATTATTTCTTTTCTTATTTTGATTACTAACCAAAATCACAAAAATATGTCACTAACTCTTTTTGTTTTGAAGCTCAAGTGATCATGTGCTCCAATGCTCCTAGGAGGCTCCTAAGCTCAATGAAGTGGCTAAATGAAGATGAGAACAAGCACGAAAATGGTCCATAAAGCTCCTAATCATCATATATGTCTCACAATTATCTCAATTTGTCAATTTTATCAAGATAACCCAAAGGGCTTGAGGATTGTTTCCTAAGGAAACCCTAATTCAACTGTGCATTGACCGTGCCTTGCTCATGAAGCAACCTCAACCTACGATCAAATTTAATCAAGGTAAGTTCTTTCATTCATTATTTTATGAATATATGAGCCTATGTGAGTATCATCAACCATTCATTCATCAAGATTTGAAGTTTGGCCTTGAGAAGTTGACCAGTCAAGTCATCTGACTAAATTGAGGATCACTGAGATACAACTTGTGATGTGTTTCTCAAATGAAGATGACCCCAAGAGCAAACATGTTCTTAATAACCATATTAACAACTTTCATGTTCATCAAAAATCCATTTGAAACTTGTAAGGTCATAATTCATTTCAAAACATTATAGGTCATTTTGAATGAAACCCTAATTTTGGGTCAACTTCCCAAGGACCTAACTTCTTTATTTTTTATGATTTTGAGGTTAGACAAATTTAATTGGAAAGCTTAAGATGTATACTTAAAATATTATGTTGGACAAAATTTCATAATCCTAAAATAAACACATGTGATAATACAAAACATTATAGGTCACTTTGGACCAAAACCATTGAATTTGAAAAATGACCAACTTCAAGTGCCCTTAAATTTCTCATAAAAAATCCAAATGATGCAAAATTTGATCCTAAATTGATCATCTTGAAAGTATATACAACTTTTATGTTGGAGGTTTTTCCATTTGGGACTTTCATCATTGAAACAGAAGGGCTTGAAGTTGCTTATTTTTGGCAAATTTTTCAAAGGGGAACCTAAACATGTTTTGTACCCCAAACTTCACAGCCAGTTTTCATAAATTTCCAAACTCCAAATGAATTTTTCCCAACATGACTTATGTTCCTTATTCCAAGAGCTTTCCAACCATTACTCACATGACCATTTTTGGATTTTCCATGTTGGAGTTTCAAAGAGCTACATGTTTATGTGCATTTTGGCATTTCACTTCATAACTTGATGTACAAGCTAATGCCAAGCCAGCTGCATGTCCAAATCACTTCCATTTGATCTCAGCATGCATTTCCATTCATTCTTGGGCTTTGCACGCGCCTGTACAGGCCCATGCATGGAAGGTCCAATTTTCATGCACCCGAGCATTGCACCACATTGCATCAAGTTCAGCTATAAATAGAAGCCCTTGCTCATTGAAAAATAAACCACAAGGAGATCTAAAATGTTGCTGGATTGAAAACCACACCCTCACTCAAAGGAATTTCAGTTTTCATTTTCAATTTCAAGCTTGAATTTCAACATCATTAGTTGATCTTCAAGTCTTAATTCCTTAGCCTTGCATCACCATTACACTTCCAGAGCAAGATTGGATCAAAAGCTTGAAGAACTCGTGCTATTTGAAGCTGCATTTCAGAGGTAGAACCTCAATTTTTCTTGATCTAGATCTTGCTATACAATGTGAATTACTTGAGTTTGAGTGGTTTTCTGAAGTCCTCAAGCATGAGGCAGGCCAGTGGTGGTCTTAATTTCATAAATCGTGTCATTTCAGATCAAGCACCATGATCTTCAAGCTCTTGTTTCTCTCTAAATAGGAACATTGAGAAAGATCCATGGTTACAGGGGTGATGTACATCACCCCAACTTCATTTTGATACCTTGCTTTTTCATCTTCGTTAAGGTTGAAATCCCTGCACGTGGTGGCCGGAGTTGGTTGTCTGGCCGGAGAAGATGGTGGTTTCCACCACCATCCCCACGTGGGAGCTTCCAGGCCATTGGATTTTGGTAAAATGTTATAATCGTGGCCTTCCATCTTGTGGACTTATTTTAATACAATGTGTGATGCGCTTGACCAAAGATCATGGTGTGACCGCGCCTCTGAGTCTTAGGATATGTGCCACGTCAATTAATGAAACTATCCAAGGGCGCTGGATTTTTGCTATTTTCCTATTTTCTGATTAATTCCATTTAATTTCTTTTATTTTCAAAAATTCATAAATATTTTATTTGAAGTCACAAAAATATGAGACCAATGCCAAAAAATTTCTTGAAAAATCTAGTTTCATATTTTGATTTTTAATTAATTTTGTGACTTCATTTAATATTTTTTGTGAATTATTTGGGTTTTAATAGTTTTTTATTCATTTTAATTACCTTTTGATATTTGAAAAATCCCAAAAATATTTTCTTAACACATATGGATCATGATAAGTCAATGAAAAATAGTCTCATCAATTTCTTAATTGAATTGAGAATTATTTGAGATTTTAATTCATTTGTGTTATTTTTAATTTTTTTTAATTGTTTTAAAATAGTTTATGATTTAAAAATTTGTTGAAATTTTTTGTCAAAGTTTGTTTGACAATGTTAGACATATGAGAATTTAATTGGACTTGTTGAAGTTGATTTGAATTTAATTTTAGGTTTGACTATATTTTGTTCATTTTTATTTTACATTTTATTTTAATTCAAAAAATACCAAAAAAATATGTTTGACTTGTTGACTTCTAATCTTCATTTCTCTTCTGTTTAGCATTGGTTGATGATGATTTGATTCACTTTTGACCAATTGTGTTTGACATTTGAATGTTCTTTCTATTTCATTTCATCTTCATCTCATTTCTTTTTATTTTGGCCAATGAGTTAATGTCTTATGTTTGGTCTTGACATATGAGAGGCTTAACCTTCTTTGATCCAAATCAAACTTAACTTAATCCAAGATCAAGTGAGTGGCTTTTTGTCCAAGATAGGTTGCTTCTTGGTCAAGCAAAAAAACCTAAAGTCCATACAAGGCTTTCCTCTTTTCTTTTGGCATGGTAAGTTGTAGGAGCTTGGCTTACTAGTCATGATATCTAACTTGTGTTTATTTGCCTATAGTTTTATTGACCGGCCTCAGATAGGTGTGACTACTACATTAGCCCACTTACGATTGCTTAACATCGCGCTAAAATATCTTATGACAAACTAACATAACTATACTAACTACTAACTTTAATTTGAGCATTTAATTTCTTGCAATTTACTTTAATGCAATTTACTTTCTTGCTCATTTATTCATATTGCCTTTTCATTTTTGCTCACTTCAGCATATATTTTATGTTTATGCCATTTTTCTTTTGCTCATTTGAGCTCATTATTGTATATAAATATATTTTTGTCTTGTGTTGGTTTTGCTTTTGATTTGTGTGAACCCAGTGCAAAAAGGAGAAAGGACTTAGAATTAGGATATACCATGCTTAAAGAAGTTCAAGAGCAACTAGGCCTCATGCCTTTAGAATGCTAAATTTGTTGAAGAGCAACTAGGCCTCATGCCTTTAGAATGCTAAATTTCAAAGTTGACTTCAAAGGACTTCTTTTCCAAACTCATTCTTTGCCCATTCCTCTTATTGTGTTGTGAACTTTTTGATGTTTGTTTTCGTGTGATAGGGATTCCATCTTGAGATAGTAAGAAGGACCATTGTCATGAGTAGCCAAGTTAAGAGAGACATGCCAAATGGAGATCCTAGGAGCTTGAGCTTATATTTGTTTGATTACTTGAGTGATTGTTAAGTCCAAAGGAAAGGAGCATCTTAAATCATCTCTATGATTTAAAAAAAAAGGAACTCCAAGGGTTTTATCTCTTATCTTATCTTTGTATGCTTTAGGACTAGCCCTTCTCTTCTTCTCTCCACTCTAACCCAAGCCAAACTCTTTTTGTGCAAACTTTGACATTGTTTTCAAATTAGAAACCTAGGCCTTATGCCTTTGACTTTTCAAAATCTTTTCATTAATACTCATTGTGAATAAATCTTAATCCAACTTTGACTTCATTTTGTAAGTAAATCTAACTTGTAGATACAACTCACTTCAAGTTGGTTTTGTGGTTCCAATGGCCACCTTTTTAAAAACCTTTTCGAAAACATTAGTCATAGGTTTGAGTTATCATAGTGGTTGATGTAAACTTTACCTCATCCTTAGTGATTGGATTATAAGTCTTCCATGCTTATTATAGGGTTAACCCCTCACTAGCATGTTGAAGCCTTCCTCACATGGTGGATTGTTGGTTTAGGTTGAGTTTTCTCCCTTTGATAACGAAAGACCTTAAGGCTTTTGATCAAATAAATTAACCAATCTTTGAGATTTTTACCCTGAACTACGAGGTTTTGATCCTACCTTTGTGGTGGTACGTAGGCAATAGGTTCATCCATTCAAATAAAAAAATTGTAAATATAATCTATTATCTTCTCACCCCCCCCCCCCCAATCTTTTGCACACATTTTCACAAATACCAAGCTACAACACACATTTGCAAAAAGAGGTTCCCTTAGAGTACTAAGGATGTTTTGGGTGCGTAAAACCTTCCCATTTCATAACCAGCTCCCTTATCCAGATCTCTGACATTTTTATTAGTTTTTGATTTGATAAAACTTCTTACTTGGCTTTTGTTCGCTTTTTAGCCTTTCCTTTGGACAAATAAAAGTGCAGTGGCGACTCGAATTGTATGTTTACTTTTGGTTTAGTCAATAAACCATAAGGTAACGAATATCCCGCTACAGGTTAATGTTGTTAATCTTGATTAATTATTCCTAATTAAATTCTAGATTAATAGTTTTTACTTTCTATTTTGATTAATACAACTATGATTAATTATGATTTCTTAATTAGATTAATATATTAGTTGTAATTTTAGGCTAATTAGGTTTTAATTAGTTAATTATGAGGTTAATTAATTAATCACGATTAGTAGAAATAATTGTGATTAATCGAGTATTTGTAATCTTTAGAGAATCTAGGTTTAGGTAAGTAAACTTAGCTTATTTCTTTTATCATATATTCATGTATTAATTAATTGGTTTTAATTAATTAATTCTAAATAATCTTGATTATTAATTCCATTTAATCAATTTGTGTACATTGACCATTTTGCCCCTAGGTTTAGGAAACTCTTGATTTTGGCATGATCCCCTAGTTTAGGGTTTACTTAAAATCACTTAATTTAATTAACTGATTATTTCATTAGGTTATTGTACATAATTCAATTGATTTCCCTAAATACCACTGATTAGTGTTGATCAAAGTTATTTTTACATTGGTTCGTTGTTAACGAAGCTACCTCCAGTCCACCATACCAAGGTGATTTAGCCTTCTCAAGAAGGACTTATCCACTATAATCAAAACCTAATTACAGAAACAATAAAGATAAATCATCTTTGTCTTCTTGAGTCTATCTGACTAAAACCTAGTCACTCAAGGACACCACTCAAACAGGTTTGAGATTTGCATGTTGTGTTTACAAAAAATGCTTATAAGAAAGAAAATTAACACAAGTTAATACAATGAATATTTCTCACACTATAACGAGCAAAAACTCTTATGTGTTTACAAAATTATACACATAAATAATATAATTTCAGCAAGAGCATATGTAATAGCATTATCAAATTATTAGCAACTTCTTCCAATCTTCAAGTCTCTTTTATATAGGCATATAAAAGAACCATTGGAGGGTAGAATTAAAATACTGAATTGCAGTTGTTTCTTTCATAACGGTTTGCATATGGGAGGAAAAATGGTAAATAGTACTGTCCTTAGCCCACAAAATTAGGGTAGTAGAGGGAAGGATGATCTTGTATTGTGTACTATTTTCCTAATGCAAAACCTTTTGACCTTATCTTCTAATATTTAAAGGCTTCTGGTGAAATGATGTTAAAGCATGTTTAGAAGGATCAAGAGAAAAGTTGACAAAATCTTCAGAACCTTGGTCTTTAGAGTCTTGACCCAGTTCCTCAGAACCTGGTGTTCAGAGTCTTCAGATCTTGTTCTTCAGAATCTTCAGAACTTGAGTGTAGAATATTAAAGGCAGACAAACCTTTAGAGGCTCTTCAATCAGAGTCACAGTCAAAAGCTTTAACACGAACTTTCATCAAAACTGTTGTCCGAGAGATTTCTGAAACTTAACATCATCATGTAAAACACTTGTATCTCCTCAGAGTCAGAGTGTGTTGATTCTAAAATCTGATGACGTCACACATCATTGCTTCAGAGTCAGAACCTGTTAACAAAAGCTACATACTAGATTAAAACAGTTAGTGTATAAAATTGTTCTCTAAGAAATAATGCATTGTTATCATCAAAACTAAAGGTCATATGCAAAACCAAATCTTGTTCTAACAATATCAGCCAATCTGTCTAGGCTATCCCTGAGGAATAATTGACGACTCTAGCTCGGTAAACCTGATGTGCCTTTGTCGTTTTAGCCCTTGTTGTAGCTTTTCATTGCGAAGCTCATTGGTCTCATCAACAACATCCTGAGAAGTAGTAGCTAGAAGAAAGTGTTCATAATCTGAGGCTTTGACGGGATAAATACCTGCAAGAAATGTAGATAACTTCTACTGCTCTTACTGAGATAAAAGATGATTTAGCCCCCTTTAATCTCCATGGCTCTCAGTTTAATCAGTTGATTTATCTATTACGAATAATGGAGAGGAAGAACCAAGCGCTAATTGCTTCTCATATGGGATTGGATTCTCTGCGCCTTAAGAATGCCTTTATGACCTAGAGTCTAGATGAGTGTGTGGCCACCATTGTTGGGGTAGTGTCACAATATTTTGAGAATGCTTTGTAGTAAGTTAATAAGTTTCACCAACCTCTGCTTATTTTGAGGAAGCGAGATCAAAAGAATCATATGCTTAAGGATAAAGAGATGATCTTTTTGCTAGAGTAGCCATGTCAGCCACACTTTTTTTAGAATTGTATGTATAATACTTTTGTAATGAAAAAATATATGCATCCGACATGTTTCTTGATGATCACACCGGTCTATTATAAAATGTTTCTAACCGAATACGGTTTGGGATCCCATGGTGGGGACATTGCTTAAATAAATCCTTGAATCTTTCTCAAGCATCAAACAAATTCCACCAAAACAAAATGAGGCGCGTGTGGTTGTCTCCTATTGGTCAGGATCTTTTATTTTTATTTTATTTTAACCAATGATAGGGAGATGTGTGTAGATATATGATTGGGGCCATGGCTTCTGATTGATGAGAGAGGAGTCCCACATTTTCCTCCCCATTTTTACTTACTTCTTTTTCTTTTATTATTTAATTTTCAATTGAGTTGTGAGAATTGAGAGAGGGATCCTCGTGTGTTTGATTTTGTACCCTTGATAACTTTGATTCAATGGCCATGAGTTACGGTAAGAATTATGGTTTTCTAATTTACTCAATATACCAACCTTGCCCTCGCATATATTTTTAAATGATAAACATGAGTTTTAAAGGATTAAATGCAACAAAATTCAAAAATACTTTTTAATAAAGAAAATAAAAATTCAATGATTATTTATTTAACTCTATTTATTTTTTCTTGACATTTTTATTAAAAATATAAAATAAAAAGAATTAAAATAAATAAAAAACGAGCGCGAAAAACAAAAATAAATGCATTGCAATAATCTATGTGAAATATATTTCCGTAAAACAGACAGATAAAGATCAAATTTTGCAATAAAAATGCCCAATTTAAAAGGCTCAAATTGATCAAATGCGACCGCAAATGGGATCAAAAAACTTAAACGAGGACGTTAGGGTAAACTATGTGAATCATAGGTCAATAAAATAGACAACTACAAGCATTGTCTTGAAATTTTTCGCCCGATAATCTTACATGCATTTGAAAATCGATTTAACTAGTTTGCCTGTAAAATTGAAATTTTATTCTAAGCAAATTAAAGTAAAATTGGATGCATGAATGTTTGAAATTCCTAAACAAAATTGGGGTATGACAGTAGGCCTTGAGGATTTTGGAAAACATAAAAGTATGAGTTGATATTGTTTATGATTTCTTTGGGTAAGGATGTGGGAATGGAGTCTAGTGTTTGTTTGGGTTAAGATATGGTATTTTGATGGATGTATTGGGTAGGTTGGTAGAGTAGAAGGTGCATTGAAGAAATGAAGTCAATGTCTCTAATGCATTAAGGGGGGAACTCGAATACAGTTTTGTTGCTTGTCTTATCTCTTAAGTTTATGTTTTGTTATTATTATTATTTATTGAGTCTCCTCTTCAATTGTACATATTTAGATTAAGTTTTGAATCCACACATTTTAGCATGAATAATTTAAATGTTTGTTTTTTAGTATGATTATTATGTTTTAAGCCAATTGGTTCAGTTAATGGAACAAGAACAATATTTAATTTTGGTTCAAGTTATGTGGCAAGTGGAATATCAAAGTATGTTGAAAACTTGAAAAATTAAGATTTCATGTGCGTGACTCGAATCACTCACAAACCTTAATTTGAATCAATTCAAATAGAGGAAAACATGAAGGATTTCATACCTATGACTCAAAATTACAACTTTCACTTGATTTGAATCATGCAACATTGTGACTCCAATAAAAAGTTGCACCTGATTCAAATCACACAATTCCTATTTGCCTCTGTCTAGTTTGATTCTAATCACCACTTACGCGTGAATCGAATCACAAAGTTTCTCACATTTTCCTGTTGGCCACTGTCAATTTGATCCAAATCATAGTTTTTACATGATTCGAATCACGACCTTTCATGACTCGAATCACAATTATAACTTGACTCATATAACATGAAAATGAGTCACTTCTTTTATGTTGATTTTGTTCCACGCTACTTGTTCACTTGAGTTAAATCAACAAATATTCTTGACTCAAATCAAATAACCATTTTCACATATTTTTCTGATTAATCTCTAACACCCATAAATATTTTTTCACCTCACTTTTTTCATCTAACGAGCATAACATACGTAACTATATGATAACAACTTCCATTTTTGAAAACTCAAATCACTTGAAAACAAAATTCTTTCATCTTCAAACTCATGTTTTGTTCATTGTCTAATGGATTCAAATCTTGATTAAGAAGATTTGTGATTGTTGAGGAAGACTTTTCAATAGTCATTTTCCACGTTAATACCATCTCTCTCTCTCTCTCTCTCATTTTAATTTTCGTAGGTTTTTGCATGTTTAGGTAATTATTTCTTAGTGTAGTTTATCATTATTTCATGTTGGTTGTGATTTATTACATAAGTATAGGTTTTGTTAGAATCAAAACCAATTTGTGTTTTAGTGCTGATTGAAATCGAAAAATTATGGTGATAGAATTCTATAGCAATTGAATTTTGTAAAGAACACATCTCGTGTAATATAAGGATAATTGTGAATTGGAGTATAATTACATTTGTGATTCCTTCCAAGATAAGCATAACATCTCTATTTTTGCAAATCACTTTCCGCAATGCAAACTCCTATTTTTCATTATGAAAATCAATCAAAATTTTAAAAGGGTTTATTCACAACCCCCCCCCCCTCCCCTCTCTTTCTACTCCATATTCTCACCCAATAATTGGTATTTTGATTTTGTTTAAGCTACTCAAAAGTTTGGGAATATGGGTGACGACGATCTCAAGGGAGCGTATAATAGAGCCCCAATTTTTAAAATTGAGAGTTATGCTTATTGGAAAGAAAACAAGTATGTATATTTACTATCAGTTGACAAAAATATACGGGTAGCATTTACCGACATGCCTTAAATTCTAGAAATGAAGTCGATAACACTCTTAAACACCCAAAGGATTGGTATGATGATGAAACCAAAAAGGCTTCATATGATTTGGAAATAAGGAATATACTTATCTCAGTTTTAAGTGTGAAGGTATTCTACTCTACTTCACATCACAAAAGCACACAAGCTATGTGAAACACTCTTCAAACCCTTTATGAGGGAACTGAATACGTCAAGGATTCTAAGATCAACATGTTAACAAAGGATTTCAAACTTTTCTGTATGGAACCCGGAGAATCTATGGAATCCAAGCATACTTGTTTCCTCCATTTAATCAACAAACTAAACAACTTAGGAAAGTTTCTTTCTAACAAAGAATGTGGTAACAAAATATTAAGGTCAATGTGTAGGGAATGGAAACCGAAGGTTACTTCCATAAAAGAATCTAATGATTTTTATACTTTCGACATCATAAAGTTGTTTGGGAGACTCAATGAACATGAGAATGAGCTTAAACGACTTGGAAATAGAAAATTGACAAAAAAGAAAGAGAAAGGTAAAGAAGATAAAAAAGGATATTTCTTTAAAAGCATCATCATCTAAGGTGAAGAAATATAAGAAAGAAAGTGATAATTCTGATGACGAATCTCCTAAGGAAGAGGAGATTTGGATATTCGTTACACAATACAATTGATACTTGAAAATAAACATGCTTAAGCATTTCGACAAAGGTTTGATAAATTTCAAAAAGACTCATCCGCCTAAAAGAGAACATAAGAAAAAGGATGACGACATCACCTGTTATTAGTGCGGAAAATTGGGACATTATAAAACTACTTGTCCAAGTCTCACCAAGCATCATAAAAAGAAGGATAAGGAATTATACAAGATGAAGGGGAAAACGCCAAAGGTCGTATAACCTTGTAGCGGGGTATTCGTTACCATTAAAGATATTGACTAAATCCAAGGTAAACCATACAAGTCGAGTCGCCATCGCACTTCTATTTATCCAAAGGAATGGTTAGAAAGGGAACAAAAACCTTAAAGTTTTATCGAATCAAAAACTAGTAAAAATGTCAGAGATCAGGGTAAGGGGGTTGGTTATGCAATGGGAAGGTTTTAAGCACCCAAAACATCCTAGGTACTCCTAGGGAGCCCTTTTCACATTTGTTGTAAGGTTGGTATTTTTGTGAAAATTTGTTTGTGCAAACATGATTGAAGAGATGAAAAGAGAATATACAAGTTATTTACATTTTGTGTTTGGATGGATAAACCCATTGCCTACGTACCATCTTAAAAAAGATTAGGATCAAAACCTCGTAGTTCGGGGTAAAAATCTCAAAAATGAGTTGGTGAATTGATTGGTCCAAAAGCCTTAAGGTATTTTGTTATCCAAGGGAGAAAACTCAACCTAAAACCACAAATCCACCATGTGAGGATAACTTCAACATGCTAGTGAGGGGTTAACCCTATAATAAGCATGGAAGACTCATGGTCCATCACTAAGGATATAGGTGAGTATTATATCTACCTCAAGGATAACTCAAACCTAATAGCTAAAGTTTATGAAAAACGTTTTGATTAAGGAAGTGGCCATTGAAACCACAAAAGGTATTTGAATGAGTTATATTTACCAATGAAAGGTATTTACAAAATATGGTCAAAGTTGATTTAAAGATTCAATTCAAAATAAGTGTTACGAAAAGAAAGTTTGAAAATCAAAAGCATAGGTCTTAGGTTTCTAATGTTTGAAAAGAAGTGTTAAATGTTTGCACAAAAGTTTTGGCTTGGGTTAGAGTGGAGGGAAGAAGAAGAATGGCTAAAGTCCTAAACATACAAGAGATGAGGGATAAAAAGCAAGACCAAAAATGGAGTTCCTCTCTTGAGATCATATTGATGATCCAAGTAGCTCCCATTATTTTGGAATATGCAAGCAAAATAAGTGTAAGCTCAAGCAATCAACATAATCAAACAAGCTCTTAGAAGATCCCCAATGGCTCTTGTATCTTTCACTTTGGATGAACATGACAATTATTCTTCAATTTGAGCTCACATAGGATCCCCTAGCATAAAAGCACACAGATCAAAGAATTCTATGAAGTAAATCAAGAATGGATAAGAGTGAGTTTAGAGGTTTAGTCCTTCTAATCCATCTTCAACATTTAGGTCCTTTTACTACAATTTTGCATAGGGAATGTCCTAGAAACTAAGTCCATTTGTTCATTTCTTTGCATTTGGTCCACATCAATCAAAATAAAACACAAGCACAATAATATATACACAATTATGTGCTCAAGTGAGCAAAAGGCAAATTGCATTATCATAAACATGTGCTCAAATGAGCAAAGGAAAAAGCAAATGAATAATATGTACAAGAATAGTAAATTGCATAAATGTAAAGAGCAAGAAGTAAATGTTAATGATTAATGGTTAGTGTTAATAGTTAGTGTGCCATAAGGCAAATTTAGCGCTATGTTAAGCAATCGTAATTGGACTTATGTAGAAGTCACAACTATCTGAGGTCGGTCAATAATAATGTAGGCAAAACAACACAAGTTAGAGGTCATGATTAATGAACCAAACTCCAACAACTTGCCATGCCAAAAAGAAGATGAGAAATGATCTTGTATTGATTTAGGTTCTTTGCATGATTTAGGAAGCAACTTATCCTTAATGCAAAGCCATTCACTTGATCCATGATCAAGATGAATTAGATTTGAATCAAGGAAGATTAAACCTCCATGTATCAATGCTAACCACCAATCTTTAACTCATTGATCAAAAAGAAAAAGGAAAGAAGAAGAAGAAGAAGAAGATGAAGAATTAAAGTGCATTAATGGAAATGGTATGTACTAGTCAACAAGTATTCACCAAAGATAGAGAAGATCAAGGTCAAACAATAGAAAACAGAAGCAAAATGAAGATTAGAAGTTAAGAAACAAATAAAATATTTTTGCCATTTTTTAATATTAAAATAAAACTTGAATTAAAATAATAAAGAAATGTCAAACTTCAAACTCACTTAAAATCAACATTGAAAAGTCCAAGTGAATTATCCCAAGTTCAACAAGGTCAAACAAAGTTTGACAAAAAATTTCAGCATTTTTAAAAGTCAGAAACTATTTTAAATCAATTAAAAATGCATAAAAATAACCTAATTGAACTAAAATCTCAAATAAATCTCAAATCAATTAATAAATTGATGAGAATATTTTTCATAGATCTATCATCATTCAAAGAGGTTAGAAAAATATTTTTGTATTTTTTGGATATCAAAAACTATTTTAAATGAATTAAAAATAACCAGAAAAGAGAAATTTTAAAAAAAATATCAAATGATGAAATAAAAAATATTAAAAATCATTTTTAGAAACTAGAAATTAAAAGGAGAAAAATGAATTTGGTCTCACATTTTTTGGACCAATAATGAGAGAGATATGAATTTTTAAAATGAAATGGAATTAAAATAATAAAATGAAAATAAAATCAGAAAATAAAAAAAGAGAAAAAGCGTGAGCCATTGGATGGAGATTCATTAATTGACGTGGATCATCACACGGCCTAGAAGCGCGCGTTCACCATACACCTTGGTCAAAGGCAACACACTCAGCCTTTAAAAGAGTCATAACATTGGACGTGTGTGATTGAATCTGGAAATAAAGATGGACGCTCCTGATTGAATCTGGAGACCAGACGGTGGCCAGCGCCACCGTCTTCTCCGGCCAAACTCCGACCACATCAAAAATTGCAGAAATTTAAATGGCAACCAAAATGCACGATCCAGGCATCAATCGAGAGCTGGGGTGATATACATCACCCCTGTACCACTCAATTCCATTCTAGATCTCTATATTGAGAGAAATCAGAAGTGGAAATTTGGTGGTGTTCATGTGAACTTCATGATTTTCAAAAATTGAAAGCATAACAATGTTGCCTCTATGCAGAGGACTTCAGATCACACAATAACAAAGAAAATAGAGCACTATACAAGCTGGTTCGAAGCAAATAACAGTTGAAGTAAACCTTTGAATTGCAAGGCTTTGAGTCACGATCTTTGGATGCTTTTGCTTACAGTAGACATTATGGATCAAGGAGATAAGGTCTAGGAACTTTGAGATATGAAGATTGATCAATGAAATCAAAATTCAGATCTGAAAAATTTGAAGAAAAATGGATTAGTTCCTTTAGTGATGGCTAGGATTTCAGTTCAGCAGTAATTGAGGCGCCTTAAGGTTGAAGAAATGAAGAGCATGAGCAACGTATTTATAGCTGAGAAAGGCTGAGTTGCATGAATAAATCATGTGCATGGATGGAAAGGGCCTCCATGAATGGGCCTGTACAGGTCCATGGAGGGCTCAATTCCACTTGGATTTGCAAGCTTATGCCAAAGGGAATGAGAATGGACGTGCAAAATGAGTGTACTGAGCTCATGCAATGTAAACTTAATAGATTTTAAAAAATGCACCAACATGTTCATGCTTTTGAAAATGCCATGTCCATACTTGAAATGTAACCTTATGAGTAATGGTTGGAAAGCTTATTGCATAAGGAACAAATATTATGTTGATCAAAACTCCATTTGGGCCTTGGAAATTAATGAAAATTGGACTTGAAGTGTAGGGTGCAAAACATGCATATGTGAGATTTTCAAAATTGGCCAAAGTTCAAGCCCTTCTGTCTCAATGATACAAGCCCCAAATGATAAAATCTTCAACATCAAAGTTGTATATATTTTCAAGACAATCTATTTGGACTTAAATGTTGTATCATTTGGATTTTTTATGAAGAAGTTATGGGCACTTGAAGTTGGACTTTTTCATATTTCAAATGCATTTGGTCCAAAGTGACCTATAATATTTTGCACTATCACATGTATTTATTTTGAGATTTTGAAATTTTTCTAAACACAACATTTGAGGTAGACATCCTAAGCTTTCCATTTCATTTAGTTTCACTTCAAGATCATAAAAAATGAAGGAGTTATGTCCTTGGGAAGTTGACCCAAAATTAGGGTTTCAGTCAAAATAACCTATAATGTCTTGGAATGGGTGATGACCTTCCAAGCTTCAAATCAATTTTTGATGAACATGAAAGTTGTTAATATAGTCCTTAAGAACATTTTTGTTCTTGGGGTCATCTCCACTTGACAAATACATAAAAAGTTAGGTCTCAGTGCATTTCAAAATAGTCAGATGAATTGACTGATCAACTTCTTAAGTCCAAAACTCATATCTTGATGAATTGATGATTGAGGACACTCAAATAAGTTCAAATATGCATGAAATGATGAATTAAGGAACTCCCCTTGATTGTATTTGACCATGGGCTGAGGTTGCTTCATGAGCAAGGCACAATTGATGAATAGATGAATTAGGGTTTCCTTGGGAAACAAGCCACAAACCCTTTGATTTGCTTTGATTAAAATGATGAATTGAGATACTTGGGAGGCATATTTGATGGATGAGATCTTTGGGAACCATTGTCATGCTTGCCTTTATCTTCTCTTGGCCATATCAATGCACATAGGGTCTCCTAGGAGCTTTGGACCTTGTGATTGCTCAAGCTACAAACAAGAGATGTTAGTGACATATTTTTGTGCTTTTGGTTAGTGAATAAAAAATGAGAAAAGAAATGATATACAATTTAAGCATGTTTGGTGATCTCAAACCAACTTACAAGAGATCCCCACCCAAGGAGTGAGGAGCCAAGATGCTTATGATCCTTGAGGCAATGTAAAATGCAATGTTATGATGCCATGAGGGATCTTAGGGTCAAAATTGGGGTCTTACAAGCCTATATCGCATGGGAAGAAGATAATGAGAGTGGCTCCTCAAACTCATGTTCAAGATCGAACGATGAATGTGCTAACCTATGCATAATGACACAGAAGAAAAGTGAAGACTCACAGGTATACCCTTATGATCCTGAAAATGAACCTTCATATAGAAAATCATTGAAAGTGTTTGATGAAATGTATGCAGATTCTTTAAATGCTGAAAATTTCTATCCAAAAGAAAATCATTTTAAAACTTGAAAAGAAGATTAATGATCTTAATAACGCTTTAGATTCCTTAAAATTAGCACATACATCTCTAATTGATGAGCTTTTTAATGTTTCTAATACTTTAGTTGAAAAGGTAGAAAAGTAGAGTGCATTACTTGTCCAACTTTAAAATTGAAAATTGAAAATCTAAAAGGATCATTAACACATGTTATTTCACTATCTACAACTAGTTTTACTTCTTCAAGTTATAGAGGGACCATTTATAAGAAAAATCCTCACGTTACTAGAAGAAATAAAAAAAAAGTATTTCATCTAAAGTTGTTGTCGCAACCTGAAAAATACAGTGTGCGAAAAAACAACCGGCGAAAGAGAATGACAGAAGAGTCGCCACCGTGCGTTATTCATCCCAAAGGAGGGAAAGGAAACGCTCGAAGTAAACCTGAAAAAGGAAAGGTCAAGACGGGGTCTCGCAACCAAATCTTGGGTTCGGGAGTCGGTTATGCGAAGGGAAGGTATTAGCACACCTACGCATCTGTAGTACTCTACGGGATCCACTTTTGTAGTTTTTGTCTAAAGGGTGTGGGTTTACCTAATGTGTTTATTTACTAAAAAGGTTAAGAGAAATGACTCGCGCGGGTGTCGCATCCACTGCATACGTATCTCATCTGAATATGAGAATCAGAGTCTTCGTAGCTCGGCTGACCTATGGGTTGGGGGATGTGTGCTCGCTAAGACATCGCGTCTTATGCCTACGTATCTCATCTGGAATGAGAATAAGAGAAAGCCGTAGTTCGGCTAACTACGGGGTCATGGAATGGGTTTTGGATGAACGACGTTACTACGCAATCTACCGGATGCTCGACCTTTGGAGACTTACTCACCTGTAGTAGAAGGAGTAAACGTGTGTTATAGGTTTTAGGGTTTGTGATGCGCGAGGGCAAACGGGCAGTCCTTGACGAAGGAACCGCGTTACATGTGGGGATACGAATACAAAACACAAAACAAGTATCTCAAAGTAAAATGCCACCAAGGGGCTCAAACATTGCCTCCTATCGAGGTCTTCCAGCTAAGAAAGCGATAAAGTACGAGAAAGGGAAAAAATTACCACACGGATAAAGATCCGAAGCTATAGCAGTTAAAGGAGCAAGAAACCCTGAAATCTCTCCAGCTGGACCGTCAAAGGAAATCAGTCAACACGAATAATCAGAATAAAACTCCAGGGGGTATCCCACAAATAAAGTGGGAAACCACGCGAGTGTCTCTGCAAAAGCCATATGAGCCCTCATAAAACTCGACAAAGGGTTAGAGCGGCAGGATGAAATCAAGAGAAAACAATGCCATGGAAATACAAGACAGGTTAGAATAAAGAGAACAAAAAAACGAATACTGTCACGTTCGCGACTGCTTCGCCTAGCGAAGCTTCGCTACAGGCTCGCCTAGCGAAGCGGCTAGCGAGGGCCTGCGGGTTTTGGATTTTTCGTTGATACCTGCACGATGTTAAGGACTCCAAACCCTATGGAATTCATCTCAGAAACGAAATTATTAAAACATTCGATGCATTGTTCATATATTTATACACAAACATAAACCCGTGGGCAACACCTGATGTTACCTCATACATTCATAATATTCAAATTCGAGGAGTAAAGTAGTAGGAACAAAGGCATACCGGATGAGAGAGATCGATCGAATGGCGCGGCTGGATTTGTAAAGCTCTGTTAGGTTTGCGTGAGGCGGAGGCAGAAGAGCGTGTGAATCGGAGTGAACTCCTCAGAGCTGCCTGAAGGTTGCTGCAGAGTAATTCCTAGGTCTCCTTCTCTCAAGATCTTTCTCCCGTGGTTCTCCCAGTGTAACTCCAAGTGTCTTTTCCTCTACTGAAACTTCAGTATTTATAGACTGATTTCGTGGGTAATGGGCTTGGGATGAGGTCAGCTGAGGCCCAAAGCTTTCTGATATTTTCTGAAATGCGCGCCCTTCGCCTAGTGAAGGATCTGCTCGCCTAGCGAGCATGACAGTGTTCTTCGCTAGGCGAAGCATCTGCTCGCCTAGCGAGCATGACAGCTCATCAGCCGATTCTTGCTTCTTCAAGTCTGGCAGTTTGCACGGTGAATAGGCCCCAATTGGACCTGTTGGTAGTACCTCAAGTCTATTCCTTGCGTTGACTGACTGTCTAAGTAGAACCCACAGAGTGTCCTGGATGATGTTCTAGCTTCTTGGAGCGAATTCTGATTGACGCGATGCATAATGGCATGAAATGCTAAATGACCTAAAAAGTGAATGCATGAATGAGGAGGGCGAATTTTGGGGTGTTACAGCTGCCCCTATTCAATCAACTGGGGACCGGAAAAGAAGATAGCGGCGACTTTCGCACTTTCGAGGTATCAAGGGATTGAATACAATAAAAGCCCAAAAATTTGCACTGAAGTGAAGTGAAGTAACAATTCCTTGAAAGAAGAATCCGTCTGGTACTGTGAGAGTCAGTCCGAATACCGAAAAAGAATGCTAACCTGGATACCAAAATAAATGGTAACACAGAAATAACCATGGCCTGAATGCCGCTCATCAATCTGAATACTGGAGATGACTTCGATCTGAACATCGGGAAAACTGGCCTGAATGCCACTTCGGTCTGAATACCTGAACATTGGCCTGAATGCCACTTCGGTCTGGATACCGGGAAAACTGGCCTGAATGCCATAAGTTGCGTTGACCTGATCGTCGGAAACTTCTTCGATCTGAATATCGGAAAACTGGCCTGAACGCAACTTCGGTCTGGATACCGGAACATTGACCTGAATGCTACTTCGGTCTGAACACCAGAAAACTGGCCTGAATGCCACTTCGATCTGAATATCGGAACACTGGCCTGAACACCACAAGTTGCATCGACCTGATCGTCGGAAACTTCTTCGATCTGAACATCGGACAACTGGCCTGAACGCCGCTTCGGTCTGGATACCGGAACATTCATGCCTGTCAGTATCGGCAGAGATAGAGAATGATGATAGAGGCGGCGCATGGGCCAATGACACTTGCTCGGGATAACAAAGGTAAGTCATGAACAATCTTCAGTCTGAGTATTGGAAACAACTTCTAGCTTATCACCTGGGATACCGAGAATGTTTTATGCTTACAATGCGTATGTTTGAATTTTTCAATGGCGTAATGCTCCATGAAAATGGAAATGCTACGCGATTTGGAAGGATGCAACGCAATATGATTCTACATGCAGGGATGCGAAATGCTGGGTAGAATGCCAAGCCGAGGCAAGGGGATCTGCTGGGGAAATGATTACCATCCTCTGGGCTCTGGCCAGGCTGCTGGAGATACACACCACAATGAACTCTGTGGGGAGATGACTAGCCATGCGGTGCTCTGGCCATATCGAGACTCTGATCGGGGAAAGAATGGCATTGGAAGCCTGCTGCTGAGGAAAGCTACAATGATTCTGGCAACCACGATTTGCGAGAGATGACTCAGCAGGGGGAGCAAACACTGATACGGTACCGAGGTTCTGCTTCAAGGAAAGAAACCATGGATCTGGCATTGGGATTATCGATCTGGCATCGAACTCTAAGGAGTAGCCACTTCTGCTGGGAAGATACAGTCTGGCATTGTCAACTCCGCTGGGGATATATAGTCTGCCACTGTCAACTCTACTAGGGAGTGTATGTCCTGAAACAAACGCTTGGGGAAGTACAGTGGTGAGAACCTGCTGGGGATTGAAGAATCCAACACTCTGATCAGCTCTGCAGGGATAAGACACCGAATTCGTCTGTTGGTGACTTCACTGGGGAAGATATTCACGATCATCTGCAGGGGATTTTAAGGAAATGCCCCGAGGGTATCTGTTCTGAATAGACGATCCAAAGCACTTAAAATTCACAGCAATTTTAAATGTTTATTGAGCATGTACCTGTAAAGCCCTTATGTGTCATGATGCAATGTTTATCAAAAATTCGGACGTCATTTTTGCAAACAAAACAGTAAAATGAAAATGAAAACAGAGATATACTGAATAACATGATTTTATTGATTGAATGGCCTCTGAATAGACATTTACATCAGGAAGCAATCCCTGGAAAGAGGTAATCGCACAAAAGATAAAAACAGAAATTAATCTAATGGCAATGTGAAATGGATTTCTATTGGGTTCCAATTCTGCTATGACTTGCCCGTCTTCAAGATCCTCCAGATGATCAGCCTTTTGAAAAGGTGATTGGACTGTTTCCTACCTTTCGAAAATTTCCAGTCATCGACATGAGATGAGATTCAGAACTAACTCAGAACGCAGTCATTCGCTTAATCCCTAACTTTTGCCTGGATCGCCCTTTTCGGGTTTTCAATCCACCGGGATACCCATTTTTGCCTAAGTTGCCTTTTCAGGTTTTCAACTTACCGGGTGTACGATCTTTTCATTTTTAATCCCTAATTTTTGCCCGAACCTTTTCATTTTCTTGGTTTGTCGGGATGCCCATTTTTGCCTGGACTATTCTTTTTACTGTCCAGCGGGTCTATTTTATGCGAAGTATTTTTTAACTGCGTCTGAGTTCACAGGGGAAGTGAAGTTTTCACCATCCATAGTTGCAAGCATTAAGGCCCCACCATCAAAAACCTTGGTGACAATATACGGTCCATCATAGTTAGGAGTCCACTTGCCCCTGTGATCTGTCTGAGGAGGAAGGATCCTTTTCAACACTAAATCTCCGACTTAGAAACAACGAGGACACACTTTCTGATCAAAGGCTCTCTTCATCCGACTCTGATACAACTGCCCATGACAAATGGCTGCCATTCGCTTCTCTTCGATAAGACTCAACTCATTGAACCTTGTCCGAATCCATTCGGCTTCGTCTAACTTGACATCCAACAAGACTCTTAGAGAAGGAATCTCCACTTCAACAGGTAGGACTGCTTCCATACCATACACCAGGGAGTAAGGGGTTGCCCCGGTCGATGTATGTACTGAAGTGCGGTACCCATGCAAGGCGAAAGGTAGCATCTCATGCCAATCTCTGTACGTGACGACCATCTTCTGCACAATCTTCTTTATGTTCTTATTTGCCGCCTCAACAGCGCCGTTCATCTTAGGGCGGTAAGGGGAAGAATTGTGATGCTGAATGTTGAAGTTCTGACACAACTCCTTCATCATTTTGTTGTTGAGATTAGAACCATTATCAGTAATGATTCTTTCGGGAATCCCATAGCGACAAATGATTTCTTTCTTGATGAAACGGGCAACCACATGTCTGGTGACATTCGCGAACGACGCTGCCTCGACCCACTTGGTGAAATAGTCGATCGTAACAAGGATGAAGCGATGCCCATTGGAAGCAGTCGGTTCAATCTTTCCAATCATGTCAATACCCCACATAGAAAACAGCCACGGCGAAGATATCACATTCAGAGGATTCGGCGGTACATGCAACTTATCAACATAAATCTAGCATTTATGACACTTCCGAGCATATTTGAAGCAATCTGATTCCATGGTCATCCAGTAATAACCCGCTCTCAACAATTTCTTAGCCATTGCATGTCCGCCGGCATGAGTACCGAAGGAACCTTCATGAACTTCCTGCATTAACATGTCCGCCTCGTGTCTGTCCACGCATCTGAGCAAAACCATGTCTAAGTTCCTCTTATACAGCACATTGTCTTTGTTCAAGAAGAAACGGCCTGCCAATCTTCTCAAAGTCTTTCTGTCATTGTTGGACGCCCCTGCAGGGTACTCTTGATTCTTCAGAAAGCACTTGATATCGTGATACCAAGGCTTGTCATCGACTACCAGTACAGCAGCAAACACATATGCGGCACTGTCAAGGCGCATCACATCGATCCTGGGAGCATGGTTCCAGCGAATTACCTTGATCATGGAGGATAGAGTAGCAAGTGCGTCTGCCATGTGGTTCTCATCACGAGGTATATGATACAATTTTACTGTTGTGAAGAAAGTCAACAGTCTTCTCGTGTAGTCTTTGTAGGGGACCAGAGTGGGTTGGAGAGTATTCCAATCACCATTCACTTGATTGATCACCAGAGCTGAATCTCCAAAGATGTCCAAAGTCTTGATTCTCAAATCAATGGCTTGCTCAATACCCAAGATACAGGCCTCGTACTCAGCTTCATTATTTGTGCACTCAAAAGTCAAACGAGCAGTGAAAGGTATGTGGGCACCTTTCAGAGTTGTAATGACAGCACCAATTCCACTTCCTCTAGCATTGACAGCCCCATCAAACAACAAAGTCCACCTTTCTTTTGGATCAGGTCCCTCCTCAACAACTGGCTCTTCACAGTCTTTCATCTTGAGGAACATGATGTCTTCATCTGGAAAATCAAACTTCATCGGCTCATAATCATCAATCGGATGCTGAGCAAGATAGTCCGACAGAACACTCCCTTTGATGGCTTTCTGGGATGTATACTGGATATCGTACTCTGTCAGTACCATTTGCCAACGAGCCACCCTTCCGGTGAGAGCTGGCTTCTCGAATATGTATTTGACTGGATCAGTCTTAGAAATCAACAAGGTAGTATGGTTCAACATATATTGCCTCAGTCGGCGAGCAGCCCAGGCCAAAGCACAACAAGTTTTCTCAAGCTGCGAATATTTGACTTCACAGTCGGTAATCTTTTTGCTAAGGTAGTATATGGCATGCTCTTTTCGACCAGACTCGTCATGCTGTCCCAATACACACCCCATCGAGTTCTCAGTCACTGATAGGTACATTATCAGAGGTCTCCCAGGAACTGGAGGTATAAGGATCGGAGGTTTCTGTAGATACTCTTTTATCTTCTCGAAAGCCCTTTGACAATCTTCATTCCACCTGATAGCCTGATCTTTCCTCAGCAATTTGAAAATTGGCTCACACGTGGTTGTTAGGTGAGAGATGAACCTTGCAATGTAGTTCAACCTCCCTAAGAAACTACGGACTTGCTTCTCTGTTCTTGGCTCTGGCATTTCCTGTATCGCTTTTACTTTGTCGGGATCCACCTCAATCCCTTTTCCGCTAACAATAAAACCCAACAATTTTCCCGATCTCACCCCGAAAGTGCACTTGTTCGGATTAAGTCTCAGTTTGAATTTCCTCAAACGCTCAAACAGTTTCTGCAAATTCATCAAATGTTCTTCTTCTGTCTGAGATTTGGCAATCATATCGTCCACATAAACCTCGATTTCATGATGAATCATATCATGGAACAGAGTTACCATAGCTCGTTGATATGTTGCTCCAGCATTTTTCAGACCAAACGGCATCACCTTGTAGCAGAAGGTGCCCCATGGGGTTATGAAAGTTGTCTTTTCCATGTCTTCTGGTGCCATCTTGATTTGGTTATAGCCAGAAAAGCCATCCATGAAGGAGAATACCGAGAACTGAGCTGTATTATCCACCAAAACATCGATGTGAGGTAATGGGAAATCATCTTTAGGGCTAGCTCTATTCAGATCCCGGTAGTCGACACACATCCGTACCTTTCCATGCTTCTTAGGTACTGGGACGATGTTTGAAACCCATGGCGGATAATTGGTGACTGCTAGAAACCCTGCATCCAACTGCTTTTGCACTTCTTCCTTTATCTTGACGGCCATCTCTGGTCTTGTTCTTCGGAGCTTCTGCTTGACCGGAGGACAACCTTCTTTGAGAGGCAAGCGGTGTACCACGATGTCTGTGTCCAGCCCAGGCATGTCCTAATAAGACCAGGCGAAGATGTCAACGTATTCTTGCAGCAATTCAATCAGCCCTTTCTTCACATCATCTCCCAAAACAGCCCCTATCTTGATTTCTCTCTTGGCGTCTTTGGTGCCGAGATTAATCACTTCAACAGACTCTCGATGCGGTTGAATAACCCTTTCCTCTTGTTTTAATAACCTGGTAAGCTCTTCAGGGAGTTCACAATCTTCATCATCCTCTTCTTCAGCTTGAAAGATTGGATTTTCAAAGTCGAAGCGAGCCATAGCAGAACCGTTATCAATAGGATCTGGTGATGTGCATCTGCATGAGTGATGGTATGTGCTTATGAGTGTGAACAAGAAGTGAAAACTAAACAAAACATTGCCATTTTTTTTTATTTTGAAAAACTGCAAAAATAGAAAGACAGGGAACGAAATATTTGAATGCAAAAATACGTCCTTTATTTATGATAAAAATGCAAGTGTCACATAGACGGGCCCTACAATGAGTCATTACGCCCTGGGCGGAACGTAAGACTTGGATATGCATGAATAAACAAAGAAAATTACTCTTCAAGAAGAGTGACTTGGATAATCTCCTCAGAAGACCAATTGTTGATGACTTCACCCGAGATCCTCGGACGCACCTAGTTGTCAATGTCACAATCACTATCCCCATCTTCTTCGTCGACTGCAGAGACATGACCATACTGAATGATGCCAACACTGGAGAAAGTGATCGGCCCCTGAAGTGTTGTAGAAGTCAGAGCTGGCTGATATCCAATCCCGAACTTATCTTCTTTCACTGGTAATTCCAACAGACGCCCCCAACCGGGAGCAACACCTGAATCCACCACGGCCCGTGCCTGCTTAAAGGATGAGATAGAGGCACCCGCTTTGACCTCTTCCACCGGAGCTGCATCCTTGATTTGAACTGATTCAAAAGCCTAACACAGAGTCTCATGAATTTCACCTTCTACTTCTACATACTTGAACGTAGACAGGTTACTGACCAGGATGTCTTCCTCACCACAGACGGTGATAATTCGTCCGTTGACCGGAAACTTAATCTTCTGGTGTAGAGTTGAAGAGACTGCCCCAACATTATGGATCCAAGGACGACCCAGCAGGCAACTGTAGGAAGGACTGATATCCATCACGTAGAAGACAGTGTTGAAGGTTTGTGATCCAATCAGAATTGGCAATTCTACCTCTCCAAACACCGATCTCTTAGAGCCATCGAAGGCTCTCACAATAAGATCTGAAGGTTTCAAGACCAAACCCTCTACTTCTAACTTCGACAAGGCTCTCTTGGGTAGCACATTGAGAGAGGAGCCTGTATCCACCAGAACATGCGATAGCACGGTGTCTCTGCATTCCATCGAGATGTGCAGAGCCTTGTTATGATTGCGTCCGGATGGTGTTAAGTCAGAATCAGTAAAACCTAACCCGTTGCTTGTATGCACATTGGCAACGATCCCTTCTAGTTGGTTTACCGAGATCTCTTGAGGTACATAAGCAGCATTAAGAACCTTCAGAAGTGCCTCCCTGTGTGCCTCCGAACACAATAGGAGTGAGAGAATGGATATCTTGGACGGAGTCTGAATCAACTGATCGACTACCTTGTAATCGCTTTTCTTTATGATTCTCAGAAGCTCGTCCACATCCTTTGCAAAAGTGGGCTCAGAACCTCCCTGGGGTGCAGAGGTACCCCCATTCGCGGCTTGCTTGCCCTTGGCTTTCGCCACAGCATCATCATTATCAGCTTGGGTAACCGGTGGTGAGAACAGTCTACCACTCCTGGTGAATCGCCCGATTCCTCCAACATTATCCACTGTGGGACCGTCAAGTTCAGGCTTCCGACCCTCTTCTACTTGCAGTGGCCGTTCCACCCTATGATCATGCGTATACACGCTTCCCCCATAATGCCACCGAATGGCCCTTTCACTGGTGAAAGGTAAAGGACCAGGGGTTGTGATGGTCATAGTAGATCGTCGCACTGGTGGCACGGGTTGCGCTTCTGGCGCACTGATCTGATTAGTTGGGTAGAAAATAATGATAGTAGCAATATCACAGTCGTACTCAGAAATCTCATTCATTGAAATGCAAGCATCCGAGACATCGGAATAAAGTTCAATTACATCATTATGGATTACAGAAACAGTAGGAACAACATCTGCGAATTCATCAGCAGCATCTTCAAACCCTTCTTTCTCAACCCCTTCCACAGACTCTTGGACAGACAAATCCTCAACCTGGAGGATACCTTTGTCGAGCAAGGCCTGGATACCTTGCTGTAGCTTCAAACAACTTCCGCCCTGAGTAGCACACTCCAAACAAACCTTCCCACAACCGGGGAAAAATGTCGGCCTTCAGCAAGCATCCTTTGATATCCAACAATGGAGTCTTCAACTTCAACACATCCTTAATGGACTTGGCTTCTCCCTCTACCAAATTAACGTTCGCACCACCATGCTGGGGCATGGGATTGTTGACGACATTCGGAGCTGGTGCAAGGTCGATGGCCTTTGAATCTATGAGGTCCTGAACTACGTGCTTAAAAGCTTTGCAGTTCTCAATATTGTGGCCAGGTGCCCCAGAGTGGAAGCTACACCTAGCGTTGGCGTCGTAACCCACCGGAAGTCTACCAACAGGAGGAGCCAGAGTGCGTAATTGCACAAGTTGTAGTTGTTGAAGACTAGAAAGCAACTGGGCGTACGACATTGGAAGGGTGTCGAAACGCCGGTCCATCATCCTTTGCCTCTGTTGATAAGCGGGTCTGTTACCCGGTTGTTGCTGCTGTTGATACTGAGCTGGTTGACGTTGTGATTGTTGTTGTTGTAGTGGTGCTGCAGCTGGAATGGTCACAGCCGCAACATACGGTTGCTGATGATAATTCTGAAAGTTATTCCTCCGGTTATCCCTGTTCTGATAAGAAGATATGGCATTTGCATCCCCTTCTCTCCTCTTCTGTCCCTGAATGAACGACTTCTTCACCCCTGATGAGGGTCCACCTCCACTCTGGATCTTGTATGTCTTTAGGTAATTCTCCACCCTCTCTCCAGTAGAGACCACATCAGCAAAGTTGGAAGAATTGCACCCCACCAGACGCTCCAGATAAGGTCCAGGCAGCGTATTCATGAACATGTTGGCCATTTCCTTTTCCAACATAGGAGGCTGAACACGGGAAGATGTATCCCTCCAGCGTTGAGCGTATTCCCTGAAGCACTCATTGCTTTTAAGAGACAGATTCTGAAGTTGAGTTCTGTCCGGAGCCATGTCTGCATTATACTGATACTGCTTCACGAAAGCCTCTGCCAAATCCCTCCAGCAACGGATGTGGGCTCTGTCCAGCCTCATATACCATTCCAAGGATGCCCCAGCTAGGCTATCCTGGAAGAAGTACATAAGTAGCTTCTCGTCATCAGAGTATGCAACCATTTTACGGAAATAGGCTTGCACGTGAGTTTTGGGGCAAGAGCTGCCATTGTATTTGTCGAATATCGGGACCTTGAATTTCGGTGGCACCCTCACACCTGGGACCAGCCCCAAGTCAGCAACATCTACTCCCAGAGGATTCTGTCCTTCCACTGCCTTCAACCTTTCTTCCAATCTCCTAAACATGGGGTCCATGCCAAAGTCTTCCTGAAGCAAGGGGAACTGATCATCTTGACCATCCTGAATGGGTTGTTGACCGGAGGTGACATGTAGGATTGGGATAGGCCCCGGTCCATTGGGTCCATTAGCCTCTCCAGCTGGAGGATCAGCCAACGTCTCCGGTTGAGTAATAGGGGGATCCCTCTGCACCAATAATCTAAGCTCCTGCTGTCCTTGAGCCACCCCTTGAACCAAATCCATGAATGGATTCATGCGAATCTTCATCTCGGCGAGCTCTGCCTGTAGGCTTTCCATTACTCTCTGTTGGTTCCTCCGGGTACCGTATCGGTGAATGCCTGAGTCAGCTATCCTGCTAGTGGGACACCAAACAAACTGAGAACATTGTGGCGGTACCTGTTATGCAAGACATGCGGATGACTATACAAATGCAATGACATGTTTATCAATTCCAAAAGTATTCTACCCCCTTGATTCCAGTCTCACATTTGATAAACAGTGTAAAAAGAAAACCCCGACTAGAATCAAGAAGAAGATTTAAACCTCCTTGAAAAGGATAAACATGTGTTAAATGATATGAATGCAAATGATGTGATGATGTGAATGCAATGCAGTGGCATGTCAATCAAGATTGCTGTATCTGCTTGAACATCTGTCAGGTTGCACTGTCTGGAGAGAAATCAAGAGCACACCAAACAAAGGTCATGGGATGGATCATGTTATCCTTAATATCAACCACCCATTTCGGCGGATTATGGTTTACACCTTATCAACACCCGAGTTTCATTGATATTAAGGATACCTGATCGGATCAACCATGAATCAAGGGTTTGTCGCAAGTCACGAGCATGGAGTTTAGGTTAAGAACCACCCAAAAGGAGTGTACTAAGGTTTAAACCTGCCAAACATGTTCTACAAAAGGTTCCCATAGTCATAATCCCATCTTTCGGATATTATCAGAGGAACGACTACTCGTATTCCAACAATATTCTCAAGAGAGACTCTTATGAGTGTAGTATCGCGTAACAATCGTATCAAATCTTACACTTGAACGACTTTCGCACTACGTCCTACGAATAGGCCAAGATGGGTTTGGTAAACTAAGGTCCTTGGCTTCTTAGGTCTATATTGGAACAAGTAATGTCTAACCACAACTTACTTATGTGACATTATTGATCTCAACATGACCTCCACCAAGTGAATGGGCTTGCAAGTCAACTCGCTAAGGAATAACTCCACACAAGTTGACAGGATTATGCCATTCTCCTATCTTAAGTGCACTCGAGTTTGGGTATAGAACTCGTCTCACAAAGATCACCAAGCAACCATAGCCGGCCAACAGATACAACAATGATATATACACAATGCAATAAGGTAAAACAGGTAAATAAATAACTGTACAAAAGCATGAACACCCAATAAACAAACAAACTACAAAAGCTAGGAGGGACTCGCTTAGGGAAGATGGACCAGCAAGAGGTCAACTTCTATATATCCCCAGCAGAGCCGCCAGCTGTCGCAACCTGAAAAATACAGTGTGCGAAAAAACAACCGGCGAAAGAGAATGACAGAAGAGTCGCCACCGTGCGTTATTCATCCCAAAGAAGGGAAAGGAAACGCTCGAAGTAAACCTGAAAAAGGAAAGGACAAGACGGGGTCTCGCAACCAAATCTTGGGTTCGGGAGTCGGTTATGCAAAGGGAAGGTATTAGCACCCCTACGCATCTGTAGTACTCTACGGGATCCACTTTTGTGGTTTTTGTCTAAAGAGTGTGGGTTTACCTAATGTGTTTATTTACTAAAAAGGTTAAGAGAAATGACTCGCGCGGATGTCGCATCCACTGCATACGTATCTCATCTGAATATGAGAATCAGAGTCTTCGTAGCTCGGCTGACCTATGGGTTGGGGGATGTGTGCTCGCTAAGACATCGCGTCTTATGCCTACGTATCTCATCTGGAATGAGAATCAGAGCAAGCCGTAGTTCGGCTAACTACGGGGTCATGGAATGGGTTTTGGATGAACGACGTTACTACGCAATCTACCGGATGCTCGACCTTTGGAGACTTACTCACCTGTAGTAGAAGGAGTAAACGTGTGTTATGGGTTTTAGGGTTTGTGATGCGCGAGGGCAAACGGGCAGTCCTTGACGAAGGAACCGCGTTACATGTGGGGATACGAATACAAAACACAAAACAAGTATCTCAAAGTAAAATGCCACCAAGGGGCTCAAACATTGCCTCCTATCGAGGTCTTCCAGCTAAGAAAGCGATAAAGTACGAGAAAGGGAAAAAATTACCACACGGATAAAGATCCGAAGATATAGCAGTTAAAGGAGCAAGAAACCCTGAAATCTCTCAAGCTGGACCGTCAAAGGAAATCAGTCAACACGAATAATCAGAATTAAACTCCAGGGGGTATCCCACAAATAAAGTGGGAAACCACGCGAGTGTCTCTGCAAAAGCCATATGAGCCCTCACAAAACTCGACAAAGGGTTAGAGCAGCAAGATGAAATCAAGAGAAAACAATGCCATGGAAACACAAGACAGGTTAGAATAAAGAGAACAAAAAAACGAATACTGTCACCTTCGCGACTGCTTCGCCTAGCGAAGGCTTAGCGAAGCTTAGCTACAGGCTCGCCTAGCGAAGCGGCTAGCGAGGGCCTGCGGGTTTTGGATTTTTCGTTGATACCTGCACGATGTTAAGGACTCCAAACCCTATGGAATTCATCTCAGAAACGAAATTATTAAAACATTCGATGCATTGTTCATATATTTATACACAAACATAAACCCGTGGGCAACACCTGATGTTACCTCATACATTCATAATATTCAAATTCGAGGAGTAAAGTAGTAGGAACAAAGGCATACCGGATGAGAGAGATCGATCGAACGGCGCGGCTGGATTTGTAAAGCTCTGTTAGGTTTGCGTGAGGCGGAGGCAGAAGAGCGTGTGAATCGGAGTGAACTCCTCAGAGCTGCCTGAAGGTTGCTGCAGAGTAATTCCTAGGTCTCCTTCTCTCAAGATCTTTCTCCCGTGGTTCTCCCAGTGTAACTCCAAGTGTCTTTTCCTCTACTGAAACTTCAGTATTTATAGACTGATTTCGTGGGTAATGGGCTTGGGATGAGGTCAGCTGAGGCCTAAAGCTTTCTGATATTTTCTGAAATGCGCGCCCTTCGCCTAGCGAAGGATCTGCTCGCCTAGCGAGCATGACAGTGTTCTTCGCTAGGCGAAGCATCTGCTCGCCTAGCGAGCATGACAGCTCATCAGCCGATTCTTGCTTCTTCAAGTCTGGCAATTTGCACGGTGAATAGGCCCCAATTGGACCTGTTGGTAGTACCTCAAGTCTATTCCTTGCGTTGACTGACCGTCTAAGTAGAACCCACAAAGTGTCCTGGATGATGTTCGAGCTTCTTGGAGCGAATTCTGATTGACGCGATGCAATATGGCATGAAATTCTAAATGACCTAAAAAGTGAATGCATGAATGAGGAGGGCGAATTTTGGGGTGTTACAGTTGTAAGTAATTATTATGGTGATAAAGGTCACTTTAGACCTATTTTTTATATTAGGAACGTCCAAGTTGCTAATGGAAAAATGAAATGAATACCTAAGTGTTCTTTAACTAATCCTCAAGGACCCAACAAAAATTGGGTACTTATTTCTATCTATTGATATTTTGTGCAGCAGTGTCTTGGAATCGTAATGGGTTTTCAAGACAAGTGAAGGAAGATGTATCTCATCATATATTTGATTATTTTTTTATTTTTATATATTAGTTTTGTTGTTTTCTAACTTTACTTGTGCATCAAGTTAAGTCATATATCATCATAATTGGTTTGAATGTTCATTTATTCTCTATCTTTGTGTAGTTGTACTTTATTTATCTTAATTGCTCTTAATTGTTTTGATTGCATCATAGTCATTCAACAATTGTTCATATGCATCAATATTATTTTTCATCAGCATCAAAGTAATGTTTTAGTTGCATTAAAATCTTTTTCATTAAATTCACCTAGCATTAAACGATTTTTGCATAAAACTTTTTTTTTAGATAAGAAATTGCATATTCATTTAAGTTCAAATTTACGTCAATGGTATTATATTTGATGCTAATGATGATTTTCTTCGAAAGATATTTGCTAGTATCATGGAGTGAATTAAAATGTTTCTCATGGGAGAGCTCATATATTTCTTAGGATTGTAAAATTAAAAAATTAAAAAATT